>NW_026848238.1:1215000-1815000 GCF_030867565.1 Colletotrichum costaricense
AGCGGTAGCAGGTGCTGTTTCTGGCTGTTGGTGCGCCGCGACAGCAACCTTGGTCCCCACGTTCTCCCGCCTCCCCCGTACTTTTTCCTCCCCTGGTACTTACCTTGCGGGGAATTGGCACGCCAATAGCTTGCGTCACAAGCACTTTACGGCAGCCCAGGTGATCAGCGTCCCGTCCTCCTACCATTCTTCTCTCGCATTCTCTTTCTTAGCCTTCTTAGGGCGTCACGGGACCTCTGGCGGCTTATGATACCTCGCTGCGAGGCTGGTGAGCTTGATGGCCGCTCTTTTGTGCTTGGTCCATCAGGTGCAACACGTGCTGGCTTGGCTTGAGCCGCAACCTTCTTTTTTTCCATGTGAAGATGCACCGCGAGTCAATCCTTAAGATCCCAAGCGCAAACCAATAGGATAATTGTTTCATCCACATGGAAACCCTAGCCTCGAGTCAACCTACGTATGCAGCTACTTGTGGAGAAACAAGCAGCTGGAAATGGAGATATCGCGACTTTATAGGTTCATCATAATACAAGGTCATTGTTCTACATATCTGTGTATGTCTCTCTCTCTCTTCTCCGACAAAATGTCTGTATAGCTTCTCTTCCTCTACAACTTGGCCGCCGGCTTGATCAACGCCAGCCTCGCCTTCAGCGCCGCCTCAGCCTCCTTCTCTATTCTAGGAACCAAGTCCTTGACCGACGGGATGTCGTGAATCAATCCAATAACCTGTCCGGCCGTCCAAACCTATAGCAGAAAATGGTCAGCTCGATACTTCATACCATGCTCACGTGAAGGAAAGGGATATACTCACGCCATAGTCCGGATCACCCGTGATGAAAACCTCCTTGCCCCTCTTCCCGCTCACGAGCGGCGCAATCTCGGAAAACTCGCCCGACGTGCTCTGCTCCTCAATCTTGATCGCCTCCTCCGTGACCTTGTTCTTGTACAGCCGCGTTGTGTTTCTCCACCGCCGAAGCAGCAGCGCCGTGTCCGTCTCCTGCGCCTTGACAATCTCCTCCTTGATCTTGTGATGGATCGGCGCCTCCAGCGTGCACATGAACCGCGTGCCCATGTTGACGCCCACCGCGCCCAGGCACAGCGCCGCCGCGAGCCCTTCGCCGTCCGCGAACCCGCCGCTCGCGATGAAGGGCACCTTCAGCGACTGCCGCGCCCGCGAGAGGAGGATGAAGTTGGTAATGTCCGACTCGCCCACGTGGCCGGCGCACTCGAAGCCGTCGATGCTGAGGAAGTCGACGCCGAGCTTGACGGCGCTCTGCGCGTGGCGGATCGTCGTGCACTTGTGCAGGATCGTAACGCCCGCGGCCTTGAGCTGCTTGATGACGGGGCCCGGCGAGTTGCCGGCCGTCTCAACGATCTTGATGCCCTCGTCGATGACGACCTGGGCGTAGGCGGCGTAGTCTGGGGGCACGAGGGCCGGAAGGAGGGTGATGTTGACGGCAAAGGGGTACTTTGTCAGGGTCTTGCAGCGCTGGATCTCCTTGCGCAGCTCCTCGGGGGTCGGGAAGATGAGGGCGGTGATGATGCCCAGCGCGCCCGCGTTGGAGACGGCCGAGGCGAGGTCGGCTGTGCCGACGTGCTGCATGCCGCCCTGGACGATGGGTACTGTGAGGCGAACGAGAGCGTGTCAGCGATGAGTTGTCCTCTCTGGTACTCTACCCGGCATAAAGGGTTAGGATGCGCGCCATAGTGACGCCTGCGAATGTGATGTGTCGTGCGTCTTCTCGCGAGCCCTGCTCTGACGTACCTTTGATACCCAACCGTCGGGTCAGCTCAGTGTCGAATGGCATGTTGGGCAATCGGAGCGTTTTCTTTCTCTATTCGATTCGATTCGATTTCGGTACAAACTGTTGTGTTACGCGAAGAAACAGGTTGAGGGACGAGGGCGACAATCAGAACGAGGCAACAGGAAAAAGGAGATAACAAACTTCTAAAGCGTCTAGTCTAGATGGTGTAGATTGCAGACGTGATAATAAAAAGGGACAGAGTGGTGATTCTGACGGCAGTTTGGCTGACTCGGTCTGGCCGGTCAAAGGACGACGGCTGCTCAGCCCCCCCGATCGGTACCTTGGGACAGTGGGGACGTACCGAGGTAACTCGGCCTCCACCAACCGTCTCCCCCGCGTTTCCAGGTGCCAGGCCATTTTTCGATTAGAGCGAACATGGGGAAACACGGCCGACCCCATTTCGTGCCGTTCCTCTCTCACATGGCCAGACGCCATCTTTCCGCCGTCCACGGGACTATTTCCGTAACCAGAAGGCTTCATCCCTGACACCAGCCGGCCTGGCTTCACTCACTTTCTTCATATTCTGACAGAGAACGCAGCACACTGTATCTTCATCCTTGATATACTGAATCATCAAGGAGCTTAGCACAACAACACTTCGCAGGCCAACAGACTAGACAGACGCGTAGCACGGCGCTTCCACCTCTCAGTTCCTCTGGCTTCAGCCTTTCACGAAGCCCCATGGCGTGTAATATGTGACGCTGTGCTCCCTATCATATTGAATCTCATCGGTCAATAATCAAAGCATCCGAGGGCCGCACACTGGGACCCCGGGTATCTCGATACCTGGCTGCCCGTTGGTCAGCAAGCACACCACCTAAGGACGATTGGATGTTTGTGCCCGATATCAACAGCGCCCCATCTCTCTCATCTGGCGGCTCCTCGAGGCGTTGGTGCCACAGCATCTAGGCTACGTGATGCGAATCCGACCTAAAGGAACGTCATTAGGCATTTGATAGTCGCCGTCCGCAACTCAGTTCAATCACAGGAACAATGTCTGACGTGGAGTGCATGATGCAGAATAGGACGTCCATCATTGATGATGATGGGTATGACAACACAGCTTGCCCTGAGTAAAAGCTCAAGTGCAAACCTCGAGACAGGGCATACAGACTCCGGCACGTCCTTCACACACACGGAACAGCGGAACCGGAGATTTTCGACACGACAGTGTCGGGTTGACATCCGTTTGTCGGCGAAACTGTCAGGCCCCCCTCAAACTTTCCGGATGACAAACACTGCCAAGGGCTATCGAGCTTAATCCCACATGGCCTCATCGGCTACGAAGAAACGCTCCTAGA
Organism: Colletotrichum costaricense; assembly: GCF_030867565.1. Classification (NCBI taxonomy): domain Eukaryota; kingdom Fungi; phylum Ascomycota; class Sordariomycetes; order Glomerellales; family Glomerellaceae; genus Colletotrichum; species Colletotrichum costaricense. The sequence goes on from NW_026848238.1 coordinate 1,218,104, forward strand.
TAGAGACGTCTGGTTTGTGATACACCAAGCAGATGGTGACGAGCCATGCTGCCGGTGTTGTCTGGCAGTACAAGATTATTCGTGTGATACCTCATCACGTCCGTGACCAGGACTGCTCATGGCTTTTCCCCGCTGCATGTCGTCTTCCCTATCCGCAGGGCCGGCGTAATGTGTATCATCACGCTACCGGAATCGCCATCGACGCTCGTTTTCGTCCGCCTGATGTGTGCCTAAGAATGTCAATGTAGACCTCGATGAGCTTGCTACGTCGGGATTCGGAATCCTTTCGTGGCCCGACTGTTGGACGCCTTCTTCGTGCATCTTGACGACCAATAGTTCGAGATAGCCATGACCTTTTGTGTTCACCATTGGCCCAAGCTTAATTTCTCCCCTGAACGATACTGTTGATCCGAGTCGCCAGGTCCAATGCGCTAGATGACCATGTCGTCTTCAAACTTTTGACGTGCAGGTACCGGCCTCGAACGATTCGAGACTCTGAGAGAGACCCCTTTCTTGCTCCCGTGCTCCCTAGCCATGCGAAGGCGATCACTGACGAGGCCTTGCTTTCATGCGGCCATCCTGGCGGGCGATGAAATCTATGTAGTAGCAAGGAGACGATCCACGTGGACTCAAATGAGGTCCCACGGAGACAACCGTATGCCGGACTACCGCCCGATAGATGATGTGGCAAACTTGGCCAAGGAAAATGTCTTTCCAGACATCGACACGTAGCTCGATCAAGAGGAAGCCTGCTTTTTACGCAGCAACTTTGCTGTGAAACAATGTGGCATCCTCCTTCCGTATGTCTCTATTCGAACTTTGGTGAGACATGGGCGGGAGATGTACATTTGACGCCGGCTTCCCGCATCCAAAACGGTTTAGCTGCCGTTGCTGCGTTGGCGGCGCCTCGCAGGGCGGCGAAGGATGAGGAAGCAACCGTATGCTCCCGACAGATTGACCGAAGCAGCTAGTTTGGGCTATCGACCGCGTTGCGCCATCTTTGAGGATTTCGTATGGCAGCAACATGCCACCAGCCTCGGCCATCGGTTGGTAATCGGTACCTGGACTGGAGATGAAGTTGGCAAACAAGTCGGGGAGGCTCGGGTATGCGGACTCCACCGAGACTCGCAGAGCCATCCATTTCCGCGTCTCGGTGTCATTGGAAGGACCAGCCCCATGCTATGCGAGTACAGGTCTCCTTAGGTCGCAATGCTGCACGTAGGTGGTGAACGTCTGCGGGTGGCGGGTGGGAAGAGCCGTTTGGAAAAAGAAATATCGCAGTCACCCTTGTTTGTCCGGGGGTGATCGAATCAGTGGATAAGAGTGGAAGAAGCCTTCGAGAATTCCTCCTGTGAAGCGGCGGTGTTTACTCCGTACGCTATAGGACAGATTCTGCCAGATACGGCGAGCATACTGGCATCATGCTCCTTTGCGGGATGCCACAAACACCCAGGTCGGCGGGACCAAACGCAGTCAATAAGCAGTGTTGAATGGGGCTGGCTAACGGATTGCTGCTGCAGTGCTGACCGCTCATCATTGATTTCCTGCCAACCATGGGGAAGCACGGGAGCTATGGCGCACTACCGACCAAGCCGCACTCGGAGACTTGCCATAACTTCGGCAAGGGCTGAGGTAGGTAGGAAGAGTTGGAGCAGAGATCTGTATCCATAGGTGTTATCCGTTTCCAGCTGGCTAGTCCTCAATCTCCAATGGACTTACACGGATGATGATCACCCTCCCTCCCGAGTCCCGCGCAGCGTCCATGCGTCGACATTGGAGCGAGTTTCCGTCTCAGACGAGTCGATAGGTTCACATCAGAGCGTCCGCTGTGTAAGAAGAGAGAAAGAGGGAGAGGCAGAGGCAAAGGGATAGGGGAGGGGCGCGGCCACAAAGGAGGCAGAAGAGGGCTGCGGTAGTTCCGGGGGATGTTGGAACTGGTCCCGACGGGTTGGTCAAGGAAACATTTCAACCAGATGGACCCTGGTTTCGCCCGCACATCCTGCACTCTGCAGTCGCGTCTGCACGCTGTCGAGCGCCGGAGCCCCCTGACCTTATTCCTGGTCCTGGTCATAGTCCCGCCAAGGGCGAACGCCGATCCGCGAGCAAACATTGGGGCGGCACCGATCTGCTCATCACTTTGGACTTTGGAGCATTCTGGAGCGCGATAGAATGTTCGTCCGCTGTTGAATGTTTGCTCAAATGTTTCCTCGTCAACTATCGAGGGTTGCACAAACGGAGGGAAACATGTTGAACAAAGTCAAAGTCCGAAGGGGGTCTACTGTCTGCGGATCCCGTCTAGCGAGTGCGCGAACGGTCGGGTGGTGGATGTGAGGTCGCATTTAGGTGTACGGATACGGAATAAGGCGGTGACGAAAGCTGAGGTGTGAAGTGTGAAGAAAATGATTTTTTTGTCGATTTTGAGTTCAACAACGGGGGCCTTGCGACCGGGACAGGGCCAGAAACTTTTTTTCTCTTTTTTTTTTTTTTTTTTACCAGAGGAAGGAACCTGGAACCCTGGACCCTGCCCTGGCGCCTGCCCGACGTTGACCCCAAGTCTTCCGGTGCCAATTGTGGCCTGCCGCTTCCTCCTGATGCCCGGGAGAACAAGAAGATGGAGACGAGAAAGACAGAGAGACACACGCAAGCCGAGAGAACCTTGAAGTTCGTGGCTTGCTAGGTTTATTCGTACACGACGCAGTCGAGATGCCATGGATATGATGCTCGCTGCTCGCTCTTTTCTTTCTCCTTCTGCCCCTTGCTGTGAAGGTTCCATCTACTCCGTACGCTACTCCATACCGATACGGATGTAGTCCCAGCGCACAGTCGCTGCAAGCCCGAGGCCAACCTAGTCTTTCGGCTGCGCAGATATTCCCTGTCTGTTCCTGCCTCAGTGCTTTTCCTCTAAGTCGTTCGTTCGTGTCCTGATGGGCGCATGGAGCACCAGATGCCCCGCCATTCTCTCTTTGATGACGGCCTCATTCTGTCAAAGGACCTAACCTACATGCTGAGTAACATTACACAACATGAGCATTGCATTACGGGCTGCTTGCAGTGTAGTGTGTAGTGCGTGTGTCTCGATAAGACAACCCTGTTGAATGTCTTGCGGAAAGGCTGAAATGCTTTGATAGTGTAGCATCCCTTCCGACTGCCGTCTGAAGTGAAAAGAAAAGTTTAAAGACATAAAAGACGGTGAGGGCAGAATAACTCCACGGAAGGACACCGGCATCGCCCCGTAGACTAAAACAGAGCGAAACAATAAAACCGCCGGCAAAGCTTCGCTCTGTTGTGTACGGATGCTAGTGTTGCTAGCCAACTGGGTCGCTGCGCATCCGTACGAAGTAATGTAGTATTCAAACGATTTCCTCACTGAGACCGCGCCTTATGATGAATGCCCCCAGCGTATGGAGTACCGAGTACCTCTGGTAATTACCTTACCGTAGAAGTAGTTGCCCGGGTGGGGAGGAGGAGTAGTCTTGGAGGAGAGGTTTGTGAGTCGTGACTATGAAAGGACTACTAACTCTGTGCTAAGGACCAAGATGGCAAAGGTAAGCTCGGGAAACAACCAGGGGTTGTAACTCTCAAGTCACAATGTTTCGCTCCACTTTAGCCTTTCATTTTGCTCGACTCACACTCATTCAGAGCCGTCCAGTCTCCACGTCCCCGTCATTCTCATGCGACCTTCTCACCCTCTCACCCTCACCCTCACTCTCATCCTCACCTCTTACGCTCATTCTCACTCTCATCACCTAGTCTTTCATTATCATCCACCATCACCACCACGACCTTGACCATGCAAGTACTGTACATATCCAACCCGACACATCATAAGGTACATACGCATATACGCAGGTCAACAAGCCCAGTTCCCCGGCTTCCCGGTTCCATATCCCCCCTTCCTACTGCTCCCTTCGTTTCGGGGAAGCATGACGGTTCCTAGACTCACAGGCTAAGACGCCAGGGACCCCTTCGGCTGGGGCTCTTCCCATTCCCCGATGCCACCAAGGCCGCCAATGCCTCCACAGACCAACATGGACCACCTTAACCACCGCCACGACTGGTGATCCACCCCATGTTCTCCAGCTGCGAGGTGCCCGTTCCTCTACAAGCTGCTGTACGTGCTGCTCGAGCTGCATTCGAGCTGCAGTTGCTCAAACCCGCCGGTCGCCTGTCACTCTGGACGATCCCGCCCGTCCTTAACCATTGCTAGCTTCTAAGCGGTACTAGGTCACTCACTGTGAAGAGCTTGGATACTCGAGTGCCTTGCTAAGAAGTATGGATACAGCCACGACTATCAGCAAGTCCCCTGGACCTGATCTAAACCCGAACTGATGAGGCCTCTGAAGCCATTGAGAGCTTGGGACCAGCCAAACAGCCGCACGTACCTCACCTTGCTTGCCTTTGCTGGGCACACGAGATGTCATGACATTGTTTTCATGTTCATTTGCGATATCGAAGGCACGAAGCTAACGCTACACGTTCACAAACAGCCCAGCACAAGCGCGTTGAGGCGAGCAGGGGAGCAACGGACGTAGGTCTCACAACCACATGCTCGTCTTGCAGATGCCATGTCTTGGACGACACTCTCTCACACTCTTCACCAAACCCAATCTGTCTCCGTCTCTGTCGTCTTTCACATTTCATAATTGTCCTCACCAGCAGCATCGGTATCATCATCATCATCATCATCATCGGTGGTCTGGCCCGCCCTGCCAGAAATGCCCTGCTTCGCCCTGCCCTGATCTTCTTCTCACCCCACCCCAAAATGACGATGAGGAACCAGTGCTGCCCGATCCCACCCCCTTTCCCCCCTCCGCTAACTGCATCAGTACGGTGGTACATACATCACTCGCCTCTCCCCGCCCTTTTCCTGCCGCATCGCGCATTTGAATCGACGTGGCTCGGCGGCCCTTTTTTCTTCCCCCTGCTTTTTCTCTTTCCAAAATAAACCGACATGCTTCAACGTCAGTCCATCGCCGTGAGGATGGTCTCGATGAGGCCCAAACGACGCTGACCGAGTTTCCTTTCATCGCAGTGTATGGAGGCGAGACTGTTCCTCTTGCCCAACCATCGGGGCTGCTTAGCAACTTGGTATTTCCCACCCCCCGGTTCGTTTCGCTTCACCGGCTGGCGGAGTCGATGCCGCCGGAGAGGGTCCTGGCGTCGCTCGCCCAGTCTCCAGAGCTGGTCCCGGATGCCACTGCGGATTGCCTAGTGCTCGGGTGCTCAGGCTAACTTCCAAGGTACCTTACCTTACCTCACTGCTTTGGTCTGCCACGCTCTTTTTCATACTTTTGCCCTAGCTTGATTGCCCAATCGTCGGCTTGTTGGCTGATGTCAATGCTATTATTGTTGAACCCTTGCCCCCTGCTCTCATTTACCTATCCGTACATATCGCTTTTCCCTCCGCTCTCTCTTATGACTTATGTCTCATGGTTCATGTACAGATCAACAAGTGCCAGCCAGCCAGCCAGCCCAGCCCAGCCCTGGTTGCGTTCTAGCTCGGGTCGGCTGAAGCGTTAACTGCATGGGACGTGGTGCCATCGTAGCCCTCTCTCTAGCCCTCCAGCCTCGCCGCTCTGTTCTTACTCTCACTCCCATTCTCGCAATCTTCAAATAGGCTCTTCACGTATCTGGAGGCGTTCATTCGTCCGTTTGTTGCTCGCTCTCCCGCCCGCGGATTAAACATCTGCACGAAACCTCCTCTCAATCTCTTCCCATGTACTGTGTAGCACGTCAGGCACTCATCTTGGTACATGACCTGGATACGGATACACGCAGCTCACTTTCGTGGATACATCCAGGCTGTATGCATCCGCTTTCCGTAACCTTCGTTTCCTCTCCCTTTCTCGGCTGGAGATTCCAGTCATGCCCCTGGTCAGCTCTTACCCTGCCTTTTCCCACCGTTTGCACCTCCATCTTTCACCCCTTTGCTCTCTTGTCGGCCTAGGTACGGAGTACTCATCCGTCTGCTCGATCGTCCACCCCCTTCACCCTACCCCCCGGCTGGCCTTGTACAAGCCCTTGCCTCTGCGGCTTTGAAGCTCCCAATCATTTCCCTCTTCCACCCCGACGGGTCGGCACTCCACGCCAGCTGTGTGTGGCCTTGGACCCCGCCGGACGCCGGGTAAGGGAGCCTGGCAAGCCACGTCCCAATCAACTGTTCGCTCGAAGCTGCGGCCATTTCCCGGTCTCCCTTCACAAGTAGCGTGTATTCACCTTACCTACAAGCCGTGGAGCTATGCCATCTTGTCTCAAGTCCCGCAAGCCCATATTTCCCAGCTGCCTGTTCATAAACCCATGATTGTCGGCACCCATGTACCGGTTGACCACGCGGGGGGTTCAACGACTAGCATATGTGTGTGTGTGTACATGTGTGTGTGTCCAGGGGTGTGTGAGAAAAAAAGAAAGCAAGCAAAAAAACTCTTGAGAGAGTGTGAGAAAAAAAAAAAAGGGAAATAATAACCCAAAAAGATGACGCTAGGAGATCCAAGTTTATCACGACGTTCTGCGGCCAGTACCACACTCCCCACGTCCGGTCTGGTCTCTGGTCTGTGGTCTGGCATCAGACGAAGCAGAAGCACTCACACCCAAGTGGCACACCCCTCTTCTCCTCCTCGCCGCCGCCGCCGCCGCTCCTACTCCTCCTGCTGCTCGTCAGAGACAAGTACCAGGGCATGAAGAAAAAGAAAGGACACAGGAAACCGACGCGGTCCTGCCGTACCAAACCCAAACGGAATTGGGACGTGATGTTGTGTCGTTACTTCTTTGGATCATGTCCCTTTTCTCTCCATCTTCCCTTCCTTTTCTCTCCTCCCACCTCTCCCCATCCCAAGATGCAGCATGCCGTAGGGTACCAGCCCAATTGATCCCTTACCCGTCTGCATTCGTTGTGCAAACATTTCATTGCCTTCAGAAACAGCTTCTAGCTAATCTCGTCCTGCCACATCACAATCTTTTCTACTCCAATGGGATTATACCCATTTGTTTCACGGCCGACCTGATCCCGAGTATAAGAACCACAAAGTTTCGCTACTCCATAATCGTTTGTCTTGAGAGATATCCACGATCCCAAACCGACTACTACAACATTGATCATCTACTGCAATCTGCAACAACTATCGCTTCGACAACCCCCTCGGCCAGTATACCTCTATAAACCTACTCTTTGTTGCTTCGGCCAAACAATTGCACTGCATGTACTCCAGCAAGTCATACACGTCGACTGCCACCATGTCTGCTTCGTCATACAGCAGTCAAGCAGGCACCTGGCAAGAGCGACTTGAAGGTAGGGATCCGCTATGAAGATGTCGGCCGTCATGGACAACGATGCTGACCAATTGTCCTACAGACGCTTGCCGCGAAGCCAACATAATGCCACCCGTCTTCCAGATCGTTTCTGACCGCCGTGGTAAGCTACCTTGCCAGCAATCACCCTAGCCGGCCTGTTCCCCTTACTGATTGATCGTCCTCCAATTAGGCGGCCGCACCGCTTGGTCCAGTCGAGTAACTGTCCACGGCCGTACCCTCTCCGCACGATTTTGGTACGACGGCAAGAACCTCAATAACGCGAAAGAAGACGCCGCCGAAATGGCTCTCAACTACCTTACCGGTTCGAATCCCAGCTCGCCAGCCAACAGCAGAGGCAGCTACTAAAGAAGACAACGAAACGAAAGACGGTTACAGACGTGCAAAGATACCCGCAACTTGCAGCGAAAACATCCATTCGAGCATCAGCGTCTAGCGTCACACTTTTTTGTCTCTTTTATCTTTCAACGCACTTTTCTTGCTCTTACTTTCCTGGGCTTTTGTTTCGGATGTTCAACTGTACGAATACACACCTGGAGTTGAGATTGGGAGACATTGGCCAAATGCCACACGGCACAAGGGGACATCACGGAACATCGGCGTACGGCTACATTTCTACCTACGGTCCATTGGGAGGCTCCGAAAAGGAAGATGGTGCTGAGTTGGTTGAGGAGAAATGGCGCAAAAGAAACATTTGTTTCTCACCACATCAATCCACAAGGGGGCGGTGGGAGGGGCACGCGGCGGCGTGTCTCGCTTCTCTCTGTACTCCTCACACGTGTGGAACAGGGACTGGAGCTGAGAGAAGAAATTCCAACACGAGACAGAACCTTGGCGAAACAGTACCGGCAGAACAGTTGACGGGGTCACGAGAGTCTCTTTCTCATTTAATTCCTTGTTGTTTTGGGCGGCGTTGCGAAGCCGGGCCCAGGTTGGTAATTGGGTTGCAATCTTGGACATTTTTTTTTGCCGTTTATTTTGTTTTTCTTTACGGAGCGGCGTTAATGATGGGAAAAGCAACCACCAGCGCAAGGGATGCTGTCGTGGCATAGCTAGGTAGAAAAGGGATTTCCGTTGAACGGAGCTGGTTCCTCTTGCAAAGTTTCCAAAAGAGATGAGGACCAACATGACGAGACTTCCTTTTTCCTGACGAGGGCGTATCCACTTCTTCCCACACCACTCTGCATTCAATCCACGTGCGACGAGATTAATTCTCCGTTGTTATAGCCTGCGGTGATGACATGGGGATTCTAGCTCACGCAAGGACAAACAAACAAAAAAAAAGACATTGGTGGCTTCATGATGGCAAAGCTGATTACTCTTCAAGACGATGGGCGCTGGAAGGGGGTGTCGATTGGCACGGGGAGGGCGAACGGACATCGTTTGTCCACCTCAATCTCTCTCTGTGTCTACTCTCCCCCACGATGACATAGGTATCTTGGGTTTACTAGTTCTACTATCACCAATGCAGGAGGTCGTTGCGGTGTCGGCGGACGGTGGGCGTGCTGGCTGCTCCCCTCCCTCCCCTCTCCGCCCTCGCCCCCCTGGACAAAGATGAGCTAGGGAGTCTGCTAGCAACGGGACTGCGGCAGATCCCACGCCAACGCAAAGCTGTCTTGTCACCCTAAGTTGTGTTTGTCCGCGGTTGGCCTATGTAAGGTAAAGTAGGAGAGAGAATCTCGAAGGGGGAACCTAGCCAGCCTAGCTTTCATGAACGGTGGGGGAGCTGAGCCAGCTGCCAGCTGGTGCTTTGCGCTAGGGAGCTTGTCAATGGAATGACAAAAGTTGTGACAACTCTTTTCTCTCCCGGTCTGCCACCCCCCCCCCCCCCGTAAAAAAAAGGAATCCCTCCCTAACCCCCGGAAAAAAAGAAAAAACAACCCCCCCCCCCCCCGTTTTGCGCATCCGCGGGATGTGGTGAGAGGAGGGCAGACAGATGTCGCGCGACGGGCAGAGAAAGTGAAAAGAGCCGCTAAATGCCGTACTGCAGGAAATCTGCACGGAGGGGGGAGTGAGTGACGGCGGCGGTGGTGGTCTATGCAGCGTGTGGCGTGTGGCAGGCAAGGCAGTTTGAATCACGCATCCTCTTATTTTTCGGGGCGATTGTAATTTGTTCCCAACCTATTCGGTCTACATGCAGCGAGGGGTAAAGGCAGGTGTTCGGAGATGGGGTTTAGGTGTCAAGGTGTGTGTAGGTGTGTGTGAGTGGTATGTTTCTCTCGCTCTTTTTAGGTATTTTGTTTGTCGAGGAAATTCGCGGCTTCGACATGTGGGCGGCGTTTGTGACTTAGATAGGTAGGTCCCCTCAAGTTCCCCCATCCCGCCATGGGGGCGAATCTGGCAAATGGCACATTGGGGCATTGGCAAAAGGACTGAGTGGGTGGTTGAGAACCATGGAACTTTGGTCCCTTCATGATGGGCAAAAAAAAAAAGTTTGGGGGCGGGATTTTCTGTGTCACTGAGACATGAAAGAACCCACATGGTGAAAGTGCGGGATGTCGACAAGACGTGGACGCCGTGGGCATCGGCCAAGGGATGGGGTGAGTGAATTAGGGATTTCTCTTTTCCAAGACACTTGCTGCGGCTTCAGGTGGGATTTGAGATGGGGGAAGGGGGAAAGGATTTGGATTTTGTTGTTGGTTTAGCGGCCGCAAGAGAGACCTCGCTGATCATCCTGAAGGAGCTGTAAGCCGCTTCGAGGGAGAGTCTCGTGACTGGCGCTGCTTACCGTGCCTGGCATTTGAGAAGAAAAATGCCCGTTGGCTTACAGAGGAAGATGTTGAGTATCACACAGCGAATCTGATGAAGAGGTGTGGTGGTATTGGTGAAGAAGGTCTGCATATTCGGTGAGCGAGAGCGGGAGGTGGGTTGAGATTAGCTTAGGTAAGATGATATGAGGTTCGTCTCGGTAGGCGGCACGGCCCCGACCGGCTTTAAGCTGGGATGTAGCCTGTAGAGGGGACGTACCTGCCTTACCTAATCATCCAGCACCCCTTTCGGAGAGCGGTGCTACCCTTCTCCGGTTAGTGCCCCACTATACTCTGAAGCTCGGGCCCAGCTTGACCTGCAAAGGTGTAGGTAAGCAGTCGACGTTGCGAAAGTGGAGCGGCAACATCCGCGCGACTCAATAATTTTCGTGGATTGGCCGCGCTGGGTCGAAAATCGCCAGTCGAATTCAGGGTACCTTTTCCAACAACTACGACGTCCCGACGACTCGACGCACCTCAATCGGAAGTATAGGAGACGACCTCGGTAATTTCAACACATTAAGAGCAGCTATGTCTCTGCGGCCGAGCCTACAGACCGCCTGCCGGGCGCTCGCGCTGCGGTCTCGACCCCTGGCCCAACGACAGGAACCTCTAGTCTGGGCGGCGACAAAACGAGGATACTCTGACGAGCTGCGCAAGGGTGAAAGGAGCCAGATTCCGGTATTGAAGAAGACAGAGAACGCAGCTTTCCCTCAGGGTCAGGAGGTGCCTGAGTCCGCGCCGGGACAACAGCAGGTATGGAATTTTTGATACCAGGAGGAGGAAGACTATGTGGACGAACGAGGCGGGGAGAATAAGGAATTGCTAACAATCCAATCTTGCAGCCAACAAACGAGGCACTTGAAGCTGCCGCGGCACTGAGCGAGCTCGCAGAGGCGGCAAAGGGACACAGCGCCGGTCTCCAGGGCGGCCTGACGGAGGCCCAGGAGCAGATGCTATACGCCGAGGGCGCCATCCCGCCTACACAATCGGACGGCAACGGCCAGCGCGATCTCGAAATCATAGCTCGCGGCGGGCTTCTCGCGCAGGCTGGGGACGCCGACGAGGTCGCCCCGTCACGGTCCTACAAGTTCCCGCTGCCTACGCTCCCTCTGCCGCCCCATAGCCATCTCAAGTCTCGGTACCACCCCGTGCTAGACCAGTTGACCAACCTGATGATGCGAGATGGCAAGAAGGCCCAGGCGCAAAGAGTACGCCAATCCCAACTCTGGAAACATATGACAAGATCTTGTGTGTCGAGGCAATTGCGAAGAGAATTATGCTGACATTGCGTGCGCCTACGTAGAATATGGCCATGGTCCTCAACTTCCTGCGAACCTCCCCTCCCCCGATCATCAACCCCAAATACCCGCTCCTTCCCGGCGCCCCGCCGCCGGCGCACCTCCCGCTGAACCCCGTGCTATACCTCACACTGGCCGTGGACTCCGTGGCGCCCCTCATCAAGATCCGCCGCATCGCGGGCGGAGCCGGTGGTGGTCGACCCCTGGAACTTCCCGCACCCCTAGCGGTCCGCCAGAGGCGGCGCGCGGCGTTCCAGTGGATCCTGGACGTGGTCAACAAAAAGCCGTCCAAGGGGTCCGGCCGGACGCAGTTTGCGCACCGCGTGGCGGACGAGCTGATTGCCGTGACCGAGGGGCGGTCGTCCGTGTGGGAGAAGCGGTTGGCGCTGCACAAGTTGGGTACGGCGACGCGTGCCAACTTGACTGCTAAGCCTGTCAAGCAGAATATGTAAAAGGGGGTTGAGGTGTGGGGAGCAGGTTTTGTACGAAGACGAAGAGGGGGAGGGAAAAATAAGATGTTGAGAGAGAGATTTGTAGCAAAGCTGTATATTGTACTATATCATCCCGCCCAAATGTCAGAGCTCGAGAGGAGCCTTTCTGTCAAGACTAATTGTCGCCATGAAGAGTGCGTTGGTGGTTCAAGTCTGAAGGCCATGATGTGTCAAGAAGGACGGATTTTGCTCTAACATTCTGCGAGAGCATCCGCATCACTGTGTCAGCGTTGCGCACATTGCCGACGGCATCATCCCCGGCTCATAGCACAGTCTCCAGACCCTCTACTGTACCATTCCTAAGTTGTGACGAGAATGCCACATCTCCCATTGAAACTCTCCCAGGAAGCCACGCTACCCTTGCGGAAAAGACTGAGAATGGCTCCGGCGAGAATCCAGGCAAGCATCAAGAGGCCTCTCGCTATCGCGACCACCGCGTTGCGAAATGACGCCCGGCATGGTCAAACGGCAGACGTAGACTGCAACACAGCCTCAATGTGGTGTAGATAGTTCACTATGTTGTTCGCAAAGGTCTAATGCATCACTGTGCCCCAAAGGATAAAAGGCGGGGTCTCAACGAGGCGATGATAACCAGAGTAACAAAAGGCGTCTGCAAATCTCCGTAGCCCGAAGAGATTCCCGTATTCGATTTGGACTGCGGCCAAGCCACGATACCGTCGTGCCGGCGCCCAGGAGCATTTTCAAAATGGCTTTTCACGTGATGGACAGGTGACGTCTTGTCTTACTGTCTCTTCTCTCTTTTCTTCCCAGAAAACCCCGGGCGGTGCTCTGGTCATTGCCTACTGCCCGTACCGTACTGGCTGGCCTACCTTTCCGGGGCGGGCGGCTGAAAGAGTCTTGGGAGTGGCGTTCTGAGGCAATCGGCGCCGTCCACGGTGAACAAATCACCTGCCAAGAAGACGGCCGGTCTTGGCGGTAAGACGCCGGCGTCGTCATCATGGCACTGTCGGAAGCACTGTGCGGCGAAGCGTCTTGCGTCCTCCCCGCCGCTCGGTAGATGTGAGTGGAGGCTGAAGTATACCTTTGTGGGGTGATACGGAGCGCGAAACGCAGGACGGGTTGGACGGGGACGATGGCGGAGGCCGCGGGACGTGAGTGTTTCCTACGGGGTTGTGCTTGTGGACGAAAAACCACCGAAAACAAATATTTGTAGTGGGGGCGGGTAGGGAATGCGTCATTCACTTTACTTTCAAGTCAGTTTCCTATCGTTTTGGTCTGAGTGCTACACAGTTGAGTGTTTAGCAACCCAAATCTTTGAACAGAGGGGCACAGAACGCTTTCTTTTCAGGACAGTTACTCGCTGTCAATCATTTGACCATTTTTCTCATTTAGATACCATACGATAAATCAGCTCTGAAACCAGCCCTGTCGATCTCGTTCGAACATCGAGAGATAAGTGAGTGTTTCTCAGATCTTCCTCAGATGTTTGTTTACCCATTCTTTTTTTATTCTTTCTGGTTTCAAAGCACAGTGGTCCTCGGGTACGTACACCTACCTGTTTGAGACGGTTGAGTGGGCACAGAGCATATGTACTCTTTGGATGGTTTGCATACTTGGGGATGGAGTGTCGTGCATCAAATCAGCAGACAAACGTCGGAGAAGGGAGGGCGCTGGGGGCGGCGTAAGCAGAGTTGGAGGTGACATCCCATCTTTCGATTGAGTTTTCGTGGGGCAGCAGCCCAATGGCTCTCGGACGATTCATCGGAATAAGAATGCACTGGATACAGAAAGGGCACCACGACATGGCACCAATTACTTTTCCAGGTTGTATAAGTGAAGTGGGATGAGATGGGGTACCTCACCGGGTTTCCTGAGTGGGCAGGTACCAGTGGTACCAAGATGGGTGATGACGAAGCACCCACGGCACGCAGATGGAGAATGAGAAAGGTTGAGCAAGTAAGAAGCTGTCTCTCTCGGTCTCTCTGCAGCACTAGGGCGCTACGAAATGGGTGATCTTCTTCAGACTCTGGGGAAATGAGTTTGGGCGCAAGAGAGCAGAGGAATACGGCCCAAATGGGGTTGGCTGGGCTGGATAAGGTGCCCATGGCTCCATTGCCAATCTCATCCCATGTTCAGAGAGTCTTTGCCACAGCAATTGACTCCATGTCAAGTGGTAGACTCCCTTGGACAGAAGAGTCAAAGGACAGGCGATATGTTCATCAAGAACGTAACAAAAACGACGAATTTGGATCGGATGACTGCATTGCTCAGGCCCTGTCTGCACCACCACTTTAAGCTCGGTGCATGTCAATCTATCGATCCGTACAGAGTACTACAGACACAGTCACGGGCCAAGGTCACAAAGGCAATGAAAGGAAAGGCTACGCACTACAGACTAACACTCCGTACACAGAAAACGAGGGAGGGCGCCGTCAATAGTCAACTGGTGTCAAAGATGTCGACGCTAAAAGACGGAGCACCTACCCCTCCTCGATCCCTTCCCACCATCCACGTTATCCACGTTCCCCCCCTCCCCTTTGACCCCTTCTGATCCTCCACCGTCCCATTTCCACAACCATCTCTCTCAAGTCCCGTCTCTCAGAACCTAGAGGTGCCTCCGGTGCCTGCCACCCGCAAAACCCAATCCCCACCTTTTCTTCTCTTACCTTACCTCAGGTTTACGGAGTACTTCGTACTGGTTCGTTCCCAGCCTGCGCTTGTGTTGCCGCTGCCACTGCCACTGCCACCGGGGAACTTTGGGCTGGACTGGGACTACCGTAGTAAGGTAACCTTGGCTAAAGTAGTACGGGAGGTAAAGAAGAGACTAGGAACCACCTTACCTTACTTTCCACCCTTTCTGAGGATACCTTACACAGTACCTTACCCTGCCATTCACTCACTCCACTACCACCAATCGTGTGTCGTGCGCTACCTTACCCTCAGGTTCCTTCAACTCCTTGTTGTTTCTCTCCTACCTTACCTTACCGCACCGCACCCTTTTTTTTAACCCTTCTCTTCTCCTCCTCCCCCTACCACCGCAACTAACTATTCCTCCTTCATCTGGTCTTGGCAGTTCGACTCGTGCTTCATAAGCTAATTTAGGCCTCCACACACAGCGCACCTTCCTCACTTTTGGTCTGGTCCCCAACGGAGCCATGATCTAAGGAGCCTCCGCCGACCTCCATATCCCAACTGCCCCTACACAATGCTGTTTCTGCCATCCAACTTGCACCGCCAACGTCAACATCGCAAAATCATCCCCCGTTAGATTTATCACAACCACGTATATCCGACCCGAACCAGACCCCCGTATTCGATTTTACATCAACGAAATCATCACTACCCTCAAGCGAACGAGTTATCACCGCTCTTGTACCACAAAAGCGACGCTCGTAAAGTCCTGAACGAGGCTCCTTCCCCGCCAAGAGCGCAATCCGACTTTCGACCCCATTCAAGATGTCGCACCAACCCATGAGCATGGAGGCCATGCTCGACGAGGAGAGAAGAGATGTTCTGGCCTTGCTCGAGGGTACCGCTGCAAGATCCAACTGGAACACGGGCTCGCCCGTCTCTGCACGCTCGCCATCGCCCTACACAACGCCTCGCTCGCCCGTACGAAGTATGCTGGATATCGGCGCCGATGGAGGTTCCAAGAGCCCACGACTCGGAAACGCCGTACCGGTGCGCAGCATGTTGGATATCAGCGGCCCTCCGGCTCCCGTTCGGAGCATGCTCGATATCAACACCTCGGCTCCAAAGCAGGCTGCCAGTGCCGGCCCCAGTTCTCCAGTCGAATCTCGCGCACCTCATCCGAGAACCTTTTCCGATTCACACTCCCAAAAGCCCAGCTTTGGCCCGCGAGCCCCAATCAATCGAATGGATCCGACACTGGACTACCAATTCTCTGATATTTCTACCAACAATATCGGAACTGCTATGCCGAAGCGCAACACACAGGGAAAGGCGCTGGGCGTGAAGAAGCCGGGCGGCGGTGCCATGGTCGACGTCATGCGCGGCAACGAAATCCCCGGCATTATCCTTCCCGGCGACAGAGCCCGCCACGGCTCTATTGCTAGCAATCCCGTCATGGGTGGGAGAAGCTCGAGCAGAGGTCAAGGCAGCAAATCCAAGTCTCCTCATGGCAGACTGAGCATGCGCTCCCGCTCGCCCAATGTCAGTGGTCGGCTCCAGCAGATCCCTGGAACTGCCATTCTTGATGACGGCCGGGTGGTGGACATCTCAACCGCCTACCGCAAGCTGTCGGATGCCAATTTGGCATTCTCAGGCGGAGGCCTGTCTGGGCTGGCCGGACGCAAAAAGTCAAGCGCAGACGATGCCGGACTTGGACGTCTTACCAAGGACTACCTCAGCCCTGATGGAGAGGAGCTGGAAGACAGCAGCGACGATGACGCGCACAGTTCTTCTGATGAAGAGAACGAGAGAGGACGTAAGATGTCGCCTCGAGATGAAGAGAGCAATGCAAAGTCCGGCAGCTCAACCGACAAAGGTGACCGCAAGACGCTCAGTCTACTTGCCGCGGCTGAGGAAGAGCGTAAGTAACTCATGCTCGTGGTAAATTCAGGTGCTAACAAATTTGCAGGCCTGGCAGTCAGTTCCAAGCAACCTCAATACAAATACAAGTCATTGTTAGACGAACCTTCCATCACACTCACCAAGCCAGGCGGCGAGAAGTCAAAATCCAAAGCAGGCATCCGCCCGACCACGGCGTTCGACAACGAGCCAGGCTCGGGAATGGCGTCCGCTGTGAACTCGGACGATGAGGAGGAGCTCAACGACATCAAGCGCGCGCAGAGACTTGCCTTCTCACGTACAGAAACCCTCAACAACCCCGAGTTTTCACGAACTCTACGCATCATCATGCGCGGCGAGTTTGATCAAATCCAGAAGTCGGCCGAAGAGGAGCATCATAGGTTGAGAAAATACCTGGTGGCAACCGATCTCAGCGAGGAGTCGACACACGCCCTGGAATGGACGATCGGCACCGTTCTGCGAGACGGCGATACTCTCATCTGTATCTACTGCGTCGATGAAGAGACTGGTATCTACTCGACCGAGGGAATCATGGTCCCCGACGAGCGTGCCGCGCATCAGGAACAAGCAGCTGCTATCAACGCCATGTCCAGCGCCAAGTCACCGCCGCCAAACATGACCAGCGCCCCGCCTTTCCCTCACCTTCCGCGAGCCTCGGCCTTGAACAATAGTGACTCTTCTTCGCCGGCACCGTCCAGTAGGGAGCGCGGCCGCGCTGAGGAGGAACGTCGTCGTGCGGTTAACGACATTCAGGAGAGGGTTGAGCGGCTGTTGCGAAGGACTCGACTTCAAGTGCGAGTGATTGTCGAGGTCATTCACTGCAAGAATCCAAAGCATCTCATTACCGAAGTGATTGATATTGTCAGCCCTACGTTGGTAATCCTGGGAAGCAGAGGCCGTAGCGCTCTCAAGGGGTTAGCTATCCACCCCATTCAACTCCACTGTTTAAAAACCTGCTAACTATTGAATAGTGTGATTCTTGGCTCGTTCTCCAACTATCTTGTCACCAAGAGCTCGGTGCCTGTCATGGTAGCGCGAAAGCGCCTTCGCAACAAGAGCAAGTACAAGAGAGGCCCTCTCAAGCAGGTCAACGACCTGAACAACCCGGGAACCAAGAGCCTCGCCAACGCCAAGGTTGACTAGAAGGATCCCGCGCCGAGGCGTAGGCTGTCAGGACTGTGGAATCGCTTCAACGCGAGGCGAGCGTCGTGGACTGAGGAGAGGGAGGAGGTAGAGCCGACGGAGCAGGTGGAGCAGGCGGATCGGCGCAAGAGCGCTTGATGAGCAACACAATTTCCTTTTCATCATGTTCGTACAAGCCTTCCATTTTGGACAGGCCTGAGACACATATCCCGGGCACTTTGTGGGAGAAAGCTTGCCGATTGGGGATGGGACGAAGAGAGCGAACGTGGTTCAGGCTAGATACGAACCACGCGAGGCGTCTCACTCGTTTCTTATTTCCCGAGGGGATTTGATGATTAATCATGTCATAAAAAGCGGTCTAGCAGCAGACACAACAACCAACAGGGCTGAATTCATACTCCATTCTACAATTTCAAGTCCGTCCATGGTCTATGGTTCAGTCCTATCAAGAGACGTCGCGACAGAACGTGAACAAGTCGGTGGCGTTCAGCAATGAGAACCCCGGTGATATCCGGGCCGACGTGATTGTGCATGGACGACGGTGGATAAATGCAAGAAAGGGAGCAGATGAGTTATGCCAGTCCGAAATACCTTTTCTGACACGGGTAAACGAACGTTCGTCATGGTCAAGAAGGAGTCACTCTTGAGTAGAATAGAGTCGTCGTTGTCGTCTGTAAGAGGGGGGGGGGGTCCCGCCCGGCGACGGTTGATTCGGTGACGGGACTGAGAGAGTGGGGCACTGGTGCGGGGTGATAAGATAGTGAAAGTGGCTGATTGGGGCCAACTCAGTTGCGTTTTTTCTGGGTCCTCTTGTTCAACTGGGCCAGTCCCGTGTAAGCCTGAGATTGCCTGCCCGGCATCGATGGTACGTACGCAATTGTGCAATTGTACCCTGTAGGAACGGGGGGTTACCGGTAGGTTGAGTGTGGGTTTTCATTTGAGGTTCGTTCTGATAGAGCGTGGGCTAGCAATGCGAGAAGCCTACTGTTCTCTGTGGTCACTGGTGTACTGCGTAGCTTCGCTCTGGGTAGGGGTTTTCGTGCCTTGATCCATCATGACATGGCTGTGTACGTACATCTTATGTGTGGACATGCGCCGATTGGTACCTCTCAACTTCACGACTTCATACAATGCCTACCTAGTGTGCCAGTTCTTAGGCTGGCCCCTCCCTTGGGGACGCGAGTCTTGGGTTCCCTTGCCTACACTACCCGCGTCTTGTTGGCGTCGCCGTCGAATCGGATGCTCCCGAGGCCTTGTCGGTGAGTCACTTTGATTGGATCGCGCAACTCTTTTGGAAACGTCAAGAGACGGGACTCGGGAGAGGTTTGTTTGTTTACGTTCCAAAGTGGAAAGACAGCCTGAAAGTCAGTGGGAAAAGCAGGACCCCGCCTTCCCATTCTCGTGCTCGACATTGGGTGACGGGGTCCCGTGACCAGGGATGCAACCACTTAAACGTCCGAGGGGCAGACACGCTTGTTTCCTAAAACACGAACGACGCGGGTTGAGCTGGGGGGCGCATGGGTGCTTTGGGGACAGGGGGAGAGGTCAGAAAGGGAGATACGGTTTAGGAAGAGGAGGAGGATGGTGTTGAGATGTGTTTCCGGCTGCTCATTAACTGTACCTTATTGCTCTATGGCTCTTGTGCAAGTGGAAGGACGGCAAACTGCGAGGGCACGGGAGAGCGCAGAGCGAACAGAGCAGGAGGGTACGTTCTCGCGCAGGTCAATGTTCGGTGTAGGGGCCCCTCTCCAGCCCCTCCCACCCAATCCAGGGCCTGAAATCCGGCCGCTCCCTTGACAGGATTCGATCTGTGATTGGACGACGGCCTCGAACCTGGCAAGTGGGGACTTGAGCTCCCCAACCTCTCGATTTCAACTCGTTCGAAAGACGACGCAAGGTGGTTCGGGGTGGGCATTGGGGGGTCCAGGAAGGTGCTGCTGGGGTTCCTGCTGCATTAGAAAAGACGAAGAGAGGAACGGGAAGGCACCGTAACCCCCTCCGCTCCCCTCCCATTCCCCTTCCCTCTCGAGGAATTGGATGCTGCTGCTGTTGCTGCTTGAGCTTCTCCATCTACTTGCTGCATCTCTCCCGCTTCTTCTTACCTTTTAACAAACCTCCACTGCCGCCACTCTCAATCAGGTCACCTGCTACTTCTTTCTACCCACTTTCCGCCCAACCCTGACCTATCCCGTCTTGTCCTGTCTCTTGTCTCCTGTCTTAGAAGACAGAGAGAGAGATACCGGTAGATACAGGCGATCCTGCGAGGCGCTTGGCCTGTCACCGTTACCTTATCTACCTTACCTTACCTTAGATCCATACTCAAATTCAACCTTTCTTCATCCATACTCTTACCTCTCTACTCTTATCGCACCCGCGCATATCATTCCCGATCGAGTTCAGTTTCACATTGGGCTGGCCTACCTTATAACTTACTTGCCCTGATCGGTTACATCAATCCGAGGCACTTCTTACATTCCCCTTGCTCTCAACTCTTTGCCTTATACATCCCACTTCCCCCCCTCCTGCATTGCGCTCCCGCCATACGTCAAGTGAGCCAACAAGGTACTTCTCTGCGCCGTACTAGCCGTCGACCTGCAGAAGAAGTCCATCTCTGTCGCAACACCGAGGCGACCGCGGTGAAGGGTGTGCGCCCAACCTATTCTGACCCTCATGCTTTCCATGCCGTCGCTGGTCACCGTCAACAACAACGTTTCCCTGCTGAGCATTACAATCGCTCCAAGCACATACGTAGCAACGCTGACCTTGTCCTTTGTCTTCGTCTACCTATACATCGTTCAGATCTCGTGGAAACCGACACTGCTACCAAACGTCAGCTATTTTAAGCGCACAAGTCGAACCACCAAAACCGCAGAAGCCGCAGTCGAGGCGCCTTCCCTCCCACCACCACCCACTTACAAGGCCTTACCCGCACCACCCGCCCCCGAGGCCAGCGGCGCACTCGTCCGTCGCAGCAACCGCCACTCTTCCCAACATTACCAGCACGAATATGATGATGGCTACGAAACATTCGACGACGTTCGATCCTCTCGATCATTTAGACGCCTCCTTGGGCGACTTCGAGCCGACGACCCCGCCACCGGGCAGGAGGGGTCCCCAGGGCGTGAACTTGTTCGGGCACCCGTCGCATCACTCGAGCTTCCGGTCAGACGACGCGGAGAGCGACCTGGGCCCGGACCCCGAAAACTCAGTCTCCGTCGGTGGTTACAGTCCTCCGGCTTGGCGCCGCCTCGGAAACGGGAGTCGCGACAGCGGCTTCTGGCGGCGGAGTGATGACCTGCTAGGCGCATTCTCTCCCCAGCTCCACGGACACCACCAAGGCTTTGGCGGATTCAAGTCGAGAGAGTCAAGCCCCGAGTACGATAGCGATGGCGACGAGGGCGAGTCGGTGCTGCGCAGAGCTATGCGCACAAGGTTGCCGACGGGGAGCATGAGCCCCGATAAGGCCCGGTCGCCCAGCCCCGAGCCCAAGATGGAGGATAGGACGATCAAGTTGGAGGATATTCCGTGGAAAGAAACAAGCCCTTCAGAGGGAACATTGAATCAAGACAATTGTATGGCCCCGTACCTGAAGCCCATTCCTCTTCATCATGTGTGTACGACTGCTTTGGGAGGGTATCAGGCTGACCTCGCCGATAGATATCAGGTTCGCGTTGCGCGCAGAAGTACAGCAGCGTACGGAACCTATCGAAGCCCTAGTTCATTTCTTCCGCTCAAAATGGCGATTCTTGACTCACTCGTGGTCTTCCACGATCCTGTCCATCCTCGTCGCCGTGCTCGCCATAACGGCGACACGTAACCTCTTCCAGCCCGCTGCGCAACAGCCGGTGCCCGACCTCGTCAAGGTCGCAGGTATCGCGCGGTCTTTTGAACCGCTCATTTACTTTTCCGAGAATGGCGCATCCCAGGTCGGCGATCTGCAAGCGACCGGCGTCGCTGTCTGGGACCTCGGCGAGAGCGTGCGCTCCAGCAACATGACTTCTGCGCCAATCATTGTTAAGGAGCTGGATGATCTCAGTGAGAGCTTAAAGACTCTGGCTGTTGAGCTGACCAAATTCTTTGCGAACGTTGATGGCGACATTGATGGGTAAGTTCCACCATGTGTTCTCACTCATGAAGCATTGCATTCTAAAATCGAGTACAGTATTCTCATAGTCATGGACTGGGCGCGCAGAGAACTCTCTCAAGTCCAACACCTCCCCTCATCGCCCTTCACTGCCGCCTTTGACAACATCCACAACCTCCTCTCTGAAGCAGGCGTTCTCGAAGACGGCTTCGGTAGCCCGACTCGCCTTGGATCTCTATCGAGATACATATTTGGCATGTCCAACCCGCAGCGGACGCGCCTCACTCTTCAGCGCACATTCAACGAGTTCCTCACGGTCCTCGAGGATGCCATCAACTCGGAGCTCCAGCATTCCCTTGCCCTGTTTGCGCTCTTCGAGGCCATCGACCACCAATTCCTCAATCTCGCGCGCACAGTTGTCCGTGAGGCATCCGCGCAGGACGACCTGCACGCAGACTCGTTGTCGTCACTCTGGACGCGCATCTTAGGCGCCAACGCCGCCGAGGTGGCCAAATACGAGCGCAACCGCCTTCTGCTACAGAACGTGAGGGAGAAGACAGTACGGAACAAGAGCATCCTAGTCGAGCACAACGGCAAGCTCATGGCCCTCAAAGCCAATCTCGAAAACCTGCGACGCAAGCTAGTCAGCCCGCTCGTTAGGTCTGTCAACTCGAGCACCCTGACGCTCGAGGACCAGATCCGCGGGCTGGAGGACGTTGGCGGCTACCTCGAGGGTGTCCGGACGCGGCAGAAGGGCAAGTTGATGGAGATGCTGTACGGGAGCGTCGGCAATAGTCGGCGGCTCATTGAGGAGCGGACGTATGGCCGTACAGCATGAGTTGACGAAACTGGGATTTAGAGAAAAATCATTTGGGTCCTGGATTCATCGTCTCCTTGTTGGACATTTGCCCTTGTATACTGCATCATGGCGTATTCGGACACTTAGAGGAAACCCCACCCGGACGGCGTTTCTTGCTGAACTGGGGATAGACTTTTGCCATCGAAGCGAGTGGAGGAGACAAACGATGTCCCTCGCGCATTTTTACATTGGAGTTGAGGAGGGAGGAATATGGGGAATCGTCTACTGCATGGGTACTTATTCCCGGAGCACGTACATTTGGGGTTCATAAGCTGACAGATGTCAGTTGGCGTACAGTAGCGACTCGCCTTCTCAAAGTATGGGGGCAGCATGTGCTTCACAACCGCCTCGCACGGAAGACACGGAGGGAGGAACTTTTTTCGGTGATGGACTTGGATTATGGGCAAGGGCGTTTTCGGGAGTTAGTAACCTGTAGGACCAACCGCATGTAAAGACTCTGGGAAAGGGCGTCTTTGGGATTTGAAGGTTTCGTTGAAGTGTAGGTAGCGGAAATGCGAATGAACGCGTATACTTCATCAAGATATTTGTGCGTAGATCATGTCCTATTGTGTAATTTGGGAGGAAGCTTATGATATAAAAGGCGGAGGTATCGGTTGTATGTCTAAGTCGACAACAGGAGCAGTCACATAGTCTGTCATGATGATGTACTTTCTTGGTATCAGGGGTGTCAGCTATGTTTACTCCTTCATCTTGAGTATGCTTACACATCTCAAGACTTGTAAAGTCCGACCTGTCCAACTGTCGTATCGGGTCGGCTTTGGTAGTGGATTATTGTATAGTGAATACTGTAGCAGACAGTGCCGATGAGTATAAGCAGCAGGCTTTAGATATTGTCGTATGTCTTCCGTGAGCGAGACTTACCTTCCTAAGTAGAAGGTCAAGATCCTCGCTGCCGCTGCCAGCTCCCGCTTGCCGCAATGGTCGCGAAGAAGCACACGGCCCAGTCTTACATAACCTTCGTTTCCAACTCCTCCAGGTTGACGATGGGATTATTCGTTGTGCCTGGGTGGGGTTTTCACACAGAGTAGCTAGCTGGCTAGGCGCGTGTGAGGTGTGTGCTTGAGCCAGGGGATCTGTAGATGACGATGACTAGTAGAGTATATATTTCCTGGCTTCGCCTCCCTTACTAGGTCTGACGACCAGATCCGTAGTATTTCCGCGTCCTTTGTTGATGAACATCATCTCAGGGCCCGGAGCAGCTTCGTTGCAGGGAAATGGGATGCTCATTTATTGATAATGCTGTCGCTGGTCTGCGGTTTGTAGTATTAGGTCAATGGACTCGATTCTGCTCATGTGTCTGTTTTTTTGTTCTCGCATTGCGGGTTGAATACGGCGAGGGAAAGGGAAGGGAACTTAGAACATAGATTGCCGTCCTTGAGGGCTCTGGGAGATGCTGAAATTTGAGAGCTGCTTGCAGTGCGTGTCTTCCGAGCATACGTGATATGTCGCAGAGACATCATGTGGCAACCGATTTTAGAAGCTGTAGTGGATGTACACATCAAGAAACCACACCCGTTTCAGTCGTTTTTTTAAACGCCCATGGGGTTACCACCTCCGTCTGTTCGCTACCTTTCTAGGTAGTTGGATGTTCTATCCTCTTTGTAGCTTGCGGATTTGGAAATCCTGCGAGTGAACCCCAAGTCTTTCTCTCTACTTGTTTACGGGCCATATCGTGAAAACCTATAACGTTCTAGCTGATAGTTGGATCGTAGGGTATATAAGCTGTCAGCATTGGGGGATAGTGAAGGAAGCCGTTGGAAACATTTCTTCGTACATGGTCTAAAGGATATCGTATAGAAACACAGTAAGAAGCCCCCCCTTTATCATGTAATCCCAGCATTGCAGCCCATCTATAACCAAACTCCCCCCATTCCCAATCCCCTCAAAAGCCCTCAATCTGCGTCCCGATCCCCTTTTCCTTGGCGAGCTGAATCATGTGCATCCCAACCGACAAATCCATGAGCCCTAGACCGACACTCTTATAAATCACCGTCCCGTCCTTGAGCCACCTCACCAGCGCGTCCTCCTTCTTGCGCTTGTCTGCCGACCTCTGGCTCGAGCTGCGGCGCAGCATGCCCGGCCCTTTGCTGCTACCACTACCGCCGCTGCCAGACGTCTTTGTCGAGTCTTTGCTGATGGACGACCGTGGCTCCGATAAAGACGCGCCGTCGGATCCCGAGAAGGCGGACTTGATGGACGGCGTGCCGGAAAAGTCGAGCTTTTCGAGCTCCGAGGCCGCGATGCTCGCTGCGTCGCTATCGGCTGGGGCGGAGGCTGCGTCTTCTTCGTCTTGCATCCGGCGGAGCATAATTAGTTCTCCGAGTCTGTGTAAACAATCAGCTTCCTAGTTCCTAAAACCTCGAGTCCAAAGGGCAAGTGAACTTACTCAACAAGTTGCGTAGGCTGTAACCCAGCCGAGATAATCTCCCCAGCCTCCTTCAACGCTCCGTCCAGCGTGTCCACGACAATCACCCCGCCCTCGGGCGCATGCTTGTGAAAATGCCAATGCGGCTTCTCGTGCTTGGTAGCCTGCAGCAGCAACCCCTCAGGCAGCTCCCTCATCGCGGGCGTGTAACTCCCAATCGCCGCAATCAGCCTTCCCTTCCTCCGTCCCTCGTGGCTCGTCAGCACCTCGGCCTCAAACAACTCCTCCGTCGACGGCGTACAGCAGTACACCACGTCCGCATCGCGAATCTGCTCCCTCAACAACCTCTTGAACTCGCCGTACCCGGGGGTCAAAATCCCAAACGTCGTCTCGGACCAGCCTTCGCGCTCTTTGATGTGCGGCGGCACGCGGTAGAACTGCTTCATGAAGTCGCGGGCGTCGTCGGAGAAGCGGCGGTTGATGACGTTGACGTGTCTGATGGTCGTGCCGCGGACCAAGAGGGCGAGGCGGACGTGCCAGTAGGCTTGGAGGCCTGTGCCAAAGACGGTGATTGTCTTCACGGTGGTGCGGCGGGCGAGGAGGCAGGTTGAGGAGAGGGCGGTGCGGAAGGCGGTTAGGGTCTTTGCGTGGAGGAAGCCGATGGGTTCGCCGGTGGGGGAGAGGAGGGTCACGGCGCCTGTGGGTTGGATGGACGGTTTTGAGGGGTCTTGGGATGCTTTGCTGGAGCTGAGGGTTACGACTATAGGGAGTTTGTTAGTGATTTGAGAATTGTGAGCGGATGATGGAGGGCGGGGTGGGGAAGGTTGAGAGGATTACCTTTGCAACCCATGCCTTGGGGACCTACGGAGGGCATGTACAATGTTGTCGCGCCTGTCTTGAGGTTCTCTGTTGAGACGCGCTCCGGTTGGTGATATGTGCCATCCTCAATGTTGTGCGTGTTGGTCGAGTACTCGTGGAGAGCGGTCGAGATGACCTTTCTGAACCCGTCAAACTCGTCGGCCGTCAGATCGGCCAGGATCTTTTTGATCTGGTCGTCTGTGAGAACCGTCAAGACCATGGCGATGCTGTGAGATGTATATGAAAGGAATCTTGTTGTTCAGGCTTATTGTAGGCTGTTTGTAGTGAAATTTCTAGTCTTGCCCCTCATCAACTCTCGATGAGATGAGATGTTACTTGTGGGAGACAATTTGAACTTGTCCGAAGCGGGGTTCTTTATTCGTGTACTTCGTACACACTTTTGGCTGACTCGGGCTTATGGGGAGCTAACGCCGTGCTTATATCGGGATCTGGCAAAAACCCCGGGGGACGGGCTTATAAACAGAAAGATTGTCGATTTCTCATCTACATTTTCCACCGGCTCATCCGCGCCAAGAATCTAGCATGGCCGCGCTGTTGGCGTGCCCCTCGATGTGCGAATTCTGTAGTATGATGTAATTGTCGATACTAGGTCTAGGATCGTCTATGTGGTGCTTACTGACACAAGCCGTTCATCTCTACATATGCACCTCCGTGGGCTGTGGGCACACGTTTCTCCGTGCTGCTCGCTCTCGTAACTTTCTGATGTATCATGTTCCCAATGGAGCTATCCTTGAGTGAAAAGAATGGAAAAAGTAAAAGGCTTGGCGACAGATTATACGAGGGAATTGGGGTGGGTTGAGCCATCAAATCTTCGCTTGGCACCCGAAAGCGAAGCGGGCTTAGCGGGTTGGCTGGGCCGGCGTTCCGGCGTTCTAGGGTTACGGTGCACCGGGCTTTCGGCCTCGAATGGAGGGTCAGGCTTCACCGGCCTCGGGTCCGATAGGGACCCTGTCGACTCCGGATGTGCATGAAGTGAGCCGGAGGTGTCAATGCCACGAGGTCTTGTTTTGACGGGAGGCGGTGGCGGATGCGGCCCTTCGGCAGTCTACAAAGATCGGCAAAGAAACAAATCCCCTCCCAAGTTCGTCCCAAGGGCTGACTGGCTGCCTGATGTCTGCCTGCTTAGCTTGAAATGTGATGTCAGAGGATTATAACCAAGCGGGCAGGAATGTCAGACACGTAGATGCAAATAAGAACGCACATCCAAGAACAGAAATAATCTGGCAGGAGTAACATTGTGTTCAAAATACCATCTACAGGGTAACAATCAAAATGTCACGGTGCTCTTTCGTCTTCGTCACGGCCAAAAACGCCGACATCAAACTCATCAACAGTTTCCTCCTCACCATCCGGGACTGGGAGTACGGCGAAGATGACACCTGGGACTGCTTCACCCTCGTCACCTCGAAGACGGAACCCCTCCCGCTAGACGCAGAATCCGCAAAGCCACCACTGCAAGAGTTGCCTCTAAATGAATGGGAAGGCAGCTCCCTCGAAGAAGTCGAAGCCGCGGTTCTCGCGAGGGGCAAAGAAGAGGACTCGGCGTATGGCAAGCAGCAAGGGCCCAACAACTTGAGCCTCTTCCTCGTGCTCGACGACAAGAGCGTCGAGGACCGGACCGTGATCCTGTGCCAGCGGGCCATTGACTGGGACGCGGAGCCGCTGACGTACCCGGAAGGGTTCAACAAGTTCCGGACGCCGTGGACATCGGCTTACCTGGACTGGTGCAACCTCGACATCTCGAATATCGGATGGTCCGAGATGTGTGACTGGGAGGACGCCGACGAGGGAAAGAATGAGAGGGACGGGGTGTGGTGGACGTATGGGAATCACGTTGAGGAGCTTACCTCTGAGGAGAATAGGAAGAAGCGGGATGCTGTGATTAAGGAGCTGGAGGGGCTTGGGCAAGCGTGATGAATAGCTGGACTAGGGAATCATGAGTCGCCATCGTGCTGTTCTCGCTCCTAGCTGTGTGAGCACACGGTGAGTTTACAAATGTTTAGGAAGGCAGTCCCATTCTCCAGAGTTCAAAATCAACCAATTCCAGGCACCTGAGTAATGAACGAATCAGGAGCCGGCAATGGGGATGTGAGCCGCCCCAGCCGGAGCCCGAGGGAGGCTTTGAAAGAGTCCACGTAGGCTCGCCGCTCATGTCGCCCCATCTCTCTGCCACTCCACGACGCGTGTACGGCGTCCATCGTATTCGCAAAAATCTCATTGCGACTAAGCAGAGAATAATAGCTGGCTGAACAGCTTGAACTGGTAGAAAGCGCATCAAAGGGGTAGTGGAGGTGGTGGCATCGGATAAATGGTAGAAGAAAACCATTGTTTGAGGCCCTGAGGGTTCAATACGCTTTGATTACCGTAACTTACAGTCTGCAAAATCATTAAACTCTCTTCGTATTACCATCAACTATCGCGAAGAAAATACCTCAACCACAAGAATCGAAGTCTAGGCGGTATTAGAAAGTGTCACGATAAGTCGAAACAAGAAGTCGACCCAACCCGCCAACGTCGTCTTAAGCAAACCCCCATTCCCAAATATAACCACCCAGCCAAAACCGAACAAAACAAAAACGGGGTTGCTACTCAAGAGGTACGGAGCGCGGGTGTCGGATGAGCACACAGACAAACCCTTTGGAGTAGTGGCACCCGGTAGATCGGCCGTGCATTTTCAGGTCCCTCCTCCTCCTGTGCCCCCCGGGCCCGGAAAGTGTCAGGACGTTGTTTCATAAACCTCTTACACTCTATTCCATCTTTTTCTTCTCCCTCTCCCCCTTCTCTCCTGAAGCGACCAGTGACATTTCTTCCTCACTGGTTCCACCACAGGGTCATAGTCTGGCGAGGGGCACCCTTCTCTTTGCGCGCATCAGAAAGTGAGGAACAACGCTGTTGGCCTGTTTCTGCTGGTCTCCTTTGAGGGTTGAATAGGAACAGCGGCACAGATTCAGAAAACCGGGCACGGGACACTAGAGAGCACAAGACATACAATTGCTGAAGATACAAGACGAAGAAAAGGGACAATAGCCTCAGTGGCAGCCAAACACGGCTCTCGAGCCTGACCATCTCGTGTTGCCTTGTAAACGAGAACCTTATCAAGAGTGGCAGGCTGCACGATCAAAAACAGGCACCTCATCTGACTGTACATTCAACTGCAAGAGAACAGTATCCCTACGCAAAAAGGCCCCTGTTCTCGCCTTCAACCACCTCGCAGACAGGGAGAGCAAGATAGGGAAAGGGAAACCAATCACAATACCTGTCCCCCGTCTCGTCCCTGACCGTTGGGAATCTCGAATCCGTCGAATACTTCTCTTGTCTCAATCCAGCTGTTGAGAACCTGAGCATCTGTTTAAAAGAGAGAGTGGTACCAAAAAAGACCCCTTCCCGCAGACAAGAAACAAAAAGAACCCTGTTTTCTCCCTCTGCTCGCCCGCGCGCCTGCGACCCCTAGAAACTTGGAAAGTTCGCGCCAAAAGATCTCACGCCCCAAGGTCCCAAGGAAGCCGCAGCACCACCAACCAGCACACCCAGCCAGGCCCCAACCCACACCGCAGCAGCTGTACACCAAATCTGACTGGTCCAAACGGGGGCGCCCCAGGGACCTGCCACCTACCAGTAACCACCTACTGCGTACTCCGTACCTACCGCAGCCCGCTGGGCCAAGTCCAAGCCTCAAATTCGGCAAAAGAGGCTACGTACGACGCTTCCTCTTCTGTTGGCCGCGCCGCCCCGGGGAAAGCTGACAACAACACTTCACTTAACCTCACCTCACCCAACCACTCCACCATCAAACCTCGAAATCCAACAAAACAGCAGTCCAGAAAGCTCGATCCTCACCAGACAACGAGCCAAAACCCACATCAAAAGAGACAATCAACTCACCGATCCTACCACAATCCGATCTCCCTTTGCTCCCGTGCTGTCGATCCCATCTCCGTGAGCTGGAATTCGGACCATCTCCACAATAGCTCAGAAAGTCCACGTACGCCAACCTAAAAAGAAAAACGTTACCACCGCAAACCACATCACACTACCGCCAAGATGACGCTCAAGGAGGAATTCGCGACCAGAAACTTCAGTATGTTTACCTTCCCAATGGCTTTGCGCGGCTGGCGCTGTCTTCCTCATTTTGAACTTGTTGCTAACCTCTCACTACAGGCATTTACGGCCAATGGTAAGAGCTTCCCTGCTCAGCCCATCATCCCTCGCTCCCTCGCGCAATGTCCCCCCTTCGATTGCCTGTCCGCGGGGACACGATCCGAGATGAATACTCCCCGCGGCAGGCTGCGATTGCGGAAAACCTCTCTGGGAGAGCTTGTTTCGGCGCAATACACTTTGAGAGGCATAATGGCTGACTCGAGAATCAATACAGGCTGGGCGTCTTGTCGATGATCTTGTGCTTAGCACTGGGCATCGCCAACATCTTCACCATCCATCTCCTTCTCATCATCTTCTGCGCGCTCGCCTTGTAAGACTACCTGCGCTCCCTCCGCTCTAAGCCGGAGCTCCGTTCTAACGTAAACCTCAGGGCCTCTGCGCTGGTGATCCTCTTTATTGAGGTCCCTCTGTTGCTCCGAATCTGCCCTACCTCGGCCACGTTTGATGGCTTCATCCGCAAGATCTCGACCAACTACATGCGCGCCGGAGCCTATGCCGGCATGGCTGTCATTCAGTTCCTCAGCACGATCATCGTTACCAGCAGTCTGATCGCCGCTGGTGTGTTCCTGTCGCTGACGGCCATCTGCTACCTTCTCGCCGCCGTCAAGGGCCAGGCCTTTGTCGGCAGCAAGACGCTTGGTGGCCAGGGTGTTGCCCAGATGATTGTCTAGGAGAAGAATCAGCAATTAGAATGTCGGGGCAACGAGATGCCCAAATCAGCAGCTCCGGACGAAGGAGCGCCGGCGCCTGTAACGACAGCTGAACAAGTATAGGCAACATTAGTGATATCCAGTGCCTGGAAGCACGAACAAAATGGGGGGACGAAAGGGTTGTGGAGTGTATACAATTGCGAGTATCGAGGCTCCGTGATAGGCCACTTGGCGCGTGAAGCGCAATGGGTCATGAGAGGTTGCAGAGGGCAACGCGGAGACTGGTGTGTTTTGATATGCAACGACCGGCATATTCGGAAAGGAAACTCGGCGTCCCGGGACAAGCTCAGGCTTTGCGTGTACGACTTCGGATTGCGCTTTTGGTTCTTAGAAGCTCCGGAGGTTATGATAGCTTTCTTCATTGCACTGGATTTTCTGTTTCGGAGCTTTCTTGAAACTTTTGATGGTTCACTCTCGTGCGCATTGAGCAGAGTCGAGTCGTCCGACTGCCTCCATGCACGTGTACCGCTCCAGATCGGAGTACGGCAGAAGAGGATCGGCATCAAGCTTGCCAGCTCACAGCTTACAAGTGATGCTGCGCAAGCTTCCTAGCATTGTTCTTGTTCAGTCGCTATAGCTTGAACCATAGCTAGCTTGCGAAGCGAGTCAACGGTGAGGATCGAAAGAAAATGGCACTAGTGGTGCCGGTGGCGGGAGGAGGGGGAGCCAGCCAGGTAATAGCTCGCAGGCCTCGGAGCTAAGGTGAGCAGCAAAAGAGCTACTTCTCATGCAGAGGGACATCACGCACATTGTGAAGCGTGACCATGAAACCATGACCGCCGTTTGGGGGGTTTGGCCCAATTGGACGAGCTAGATAGTTTATGATGGAGGCTTGGAGCGGGAGGGGGGCATGGCCGGAATCTGCCCCTCATGTTTCTAGTCGCGAACTACCTAGTGTGAGTGAATACTCAAGTTTTTTTTTTTTCCTTCTTCTTGCTTCTGAACGTATCCTGTGAAACCCCGGATATTGACGTATGCCTCGTCATTTTTTTTTTTCCCTGCGCGGGGAGTGTAACATGATGAATGGTTAGCTTTGTGGATACCTGCCGTGCTACCGAGTACAGACTCTCTCTGGCCTTCCATTTTCTGGGGACGATGGCGTTCGGTTGATGGGAGATAGCAGCATCCATCCGTATGACGCCAAGAAGTGAAAGAGCTGGCGTAATTGGCAATTAGGTTATGGCAAATAGTGTTTGTCAAAAGTCGAGCGCATTTATATCACCACCCATCGCATTACTGGCAATGAACCTGGTCCTAAGTTCAATGGGTAGAGACCAAGAAGTTGAGGACGGCAACGCACTACATGGCGTCATCCAGCAGCAGCGCCGTGGGAAGATGGAGCTGCTAAAAAAAAGCCGTGGTCCAGCTCTGGACGAAACGAACGGCACAGTGAAGATGCAAGAAAGGTGAACGGAGCTTCTGGCCCTGATCGACCGTGACGATGTGTTTCCCCGTTTTCCTCCCCACAAGGGTCCTGCGAGATGAAGGAAGGGTTTGCTTATCCAGAAGAACCTCAGTCGCGAAGCTGGCACAAGGAGTAGGATTTTTCCGGCCGGGCCAGCTCAACTTTTTTTTTTTCGAATCTTCGAAGAAACCTCGGGAATCACCTTTACTTGGAGCTTGTTTTGAGACGATCGGTTTCCCGGTCCCGCCTCTCGCCCAGGGCGTTCCAGCAACTGTCATCATCCGAAGAAAGCCAGCCAGGTACTGGAGCATTTTCCAGGGACACTCGTGGATCGATCGTCAAACAATGGGGCTCTTCCCGTCTCCAGTTGACGGTTAATAATGACAGTGCATTGCTGGATAACGGAGCCGTCTACGCTGGTTCCAATTCTCTGTGACAGTCTGACGGAAGGACCTCCACTTGGGATGTCGTCAATTGAAAGACATCCGTAATTCTGACGGAAAAGGGAGCGTTCTGGCCGTCTGAAAAAAAGAGCCGGGCTGAGCGCGAACGGTGGGAGGGAGCCAAGACCGTGACAGCGGCCGTCAGAGGCCGTCGGAGACAGCGTCCGACACAAGCCAGCTCTCAATGTTTAAGCGATTGTAGGAGAGGCATTTGTTCATGGCCCGAGGACCAAGGCAATTGAGAAATGCCGCCCCGAGAAAATCCCTCGAGCATGCCCGCATGCGCTCCGGCGCCCGTCCAGATGCTTCCGAGTTGCCAGAGATGGAAGCCCGAGAGGCGGTGCCGTTTAGATCCAAGTGATGCTCCTGGACAAGCGCCCGCAGTCACAGTCCGAGAAGCCGGAAAATCCAATTAAATGGATCATGTCTCTAGTTGTTGCGGTGAGAGATGAGTACGTATTCCAGAGAATAACAGTGTGGTGCAATACAGGGTAAGCTAGTATATGAACCACAGACTGAACAGAGAGACTGTGAGAGAGTATTGCGAGGGATCACGATGGTCCATTGGCAGGGTTGTCTAAAACGGCTCCCTCTCTTGGGCATGTGTTTGTGTGGGAAATGTTGTATCGAGATCCAAACGGACGAGGCACCGTCGTCTGGCCAGCTGCAGGCCGGTGCCCTTTCCATGCAGAGCTTGCAGCATCTCGTGGTCTGGGAGGTGGGGCTGGTCTTGGGAGACAATGACACTGGACTCTCGGGGGAGGGAAGAGGTCAAAGGCTTTTAGGGCGAGTCGAGGCGCACTGTAGACTTGTTGTGTTGGTAGCCAAAGACGCAATATGGTCCGGTAAGGTCCAGGTATCTCGCTGGGCCTCTCTTCCCGGTTCACGCATCCGGTTCCTGGCAAAGGTACTTGACGAAATCGAGAAGGTACCTGCTCTCGGGACCGCCCATGCCCCGGGTCTGGCCCGCCTGAGGCTGGACGCCTGGGGGGTCGGTGGCCATGGTCAGCGGGTGACTTTTCGAACTTTTCTCAGTGGACAGTTTCGATTGGGGCGCAGGCGGGCTCGACCTTGGACCAGACGACGCCCTGTGGAGATGCCGTCCACTATGGGCGAGAGCCACGGTGGGTATCCTGGGACCGGCTGCCCTGCCCGCCGCTGGATGAGTCCAGGGTCGACTTGTCCAGAGGACGGGAAGCTGGCCATGTCTTTGTTGCCTCTGGACGTTTGAGCAGCCAGGGGAAGCAATGTTGTTGATTTTTGATGTGTGTGTGTGTGGTCCCAGGTCGTACAGAGAGTGACTCTGAAATTAGAACGTGGTGAAGAAGAATGCAAGGTGGCCGGATGTGCGTGAACGTTGCGCCAAGTCGTGTCTGTTGGGAGACTGGAACGAAGGAACCCCCCGTGTCCCAGATGGACATTCCCAGGGCGCAGGTGACTCGGGACGAGATGGGTTTCGCGTTGCTGATTCTAGATTTCGACGCTGACGCGAGCACACACAAATGGGAAGCAGAGCACGTTTGATCTGGTCGAGGCGTTGGCAGGTGACGGCCGAGGGAATCCACAGTCACAGTGCCCTTTTTTTGTGTTTTCCCCTTCCCCGTCTTTTGGTGCTATTTGTAGTTGAGTGCTTCGGAATCCTTGGAAGCGGGTTTGCGGACGGCCGGCGAATTTGGCGAGTTGTTGAATCTCAACCAGGTCTGTAGACTGGTTTGAACGCAATTGGTGCTGTCCTGTGCTGGGATCTTCACACTCAATTGAGCCTCTGACGCCTCTCTCAGAGTGGCAGCTGCAATAAGAGTAGACGTGGATCTGGGTTGGAAGGACACTTGGTTCGATCGATCGATTGGGGGTGGGATGATGGAGAGTTTCCTGGTCAACTTTCTTCCCGATGGCCCTGGAGCAGTCGGTTGAAGTGTTCCTGTCTGAAAGTAACAGCAAACAAAGCGAGTCAACAGAAAAGAACAACTCACCTCTTGCTCATATCAGCTAGCTGCTTCCTGGACGCGATGTTGCTTTGTCTGGTCCGTAAGGTAGGTAGGTAATAGCTTGCCGTTCGTATCGTTGAGAGGAAGGTCGTCCCCTGACGTTGAAGACGAAAAAAGGTACCTTGCTGGATGGGAGGTATCGTAGGTATTCGTACATTTCGTACAAGTACACGACCTCGTGGGGAGGTAAGAAAAAAGACTTGGACTTTGATTATTGCAACTTACACTACAATTCGAGGTGAGCACCTCAGTCTCCAGCGTGCCGTATGATGCATTAGTGGGCAAATGGCGGGGTACTGTGGATTCCCCAAAAACAGATCATTCAGTACTGTGCCAATAGGAAAGAGACTTACTGTATGACAGCAAGCCCTCAAACCTGCAGCTTCTAATGCAAAGAGTGCCACCAAAGTGCGCATCGCCGGCACAGCGTCAACTCGACGGCCAGGTACTCGAGGTACTCGTGTACATGTTCTTCTGCTTTTCTCGCTGGACCGGCATCGAGCATCCCTGCTTTTGTGCCATGGAATACGTCGCTCGTGACTGGCTGAGAGAGGGCAGCAGCACCGTCACCGAACCAGCTGGTTTCGTCAAGCCAGAATATAAAAGCTCGAGGGTCAAGGTGACTTTTCTCCTGCTTGCTGCCCCCCCCCTGGATTTGCTCGTCATATCATCTGTTCAATGTGTGTACTCAGCATACAAATCAACTCTCTCACCATCTTCCATTTGCCCTTCACCTCGCGAGCGTTACGATAACACCAATTCCACACAGCATCACGGAATAGCCCAGCTCTTTAGGGTCTCACTCCCACCACCTCAATTCACCTTATCTCTTATCTCTCACCTTTAGCTGTAAGTGGACTCCGTCCTGCCAGACCGCACTCGTCATTGTTGGTTTCCCACCGGACTTCCCTCCCTCTCCCGCACCATACGGCAATCAACAACCCTTCCCCCGGTTTGCTGAGCTTGGTTTACTGCTACCACTCCGTACTGGTATCCCTACTCCTCCGCCCACACAACCCTCCTCTTCCTCCTCCAAGTGGTCGTCCAATGCTTTGCTGCACATTGTCAGCACACCACCACCAAAACCATAACCATCGCCCTGCTTGATGCAGGTGTTGGGGAAGGACAGGGCAGGCAGGCCCACCTTGCGCTTTTTCAGCCGGGGCGGACTCAGCTATCACCATCTTTCGGTGTGTGCGAGTCTCCTGTAATGGAGCTCTCTGGAGGCTTTTACCTGCTTGTGGTGCAAAAGCCTCCCTCGTGTACCTTACCTTACTCGTGATATGACACCGTCTTATCATCGGGAAATCACTTACCTTATCAACAAAGATTGAGCGTCAAAACTCAAACCCGCTGTTCCCAGCAAGACTGCATTCTTCCGGTCGCCCATCCGGTGCTTGTCTTGTCTTGTCTTGTCTTGTCTTGTCTTGTCTTCTCTCCCCGCCCCTGCCTGTCTTGTTTTGCCTGTTAAATTCACCCTATTCCACTTTCTCCAGTCTTGTTATCTCGCCTTCAGCTGCCACACACACTAGAAAACAAGGCGGCTACAGAATACACACCAATCGCCTGAACAAGGGGAAGGGAGCACGTTCTGCTCTTTGCTTTGACACACCGCCTCAAATCCATGTACTAATTGCAGCTTCCGCGCTCTCTAGGCTCCCTGTTACTTGTTGCGCCCTCTTAGTCGCGCCTAGATCAAAAGCTCGTCCAGCCCCGACTACTACACCCAGCAGCACCCCCGATCATCTTCAACTCGGCTGCAAGTCGTTGTATTTCTCTTTTCTACGTATTCGAACAAACCACACAGTCAAAATGTCTACCGCATCAGTACAACAACCGATTATCCCTCCCCGACCTTCTAGGAGTCAGGATAAGGAGGAGAACACCAACACTTCGTCTCTCCCCAAAATCCCTCCTCGTCCCATCAAGCGTTTCGACCGCTCCGTCTCTCCGAATCCCGATCGATATGCGCCCTCTCCACTGAACGAGAGCCCTTTCTCAAAGAGCCCCAAGGCTACCCGTTCCTCGCCGAGCAATGGCTTCCTCTCTTCTCACGACCCTATCCATCACCGCCCCGGTAGCGTGTCTATGCCTTCCGTTGGTGAGGAGGGTAACGAATACGATGCCATCAACGATGGATTTGTCAAGCCGCCTCCCAAGGCACCTTCATCTCCTGAACACACCCGCTTTGCTGCGGAAGATCTGAAGCTTCACGCTCCTAAGCCCACTGTTCCGGCTCAGAGTGCCAAGCAGAGAGTTATGGCAGTGACCCGCACCGATTCGGATAAGGCTGCCTCCTTTGGCATTGGCAAGCCCAGCAGTGACGACACCAGGCCCAGCAGTCTCAGGAAGAAGGCCAGCTCGAGTGCCCTGTCTCAAAAGTCAGAGAGTGCCTACGGCGATGAGGAGCATGGCATCCCCGAGATTGGCCAGCGTGTTCCCATGAACCCCCACTTGGGTGACGTCCAGGCTCCTTCTCCTGCTCCTGGTTCTGGCGCTGCCCCCGAGAGCCTCAGGTCGGGAACTCCGCGAAACCACTCCCGCAAGCACAGCTCGCGTGGTTTCAACGAGCTCCCTCCTGGCAGCTACGGTCTTCATGGCCACAGCACAGCTTTGCCCACCGACAAGTTTGAGAAGGCCTGGTACGACAAGCACCCAGATTTCCTGAAGAAGGACTGCAAACCTTCTCTCCACGACCGCCAAAACGACTACGCCATGAGCAGCACGGATCTGAACAAGATTGTCAAGGAGACCCACAGCCGTGGTTCTGGCATGGGTAAGTCGTGCAAACATAATTCCACGAGTATAGAGGCAGCCACTAACTTGAACAGGAACCTCCGCTTCATATGTTGGCACCCCCAGCGAGGAAGTTGGATACCAGGCTTCTGCAGAGTACACCTCTCGCATCTCCTCCCCTGAACTTCAGCGCATCAAGTCTCCTCAAAGTCCCTCGAAGGATTCTCATCCTCAGGTTTCTGTGTCTTCTCCGGACAATGCGACCGGAAGCGATGACGGTATCGTCCACGTCGACGAATCTCACAACCGCCGCAGGAGTTTCGTGTCGCACGACCCTGGACACGAGAACAAGTACAACGCACCTATTCTGGCCGAAGACGAGTCTGGAGGAGACGTCCACCCGTATGACCTCCAGCCCGCTGTTGAGCCCCCACCAGAGCGCTCCGGCAGTGCCTTTGAGATGGAGAAGCCGAACCGTCCCACAAGTCGACCCACTAGTATTTACAACAACAACCAGTCACAAACCGACCTGGTACACACCCCACTTGAGGATGTTGAAGAGTACGAGCCACTCTTCGACGAGGAGCGCCCGGAGGGCAAGAAGTCTGAGGCCGAGGCAGCCAGCTCGAAGCCTCGTCACAAGTTCCCAAGCAAGGACGTCTGGGAGGACGCCCCCGACAGCGTCAACTATACCGCCGAAGTTTCGACCCCGGAGCCCACAGAATCAGAACGACCTTCCTCCAGACGCCGTTCCGAACTTCCCACAGAAAACCCCGCCTTGGAGTTTGCCCGCAGACAAGAAGAACTCGCAGAGCAGGAAGGCCGTGGGGTAGATGCAAAGCAGATGAAGCCAGTGCCTGCCGCTCTCCAGAAGGCCAAGGAAGACGCTCGCCCGACCATGTCGAACCGGTTTCCCAGTCGCGACGTCTGGGAGGATACGCCAGAAAGCGCCATGCACGAGGCTATCGTGGACACACCTGAGCCAAAGGATGAGTCCCCGGTAGAAAAGCCGTTTGTGCCAGCACGCCCGCAGAAGAAGGGTTCACAATCGAGCGCTACCGCAGAACCACCTTCCATTCCTGAGCGGCCAAGAAAACAGAACTCGACAAGTGAGGATAAGGCTAAGCCGGCTGTCTCGGAGAAGTCAAAACCTCAAATTCCTGCTCGCCCTACCAAGACCCTTCCTTCCGGCGTCGACTCCAAGGAGCAAGACTCTGCTCCCAAGCAGAAGCCAGCTATTCCTGGCAAACCTGCCGGAGGCAAGATCGCAGCGCTCCAGGCCGGTTTCTTGTCTGACCTTAACAAGCGCCTTCAGTTGGGACCTACAGCTCCGAAGAAGGAAGAACCCCCCGCGGCGGATGTTGCTGAGGAGAAGGAGAAGGCGCCCCTCGCTGATGCTAGGAAAGGTCGTGCTCGTGGTCCCCAGCGTAGGGCTCCGGCGGCGAAGAGCCCAGCTCCCGCAGCTGTTGAGGCCAAGTCCGGACCTACACTCTCATTCTCTCCTCTCAGAATCTGCTGGAGCATTGGCGATAGCGGTGTTCTAGAGGTCGACGACGGTTCCAAAGAAGAACCCACCAAGGAGCCGGTTCCCGAGGTCGCCAGCACGGCTGCAGAGACCAAGGAGATCAAGCCTGAAGTCTCGGCCAAGACGGAAGCACCCGAGGTGCCCGCCACTACGGAACCTGCTGCAGAGACTGCGGGAGTGGCCGAGGCTGAGGTTCCTAAGCCTGTGGAAGCTGAAGATGGGGCTGAGGCGCCGAAGGAGGTCGTGAAGACCCTGGCGGCTAATACTGCTGGCGAGCCTGTGGTCGAGGCGACTCTCGAGAAGGGTGCCGACGTCGAGCCTGTTAATGTGAAGCAAACCGGAGGCGAAGCGGCATAAAATGTTGCAGAGTGGCCGGTACGAGAGTGAGTGATTGGTGTGTTATGACGCAAAAAAAACAGCACTAGACCGACATTCTGTTGGCGTACAGTTTTTTTTTCGGTTTGATGGTTTTCGGGTCATCCAACTATACTTTCACGTTCCCTAACTTTGCCGTATGACTTTGCAGCGATTTGTTGAATAGGTAGCAATTTGATACTGCGTTTGTTGTCTCTTTCCGATGGAAGGACAGCCTCGCCTTCCGCGTCGGCTTGTGGATGATCGCATACATAGCCTGGTGCGTGATTTTGTCAAGTGTTCCCCAAGGTAATGATGTAAGACTAAGCGCAGCTCCTGATATGAAGAACAGCATGGCCGGCACATGTGATGAGGCACTGCCTTGCACACCTCTAAGTGCCTCGTGTGGAAAAAAGGCCATGTTGTAGAGGGTGAGTACATTTGTACGTGTGGTATGACGACGTAGTTTGCATGCTTGTGATTGTAGGCTATGAGGGGAGTGCTGACTCTGAGAGATGTTTGCCTTGTTGCTGAACCTGCGAGATCTGAACTAAGCTAATAACCTATATCTAGCATAGAAAATAGAGAATAATTCGATTCGGTTGTTACTTTACATTGTTTCTTTTTCAAATGCCGCGGCATTGCCCCTGTGACTACTTATCCCTGACGAAATCGTTGCGCTTGATGGAATGTATAAACGATTTCCCGCGACATGGAGTTGGTTTATGAACAACTACAGTATACATCCAGCCGTTGGCTCTTCAGCTAAGGCCAGGTACAGGTTCACGTCTGCGTTGATTCGTGACTGGTGTCCAGAGACGGGATACTGGTGTTTTTCAAAGCGCTCTCGAGAGGAAAATAACTCACCTTGGGAACATACCAGCCCTCCCTACATATGAACAACGATATAAGCGACTCGGGGAGGTCACCACCAGGAAAGCTGGACCTTTTTACTTTCCAAAACCCTCTTTCCATTGGTGCTCCCTCCGAATCAGCCAGCGATTCTGAAGCATGTCATTAGATGTTAAACCACCGCTCCCACAATTTTCTTACTCTACATGTTCAAATCGTAGAATCAAGCGCTCGCCTACGGGCCGCGCCGTGTATGTATCATCCTGCTCGATACCCGTATCATCAACCACATGCGTCGTGAAATTCGTCCAGATTGCTGCGGCTATGAGTTTCATCTCTGGAGAGTAGCGAAACAAGTCAGTAAAGGCAGAACTCTCTGGCACAAGAAGATGAGTTTGACCAGACATGACGGGAAGGCTCACCATTCATTGCAAAATTCGACCCAACGCACATCCTTCCCCCGCTCCCGAAAGCCCAGAAATACCGCAACATCTCCCTCCGCTGCGCCTCACTCGTGTTCCACGCGAGCCAGCGGGTGTGGTCCCAGACTTCCGGGTCCGGGAAGACGGCTGCGTTGCGGTGGAGGGTGTACCCCAGCGCCGCGACGCGGACGCCGCCGGGGACGTGGAAGTCGCCGAGGCGGCAGGGCGGGTGTGAGTGCGGGGTCTGGCGGGGTTCCGGGCCGGGGATCGGGGCGTGGAGGCGGAGGGTCTCCATTATTACGGCGTGGAGGATGGGGAGGGCGTCGACGTGTTTCGGGTCGGGGAGGGAGCCGGGTAAAGAAGCTGCGTTTGTTTCTGTTGCGTTTGTTGGCATTTTGAGGTCTGGTGAGAGGGTGAGGAGTTCTTGGCGGAGAGACTTTTGGAGGCCTGGGGATCGGGAGAGGTGCCAGGCGAGGTAGGTGAGTGCTATCCCCGCCGTCTCTTGGCCTGCTAGGACCTGGTCTAGGATTTCGGAGGCGACTGATTCATTCTTTTGGAGGATTGTCGTCGGGTAGAGGATGGAGTCTTGCCCGTTTACGCGGCGCTCTTTTTCGATGCCGGCTTCCATTGCGCAGAGGACGACCGGTTCGTCCGCTACGTCTCTTTTGTCTTCTT
Source organism: Colletotrichum costaricense (assembly GCF_030867565.1). Taxonomy (NCBI): domain Eukaryota; kingdom Fungi; phylum Ascomycota; class Sordariomycetes; order Glomerellales; family Glomerellaceae; genus Colletotrichum; species Colletotrichum costaricense. The sequence goes on from NW_026848238.1 coordinate 1,259,079, forward strand.
GACCTTTTTCTTTTTCTGCAGCAGCAGTTCGCCCCTCCTTCTGATTACCACGAACGTACTCCCTCGCCCCCTCGCAGAGCCGCCAGTTCCAAGCCCAAATCTCGGCGTTGGCGTCGTCCACCCACGACGGGTACAGCTTCCACAGCCCCATCCCCAGCCGGGTAACGAGCGCGTTCAGCCGCGGGGTCTCCTGCGGCCAGAAGCCGTGGCTCGCGCGCGCGAGGTAGAGTTGGAGCCAGTGGTCCCTGCAGGCCTTTTGGCGGAGGAAATCTGTGCTGTTGCGGAGGCCAAAGGTATAGGCTGTGATGAAGTCCATTGTGGAGGCGAGGAAGGTGGAGAAGACGTCGATGCCGGCGCCGGGGGAGGGTCCGGGGTTGCTGGTGCCACTGCTGCCGGTGTCGATGTCGGTGCTGGTGCTCTTGGTGTGTCTGGATGATGAGGCGGAGAGTAAGGGGAGGAGACGGCCGAAAAGGATGGCGCGGGCTTGGGCTTTGGCGGGTTCCGAGGCGTGGATGAAGGATTTGGCGTAGGCGTTTGAGACCATGCGTTTGCGGAGGGAGTGAGGTTTTGAGGCGAGTGTCGAGAACATGTTTGGGACGCTATGAACGTAGTTTAGCAACAGAAAGCTCTCTCTTGTGACTGAGATATCCCATGATCGCCGGTAAGTAGACTCACCCGTAGTTGTTAAAGATGGAGTACCACTGGTCCTTCTCGAAGCCGCCCTGGTACACCGTCTTGAGGGCATCGTAGCCGTCGACGCTGAGCTCGTTGGGCCCGATGCGCACGACGGGACCGAGCTTGAGGTGTGCTCTGTGAAGCGTACGGTTTTGGCGGTTGGATTTCCGCGTATATAAGATCCAGAGGGGGGAGATGTGACATGACCAGTGTGGAGCCGGGATCTTGGACAGGGGAGAGAGGAAGAGTGGTTGTAGGATGAGGGTGTAGAGTAGCCATGCTGCTGCGCTTGCAATTGCGACGGGAACCAAGTTGAAGCCCATGTTGGTAAGTGAAGCTTGCTGGTATGTTTTAACTCATATATTCAAAGGGTGAGTTGATTTCCTGTGCGATTCGGCGATCTAGCTCCGGGGTTTTCGTGTAAGTCAACAAGTTAGACTCCTTCGTCTATTGAGACAAGGTGTTGAGGTTGGTCAAGCCCGAATATAAAACAAATAGTAGCAATCACTCGAAAATCCGGCAACTGCGCCTCGAGTGACAAGTACGCCCTATGCCCGACTCATAGCCAGTCTAGAGGAAGTCAAAGTGGTTGTTATCGTCGAGCTTATCACTTCCCTCGCCAGTGTTATCCTGGGAATTGCTCTGAGTTGTCATTGACCTGCACTAACAGCGGGGTCAACTGCATTTGTCACTTGGTGTCTCATGAACTCGGACCAGGCCCAAGGTACGTACACGCATCCATCACCTACCCATGGGGTGTGAGCAGACTGGCCATCTGCCTTAAAGCCACGCCCTGAGCTTACAGTTGCCGTAGCCGCTTTACATGCAACTACCGGGGGCCTCTGTGGTGTCATAGACAAACCCGACCAATCCTAACTGGGCCTGACTCCAGGCTGCCACTGCACGGTGCCTGGTCATTGTGACTCTTTTGTACTTTGTTTGACAACTTCAACGTCAACTAATTTCTTACAACACTTTCAATGCCTTTCGATTGTTGCCGTCCCCGGGATTTGATGAAAGACTTTTGATATATTTATACAAGAAGAACACATGGTCTGGAACTAGGTTTCTTGTACAAGTTGCTTCACGGAATTACCCACACAACCTTAGCTAGAAGACTTTGTCAACTCCCTTGCCACTTTCCACATCCATCACATACACATCTCACTCGTCAGTACGGATATCTCAACACCAAGCCCCCTTCTCTCCGAGCCTATCCCCCTCTCATCGTATCTCAATTGGCATTCCCCTTACACTCCATGTCACTCAGATACCAAACATCAAACCAAATAAATAGAGTCCTCAGAAGAGACTCTTGAAAACCAAAGAAGAAATGTTTGACCAACTCCCAGACGACATCGTCTTGGAGATCGTCTCCCATCTCAGAACCGCACGCGATGTAGCCCGCCTGGCATCGTCGTGTAAGCATCTGCACTCCCTCCTCAACGAGGACGGCTGGCGCACCTTCGTCAGGACCTGCTTTCCCCTACACTCCCTGCCACTAGGCAAGACTCCGCCCAAATGGGATGAGCTGGCAAACACCCTCACCCGCCAGGCCCGCGCATGGGACATGAAGGCCTTCCAGACGACCGCCTACACGGACGACCGCCGCCAGGACGGGAACTACTTCACGGGCTTCACTAACGCCGGCCGTCCCTTCTACCCCGTCATCGATGCTCGCCTCGTCTTTGACAAGAGCTGGGAGCTTGCCACGTGGGGCGCTGGCGAGGACGTCGTGGGCCGCTTCAGGCCTCACAACAGTCGCGGCGAGTCCGACGCCTGGTTCCGTATGGGGGGCAAGACGAACGGCTACGAAGCGGGCGTGGGCGACGTCACTGCCATCCACCTGACCGAGCCCAATGGGAAGCTGGGTATCCTCGTCGGCAGGGCGAATGGAGATTTGCAGCTCGTCTCAGCGACCCCTGGTAGCGCCGGCAAGGCTCTCTCGACCTACAAGATTCCCACGCCCACTGGAGGTCTCGAGGCTACCACGTGGACGTCTATCGGGTCCATTGACACCTTACCGAACCAGACTTCAGTGATCGCGGGCAACCGCGCCACCGTCAGTCTCTTCTCCTTGGACGCAGATGAGACCGCCGCCGCCGCCGCCGCCCTCCCGCTCGACTCGCAGACCTTTAACGTTCCAGGCCAGGGCGACAGGAAGCAGTTCGTTCACTCCGCAAAGGCCCTCAACAACGACACCATCGTCTGCGCCCTCTCCAACGACACGGATCCGATCCGCTACCTCACCGTCACCCCCTCAGGCTTCACCCCCAACCTCGCTTCTAAGAACCACTCCCTCCTCGCCTCCCGCGGCATCGACACGGAAAAGAAACAGACGGTCCGCGCCATCCAACCAATCAACCCGGGCCCGGCAGGCGCAGGCCACACGAACCTCCTCCTCAGCGCCTGGGACGACGGCACCATCCGCCTCCTCGACATCCGCACCCCGTCTCCCTACGACGTCCTCTACCGCGACATGTACCAGCCCTTCGAGACGCACTCGTCCCTCCTGACCTACGGCTCGGACCACTTCGTTGCGGGCAGCAACGAGCTCGAGGCCCTCAAAGTATTCGACTTCCGGTGGTCTAAATCCTACCACCACTCCGCCGCCCTGCCGTGCTGGTCCGGCACGCCGTTCCCGGATCCTCTCAGGGGCACTAGCAGCCGCTCCCTGAGCATGCGCGGCGTCGGGTGCGATCACCCGCGCGGGAGGGCATGCGTCTGGCACGAGTACTCCAGGAGGGATTACTACCGTCCCAACTACCGCTTCCACGTGATGCCCTTCCGGGACGCAGCCCGGTCGTCGACGAGCCGGGTTTTCTCTCTGGCGAAGGCGTCGGACGCGTCGGACTCGTTTTACGTCGGGCTCGCGGGCGCCGTGGCCGAGTTTGCTACCACCGTCCCGGGGGAGGCGGAGCAAGACGAGGTCGCGGCCTCCGTGGCGGCGGCGGCGGAGAAGAGGGGCTGGAGGGCGCGGGCGTCGCATTTCAGCTTTGCTGAGACGGAAGATGGGTTGCTGACGCCGGGGATGTCGATGAGTACCTTTATGCCGAGGCTTGCGCAGCGGTTCGGGGACGAGGTTGGCGCGCCGCAGTTCCGGGAGTGGTGGAGTAAGACGCCGCCCAAGACGGCGGCGTGGCATCGATGGGATTCGAGCTTTTGGCGGCCGACGCATTTTACGTTTTGAGGGTTGGAAAAATAGAAAGACAGATTTCGGGGAGTTTTGATAGTCGAGAACAAAGGATTAGTGAAAAGACATGGAGAAGGGAAAAGTTAGGGGGAAAAGGATTAGCCATAGTCGAAGGGAAAAAATACCCGCATAGTCTTGATACGACCGGGCCGTACATAGGACTCGGACAGAGTTTAGAATACAGTTAAATCTACATAGATATGCAATGATCACCAAGCATCAATCGCTTCATGGCATTCGCCGCAGAAACTTCGTTGTCGTCTAAAATAATTGTTCTCTTATTTAATACGTATCTCCAGTTACCACGCCGCATCGCCGCCCTACCGCATCCCCCATCCCCCATACCCGCTTCTCTCCTCCCACCTCGACCATCGCGCGGAAGGGGGATTATATTATTGCAATCAATGAAAGAATCAGTGGAGGAAGGAAAAAAGTACGTAATTCATATAGAAAGAAGGATAAGAATGCAAAAGCTCAACCCCCCTCACGGGGGGCCTGCGAAAATCACCAGGCTCACTCCTTACGTACTATTCCTCAGCTGTATCGGTGCTGGCGATTTTTCACGAGAGTCGAACTCGTGACCCATGGGAGCGGGGCAATTCAAACGAGGACATTCCCCGCTACGCCATGGACCTTGGTGACAATTCGACGTTTATGGATCAATTGTATGCCTCTCCTCCCTCTGGCAAACTTGCGGCCTGAGGGAAGCTGAGGAAATGATACAGGTTGGAGTACGCTTATATTCACACAGGTATACACAAGCATGACCTTACAACAATCACTCTACAATCTCGACCGTAGATAACGTGTCATTACATGTGACAGAAGTACACATCACCATCGGCTATTCCGCTCACTGCCCTGCCCCGCGTTACCTCTTCTTTCCCGCTCGAGCATTGCGTCAAACTCGGCCTGGGCCTTATCCTTCTCCGCATTCCTCTCCTTTTCAGCGGCATCGTACGCATAGTAATCGGCACCCTTAGCCTCTTCCTGTTGGCTCTGGTTGGCATTCCCAGAAGCTCGCGGAGGCTGTCTCGAGGCTTGCCGCAGGCGATCCCACGCTGAGCCGGTGCTAGAGGGTGATGATGACTGGGCTCTCGCGGCGGGCGAAAGAGGTGATGCATCATCATAGTCCAAGTCGTCTGAGGATCTGCTGCTGCTTCGCTGGGGAGAGCTCTGCTGGCCCGAGCCCCATCCTGATCGGCCCTCGGAAGATGGCGGATCTCTCGAGTAGCTTGTCGGAGAAGAGTAGTTGGATTCCGAGGGTAAACTGTACCCTCCCGTAGAGCTCGAAGCAGAGAGTGTCTCGTAGTCCCTGTTCTGCGCTGACCCGTCGTCCCCAGCGCTGCCTTCGCCCCTCCTCTCGAGGATTGCATCAATGTGGGCCAGTATCTTGCGATACTCATCAATCCTTTTCTGTATGAGCGGAGTTGTTTCCCTGATCTTTTCATCCGACTGGGGCAACGCGGCCAGCGACTTTTCGAGTTGGCTGATGGCTTCCGCAGTCCGGTGGCGCTGGCGCTTCAAGGCGGTGACTGGCATTTTGTCGGCCGTCATCTGGACCAGCCTCTCCGGCTTCATGTCCTTGCGGAACTGGTTGAGGCGCTCATCTCGAGCGGCGGATGCCATGGCCACTGAAGTGGCATATGAGGCGACAAAAGGAGCGATGCCGAGACTGGTGAGGAGGAAGTAGGCCGTGAATCTTGTATTGTGCCATGCGCGATTCGCCAGACGACCCTGGAGAAGCGGCCTAGAGGCACTTGGAAAGGCATCGGGAGTGAATTTGATAAAGTTGGGTTGCCAAAAAGGGAAGCGGTAGGTGCCGCGGGTTTGCCATGTCAAGAAGCCGGCCAACGCAACGGTGACGGGGACAGTCCATGCCGCGGTTGCGGCTTCTTTGTAGGCTAGTTGGCTGAGGACGTTGACCTCATCCTGGGTGGGTTGGCGGCCCATGCCTGCTGCAGCGGTGTCGAGCATCGCTTTCACATTGTTAGAGTAGTTATCGGGATTGCGGAAGAGTAGGCGCTGCAGGAGTGTGAGCTGCGGCGGTGGAATCTGGTATTCCGGGGACCCGACGATGTCTAGGTCGTAGCCATTGTCGTCGCTGGAGTTGGGGAACGCCATCTCATTGGCTTCACAGCCAGGTCTCAAGTGACCCGACAGATACGAGGCGAAGCTATGAAAGGCCGGAGAGAGTCGAGCTACCGAGTTGGCGTCAGATCGATTGCTGAGGTTCGTGGAGGTATGGTATGGTCAACCTTCTAGAGGCGGCTCACCTGTTGGTGTTCTTGAGAGTCCTGACGTAGTCGGCCAGAGCTCTCAGGTGGGCAGTTGGAGCTCTAGTGGATCCACACCTGCATCGGCAGAGTGGAGACAACACCCCGAGCTTCCCGGGCTATCGGCAGAGAGTTTCTCCATGTCGACTTCGGGACGTCGGAGCACGCGCTGTATCGCCATTCCGTGTCACCGGTGTATCGCCAAATCTGGTCATTGGGCATTCCCCTTCTCGTATGATACTCTGTATCAACCGAAACGAAGAGGGACATCAACACAGTCGATGCTTGCAGTATCTAGCAAGAGATGATAGACCTTCAGGATAAAAAGGAGAGAAGATGGCCAGGCCGCCTCTGCACTTGATTCACTGTGGTTGTGTAAAGGAATGTACCATGTGTAGTTGGTAGTCTAAGTATTTGACAGTCCAGTCAGTCCAACACGAATGTACCACGGGGATGAATGGGAACATTGAGTAAGTACTAACCTCAACGTTAGCCAGGATACTACTGGAGACGAAGCAATTACAACTGTAAAATTCAGGTATAAATACACGGACAGGGACATTGCCTTCCGCTCCACACAACATGCGAATGCAAGACATTCCGCAGTGAGTTCAATTGCGCTTGCCCAAGGTGCAAAGTCGATGTGGGCGGAGATGGACTTGTTCGTTGCAGGGGCGATGGCCCTGCGCGTCCACCGCCAGGTCCCTAGATGACCCACATATTACCGGGAACGTGCATCGACGCGTATTAAACAAACGTGGAGCTAGAACGCGTCCCAAGCGCGTCGAGGGACAACCACTCTAGCACTTCCTGAGGGGCCCCAACTGCCTCTTCACACCCTTGCGCTGACATGATTGGAACTAGCGACGACGTTCACGATCTCTTGTTTTTGGCACTCGAGAAGCCGAACCCGCCGATATGCCTCTCAAGAAGTCATACTCGGAACACGTTGGTCTCCCATCGAAGGTTAATAGGAAAGCATACCCCTCCATACGATATTTGCTGACTTTGTTACAGAACCGCTCGTGGCAACGTTCGAAGAGCAATCCAGTGAATGCCCAAACATCTCGACCTTTGGCACCCGTCTCCGACAAAACGAAAAACAAGCTAAATCAATTCCAATTCCAGACTGGAGCCAAGGCAGAGACTGCCGTGCAGGAAAATGGCACCGCAACGGAAGATTGGGTTTGCCAATCCCGAGACGATATCGCTATCACCCCATCGACGAAGCTGAGCTGGCACGACCTGATGGCGTCGAACGCTCCCAAGGAAGAAAAAACACAAACATCTCCTACCGAACGAATCCTGTGGAACAATGAGAGGGACAAGAACGACTTGAACTACGCTGCTGCCCTTTCGCCAATGATGCATAGGAAAGGCCGTAAACGGGCCAGGAGCTCGTCGCCCATATCATCCCCCGCACAAAACGAAAAGCCTACCACGCCTGCTGTCAATGTGAAGAAGCTCAGTGAGGCATTGAAATCGCCACATGCAGACCCGACCTTGGAACTCTGGGATCGATTCTCCCTGAGCAGCAATGGAATTGTTACGCCACTCGGTCTTACGAACCCCACGCTCGCCAATCTCATGTTCTCTTCATCACCACGGAATTTCAAGACGGCACCTGCACAGGCAGGTGACAGCAGCCTACGAAGAGCAATCAGTTGCGGCCTCAACTGGCCAAAGAGGAGAAGAGTTGAACGCTCGGATGCGCCCTCGTTTACTAGCACATTGACGCGGGAGACGACCGATAGTTCAAAGAACTCACTCGTAACAGCTCTGCTGGACACTGTTACGGGAAGCATGCAAGAAGATAGCCCACCAGATGATTTCGATCCATTCATCGACCAGGACATGGAGTCCCCGTCTCTTAAGAAGAGAAAAACCAACGCATCGAGGCCGACATCGCTCTCACCGTCGAGGAAAACAACCCGAGCCCCGAACCTACAGCCTGCGGAAAATACTTCTGATATCGGTGTCGCCCAGGATCTAGGTCTGGAACGGCAAACGAAAGCGGCTTCGGCGGAGTCTGAATACGGAGACGTTGACTTCGACTTTGACGAGTTTGATGACGACACCTTCCTCGAGCTCGAAGCAAGCATCAGTCTATCAAACTCCAAACAAGAGGCGAGGCCAAGCACTCCTACTCCCGCACCTGTTTCTGTGCAACCCACCAAGCAGAGCAGCACTGGCTTGGATGACGAGTTCGGTGACTTGGACGATGATATTTTCGAGGCTGCCGAGGATATTTTGGAAAGCGCAGTAGCGACGGCCTCCCAATTGCCGGCGTCTGCAAAAACGCATCTTGACGCAACAAGTGTACCTGTCCCTAGACAAGACGACTTGGACGATGCCTTTGGAGACGACTTTGGAGGAGACTTCGACTTCGATGCGGCAGAGCTCGCTGCGACTCAATCGGTCCAGAAGCCACAAGCCTCGCCGGCGGAAGCTGTACGTCCCAATCAACGACTACCACGGTAGCAAACGCTAAGATGAAGGTAGACAAACCAAAAGCCCAAAGCTATCCAGCGATATCTGGTGACCAATGTCCTAGAAAACGAATACACTGACGAGCGCGGGCTTTCTCGATTAGAGAAGGTAGGTTGGTCAAGTTGATCCAACAACAATCGCTGACGTGTGGCCAGATTCTCATCATTCAAGCGGAAGGTAGCAAGGCCATGAAAACGATCCACCTTCGAGGTGATTGGTTCGAGACGCCGGCACACGCAAAGGCATATGTGCATGTTATCGGAACGTTTTCAGTCAGTGGACAATGCATCATTGATGATTCTCACAATATCTTGATCCTACACCCTGATCAGTTGGTATCGGCTACCGTCGTGGCTGATTCATTTAGCTGCATGCGCCGAGCAGTACTACAGGACCGCGTCAAAGCGACTAGCGAGGCTACTGCTCCCTTGGTGTACGGAACGATGTTGCATGAAATCTTTCAAGAGGCTCTGATGGCGAATCAATGGGACCTTCGGTACCTCAGTGGTGTCATTGACAGAGTCATGGAGAAGCACATTGAGGACTTGTACAAGATCAAAGTCAGCACCAGCATCGCTAGGGAACATCTCCAGTCGAAGATGACGGAGTTGAGCTGCTGGGCCACGGCTTTTGTAGCCTCTCAGCCGAATGTATGTCATATCTTCTTCTCTCTCCTGATAGTCGCTAATTTTAGCAAAAGGTCGATGCTGTTGTCCTCGACCGCAATGGCAAGAAAGCCAACATGTGCGTCAGCAAACTGCTCGATGTCGAGGAACATGTTTGGTCGCCCATGTACGGACTGAAGGGCAACATCGATGCTACCGTTCAAATCACTTTGCAGGACGGCAAGGATACCAAAACGCTGACAGTCCCATTCGAAGTCAAAACGGGCAAACATGCCAACAGCAATCACATGGCGCAGACTGCGCTCTATAACCTGTTGCTTTCCGATCGTTACGATTTGAACATCGTTTATGGCATTCTCTACTACATGGAAACGTCGCAAACAATGCGCATTCCCACCATCCGACACGAGCTACGCCATATGATCATGCAGCGAAATCAACTAGCTTGTCACATTCGAGAGCGGAGTGTTCAGCTGCCTCCTATGAAGAGGAGCAAGAACATGTGTGGAAAGTGCTATGCGAAGACGTCTTGCTTCATTTACCACAAGCTCGCCGACGACGGCGATGGAGAGACGAGTGGCATGGACAAGCAATTCGACGAGGTTGTCAAGCACCTTACGCCAAAGCACCAAAAGTTCTTCCTCAAATGGGAGAATCTGTTGACGAAAGAGGAGAAAGAGACACAGAAGCTGAAGAGAGAACTCTGGACGATGGTCAGCAAGGACCGAGAGAAAGTGGGAAGATGCCATTCCGACGTCATCATTGAAGAGGGCTCAACGTCTGAGGACTTGGGCACCTCCAAGATCAACCGGTTCAACTACACGTTCGTGAAGCGAATTGCAACTCCAGGCCATTCTTTCCTAGAGTCACAGTTGAATGTTGGAGAACCTATAGTTGTTTCCGATGAACAGGGCCACTTTGCTCTCGCCTTGGGCTACGTTACTTCTGTTCGAAAACAGAGAATCAGCGTAGCAGTCGACCGACGCCTACACAACGCTCGCATCAAACAGCCTGGCTTTGACGAAAACGACAACCAGGTTTTTGCTAGCATCATGGAGGTCGCCCCTGAGGGCTGCACCGCGGATCAATCTCAGGGCAAGATCAAAGAAGCGCCAATCCGCTATCGTCTTGATAAGGACGAGTTCAGCAATGGCATGGCCACAGTCCGAAACAACCTTGTACAGATCATGGCGGAAGGCGTCTTCGGGTCTCGAGAGATCCGCCGCGCTGTGGTGGATTTGGTACCCCCGAGATTCAAAGCAGCACCCACGCAATACGTTGTAGCCGATCGGGAATCTCTGAATGTCGACCAGCATCGAGCGATCGAGAAGGTGATGAGTGCACAAGACTATGCGCTAGTTCTTGGCATGCCTGGCACGGGGAAAACGACCACCATTGCACACATCATTCGGGCTTTGGTCTCTCAGGGCAAAAGCGTCCTTCTTACTTCTTACACACACACTGCAGTCGACAACATTCTCCTGAAGCTAAAGAATGACCAAACCCCGGTTCTCAGACTTGGCGCTCCAGCTAAGGTCCACCCGGAAGTCCAGCAATTTGCTATCCTAGCTGGTCAACCTATGAACTCTTTTGAGCAGATTAAGGAGGCGTGGCACGACACGCCCATCGTTGCCACCACTTGTCTCGGCGTTGGCCATGCTCTTTTCAACGAACGCACCTTCGACTACTGCATTGTTGATGAGGCCTCTCAAATCACGCTGCCTATTTGTCTTGGACCAATCAGGATGGCGAAGACGTTTGTACTTGTTGGTGATCACAATCAGCTTCCTCCTCTAGTCCAAAATGAAGAGGCCCGAGAAGGCGGGCTTGATGTGAGCTTGTTCAAGCTTCTCTCCGACACCCATCCGGATTCGGTGGTCAACTTGGAGCACCAATACCGTATGTGCGAGGATATCATGACTCTCAGCAACACTTTGATCTACAAAGGGAGACTGCGGTGTGGTACTGAGGAACTTCGGTTCAAGAAACTTGATGTGCCCAACATGAATGCGCTGAAGAGCCTTCACTACGATTCGGCATCGACGCTCAGACTAGGGACTCCGAAGTCTGTATGCACTTCCATCAACCAAAACTGCTGCTGGCTCCGAGACTTGCTGGACAGCGAGGCTCGAGTCAGGTTTGTCAACACTGATACCATTCAGCCCCTTACGAGAGAAGAGGCAAAGGGCAATCGGATTGTCAACCCGGCTGAAGCACGTATTGTAGTTCAACTCGTTGAGGGCCTGCTTACAATAGGTGTACCCGATGGGGAGATCGGAGTGATGACGCACTACCGCTCTCAACTATCTCTGCTTAAGCATGGCCTTCGCGGACATGTGGGCGTGGAAATGCACACCGCCGACCGATTTCAAGGACGAGACAAGGATGTCGTAATTCTCTCCTTGGTTCGGAGTAATGAGAGCTGCAGCATTGGTGAACTCTTGAAGGATTGGCGACGTATCAACGTTGCATTCACTCGCGCCAAAACCAAGCTACTCGTAGTCGGAAGCAAGAGCACCTTGAAGGGTAGCGGAAAGGACGAAATGCTCAGCAAGTTTATCGGTCTCATGGAAGAGAAGGATTGGATATATGACTTGCCGCCTGACGCATTGGATAACCACTATTTTGACGACACGGCGACGCAGTTAACAGCCAGTGGTGTGTCTCCGATGAAAGTGAAGAAGAACACCAGTCCGAGAAAGGGTGTCAGCCCAAGAAAGGCCCCAAAGCTAGCCATGGGGAAAGAAAACCTTGGAACGGGGCCTAAGCGGGCGAGAATTGGAGAGAAGGTACTTATGAAGGATAAAGTCATTCTCAGGGATATACTTAACGATATGACGAACGGTGCTTATTGAGGATATCGCACGGTTTGGAGTATCGGCAATTGGTTCAGGATTATGAGATGTTAGGCGTTAGTTGGACTATCAAAGACGGAAATTCAGGACGTCGAAGGGTTCACAAAGGAGACAATCATAGGTCAACTCAATAGTGGCATTTCACATAATTACTAGATCGTATGATGAGACTCTGCAAATCATGGTTCTTGAGGAAATCGCATAAGAGCTGTCCACCAATTAGATGGTCGCTGAGATGTACCGACAATTCGGGAACTTGATCTCAACGGAGAGGTTCTGACGCAACTTGACATCAGAGCAACAAAAGCTACGGAACCCATTCACGCCATCAAATGCTTCCGTCAGTGTTCAGGACCATCCCGTTGAATGACGAAAGAGGCAAGCACTTGCCGGGGTTCAGCTGCTCGAAGCGGCAGCGGATCGGGTGGAGTCGGCAAGGAGCACGTGATCTTAGATGACTAACGATCCCGACATGGGTCCGAGAATCCAACTCCAATCCAACAACCTCACCCGTGAGTGCCAAACGACTCAACAGCCGAAGTACCGCGCGCCCGCGAACGCAACCCCCATCCGCCCCTCACCCATCACCGAAAATACGTCAATTGAGACGTCCTTACCTTCCACTCGCTCCTCTCTCGAAAAAGAAATTTACCTTTCTTCTCGACCCGACGATGACGGCGATACGACCGACCGCGGCCATCCGCGCCGCCCGCGCCATCAAGACCTCTGCGGCCGCTGCCCCGACTACGAGGGCTTTCTCCGTGACGGCCCGTCGCGCTGGTGGCGGTTCCGACTTTGATCCCCCTTCCGGCTGGCTCTGGGGCGTCAAGCCCGGTGAGAAGTACGAGAAGGAGGGCTGGGAGACGCCTTTCTACACCCTGTTCTGCGGAGGCATCATCGCCACTGGCGTTGTCCTTGCTTTCAAGCCTGATACTTCGTGAGTGGCCATTCTTTCCGCCGCATAGACCCGTCGACATGGAATGCATCGAATAGAACTTGAAAGGCTCAGGGTGCTCTCGATATCGGTTGTGCCGGGATGAGGCAATTTAGACATCAGGATTGTTTGATATGTGGCTAACATTACCTGCCCGCACTACAGACTCGATACCTGGGCCCTCGAGGAGGCCAGGCGGAGATTAGAAAAGGAGGGCATCCTGCCGGACCCCGAGAAGTGAAATGGAAAAAAAGCCAATTTCTGCGACCACTTGCAATGAACAAACCACTGAATCAACTTTTTTCTTTACCTGGAGCTTGGTTTTTTGAGAGACATATCACCTTAGAAAGGAACGGAACGGAAGACACAAAGAAAACCGAGCCGCGAGGATGGAAGATGATGTTCTAGAGAAAGGATGGAGCGGAGAAACAGGGAGAGAAAGAAATATTTCCACAGAAGGGGAAAGCAAGCTCGCTGCCGATAACTTCTCACGGCGACGGTGCCTCTTTCTATTTCCCTGGGGAAAAGTGTATATGACCTGCCCTTGAACTAGCTTTCCTTTTTTTCACCGCCCTTTTTTTACTCAACCCCGTGAGGGCCTTTCGATCTTCGTGAGCCTTCTGCAATGACTAGATTTGCTATTGATGACGCATGGCATAGGGCTACGGAGCTTCGTGACAATAGCTCGAAACTCAGCATTTGATATTGTTGAGTGTGTATAGCGAGGAAGACATCCAATGGCGCCAATGGAGCTTTAGCAAGTGAATACTGAGGAAAGCTACTAATGTGACCTCTTCTGGTAAGCTACTTGTTCTTATCGAACCTTTGGCCGTCGTTTCAACACGGATTCATGTAGCCCAAGAAATAAATCTGATCAATCATAGAAGGAGGGCGGTGGGTTATCGCCGATGCCAAACTCATTCACTACCAAAATTGAAATCCAGCCTTTTTCTTTTTAACAATCATATTGCGCGCTTTCCAGTTGGATATCTACAAGTCTACATGCCGTTCTGACAACCAAATTTATGCAGCAACATCCGGAGCAATGTAGCTCCACTCGTGCTCCTCGTCGCCATACTGTCTTGCCTCCATCCAGCCCTTAATTCTCAGGGTGATCTCGCCAGACTCCTCGGCCTCGGTGAGACCGCAGTTGATGGACTTGCCCTTCCAGGCAATGGTGCGGATAGGGCTGACAATGGCAGCGGTACCGGCACCAAAGGCCTCAATGAGGCGGCCTTCCTCGGCCGCCTCGTCGAGCTCCTTCATGGTGTACTTGCGCTCCGAGACCATCCAGCCCTCGGGCACGAGTCTCTCGCGGGCGAGGGACAGGACGGAATCACGCGTGACGCCCTCGAGGATGGTGCCGTCGAGAGGGGCGGTGACGAGCTCCTTTTGGCCTGTCTCCTTGTTCTTGATGGCGGCGAACATGTTCATGGTGCCGACCTCGGTGACGTACTCCTCCTCGCCAAAGAGCCACAGGTTTTGCTGGTGGCCGCGGCTGGCGGCCTCGAGCTGGGGCACGATGCAAGGGGCGTAGTTGGCGCCGAGCTTCTTGTCGCCGACGCCGCCGGGCCAGGCGCGGACGGCGTAGTCGGTGGCCTCGAGGGAGACGGCCTTGAAGCCGGTGGGGTAGTAGGGGCCGACGGGGGAGGCGATGACATAGAGCAGGGCGGAGCCGGGGGGACCGACGCCGAGGGTCTTTTGGGTGCCGATCATGGTTGGGCGGAGGTAGAGGGAGTAGCCGCGCTCGTCGGGGATGTAGTGCTTGTCGAGGTTGACGAATTTGGAGATGAGCTCGATGAGGGAGGTGGGCTCGAAGGTGGGCAGGGCGATGCGGGCGGCGGACTTGTTGAGGCGGGCCATGTTCTTGTCGGGGCGGAAGAGTCTGACCTGGCCGGACTTGTCCTTGTAGGCCTTCATGCCCTCGAAGCACTCAAAGGCGTAGTGGAAGACGCAGGTCGCGGGGTCGAGGGAGAGGTTCTGGTAGGGGACGATCTTGGGATCGAGCCAGCCCTGTTCTTGATTCCACTCAATGGTGAGCATGTGGTCTGCGATAAACGGTTAGCAATTGCAACATTGAGTGATGGGGAGTTGAGAGAGGAGGCAGTTGACTGACCAGTGAACTTGCGGCCGAAGACAAGCTCCTCGGGGTTGCCCAGCGTTCCGGGAGTCTTTGTCTTCTCAATGGTGAGTTTTGAGGCATCGAGGCCCAGAGGCTTGGCCGCAGAGGCGGCGGCGGGCTTGACGCTGTAGAGTCTTGCTGATTGCCATGCGGTGGCTAATCTGGGAGAGCTGCGGGGGACTCTGAGAGCGCCGGCGGCGCGGGGGAAGAACTGGCGCATCATGGCGATCGGTCTGTTTGGTGTTTTGGGTTGGGTATAAAGCAGAAAGTGAAGAAAAAAAGGAGTAGGTTGAGGATTTTCTCCAAACCTTAAAACACAGGAACGAAGATGCTCAGATAAATACTCAAAGATGGGAGAGCGAGTGTGACTCTTTTGCAAAAGGAAACCGAGATACCAAATCCTCAATTGCGGTCAACGGTGAACCAATTGACCAATCCAATGCTTGATAAAGGACAGACAAGTGTAGTAGGGCGAAGGGCGCAATTTGAGGATGGCGTGTAGGGTGCGGCAAGAGTCAGGATTTCGGAGCGTTATCGGACTTCTAAGCCGTTGCTTTCCATGCGCCGCCAGATCCAGAGATCCAAAATTGTTCGTTCAGGGTCCCGGCTCCGGAAGCGTCCCGCTATCTGAGGTGCAGCAGGTGCATGGCAGCATGGTCAGCACGCAATACGTACCTTTCAGGTACTGATTTCAAGATGGTGGGGATGATGTAAGGAAACCTACCAGGTACCTATGTATAGAGCCAAGCTGACCCAAATGGAAGACCTTCTCCGTAGCTTAGGTCAGCCATCCAATTGGTTCAGTGTCTTCTGTGCTTCCCCTAAGCTGCGACCAGAAGGCAGGCGCCCCCAATCTCAGTGCAGGTAAAGGTGTGCCCAACTTATTTGAAGCCTTACCTTACCTTACCTTACCTTAGACGCAGGGGTGGGCACTGGCAACTGTGGGATCATCGCTAAAAAGCATGGATGGTCATTTTGATTGGACTTGAGACGCTTTTGCCTATCAGCGACGTGGAAGTCGACGCGGCTGAACGAGAACATCATCTTTGGGCCAACTTGCCAATTTCATGTCACTGCGCCCTGCGTCTGCTGTCTTTTATTGAATTCAAGTCCATACCAACTCCCGGCGCATCTCCGGAAGCTTCCTCGATTAAGCCTCGTCGGAGGTCCCTCTCGACATTTCCAAAGTGTCCCCTCCACGGTACCCTCCACCACCTACATCGCTCGTGGTCAAAGACTACGTTCCTCCTTCCGAGTGTGGGCGCGATTGACTTGACGAACGTCCCGACTTGGCGCAAACCCCATATCTGCCTCCAAACCGTCATGACGATCGAGTTCCCTCAAGTTCCGTTTCCTCCGCCTTGACGACGACGTAGACGACCCACGTTATAAGACATACCACAACCATGTTCTCCTCGGCACTCAAGTCGATATCATCGACCAACATCACCGCGAACTACTCCATCTCCTCGACCCAGACCTCGTCCGCCGGCCCATGGAAGATTTACGACTGCAAGAAGAAGTCTACCGGAAAACCATACAGCGTATTTGTGTTTGACAAGAAGGGACTCGACAGCCATGGAAGCAGTCTAGGCAGATCAAGCGCGTCCGCCTTCAAGCGAGCCACTGAGGAGGTTATCGAGCGCCTGAAGAAGGAAGCCTCCAGCTTGGCGAAGCTGAGACACCCGAGCGTTCTCGAGCTCGTCGAGCCAGTGGAAGAAACAAGAGGTGGTGGACTCCAATTCGTCACGGAAGCTGTCACGGGCTCTCTGGCGGCTCTGCTGCAAGAGAAGGACGACCAGGAACGGAGTGGTGGGGTTGGCGGTCGGTCGAGTCGTTATGTCACCGAAGATTCTGATGGTGTGCGCCGGCGGCGCGAGTTGGAGATTGACGAGCTCGAGATCCAGAAGGGTCTCTTGCAAATCAGCAAAGCTCTGGAGTTCTTACACGAGAACGCTGGGTTGGTGCACGGAAACCTGACACCAGACGCCATCATCGTGAACGCCAAGGTCAGTGCAGCCTATTGGTCTTGATAACCATGCACTGTTGCTGACTCGAAACAGTCCGATTGGAAAATCAGTGGTCTCGCTTTCTGCGCGCCGTCAGAGGGGTCCAACAAGCCGACCTCCTTTCAACCCATCAGCCTGTCAGAGGTGCTCAACCCAGACCCTCGACTGCCTCGTTTTGTGCAGCTGAACCTCGACTACACCTCTCCCGACTTTGTCATTGACAACAACTTTACCCACTTTGCCGACATGTTCTCATTAGGTCTCCTGGCCGTGGCCCTTTACAACTCACCACATCAGTCTCCCATCGAAGCTCACGGCAGCTTATCAACATACAAGAGAACATTCGCCTCGTCATCCACAGTACCGTCTGCTACCAACCAATTCTTATCATCACGACCTTTACCCAAGGAGCTGGTTCAACATGTTTTGCCGCGCCTGATAACACGACGACCTGCTCAGCGTCTCACAGCAAAGGAATTTCAAGAAAGTGAATACTTCAACAACGTGCTTGTTTCGACAATCAGGTTTTTGGACGCTTTCCCAGCAAAGACTCCAAACGAGAAGGCTCAGTTCATGAGGGGACTAGTCAAGGTTATGCCTTCATTCCCCAAGACTGTTATGGAGAAGAAGTTATTACCAGCGTTGCTTGAAGAGATGAAAGACAAGGATCTTATAGCGTTGATTCTTCAAAACGTCTTCACCATCGTTGATTTACTACCCTCTGCGAGGAGGGTGTTTGCCGAAAAAGTACGGCCAGCATTGAAAGCAACATTTGCCCCACCCCCGAAGAAGGACCAGGCTCCTGAGAGGGACCCGACGAAGGATGCTGGGTTGATGGTTGTGCTCGAACACATGTCTACAATCTGCAACAACTGCAACGGCAAGGAATTCACTGATGGTAACAACACCCACAACATGAAAATATCTAGCGGGACATACTGACAGCTATTTAGATATCTTGCCCGTCGTTTACGCAGCAATCGAAGCACCAACACCGGCCGTTGTTGACGCGGCCCTGAGAGGTCTACCATCTATTCTACCAGTTCTCGACTTTAGCACCATCAAGAATGAGCTATTCCCAGTCATTGCGGCCGTGTTTAGCAAAACGAGTAGTTTGGCCATCAAGGTGCGTGGTTGCCAAGCATTCGTCGTCCTGTGTGGCGGAACATCCGACGCGGAAGACGATGGCCTCGATGCTTTCGGTACTTCAAAGAAGAAATCAACTTCATCCTCTAGCATGCTGGATAAATACACCATGCAGGAGAAGATCATCCCGTTGATCAAGGCTATCAAAACGAAAGAGCCTGCGGTCATGATGGCAGCCCACGGCGTTCTGCGAGTTGTAGGTGAAGCAGCCGATGCCGAGTTTGTGGCGATTGACATCCTTCCCATTCTGTGGCATATGAGTCTCGGCCCTTTGCTCAATCTCAAACAGTTCCAGAGCTTCATGGACCTTATCAAGAAGTTATCCAAAAGAGTGGAAGACGAACAGACTAGGAAGTTGCAAGAGCTCTCTGGTACCAACGGCAGCACTGCCGGGGCTAATGAGGACTTCATGGCCTTTGGCGGCGTCAGTGGGACCTCTTTTGATGCCTCCAATGGAGCGACAGAAGACGATTTTGAGAGCCTTGTTAAGGGCAAAACGACACGAACGTCAACTTCGGATGCATTCTCTAGCTGGGAAGAGACACCCGCTGCGGCAGCCAGAGTTACCTCGCCCGCGCCCGGGAGTAGGTCAGCAACTCCGGCCTTTGCGTGGTCAACTCCGAGTCCTACTCAGACAGCACCACCTCCAGCGCCTAAGCCTCAACCTAGTTTCCGGACGGTGACGCCTGACATGGGTTCTTTCCAAACCATGACTCCAACATCGACTCAATTCTCTAAACCTCTGCAGCCAACTTCGCCAATGTCGCAGCCAGCGGCACAGCCCAGCTCATCCATCAACTGGTCCACGGCGTCGGCAGCAACTTCTAATCCGTGGTCGTCGTCGTCAACATCGACGCCGGCCTTCTCGGCCGGTAACTCCATGTCGCCACCTCCGAGCTCCGCTTTTGGTGGAATGAGTACGCCCATGTCCAATATGTCGCTCGGTGGGCAAAGGCCAGGCATGTCACAGTCATCTTCGTTTTCCCTGCCGCCACCGCCCGCCGGTAATTCGACGGGTGGCTTTTCCGGATCTTCCGGGTTTAGCCTACCGCCGCCTCCCAGTCACACGCCGCCTGTGCAATCAGGCTTGAGCGCTTTCAGCAAACCTGTAGCTAGCACTGGCATGGGCATGATGAGTCAACAATCGATGAATGGCCTGAACAGTATGGGCTCGCGGCCTGGTATGGGTATGAGCATGGCGTCTAGCGGCAGCATGAATAGTATGATGAACAGTAACATGGGTATGAACGGCGTGGCTGGCCTTCAGCAACAGCAGCAGCAACAGCAGCAGAAGCCCCAGCAGAAGAGCGGGTTGGATAAGTACGAGAGTCTGATTTAGGGGGCTTTCTCTGGAAATAGCACAGCTTTGGTTGCAGTCAGGGCATCCCAGAGTTATTTACATGATACACACATGAGTTGATACTTTGTAGAGTTGCGCAATTCAGGGCGTTGAGGGACCGTGCCGGACATTTCTTCATCGGTCGAAGAGAAAATGCCATATGATTCTAAGTTGATGTGTATATGTGCCATTTAAGAGCAAAACAGTAACTCGCTATCACCTACTGATATTGCTAAGAGAGTCGGGGATGAGGAAACTCTCACGACTCAAGGGGTTACGGATGGCGCGATAGCAAAAACCGAAGCAAAAGCGGAATTAGTGTTTGTGGGCCGAGAGTCCCCCCCGCAAAGTCAACATTTTTTGCGAGTTGCGTGGACTGAACAGGTTTGTTGGCGTGGCACATGACGAACGAAAGGGTCAGGTAGATTTTGCCGGTGTGAAGTCTGCCAAGAACGGAGCGCTGATGCGATGAAGCCCTGTCGACTCTTTCAACCATGGTACATAATCCAGAGTCGTCGCTCGCTCTGGTCGGACAAGATGGATGTCATTACAAGTGATAACTCGGGCACAATTATGCCACTTTGTTTGAATGAATGGTGTGGTTTGGGAAAGGAACGGATATGTTTCATGAATGGGGGAGAGCAAAGGCTTGTCCATGATGCGATGATTTGCGGAGAGAGTGACACCTGCGGTCCCCGCCCGGAGGCGTTTAGTTACGCAAATCCATGTTCAAGAGTCGCCGACCACTTTCTTGACGGTTCGCCATGCTTTGCTGTTTCTACGTCCTATCTGGGGTTGAGCCCGTCACGCTCAAGCAGACATCAGAACTCATCTTCTTGGAAAGACATATCGATGGAAAACGATAAAAAAGTAGATGGCCATTAGAGACTCAAGGATACGGGCGTAAAGTACCTAGCCTATGAGAGAGTACCATCACGTTCTCGATGATGTCTATCCGTAGATCATCATGGCACTCCGTCACTTCAGACAAGTGTAATACATTCAGGTTTACCGCCGTGCCGCCCAAGTTTTGGCTTATGATTGAAATAAAGGAAATTGGGTTTACCTCCTCCCCCCTCTGACAGAAAGCAGTAAGAAGGAGTCGTCCAGCGCGACTGGCAAGCCTGGGCTGGCATTGGGTTGGATTTGGTCAATTAGTGTTTGTTCTGGGTAACGCAACCAGCCGGGTGTGTGATGGTGGGCGACCGAACGAACCGCGCCGGTCAGTCACATGCAGGACGGAGCCCTTCGAGTGAGGTGAAAGGTAGGGCATTAAAATTGGCGCTGGCTCTAAACACTCGTTTACCGGCCGTTTAGAGAAAGATACCTACTGCTGCGGCATATGATTGTCGTTGCATATTTGGGGATGGGGGGATGGGGGGATGGGGGGGGGGGGGTGGTGGGCTGAGCCACGGTTCTCCTTGAATGTAGAGGTATCGGATGGCTTCCTTTGAGTTATGTTGGTAAAGTCGTGTTGGTGGTCACTGATGGGAATGGAGGTTCTGTCAAACGAGAGAGATTGTTTCTTTCATCAAGGGCTGTTATTGTTCAGAGAACCGGGCGGTGAAGCATCTGGTTTGAACTATTTGATGTTCGTTCGGATGAGTTGATTCCCATTGTGATGGAGTCCGGCAAGGTTAGATAAGGGGGTGAGTACATTTCTTGACGCCAAGGGGGTTAATCATCCTGGGAGCGTCACTCGCTCGGATCAAACAAGTCAAGCCAAGGTCACAGCAAAGTCAGAGACTGCATGAGACGGAGCAACGCAATAGAAACTCCAAAATACGCTCTTCTTGACAAGAGCAGCCTTCCAGAGTTGATGCGATGATTAACGAATTGAAAATACGACCGCAAGGGGATGCAATTTCACGACTTCTTCCATGAAGATGATGACAGCGATTATCGCCGATGGGCCTCAATGGAGGTACTATTCGGAAGTGTGGCGGGTACAGTTAGGTACGGTGAGCATGACGGATTCATCTGATTGGAGGGCTGCCACTCGTGTACGTGTGAGTGTGAGGTGTGTCTTGGACCCAGTCACCAGTCTACCACCACCCCGGTCAGACATTAGGCGCAGGTAATCAAGGTAATCATTATATCACAACAAGGAACAAGAGCGAAGGGACGTTCGCCGCAACGGGGGAGGCAAGGGAGGGGAAACCGAGATGGCATCAAGCGTGACAGATCCGGTAGAGAGTCTTTTTACCATCGATGCTGATAAGCGGAAGACCATTAAAGGATGGCTGAGTTTCATTTGAAGCCAGGTTCCGAAACTCTCTGATGTGAGGACGGGTACGCGGTTGAGAACGGAGGAGGATGAACGATGGATGGATGTGTGTTTGGTTACTAGATTTGGTTGGACGGGTTTGTACTGTACACGCACACCCACACACTCCTTCTTTCTTTCGTCTTCCTCCGTCTCCCTATCCCTACGCTCTAACTCAGATAATACGGTTTGAGTGCTTTCATCCAGCGAGCGATCTGGAGTGGTTCAGGTGGCTTTCCTGTCTGCCTGTGCCTGGCTGAGCATTGTGTTCAGGTTCTCCTCACATTCCTTGCCCTTATGCTCGCCGCTAGAGACAGATGCCTTGGCTCAATTCACGTATCTAACTTAACCTTGCCCCGACTGACATACTTTGACAGCGCGCTGATAGTTTGTTACGTCTCATCCATCAATCAATGGTTCAACTCCATCGCGCTGATGGAGATGTAGAGAACTTGGGGGGCAACACACTGGAATAAGACCGATCGGATTACAGAGCAAGCATGATTAGGTAGTTAGCATGGCATTATTGGATTTGTATTCGCGTGCGTCTACATCTGCCTCAGCTGAGTATTGCTAAACTACGCTTCCATGCTTTCATGTACCTTAGTCTACTAAGACGGATCCCCCCGGTCAACCTTTTTGCCTTTTTGATTGCCCTTCCCGTTTTTACCTGGCTTGGTTTTCTGGTGCTGTACTGCGTAGGTCGTCGTACTCGTTCGTTCGATCATTCGTCGTATCTGTACTTTCTTGTCCTTTTAATTACTTTTGCTATGTAACTCGGCCGGTCGGTCGCTCACTCAGTCACTCACTCTCGGTGCCACGTTCCAACCAGAATACCTTTTACCCACTGATTTGCCTACTCGATCGTCTCTACGGGGGCCCAGATCTCGTTCGCCCGCTTCCGTGATTTCCCTTTTCCCTCTCTCCCTCCGAACTCATATCCCCTTCTCTGCGCAGTCGACCACGCACACACACACACAAGTGCTATTACTTGCTAGCCTATTTTTTTTTCTCATTAGCCCAGCTTCCTTCCCTTTCGATTGCTTACCTCCTCTCCCTCTTGCTCTTGCCATCTCTATGGCCTGCCTGGTACCTTACCTCACCTTACCCTCTTTCTCACCAAAAGTAGTCATTGAGGTACTCTACACCTAAACCGACGACGACGTTAGCTCGCTTTTTTCACTCAACTTCCTTCCCACATCCCCCTTCCTCTTTTTCCCTCTCCCCCTTCCCATCCTATCCGGAGACCGGGGACCTAATTTGAACAAGTCCCTCCATCAATTCTAGGCCGTCGCTTCCGTTCAGTCTCGGTCGGCTTGTTTCTCGCCAACCCATCGCAACTCTGCAACTCAGTTTCTCTCTTTATCCCAGTCTCCCTACCATCAGACGCGACTCAAAGGGAAACCAACTTCCGGTCCACCCACCACTTGTTCCATCATCCACTTGACTTTGGTGTCAACTCTTACCGTCTACCCAACTCGCCTCGCCGTTTGTTGGTTCTTCGCCGCCTCCCGCTGTTCACGCAGAATTGCAACTGATCCATCTGCTGCTTACCTGCTTGCCTGCTTGTTTAATAAAGACCAGGGCTCAGTGTCATATTCGTCACGCCACCCTAGGGAGATAACCGACAAGTTTCGAGCGAAAAAAGGCGGAACTCGGCCACCGCACTCAACTTCACTCACAGCCAAGGCATCCTTTTTTTAAACCCTCCTTCTCACACCCTTGAGGGCCCGACCGTCTGCAACTTTGTCAAATCTTCTTGCCCATCCACAGACACACTCGGCTTTTTACTTTCTCTCTTCTCTTTGCACAAATCCATCAAATCGTCAATCGGTCTACCTGGACTCGAACAAGATAATTTGGTAAGAGCGTAACAGAGAGAAGAAGAGGTCCAAGTGTCGTTTCTCTCTCTTACGCATTTCTGCAGCCAACTCTTGCCGCTCTTCATTTCCCCTTCACCCAGCCCATACCAGCCCAGTCTTTGTCCAGGCTATCATCCCGCCTTGTCTCACAAATAAACCTGTCGGGTGGTCGGCAGTCTCGCACCCCATCCATACAAGCAGACACGTACGCCCAGCTAAGTGAGCCTGCTTTACTCTACTTGGTTTCCGTCAACTTTCAAGCTTCATCTCATCACCCCTTAATCCACGAAGGGAGGTTTCATCAACAACGCCATCATCCCCTCACTCCTTCCCATCTTGCCGCACAGAGCAGTTGTCAACAGGACGAAGCCCAAGATGAAGACTCAACGGGCGGCGACAAAAGCCGTCACGGTCAAGAAGCGCAACAACAACAAACACAAGAACGCCGCGTACAAGGTGGACAAGTTTGAGGTTCCCGAAAACCCAACTCTTGAGGACATCAAGCACGCCGTCGGTCTTCAGGAACTAGAAGAACGCGTCAGAGATGCCAAAGAATCTGCATGGGAAACCGACTCTCTGCTGGAGGATGCCATCGCTGAGATGGGCGATGCAAAACTATCCTCGGATGGTAGGTCTATCTCAGTCATTCATTCACCCACTCACACACTACTCATGCAGGCGAGCATGACAATTCCTTGCTACCTATGTTTTGGGGATTACGTGTTCCTCATATTACTCACTCACCCTCGATCGCTTCTATTACCTGATTGCTAACTCGTGCCTGAAAGATCCGGACAGCTGCACGCCTGACGAGGCCATGGGCCTGCGCCACCAATTAAGAGCGCTTGGTCCCGCAGAATTCTGTAGAAGAACCGTGGACGCCGGACGCTACACGGCCAAGAAGCTACTATCGGCCTTTGGCCTCAAGCCTCCCGCCTTCCTCGAGGGTGCCGAAGATGAGGCCTACTTCAGTCTCTTGTCGCTGGCCATCAGCCGAGAGCTGTCTAAACGCGCAAAGTTGTTTCGCTTCAACACGGTGGACGACGCCGTGGACCTGCTACAGCGGAGCAAGAACATCATCGTCCTAACTGGTGCGGGCATCTCTACCTCGCTCGGCATTCCCGATTTCCGCTCAAAGGGTGGTCTCTATTCTCAACTTGAGCATCTGGGACTCAACGACCCGCAGGAGGTGTTTGACATTTCCGTCTTTAAGCATGACCCGACCATCTTCTACACCGTTGCCAAGGACATTCTGCCGTCGACCAACCGTTTTACACCGACTCATGCCTTCATCTCCATGCTTGAGAAGAAGGGCAAGCTGCTTACCAACTACACTCAGAACATTGACAACCTTGAGGCCAAGGCCGGCATCTCTCAGGACAAGCTCATCCAGTGTCACGGTTCCTTCGCAACCGCGACTTGTGTTCAGTGTCGCTTCAAGTGCGATGGCGAAGAGATCTTCGCCGACGTTAAAGCTGGCAAGATCCCGCGTTGCCCCCGCTGCATCCAAAACCTTCGTCCCAATGGCAGCAGTAAGCGCAAGCGCTCGGCGGGCACCGAAAGAAAGCGCCGCAGGTTCAGCTCCGACGATTCGACGTCAGACGGCGAGTACGACATCCCTAGCGTGGGCGTTATGAAGCCCGACATCACCTTCTTCGGCGAGGCGCTGCCTGATGAGTTCAGCAGGCGTCTGACGGAGCACGACCGCGACAAGGTGGACCTCGTCATCGTTATCGGTACGAGTCTGAAGGTGACGCCGGTGTCTGAGATAGTATCGTGGCTACCGGCCAACATCCCCCAGATATACATCTCGCGCCAGGCCGTCAACCACATCAACTTTGATATTGACCTGCTGGGCGACTGCGACGTCGTCGTCTCGGAGCTGTGCCGCCGCGCCGGTTGGCCGCTCGAGCACGAGATGGTGCCTCAGGATCAGGTCGTCAAGGTGAACCCGGACGGCGGGTGCGTGAGCAGACACGTCTTTGAGGTCGTCAACCCCAAGCAGCCGCCGCCGCCTATGCAGCAAATCTCCAAGCTCGAGACTGAGTCCGAGACGGCGAAACCGACCAAGGGACCCAGAAAGCCTCGAAGGTCGAGAGACGCTGTCTGAGACTGGAACTTCTTCTTCTTGCAAGTTGTCAACCACCTCACCCTCGCTCTCTTGCTCGCTTTTCTTCTTTCTGTCCGCTCATTGTCTCTACCTACAGATACCCCCTCGTGCCCTTTTCGCTTTCTCAGACAATTGCATCTGAGAGCGCTTCACGCGGCACCCGTCAATGGTTTAGAAGGGGGAAGAATGCCCATATACGGTACCTGATTCGACGAAACGACACAAAGCCCCCAAAACACAAGACGGAACGGCACTATTGCCGGTAGCAGCAATGCAAGCGTCAACGAACAGCCTGGTACCGCAACCTACACTCACTGCCCCCGGTCAAGTCTCGGGGCTTTGTGGCTGCGGGCCATCGCCACGTCGCCCCCTTCTCGGTTTTGGCCAGACACAGCGCGTCAGGCATAAATGGTTTTTTTCCCTATTACTCCACAGCACAACACAGGGCAGCACCGCGCCACTTCGGTCAGCGAATCCGTAGTTGCGCTCTGCACCAGCCCTCTCACCCTAAGTAATCTCGACCTTTTGGAGTCTCTTCATATGGCAGCCAAAACGGTCATCGCGTTGTTCCCTTTACGGAGGAATACATCAACTCATAACCTCAAACCTCAAAACGAGGTTTTCTTTTTCTTTCCTGATACCACAGATTGCGATGTTTTGAGCCCTTTTTTCACTTGCACTTGCTTTATTATTTTGTCGGCTTTTAATTCGAAAACGGAGGTGGAACAGGGCTGACGGAGGAAAGGAAGAACGTGGCGGAAACGGCGTTTGAGGCTCTCGCGAAAGGAAAACCCATGCACGGTCTGGTTTGCCTGGTGTCTTTAATTTGTTTCGTTTTGTCAGAATACCTAGAGAGAGGGGCCCTAGAGAGGCTTTTTTCCCTTTTATTTTACGCGCGCACTCGCGCAAATGTCCGTTTTTCTCTAGAGGCAGAAACTCAGACAGAAAGGTTCCCGTTTTTTGATAGTTGATCAATGGATTGCAATCATCAAGATGTCAACGATACTAAGGAGTTCAACATGTGCTCACTGTGACGATGGTCTCTGAACAAGCTATATCGTAAGGTACATACATAGATGTGAATGTAAGCCAAGTCAGCGCAGAACGGCCCAGACGAGGCAGCGCTGGTTGAATCTCGAGTAAGGCAGCAGTGGTGACTCAAGCATTCTGTCACCTACCCGTCTTACATGCGCCAAAGTGCATCAACCCCCGCGAACCATACTTCAAGAGTCGAGTGGCAACTCAAGGCTGTCCAAACAGCCTGCTCACCGGTGTGACCTACCCAGCAAGGCAACCGAACAGCGCAACTTACTATACGAACGACTGATTGAGGGTAGCCCGGTGCTTGGCAAGGAGGGTGGGGGCGGGACTGAGGTTTGGTTGCTTGCGTTACCTTTACGTGTATCTGCCTAGCAGGCTACCACGCATCACCGTTCTTCTCATTGAGCCTCACTCGCGTGTTATACCTTACCTTGCCTCACCTACCAACCCCCTTGCAAGCCTCGATGGTGGCGGTAAAGCCCCTTACCTTTGCCCTACCTTGTATTGGTCACAGGATATCTGGGTGAAGTTCACTACAGGGCGGGGGCAGACGGGAGGGTTGATTCGGGGATGTAAGTGCCGAGTTCAAGCGAGAACTTGCAACAATGCCTCAAGGCAAACGCGACACCGTGATCAACGAGGATACATCAGATGGCACGATCAGCTGACAACCAGAAGCCGTATCTTCAGCAGCAAACCTGCCTAGAAAGCCAGCTCGACGTTGTTGCGGTCACCGCATCCCTAAGTAGGATTCATTTAGCCATGTAATCGGGCTAAATTGACAGTGTGCCACTGGCAACCATGGCTGTAAACCAACCTCGCCCCGTCATCGGCTGCATCTGGTTCTTTGTGTCCGAATAGTGTTGATGTTCAAGTTCGTCTCGTATACCTACTAGGACCAGCGACACCGCCACGAAAAGTGTTTCCAACACCCGCCCGCTCGCCAAACCTTTCTTTATCGAGTAATTTCTGGTGAGTATTGTTGGTTTCTCATGGAGGCATGAAGTTAGACAGTTAGGTGTTGAGATCTCTGCAAGGGGGTAACTAACTCGCCTTCCAATCTTTCGACATGACTGGCCAAACCATTCGATGCCTCGTGATGAGACCTCAATCAATCACTGTCGTGGGTCGTGGGTTCTCATGGATTCAGTCAAAGTAATACGGCTTCAACCGTTGTCTGCTCAGCTACTGCCTCTATCGCTCATTGTATACAAGCATTGCCCAGCTGTTTCGTCCTGAGAACTTCTGCATCTCAAGAATCCACCTTTCACTTCACATGTCCCTTGGAGTTGCGAATTGAGAAATTCATCAGCCAGGTCGTTAAGAATATTTTTTACTGATTATGAGTTCCCTCTTAATATGTTCAGGCTTTCGTCCCCTGGTTATCCTGTTCGGTCTGCATACGGTCATCGGTCTAATAATAATGTGAAAGCAAAAAAGTGAGGGCTCAAAGCCTCCTCAAACGGGATGACCGGTTGTCGCAAAACCCCGCGCATGAGAACCAAATACTCGTACAGATACATTGCGCGCTCTGAAATTTTTCTTTTCGCTCACAAACTCCACGTGACCATATGTAAGTGATGTCGCCAGTACCGGGCAACAGTTAATGTACTCCTCATTGCTTGGCCGTCTTCTCATCTCCGGCCTTCTCGTTTGTAGTGGTTTCCTCCCGGGGTTCTTCTCTGATCGAGTTCTCTCGAGAGACCCCTCTCCTAACATTATTGTCAGAGTCGTCGCTATCCCGACGTCTCCGTTCGGCAGGCTGCCAGTTGGCAGCAATGCCGGCAGCCACAATGCCGGCCATGACGGTAGGAGCACCGAGGGCCGAGTTGGAGCGGCTGCGCGAGCTGCGAGAGCGCTTGCGCGACTCGGGTGTTGCGGCGAGGGAGCCGAAGCTGTCCTCTCGTGTGGGCGTAGAGGGTGACTTGATAGAGTTGCTACGCGAGTGTGACGGGCTGCGCGAGCGAGCAAAGGTTTCGCGGGGGTGCTGTACAGCGAACTTCAGGTTGTTCAAGCGTCCACCCTTCATGCGCTTGATGAATGCCAATTCATCGCGGACGTCGGACAATGGCTCCGGATACATCTCGAACTGCTCCTCATCTGAGACCGTGAGGCCCGGAACGGAGTCCTTGGCACGGCGTTTGAGGTAATCGGGGATCAAACGCTCAATAAGGGCGTCGGGGATGAGACGGATGACCACGCCGAAAGGAATGGAGATCAATCCAAGGATAATGGCCATAGCCCACTGGGTTCCGGTTTGACCCTCGTCGGCGATCTGGAACGCGGCTCCGCCAAAGAAAACAATGAGGATCTGTCCACCGATCATAATGGCGCTGATGCCAACGAAGAACATGTTCTTTGTCAAGCCCTCGAAGATGTTGAAGTTGTTGTCCAAGCGACGGTTGCTATCAAGCTGTTAGTTCCTCGAGTTCGAGATAACGAAGAGAATTTACACTTACTTCCACTGGTTGAAGATCTGCATCCACACGAAGGTATTGAAAACCAACGTGGCGATCTGATCATCAGGGATGTGCTCTGGACCAGGAACAACGGTCTCCTTTCCGTAGAAAAGCATGAAGGTGATGGCGAGTTGGTAGACGGCCTGTCCGAGAATCATCTTCCACATCGTAGTTGTAATGATAGATGCATTGCGTCTTTCAGGCTTTCTGTCAAGAACGCTGTCTTGGGGAGGATCAGTAGCGAGGGCAAGGGCTGCGAGCGTGTCCATGATCAAGTTGACCCAAAGCAGTTGCACAGCAGTGAGGACTGAAGTGCTGCTCACGGCAGTGACAAACGTGAGAATGACGGCGGTAACGTTAACCGTAAGCTGAAACTGGAGGAATCGTTTGACGGCATCGTTGACAGCACGACCCCACTTCAAAGCCTTAACGATAGAGTTAAAGTTATCGTCCATAAGAATAATTGACGAAGCTTCCTTGGCAACCTCAGTACCCGCAATTCCCATGGAAAAGCCAACGTCGGCTGTCTTGAGCGCAGGGGCGTCGTTAGTTCCGTCACCGGTCACAGCGACAATGTCTCCCTTTGCCTTGAGACGCTTCACCAGGATTCGCTTGTCCTCAGGACTCGAGCGGGCGAGAACGCAGAGACGCGGGATAATGGCCTCTTGCTCAGACTTGGTGAGGTTGCGGAACTCAGGACCCTCCATGACAAGCCCATTAGGTTGCAGAATACCACATTCCTTAGCGATAGCTTCAGCCGTAAGCTTGTTGTCTCCAGTGACCATGCGAACCATAACGCCCGCCTTCTGGCACAGCTTAACAGCCTCCGGAACTCCCTCGCGCAAGGGATCCTGGATACCAACCATACCGATAAAGGCCATCGTTCGGAACATGAAATCGAAGTCGACCTCGCCTCCATCAACGCGACGGGCATTGCGAGGGGGCCACTGTTCGAAGTCCCTGTAGGCAATGCCAATGGTTCGGAGTGATCGGGAGGCGTAGGTATTGATTAGGGTGTTGACCGTCTGGAAGTTGGCCTCGGTCATCTGTACAAGGGTGGCATCCTGAGACGGGTCACGGAAAATCTGGTTGCATTTTCCGAGAACAATCTCGGAAGCGCCCTTAACGTAGACTCGGGCACCTCCTCCGGGAAGCTGAACGACGATTCCCATACACTTGCGACCAGAGTCGAAGGGAATGAGTTGAAGAATCTTTGCGTTCTCGCGTTCCTCAGCAACAGGACCCATGCCGAAGTAATCACGCGCCAAGAGAAGCAGCGCGGTCTCCGTCTTCGATCCAACGTATGTCTTCTCGCCGTCAACCTCACCTTCAAAAGCCGTAGAGTTGAGTGAGATCGAGTTGACGAGTATTTCTTTGACCGGTGCACTGAGCATCTTGGCGAATTCCGCAACCGAAATATCAGCAGAGGCATCGAGAGCAGAATCATCGCCATCGTTGGATCCGTCAGGACGCAATCCGCCAAATCGGTGGGTAGTACCAATAGTGCCAGCAACGACTTGCATCTTGTTTTGTGTGAGGGTGCCGGTCTTGTCGGAGCAAATGGTATTGGCATTTCCCATGACCTCACAAGCCTTGAGGTGCCTGACGAGATTTTGATCCTTCAGCATGCGTCTCGTAGCGAACGAGAGGGCGAGCGTGACGGCTAGGGGAAGTCCTTCGGGTACAGCGACAACGATAATAGTAACAACGGTAATGACGATGTTGATAAAATCCTGTCCCTTTTGAGCTGGGGTGACCGAAGCCGGTTGCTTGGGGAGCTTGACGAGGAATTCGATGAAGAGGACGATGAAGAGCAATAGACCTGCAGCGCCTCCGAGCTTGGCGATGTATTCGGCAATGATGTTAAGCTTCGACTGTAGGGGTGTAACCTCCGGGTCCTCGTCCAAAGCCATGAGAGTCTTGCCGAATGATGAGTGGATACCGGTAGATGTAACCATAAAAGTGCCAACGCCTTCCATGATTCTGGCGCCAGATTGAATGAAAGGATCCAGTTTCTTCGGGTCATCGCCGTTCTGAATAGCTGTGAAGACTTCCTCGCCGTTTCGCTTCTTGATGATGTCCGATTCTCCCGTAGCTTGAGACTCGTCACACTTGACATTGAAGCCTTCAATCAAGATTCCGTCGACGGGGATCAGATCACCCGGCTCAAGGTGAATCACATCTCCAGCCAAAATATCGTGTACTGACAGCTCGATGGTCTTTCCCGAGCGGACGACCTTGACGTTGCGATCCTTCTTCCTCTTGTTCAACTTGGCGAATTGCCTCTCTTTGCTGTAGTCGTTGAGGGATCCCACAATAACAACGATGGCGATAGCAACCACAATGGCAACACCTTCGACCCATTCAACCTTTGGTTCGTCGGGAGCGTGCGGCAAGCCCACTGTCTGGTAGATACCAATAGCGAGTGAGACTACTGCGGCAGCTGTCAGAAGCATGAGAACCTTATCCTGGTATGTAATCCACATTAGCTGAAGAAGAGTCTTGCCCTTCTTCTCGGGGATCCGGTTGTCCTTAAAAATGCGCTTGCGGTCGGAAAATCCGCCGTCGTCATGCTTAGCGTGGTGGCCAGTGTTTTGTCTCGCGGGGGCTGCCGGGGTTTCGCTCTCCTTGAAATCCCCAGATGAGTGAATGTGAGCCGTTGCGTCGTTGAAGGAGACTTGACCGTCTAGGTGGACTTCATCCAAGCTCAATCCGGCCTTGCGATCACTGCGAAGACCCTTTGCAATACCAGTCAAACCTCCAAGAGCGTAGTATGCGCCCAAACTCTTCGGGTTGAACATCTTGTTGAGCTGGCCAGGCGTAAAAGCAAAAGGGTTGTTCTCCGCAACGAAATCTCCTTCACTGCCCTTGTCTGGACGCAGAGCGCTATCGTCGTTCATAATTTTCTCGTTGGACATGGGGCTGGGCTTCATAGTCTTTTCGGTTGACTGGCTCAGTACAGCAATGGTCTCGCCCTGGGAAGACATGTCGTCGGAATCGATAGAATTCTGTCGAGAGCGCAAGTTGCTGGGAACCGCCAGGAAGGCACGGTCGTTGCCTCTCAAGGTCGCAACAGGACTGGACACATTGTGCGGGCTTTGGGGCCTGCTGCTATCCTTGGCGTCGAAAGAGGTGTCGGCACGAAGCTTCGGTTTGGATGGCTTCTCTTGTGAAGCTGACCACGGCGCACCAGCACCTTCCGGTACGGTCGTCGGACTGACTGCCTCATCTTTGGGCGATCCGGGTGAGTTGGATACGTCTTGTTGGGTTTCCTGAGCCATGGCTGGTGCAGGACTTGTGGTGTCGACACCGGTGGCAGACGGGTCTATGGTGATGGTCGGGCTACAGAGAAGAGAGTCAGTCCTATATCCAACTAATCGTTCAGAGGCCAACGGATGCCGCTGACTGCAAACGTACGCTCGATTCCTCCGTTGCGGCGCAGGGCCATCTTCGGGGGTAGAATTCGGATCCATGATTCCCAATCAAGCTCGACACTGCCGCCTTATTGCGGCGGCGTGTGATGGTGAAGCGAGGCAAATGAAGTGCGCCAGTGTGTACGAAAGAAGTGGTAGCGTGAGGCTGTGCCGGTAAAGGAAGGAGGCAGCCGGGAGGCGAAAGGAGCGACGATATCCAAAGGAGGTAAACTATATTTTTGAAGATACAATGGCGAAAACCTGTCGTCAATGTTGAAGACTAGGTTGAGGTTGGCAGGCGTGCTGTAGTTGTATTATGCAGAGCGCAAGGGCGCGTCGTGGTGTGATATCGATGAGGGTATCCGCGGTCGTCGGTCTCGACAGTGGATATCGGCGAGTGCGTATGACTGCACGACGTCCTAAGATGAGAAGAAGTGGTTTTGGTAAAGGAAAACGTTTGGTATCTCCTTCTCTCACTCTACATTGCGGGACGCAAAGGAATGGGCAGCCAAGCAATCAGAGAAAAGAGACAAGGCGAGGGAATGATGCGATGGGAGAAAGATGGGACGTTGAAGTTGGTTTGAATCAGTCCAAGTCCATTCCCAATTCAAAGCGCCTACTAGGAGCCAAGACTGGAGTAAGAAGAGCTTGAGACAAGCCAGCGACTAGATCAGGTGGCTGTCTTGGTAGTGATGTATCCGTTCGGTACGGCCTGGGAAAGAGGGACCTTGGGGGCAAATGAACGAAATCCAGGACGACAGACACAGGATGGGATGAAGAGGAGGTTTTGCCCCTTGTCACGTCTCCTCTGTGTTGAGCATTTCGTGGGAGGCGGCGGTTGTGCCATGCCATGGCATGGTCTAGAAAAGATGAGTGAGAGTTTGGATCTCCCACATGTGGTGCCAAGAAGGAGGCAGTGCAAAGAAGTATACCTCATTGGACGGAGGGAAGGTCCCTACAGGGGTAAGCCGGTGTATTTTGTACTGGGAGTGCTGCTACTCCGTTTGCGGGTTAGCCTGCCCGTCGTTGCTGGAAGGGGTCCCAGTAAGGTACCTAGGTAGCTTGTCAGGAGAAAGAAGCTCATCAACGCCGTACACTTCATGTCTCGACGCCTCCCATAGCCATTGCGAAGCTACCTCCCTCTACATATGGAGCCCTGGCTCGCTCTCTCCTCATCACCAAAAGGTGGGAAGATCCACCCCGGCCCCGTGTGGGGCAACTTCCCAATTCACACGGTACGTTGCCAAGGCCAAAGGTACCTTCTTCTTTTTTCCCCCCTTCCTTTCCACCTGTCGTGGCAGTGACGCCCTTTCCAGCCAAGTCCTTCAAATTCATTCCAATAGAACAGACCATCATCGTTGCTTTTCCCCCAAGGGTTCGGTCCCTTGAGACGTTCAGATTCTGATTCGAAAAATGACGCCAGCCGAATCGAACCGGTTATATTTCCAATATCCCGATTCCCCCTTTCCCCAAACATTGGATTCGTCTTGCTGCTGACTTCACAGGTTGTCAAACTTCATTCCTCAACTTACTATAGACACTCCAAACATCTGGGCGATTACTACTATTACCTTGCCTATATATGATGCGTAACCAGGTGGACTTATTGGCCTAGGGTGTTTTGCTTGGAACAGGCCCTGAATCAGGACGAGAACGCGACGACTGGATAGCACATGCTCGCTCTTATCAAATTCAACGGATACCTCTCGCTCCACAAGCCCACCGTCGGCGCTACCTCAACTTTGACAGGAGCGTTTCTATACTCCGTACGGAGTACGCAGTACGCATCTGCTTCATTTGTTTCGACATCGTGTTTCTTGGCCGCTGCGGCACCGACTCTTATACCGCCCCATACGAATGCTGCGTAGGCACTCCTCATACTCTGTACAAAGTCACACCAATCATCTGGCCATGGGTCTTGCACTCGTACCCCCAAGAACCGACCTCCATCCTCGAGGCTGAGCGCCAGCTTGACTCCCGACGCCCGGCGGCTATTGAACAACCTGTCAAGCTACGAAGGAATCAAGGTCCCTTTGGAGAGACTCCAAACGAGGACTGGCTCGCCTTGGCTGATACTGTTAGTCGCCTCACGGATAAGCAACTTGAATCATCGATGAACCTAGGGCTAGCGTCTTCTGAACCTGCGACTAGAGGAGCAGAGCAGCACAAGTTGCCCACGCCCATTAACTCCCGTACAAGTCCAGCATCTCGATAAGATCTGATTCAGCCATCTTGTTAGTCTTCAACATGACCATCTACTTAGGTTCTGGCAAAGTAATTGGAACTTTCGAATCCAAAAACACCCACAGTGCGACAAAGTGTTCGATCGGGCCAGACCTGCGGGTGGGATGGCAGGCTGCAGTGGCCCAAGATCGACAGCCAGAACAGCATCCTGCAGTACAAAGCTTTTACATTTCCAATAATCGACCAGCTTCTTACTCTGTAAGCCCCCTTCCCCCGTGCCGCATCTTCTCTCTCTTGGTCTGATACACACGACGGCTTTTCCGTCGTCTGGGGGCTTCCAGGGCTCTTCCATGTGGTGCTGAAGCAGGCGTTCTCGGGAGGCATACCAGCCATCCACGTCGAACATAACGCTTTCGCCTTCTTTCACACACTTGTGCCGTATCACATCTAGATGATTGTGCCTTGCCTCTTGTCTGGTTTGGTCCGGGGTACCGGGGATCATGGGCATACCAAAAAGCAAGGACGTGCCTTGTTGAGCGAGTTCGGATCATCGCATTCCAACAAGCCGTCTCGGAAGAGATGAGATAGATGTTGCATCACAAATCGCATCTGTCATTTAGGCCACTCTGCAGGATACCTTGCAGTGCGCCTAGGCAATGGGTTTTGCAAATCTCACATTCGCATTGCCTGACCTGCACTGGACAGAAATGGCGCCAATAAGTAGACGGAAATATGGCGACATTGACCATCCTGTTCTGTGCTACGGCGGTTAACTGGCTCGTTGGGATGTGCGCGCTGGCTTGCCCAGTCTGGCAGGTCGGGACCGGTTGTTTGATACGAGCAGCAGAAAATGCACCAACAAATCAACCATCGGCCGGCTGAGGTGGTGTCCGCTTGGTGGTCTGTCATCTCTTTCAAGGCCGACGTCAGGTACGCTGCACTATTCGTACTGTCTCTACGGATACAGATATGCGACTACGAATACAAAGTACCGGCTCGAGGTTCAGAGTTCAACAGCGGGGCAACGCAGCGACAGATGCCAAAACGCCAAGACAAATTTTCATGCCAACGCTCGATGGGGCTCTTTAGGATTGCACTCGAACCTGCATGGCTTGTCCCTTACCTTATCTCAAGGTTGGACAAGGTCAGGGTTTGCACGAGATGTGCGCCGATGCTCGCCTCAACTAAACTCCATGGTTTGAAATTCCACGAATTTTTCTCAAGGTGTAAAGTTGCATTGATTGTACGGATATTTGCGCAACAGCTTCTTCTTTTTTCCACTCCTCTTCTCGGTCTGTCTTGACGGGCGGCACGGCGGCCACACCACAATCGCCGCACAAGACCAAAAGAGGCACCGCAGCCAGGCTCCTACTCGACGATCATGCACAATGACGAGCGACTCGATTCCTAGTCGTAGCTCTCACGTTAGATGGAACGCCCCTCCTCAGATTCGAGAAGGATGGTGTGGCTTACTCCAAGTTGATCGCGCACATCTGACGTCTTACATGAACGGTCTTACTTGGAGCTTCTTCTTCAACACAGCAATTCCTCTCAAACCCGCAGGAGCCAGGAGTAGTAGCATCATCATCATCATCATCAGGGTATGTTTCAATCATCATTGAGAGCTGTGCATACTACAGGCGAACTCCGGAGGCACAAGTCCGGGAAGTGGGTGGAAAGCATCAAGTGCTAGGCGAGCGAAACCTTTTACAGTTCAAACTTGCCTTCGAAGCATTTGGGTCCAATTTCTCGGCCATAATTCTACAGTGGAAGAAACGTATTACGGAGTATGGACCCGGGCCAGAGCAGTAACAAGCAAGCAACAGCTGGATTGACGACCACCCACAATTTTCATCGCATTCCCGAATCCCTTTAGCAGCTGTCTTTGTCAATGAGTGACAACAGGCGAACCGAACCGCTTGGCATCCATAGGCAAGATGATGCCAAGACCAAAGTCGCCAAATTACGACAGTGGCCGCGTCTGTTCAAAGATGAACAATAAGACGGCAGGTTCTCTGATTCATGCCGGATGGGACGTTTCTCCTATTTTGCAGAGGCGCAAGAGTTCAGAGTTGCAGTTGGGTTCTCCAGCGCAATCTTGGCCTGCTCCGCTTGTTTGTTTTGGCGCCCTGGACACGTTGGCTCTGCCTCGAATACCAAATACCATCCCGTGCTCCCCTCGCACCGGAATGGCGGGTGCCCACTACTTAATTCCGTTACCGACATGAGAGGCATCGGGGCCCTGGCCGAATCGGACGGGCATGGGCCACCCGTGGGACGTGGGTGAAGGAGACGGCGCCACGAAGGTCCAGACTTTGGAGTCTCTGAGTCTTTGAGTCCTTTTCTGGAACTCCACATCCCAGCTTCCCGCGAATGCCAGAAACCTACTGTTTCTCCATGGTCGGTCGGCCTTGCCTTGTTGACCACGGGCACATACGATGCCATGCCATGTCATGCTATACTTTGGATTCGTGCCCGTTCTCGGTTACCGCTCTGGGCGGTCTAGATGCCCGGTCTCTTGACACAAAGTGAGTCGATTCGCTTAGCAGGGCTTTCTTCTCTGCATTGTCATCATCATTCCGGTACTTGATCTCCCGGCCCTAACCCTCGAGGAACCGATCTTGACCTGTGGAATGCTTGAACGCCTAGATGTGCAATAGTGTCCACAAAAATGCCTGCCACCTTCGTTTTACCTAGTGCACGTCTGTGGGTGTCCTGCCGCGGCAACCCAGCTCTGGTGAAGGCCTAACAAAGACAAACCCATTCATCTCACAACTTTTGACTACAGCCTCTGGATGCCTGACCGCAGTCCGATTCCAAAGAAACTAGCCGCTCTGGATTCGGTAGCCTCGACACCTGAAAAGGAAGAATTCCCATTCAGCCGACGAATCCGCGGTCACGGCCAGCATCAATCCGTGGTCAACCTGGGAGTACCACAGCTTTGCTCCGGTTGCTTGTCTCCCCAACATCCGAGAGCCGACGAAACATCAACATCCAACCATCAGCCAATGCCGTCTAGCACCGTCCACCATCCAACCCACGCCTCTTCACCTCCGCATCTTGCCCCGCATCACGCAAAGCTGTCGGTGGTATAATCACACATTTGGATTCGGCCCAATCAACTAACAACTCCAAAAAGAAGTCTTCAACTACAGAAGACACTAACCTTATCGTTTCTCATCCGAAGAGTCAGTATGCTTCTTGACTCGCCAGCTAAACAGAGTCCCAAAAGACTTCAAACTACCTTTCCAGTCCACTGCGGTAGTTGACTTCCAGCTGAGCCGGAGGTGGCCTTCCAAGCTGTCAAGTTTCGTCAACGACATCGGACCCCAGCTAACCGACAATCAACCCACTCGGTTCCCCCTCTCAGACTCGCAACCCGTGATATTCAGCTCGGCCTTCACCCCTTCCAGATTCTAGATTCAGGTCTAAACTTTCCCAAACTCAACACAACCCCAACCACAACCACAGCTGACGATGAGTGAGCGGCCCCAAAGACGACGCTCGAGAGTCCACCTTGCCCCCTCCATTTTGCTACCTACCGCCCGCCTGCCGGACTAGACTGAAATACGTTCTCCGCTATATCTCACAGCGGCAAGGTATCATCTAGTAGTTGATCTCTGCATAACCAACCGGCTTGCGCGCCGTCATCAACAGACGTCGATTGAATGAGGCTGAGCAGCTTCGGAGCGTGGAAGCGAAACTTTCTCGGCAATCACTGCAACCCAGAGAATTCCTTGATACCCAATCATTCAAACGAGGGAAGGAGAAACATCGGGTCGGCCTGCGGGTGGCGATCTGACACTCAACCCTCACGGAAGGCAACTTGAGGCTCCCTCATGACCCCGTAGGCTCTCTCCTAAACCTCGGGTTTTCGATTCAATCGGCGGCCTCTGCAGCTGAAAAAGACATCGTGTTCATCGACACTTTGTTCATATCGAATACGCGCTTTAAGCAACATGCCTCAGCTAGGCCACTCTTGTGACACCCAGTCGAAGAGGCAACCCGGTTCGGTAGGTATATACCAAGCCAGTCATTGAGGCTGTGCTCGCCGGCACAAGATGTTTCACTGCAGCCAACCACGTGGTGGTGTGTAGTGACCCCCAATGTCTGACGACCCGTGGTGAGATTCGACCTGGTGTCACCGAAACAAACCCGTCGAGACAATCTTCCCAGACTTTCTCGTTCTCGCAGCGCCCGCCGCGCGATACTATTGTCCGGGATTTGCGGATTGTCGTGTGTGTATGTGTGTGTAACAGTGTGAGAGGGCGTGGCGTCAGTTTGCCTTCCCGCCGCCAACGGGCTTGCGGGGCCGCAAGCGAAAGGCGGTCAGCTCACTGTCCGAAATCTCCGGCTGCAAAAAACAACTTACAATAGCTCTCTTGAACGAGCACATGACATCTGAACAAGTTTAATCTCATCCAAACCTTTCTTTGGCTCGAGTAATATTGAACATTCAATGACACAACAACCGAGCACTGCTCTTTTGAAAAAGAGAGAACATGAAAAAGAACATGGTTCGGTTGTGCGTGTGTACTTTGCGCTACCCCTTCTTGGCAACGCTTGGCAAACGTTTAGATACTGTGCTTGCATGCAGCAATGCCTCCATCCCCAAGGGACTCCAGAGTCCAAGGAGATTTTTTTTTTTTAAAGATTTTTTTTTTTAAAAAAAAAAAGCCAAGTCGATATCCTTTCCTTAGTTCCCGCAAGACTTGGCATGCCATACAGCATTGGCAAGGCGTTAGAGGCAGATCGTTACGTCTTGGCAATTTGCGACATCACGGGGAATTGGCGTGATGATTATCTCAACGACAGCCAAGGTTATGAAATTAGGAAAATGAAGCCCAAGGTTTTTTCCTTCGTCCTTTTTTTTAAAAAATAATAAAAAAAAAAAAAAAAATAAATTGGAGGAAGGGGGGAAGTGCTTTATCTGCCTGCCAAGAAATTGCGTGATGGTCTGGTAAGGTTTCCGATGATATAGCATTATGGTGAATATTTAGGTTTGATATTTTTCTTGGTGTTTCTAGATTTGAATATGCGCGCATTGTACCTAAATGTCGATACTCTCTACTTTTTTGTGTGTCTGCCTTGCCTTTTGTTTCCAAACTGCCATCCGTAACTGCCGGCGCCCCGGTCTCAACCTACCAGCCCCAAGAAAGGGAAGCCGAAGGGTTCAACAGAGGGGGAAAACGCCTTACCGTCTGCCCAAATCAACCCGTCTAACATGAACCATGTCTCCATCTGTAGCACCACCACCACCACCACCGACGGGCTCAACACCAAAGAACCCACCAACGGCCTTCCTCAACGTCTCCTTCCAGAACCCGGCCACCACGCCCTTGAGGTCCCCGCCCGTCTGCTTGAAATCCGGGAAGGAATTCACCTCGAGCAGCCAGGGCCTAGCCTCCTCGTCGACGAGGAAATCCAGGCCAAACACCTCAAACGCGTTACCCAGAGGCTGGAAATGGATCGTCATCTCCCGCGCCGCGGCTTCAAAGACGTCGCCCGTGACGTCGCATATCCGCTCAAAGATGCGGTCCGCCGTGGCGGCGGGGAGACCGGAAGAAGAAGACGAGACGAGATCCCAGAATTGCTTCACGGGCGGCAAGGCAGATTCGCCTCCTCCCTGTAGGCAGGTATTGGTCAGGTGGCCGTCCAGGTCCGCGTCCTCCCATGGCGCGCGGTAGGTCTTGCCCGCGAAGAGCGCCAGCATCGGCTTGTAGACGTAGACGTCGAGGCTCCCGACGCAGAGGACGTACGTGCGGATGTGGAACTTGCGGGCGTCGGAGGGCAGGAGGAGAGGCGGGTGGATGTACGGCTGGGCGACGAAGTGGCGGAGGTGCGAGGTCGTGATGTAGTCTCCTCCTCCTTCGCGGTCACCGGCGGCGGTAGTAGCTCCCTCTTCTCCATCTTCGTCATCGCTGTCAGGCCTCTCCTCCTCCCACTCATCAAAAATACCCTGCAACTCCTCCATCGAACTAAACAGCCGAATCCCCTGCCCGCGATCACTCATCCCCGGCTTCAGAATCCACCACTCCTTTTCGCTCTCCTCTTCAATCCCTTCGTTCTTGTCCATGCTCTCTCGCAGATCAAACGCCTCGACGAGCGCGTCGTCGAGGAACTCGGCGTAGTCCACCTCAAAGTGCTCCCCGCGCTTGACGTGCGTCTTGAGCGACGAGGAAGGGTGCTTGGCGATCCAGTGGTCCACCGTCGACGACAGGTAGTGTTTTCGAATCAAGGCTTTGCGGATGACGTAGCTGTTTACGAGGGACGTGGTCGGGTGCGCGGCGACGTGGTCGAAGTCGAGGGACTCGTAGGGCGCGATGTGCAGGATCTTCGTGTCGGGCGAGGGGAGGCTGACGGCGAGTTTCGCGGCGTTTCCGGCGTCTTCGTTGGCGGTTTCCCGCGGCGCGGGGAGGAGAGAGTATGCTCCAGGGAAGAGGCGTTCCATGGCCTCGAGGATGAGCGGTTGGACGTACGGGTCCTCGTAGTCGATGATGGCGTGGAACTTTGGGTTTGCGACTGTCGTCTCCGTCGTCGTGTCAGTGGTCGACTGCTGCTGGGCACCAAAGGTGGAACTTCGCATAGGAAGTCTGGTCGACGAGCGAGTGATTTCTGTCTCTGCCTTTGCGGGCGCCTCAGCTTGCGGGCTGTCACTACAGATGATAAAGGGGGTAAGAATATGATTCTCGTAATGATTTATTGTCTTCTCCAAAAAGCAATCGAGAGCGGTAAGAGTACATGCCGAGCTTGCCCCCAAGAGGAGTCCCTCTATATGTCTTGATCGTCTCTTTCATCTCGAGCTCTTTACGCTTCATGCATTCGTGTAGTAACGCATCCTGACATCCTACCCCGGCTACATCGCCATGTCACGCTCTCTCTCTCTCTCTCTCTGTCTTTGTATCTCTTTCTCGCTGACACAGTGCTCAAGCGCACCTACATCTCTTCAAATATCAAGGGCTCACTTACAGAATCAACTCCTTCTGATGGAGTTGCTGGGCAGCATGCCAGAAGTTGGCCTTCAGGGGCGTCACACTATGGGTAGTTAGCATAAGCAGTTCCAAGAAGGCGTCCATTTCGTCAATATCAGGTCGTGGCATCACATACCTCGTGTAGCCCTCTTTGACAGCCCATCCATCATTGCCAGGGGCAGCCTCTTCAACGCTCTGATACACATCTGTAAATCTCGGCGCCCACTTGAAGTGCTTGTGTCGATGGCCCTTGGCAACTTCACCCCCAGCCTTTGCCTCCTCGCCCTGCTTCGGCTTCTCAGCAGACGTCTCCCCAAACGCGCCCTCTCGAATCTTCTCCTCCTCCTCATCCTCGTCGCCAGCATCACCATCAATCTCCTGGAAACAGCTGCCATCGCGCCAGTAGTTCTGCAGCATATTCGTAAAGTACGTCTTGTGCGTCTCGACGCCCTCCACAAGCGGCACGTTGACGCTGTACAGGTCCACTTCGTCACCCGCAGGCCACTGCTGGTACAGCTTCTCAATGACCTTGACCGAGTGCCGCGCGGCGCCCTCGATGATGACGGGGTCGTGGTTCCGCGAGAAGAACGCGTAGCTCAGCGCGATCGCCTTGCTCTTACACACCGCGGCTTCGAGGGCGCCGCCCAGCGTACCGGAGCTCAGCGCGAACACGGCCGTCGTGTTGCGGCCGTAGTTGGGCCCGCTGACGACCAGGTCGACGGGCCCGCGCTCCTGGAAGAAGTGGTGCAGGCCGATCTGTACGCACGACGCTGGGGTGCCGTCGACGAGGATCCACTCGTCGTCGGCGCCGTTGGCCGAGGGCCGGGTCGTGGTCGTGCCCTCGGTGCCAAAGAGGCCTTCAGTAGAAGGGCGGTAGTAGAGCGGCTTGACGGTCTGGCCGATCATGTGCGCCTTGCCGATCCAGGAGCGCTGTGTGTGCGGGAGGCAGACGGAGACGACATGGCCGGCTTGCTGGAGCTGGTGGACGAGGGAGTGGACGTAGGGGGAGGAGTGAGGTGATGGCGGGCCGTCGTCATTGGTGAGGAGGATGTGCATGGTGACAGCTGGCTTACGCTTTGCGCTGTTGAAGTGAGTTGAGTTGAGGTGAGTTGAAGGTTGGTTGGTAAGGTATAGTTTGAAGAGGGAAGTTGAAAGTCAAAAAGATTTCGGAGTCGAGGAAATTGCCCCGCGGCAAGACGTGGATGGCGGGTCTTGGCTTAACACTAAGGTGCTGGATGACCACGAGACTATTTGGGCACGAGTTGGAAACTTTGGACAAAAGTCACTCGATGTCGTAAACTCTAGTAAATGCTATGACGCTCGAGATGAGGAAGATGAATTACCACCTAGCAAGTGAGCGTCTGGATGAGGGAACTCGAGACAGACTCTCAGAGCGCAAAGTGGGATGGAGGGGTTGCAATAGTGGGGCAAGTTGACGTTTGCTGGACACGGAAGGATACCCGGTGCCCGCTCTCGGAGGGGAACGGCACCTCCAGCCAACGTCGGGCCTTCCCACATCACCGACGTGGTCAGGCTCTTTCTTGGCTTACATGATTATCCGGGGTGACTGATTCATCGCAAGAGTATTCTCTAGCTGTACGTAATGTTACGAACTTGTTTATGATCGAGATTCGCTTCAAAATTCACAGGCAGTTCAGAAACGCAATGATGCTATGTAAAATCGTTCGTATTGTTCGTGTTGACCTGGTCTGCAGACTTTTGGGAGCTAATCGCAGCCCTCTTCCTACACGCAATCTCAGCCCTTGGTGGAAGGCTTAACAAACGCCGTAATCCCAATCCTTCCTCGCAGGCTTTACAAATCTTGTCCCATACCCAGTGAAACAAAAAGTCTACCCTAGTAGAAAAAGGGCATCCGACTGAGGATACCACTAGTATCCCACAGCCACCTTTTCCCTTGTCCAGAAAGTGAAGTAAAGTAACCATTACACAAAAGCCTATCGAGAATTGTGCTTTCCTCCTCCCATAATCCTGATCGAAGCGAAGTAATGACCCAGACTCCAAGTCGCTAGGTCGTGCAACGATCGATACTCAAAGATGAATTGTTCGTACAAGTTTGAAATCAAGTACGAGTTCGCTTAGAAGCAGAAGCTTCGAGCTCGTCGCCCGCTCGCTTCGTAACACTGCTTCCATGGCGGCTCTTGACACGCGGCCAGTCGTCAAAGGGACTCGCACGAGTCTTGCGTTTGATCGGTGACGGTTCTTCCGCCTTCAATCCCGAGCGAGTGGTGCGTCTGGTCGACG
Organism: Colletotrichum costaricense; assembly: GCF_030867565.1. Taxonomy (NCBI): domain Eukaryota; kingdom Fungi; phylum Ascomycota; class Sordariomycetes; order Glomerellales; family Glomerellaceae; genus Colletotrichum; species Colletotrichum costaricense. Next base: position 1,303,312 of record NW_026848238.1, read on the forward strand.
GTGGGGTTGCGACCGTCGGGCCAAACTTGGGTGCCTTGGGAGTTGCTGGAGCCTCTTCCTCGACCTCAGCCGGGGTCTCTGGCGCTTCCTCAACCTCCTCGTCGTGCTCGAGATGGTGATCTTCGATGTCGGTAACAGCCTCCTCTTCCTCGAGAGTGATACCTGTCGCAGGGGCCTTGGGTGCGACAGGGAAAAGCAGGCGCGGTTTGATGGCAGAACGCGTGAGCGGTCTACGAAGGCGAGATTCGCTTGAGCTGCCCTCTTCGTCGTCTTCATCTTCGGGCTCAGCAAACTTGCGGAAGATCTTCTTTCCACGGCTGTGCTGGCGATTAGTAAAGTTCTTTCCTTTCTCTTGCAGATGTGCGGGTCAACTTACAATACATACACCATGCCATCCTCACGCTGAAGCGCATCGTCAACGCCCTGCGCTGCTTCTCCTGGAATCGCGACTTTGCGCTTGCTGCGGCGGCGCGGGGGCTCTCTGTCGACGGTGACGCTATCGCCATAAAACGGGTTGTCCACGCTGGAGTCGGGCACAGGAACGCGGTCTTGCGAGTCGGTGAAGATCTCAATCTTCTCTTCTACTTCGGTTGCCGTGAAGCTCTCCAACGAATTGCCAGAATACTTCTTCGGGGTTCGCTTTTTCTTGGGTGTGACCAACGCCTCGTCGTCGTTAGCGAACAGATTGCGCGCGACCGACTTGATGTGCGCAGTTTGCTTCTCGGTAGGTGCCTTCTTGGGCGTCTTGGCTGGCGTGGGCAGCATGCCGTTGCGACGAGTCGAGGCGGTGTGGTTCGATTGGCGATCCATCTTGTCAATACCGAGCGACGATGCAGCGTGGGACGAGCTGTCAGCGGCCAGAAACCCAGAAGCGCGACGAACAGAATCTTGCGCAGGTTGGCGCTTCTTTTGAGGTGTAGCGGCAGGCGACATGATAGCTGTGGCTGCGGAAGGTGCGATGGACTTGCGAGTTGATCGAGGAGGAGTGCGGTGAGTTGGTGGTTGCGGAGAAGGAGTTCGGTTTGCAGCTCGACGAGATGAGATACGTGCCGACTTGCGAGGAGAATAAGGCTCCCAGTTGTCGCTCCAGCCGTGTCTGGGTGTTGGTGGTGTGCGAATGGAAGGGGGAGGTGAAGGTGTTGATGCTGCGAAGGCGGTGGCCATTGTGTCGAAAAGGGCAGGCAGGCAGCCCGGGTCGTCTGGTGGTGGTGTACCGTTCCTTCCTATTCAGATTTCTTTGACTTCAATTGCGCATGCAACTGTTGATCAAGGTGAGAGGGCGCGCGGATCGGTTTTTTTTAGCGTCGGGTTGTGGTTGCCGCCAAGGTGAGGTGGTGATGATGTTAGAGGGGGATAAGGTGATGTAGGTGAAAGACTCTAGATGGACTCCGGCAATCAGAGTATCAAGAGATGAAGCGACCTAATGAGTTTGAACAATACTAGGCAACTGCACAGAGGTTGAAACGGTTCAGTTTGTGATATCTCTGGTTGCTCTGGCTACAGGTGATGTAAGTGAGAAGTGGATGTGTGGAATGGGATGGATGATGTTCGCGATCATGGGGCGGCAGTTGGGATGCAAAAGGAAATGGTCTCAAAAAACGTGGGAAGAGGCTGGAGGCTGGGAAATGTAGAGGCTGGGGACGGGGTAAGGTGAGGGTGAGCCGAGTGTTTTGCAGCGCACCAGCCCCAGCCCCCCGTTTTGCACCTGCACCTCACCACTCAAGCCTCATTTCTCTCTGTAAATTAAGCGAACCCCACCAAAGCAGCGGGGACGCGTTGACGACTCAGGAGACGCGAATTTTCGCGTATAATCAACAGCGCTCGAATGGGCGAGCACTGTCACTATCCAGGTCCTACTTTCTAAGGTACACGCTGAAGCTGGTGTACTAGGTAAAGCACAGGCCACTGTACACCTATTCATACCTTTGGCACCACAGTGTCTCCACTCCTGAGTGCCCCTCACTCGTTGCATCCCACATTTTCCCCCAAGCGACCGAAGACCTCTAAACCAAAAGTCTTAATCCATCAACAAATAACGTCACACTCCGTCTTGCGCCGCGCTTCCTGACAGCACGAACAAGCTAGACTGCGCTTCAAACGGAACGTCCCCTCATCCAAGTCTGGACCGACAATCGCCGAATAGAACAGAGCCACAACCAATCTGTAGCTGCAGCTGAACGCCCAAGTGCCCCCACCACTATGGCAGACTACACCGACGATTCCATCACCGAGGACATATGGGCATCTCCTGGCCCCGAGGGCAGAGGTGCACCTCCCTCCGAGCGGCCCGAAACCCCTAGAACACCAAAGACACCCAAGACACCAAAGACGCCCGCAAATCAGACTCACAATGCCCCATATGACAGAGAGGCTTCTTTGCGGAAAGAATTGGAGGGAGTGCGGAACATCAATGCTGCCATTGAAGGCATAATCAGCACCCTTGACAAGGCCAAGGGCAACATGAATGTGCGCCGCCCCGCGAGAAGCTTCTCTGAAATGAAACCAACTGACCTCGCCCTCAGACTGTTGGCAGCACCGTGTCAAACGCATCCACACTCCTGAACACCTGGACCCGAATCCTCTCCCAAACCGAACACAATCAGCGACTCATTCTGAACCCTAACTGGCAAGGCGCAAGTAACGACTTGGTACAACTGGAGGCAGAGACTCTACAGAAGCAGCAGCTTGCCGAGAGACGGGCGGCTGAAGAAGAGAGGCGACGCGAAGCGGCTCGGAGGAAGAGAGAGGAGGAAGACGGAGAGCGACAGAGACAGGCGGCAGTCGGCAGCGCACCACGTGGCCGGGGAGTTTCTCGTGGGCGTGTGCGAGGCACCTCATCGGCAACCCGCGGTCACAGCTACTCGAGTAGCACATCGAGGATCGGCAGGGGCGCGGCGAGCGTTCGCGGTGTATATCGGGGCCGAGCTAGAGGTACGGAGTAAGGGGACGATACATTTTGTTTGTGAACGAGTACCGATACCCAAAAATGATTGCATTCAAATGGTCGGCCGCCGGCTAGCCTATTTCTTCTTGAAGAAGTCGCTCATTTTCTTCATGCCCGTGGTGTTGACCTTGCCCAAGGCCTTCACGCCTCGCGTTTGACTGGCCTTCTTCTTCTTTTCCTCTTCCATCTTGCGCTTCTTCTCAGCGCGGGCCTCCTCCTCTTCCTCGTCGAGCATGCGTTTCCTCGAGTAGTCGGCCATGGAGCGAGATGAGGCAGCTTCTGCGCGAAGCTTGGTGAGCTGGACCACATATTCGTCCAATGGCGAGAAGTCGACGCCTGAAGTTTCCTTATCGGCAAGGAGCTTCTTCAAAATCAACGCCATGCCTGGCGCAACATAGCTCGAGCAGATGAAGCTGAAGGCAACTTTGAGTCGTTGCAAGCTGGTCACCTCGGCGGATGCTTGGATAGCACTAACGACGGTCTCTTCGGATACTTCTCCATCGACCGATGTGGCTGCTGTGGAAACATTGGATGTAGCTGAGGCTTTGCTGTCAACAGTCGAGACGGATGACTGGGATTCACCAGTTTCGTTCGACGGTGTCGACGTATTCGCTTCGTTCGCAGCCACTTCCACCTTGACAGCTTGTGACTTCTGAACTTGAATAGGAGCTTCCAAGACTTTCTTGACAAACTTCTCGTCCATGCTGGCGGGGAGTCCCTTGGAGCTCATAGACCGTGCCTTTGCGAGAATTTGAAGAACAAGCTTCTTCTCGCTCAGCCGGTACATCTTCTCATCGCCAGCATCGACGGTATCACACACGACCTCCATGCGTGACTCGAGGAGCGCCCTCGTCTTGGGGCATCGCAGAGCTTCGGACATGTGAGAAGACGAAGTCGAGACTGCATCGAAGTGGTCGTCGCTGGAAAGGAATAGTCGCTTCGTGTCTGTTGGCTTCGCGGTGCCAAATAGGCCTGGAACCAGTAGGAACAGAGGATCCACAGCTGTCGCGACAAAAAGGTCGGCGCTATTGGTGACCTGGGCTTCAAGCCGAGATTCGTCCTTTTTATCCGTCTCCTCCAGTGTGCAAGCGGTCGTCTCAATCATCCAGCTCCTTGGTGTCGTTTTCGGCGCAGTAACCTTTGTGAACTCGTAGATGCCTGTCTCCGGGCAAAGCAGGTAGCGGGTGGGCTTGGAGTAGCGAGGGTTGGGAAGAGAGACGATGCGAGCCTCACGGGTAGCTTTTTGGGGAATTATGAACAGCTGGGGAGCGCTTGACGACTCTTCGGGTAGAGTGAATTTGGCCGTCGAAGAGGCATTGCTCGACTCGGTCTTTGCCGCCGGTGCGGCCTTGGTCGCTCTTGTTCTCGCCATGACGAAGATGATGTGTGTAGGAGTTAGGTTGATGATGTTCAAGGAGTGATTTACACCAAAAAATAGACCAATTGACCCAAAAAAGAGCGGCTTTTGATTGTGTGAGAGGTCTAAGAAAGATCGGTGGTGAGTTGAAGTCTGAATGGGAGCAGCCCAGCTGGTGGTGGTCAAAAGTGAGTGGGACGAAGATACCTGGTACTTTCCTCTGAGATCGGTCGTCTTTGGACTGAGAAGTTAATAGGACCCTTTCTGTCTGTGCTGTGCTCTTACGCGACGACGCGCCGGGTTCAAATATAAAGTGGATCGCGTCGTCTGGGGCTTGGCGCGACTACAGCCAATGGAAACAGGGAAAAGTCATCGACTACTCCACGTCAAACTCCTCTTCTCAGGCTAGTCTGACCAGGCTTATCGTGACGACGAGGTTCAGATGCGACAATTCGATAACGATTTCGAGGCATTCTTACCGCACTATTCGCACTCTTGCTTTATTTTGTTTTAGGCGGTCATTTGGCTCACCAACTTCGACGTCACTCCTTTAGCCGCACCTCACACCCTTCTCATCAGTCGCTATCGTCTCCTTTTCTTTGTCCGCTTGCTGTTTATTTGCCAGCACAGACCCCTCGTCTCGACTTTCAATCCAGTCTTGCGCCGGACGAAGCTGACAAGGCCGGCTGGCGGGTCATGGGCTTGTGGCGTTAAAGCTCCATTAAGCGGTCTTTTCCGGAAGGCGGACTGGACATACGACAGCTACGCCCTCGACTACACCATTGTGATACCCCGGCGAGATGCCTCCTGGTTCGTAATGAATGGACATCCTAAACGATCAGCATCATAACATCAACGTAGCCCCCCCGCCCGACGAGCCTCAATGGCCTCCCCGATCTCCCCACGAAGCCCTCATTAGCACCCCGAGCGGTCGCGAGCGCCTCAGACGCCTTCAAAATCGAGGATCACCCTCTCCTTCACCGTTAAAGAGGGGACGAGCGAACTCCACCTTATCTACACGATCGGCGAATTTGATCGACGAAATGGACGACCAGGAGGACGAGGACGAGGAGACACTTCAGTTGAAGTTGCAGGAGATTCAGGCAAGGTTAAAGTTGAAGAAACTGCAGAGCGCAAGGGAGAGGACGGAAGCAGCTCCACCGACTCAAACGCGACCAACCTCGAAAGGTTTTGGAGTTGGCCGGGCGCTCTCCCGACCTGAACCCCAGGCCACCATCGAGGTGCCTGTGTCTCCAATCCGAAAGACTCAGCCCGCACCACCAAAAGCATCGCCGACCCGGGTTGCGCTCGGGATTGATAAAGGTATCAAGAGAGCACCGAGTGTGCTGCGCAGGAATACAAATCCCCAAGATGGGCAGCAGCAGTTCGGCGGTTATCTTCAAAGGTCACGGACTCCTGCTCAACAAGAGGTATCACGGCCACTGAGTTTCAATGAGAGGCTAGCCGCAGCAAGAACACAAGAGGTCGACCGACAGGGATTGAGGGAAAGAGTACAAAAAGTCAGGTCGGAGACTTTTGATATTGGGCAGAAAGAGATTGAGCAGTTCAAGGAAAAGGCGATTGACATTCCCGAGCAAGAGGAAGCTGCGCCGAGTTTCTCCAGAGATGAGATCCTTGGTGGAATGAGCAGAGCAGAACCCAACCAGCGCAAGCTAGACGCAATACCTGCTCTTCCAGCTCCATCATCCTCCAAAGACGACGACGACCCCCAAGGTCTCTACGAGCCTCCACCGGACTGGATGATGGCTGGACAGAAACCACAAAGACCGAAGAAGGTCGCGCCAGCAGATGTGGCGGAAGCCGAAGCATCGGCATTCGAACCGTATTCTAGCTTTCATCTCTCCCAGCGCATTCTTCCCCACCAAGTCTTGACCAGGACTCTGTCTGGAAAGAAGATATTCAAGTTGCCCGACTTGCTGCGGAAGGTTAAGGCTCCAGAGTTTCAGCTCCCAGACATTGAACAAGACATTGTCGTCTTCGCCGTTATTGCAAAGAAGTCAGAACCCCGCTCTCACAAGCCCCGGGCTGATCAAAATGGCAAGCAGTCAGACCGAGGGAAGTACATGGTCGTCACATTATGCGATCTAAAGTGGGAACTTGAGCTTTTTCTCTTCAACTCAGGATTTACCCGATTTTGGAAGCTCACAGAAGGCACAGTGCTGGCGATTCTGAACCCGACCATTATGCCACCTCCAGTTGGCAGAGAAGCCACTGGGAAGTTTAGTCTCGTGATCAACTCTGATGCTGACACAATCATGGAGATTGGAAAGGCCCGGGACTTGGGATTCTGCAAATCCATCAAGAAAGATGGCGAGTTCTGCAACTCTTGGGTCAACAAGAAACGAACCGAGTTTTGCGAATTTCATACTAACGAAGCTGTCTCCAAGCAGCGAGCAAGTCGCATGGAGGTCAACACAATGGACTTTGGCGGTGTTGGAGAGAAGTTCAAGTGGAAATCGAGACAGCTCGTTAACCCACAGCCCGAGAAGAAATCGGGAAAGTACGACCGAGAAACACACAGCCATTGGTTCGCTACGAAATCAATGAGTTCTGCGTCACTCATTGACGGAGGCCAGGCTCTTATGGACAGGAGAGAAAAGGAAGAGAATCTAAAAAGAAGGATGATTGCCCAAGAACGCGAGAGGGGCATCATGTCGCGGCTGAGTAAAATCGGCGCCGGCACTGGAAAGGAGTACATGCAACAAACAGACCGCAATCGTAACCCTACGTCCGCGTCAAGTTTGCCGTCATCCTCGTCAGCTTCGAACGTACTCGGGGCGCGACAGAAGCCTGATATCAAGAGCTTAGGCATTATGCCCAGGAATAGGGAACTAGCTCTTCACCTCAGCCCGATCAAACGAAAGAGACCGCAGAGCGCGCAGTCTAGCTCCTCGATCGGGGCGCCGTCGTCGGCGACGGCCACGACAGGGCTAAAGACCGGTTTTGGATGGGGCGGCAATCTCAAGGACAAGCTCGCCAAGATGAAAGAAGGTGAAAAGCTGAATAGCGATAAGCCGCCGGTGAGGAAGAAGACGAGATTCGTGACGGAGAAGGGGATTCGCGAGGCTGGGAGGGAGAGTCTGGGTATGGACCTGCCGCAGGCGGTTTCTTTTGAAGATGACGAAGACGACGATTTGATTATTGTGTGAAGGCAGCATTTTTTGGGAATGGGGTCATTCGAAGGCGACACTGGTCGGACGGGATGGGAAGGTATGGGCTTGCGGTTACACAGGGAGTTTTCCCCAGGTATGACTCCTGGATGGAGTCCGCTTGAAGCGATTATGGTCACCAAATACAGGTTACAGAAAACGGCTTCAAGACAGGATATCATGTCAAAAAAGACACTATTTTGACAATAGTCTGGCCGTTTACTTAGTATTTCGTGTGATCACACCTGGCTAAGGTGAGGTATAGTAAACTGCCTCACTCGGCGTCACATCAATGATATGACCGCGGAAGCGTATTCGTCGCTATTTAGCTTCACTTGAGCACATGATCCTCATCAAGGGGATATCTGAGAATTACACCGGGAGGTGAATGTGACTTCCTTTAAAATGCCGTCCATTCACCACTCAGCTTCTTGTAACTCATCTTTCTAGCCATGAATCGTCGTCAATCGTACTCAATTTGTTCGCCAAAAGAGTCCTAAGCTGTCTCCTTTACACACCAAAAACCAACGAACCTTTCACTCTTCCTGGGAAGAGCACTCCAAAATAACAAACATCACACACCAAAATGAAAAGACAACATAATACCCTGCCCGGCCTACGAGCCGCGGCAGTCGCTCTTCTTGCCGCTCGAAATGTAAAAGCTGCCGAGAGAGTCTTCTGCGCCGACGCAGAAAACATCGTGGTTCACCACATGAGCTGCGATGATGCCCCCGGCGGCACCTTCTTCTTGTTCGCCAGTGAGGAGGAACACGCGATCGGCAGCGCCGTCGATCCAAAGGCCGTCGATCTATACGACAGTGCTAATTTTATCGACCGCAAGTACGCCAAAGAGCAGCGTGAGCTACGAGAACGAGACTTGGAGTCAAGAGGTTTTGGGAGCATGACGCCGCGGGCATGCGGTAGCTAGATTGACGGTGAGAAGAACGCATGGAAGCAGATAGTAAGGAAAAGAGAATCGTAAAAGAAGAGACCAAAAGAAGTCCAAAAAAGAAGCTGCTTGTGGCCTTTTGTAGGACCAACAAATTCGAACTCGCGCTCTTGCCGAAACCAGGCATTACTTTCCACCACTAGGTCATATACACATCAGGTGGTTCTTCTTGCCTCAACGTTGCCGATTGAATTGAATACAGAGTCTCGATGGCTATGGTGTTGTATTCCATGTGAGAATACTGCGGAACATGAGCATCTGAGTATACGTCTGCGAATACCACGCGCGGCTCCACACTCTCACGTCTTCGATACAGCCACATAACTCGGCGGCCTTGCCTCTTTACTCTTCCCCCAGTCGGACTCCTTGTCTCCCAGCGTCAACTCTAACGTCTTGCCCTGACTGAAGAATTCATGTCCGATCCAACTCTTGGTATACGCCTCCCCGTCCAGCTTGGCACTCTGCACGTAGATGTTCTTGTACGCAGCGTCAAACCCGACACATTTGATAGTGGCATTCCCTCCCGTCACCGGATTTTTGACACTAACTTCCTCAAAGAACGGCGGCGTGATGAGATACACATTTTGCCCCGCGACTGGGAATAGGCCCATGACGGAGAAGGCAAGAAAAGCCCCCATGGCGCCCGAGTCGTCATTACCCGGCAACCCGCCACGCGAAGAGTTGAAGGCCGAGGGGATGTATTTGTGGATGCGTTCCGCTGAGAGGCCTGGCCGACCGGCGTAGTGGTAGAGATAGACGGTCAAAAACACGGGCTCATTGGAGATGTCGGCTAGTGGCGACGCATGGAAGTAATTGAGGCGGGACACGAAGGCGTCATCGCCGCCCATGAGATCGATGAGGGTTGATGTGGAGTGGGGAACGATGCTGGAGACAGATTAGCTAGACCGCAGTCGCAAGAAGTTGGAGTGTACTAACAATTGATACTGCCAGATGCTCGCCTCGAACGTTTCGCTCGGATTTGTCGTCAGGGAGCAGAACCCGGCGAGATTCGAGCAAGCTATGGGATCTTGGAAGCCCCATGTTCCATTCATGTACTTGGGCTGGAAGAAGCCAGAGAATCCAGTGTCGGTGCCATTGATCAAAGACCTTTGGTCCTCTTTCCACAGATTCTGCCAGTTCATACTTCTTGCAATGTATTTGTCGTGTGACTGACCCTCCCCTAGCCCCTGAGCTAGGGTTGCAAGGCAGTAGTCGTTGTAAGAGTATTCCAAAGTCCTCGTGATGCTTCTTGAGTTTGTACCAAATCCAACTGGGTCAAAGTCTAGATACGGGATGTAGTTGAGGGTCTTCCAGCTTGTGAGGCCGCCGCGTCCCTCATAAGACCACTCCAGGGGTTCGTCCTCGGCATCTTTCGTTATGGCCGCGAGAGCCACCTTCCAGTCTATCGAGGTTAGGTTTTTGACGTAGGAGTCAACGATTACGACATCGGCGTTGGAGCCTCCTTGAGTCCAGCCTTTGCAGAGAGACATGCGACAGTCTGGCAGCCAGCCTTCGTGCTTGTAGATGTCGAGCATGGAGTTTATCATTTGCGCTTGAGCTGCTGAATCGATAACGGTAAGCAGGGGGTGTTGGGCACGAAAGCTGTCCCACATGCTGCACACTATTAGAAAAGGAGAGCTGGAGACATGAAATGGATACTTGCCAGTAGAACGAATCAAAGTAAGGGATCCGACTATCCCAATGCGGATTCTCACCAGTGTAATTCTGAGGAGAAATCATGTTACGGTATAAGCCGCTCCAGAAACTCTTTTGCAAGTCTTCCGTTGCGCCAGCTGCCTTGACTGAAACGGGGCTCAGTTTCTCTCTCCAAGCGTCCTTTGCTGTCTTCACCAGCGAATCAAAGTTGTTCAGCGGATCCGGTATCTCCTTCTCTGCGTTGCGACATGCCTGATCACTGCTCTTGAACGAGACTCCCACTCTGGCAGTGACAGTGTCGTTGGTCAGCTCTTTGAAGCGCACGAAGCCGCCGCCCTCGAGGTAAAACAGGTTGAAGCCTCTCGTGATGAACAGCTCCTTGGGCTCGTTACCGGCTCTGTTATTGACCCATACCCCAGTATCAAAGACCTGGGCGCCAAAGAAGTCGACGCAGTAGTGAAGCACGTACGACCCAGCACCGAAGCTAGGCAGGAATGTCCCGTTCCCAAACATTCGCCCTGTGGGCGTGTCGACCTTGATCGACGCGTTTTGCCTGCTCGCCCAAAGATCTGTCAAGTCCAACAGCACGAGCGGATGCTCGCTTCCGCCGCTCGGGAACTTGAACCGCATGAGCGCCGCGTGCTCAGATACCGTCATGTCCGCCTTCACGCCAGACGACAGCTCGACGGAGAAGTAGCCCGGCTCGGCGACGGTCTTGTTCACGTCATGCTGCGTCGCCCGGTCCCCGATACGAAATCTACAGTTGTTAAGCTCGTCGCCGGGGCAGAGCTGAGGGAAGAGCGGGAAGTTGCCCAGGCTGGGGTTTCCGCCGGTGCCGCTGTCGTGGACGATACTGAAGCCGGTGATGTTGCTCCCGTCGGTCGAGTAACCTCCAGTCTTTTCCCCGTCGACATCGGCTACGGCCTTGGCGAGGCCGTATGGTAGTGTCGCACCGGCAAATACGTTCCCGCCGCGTTGGGAACCGATTAAAGGGTCAACAAAGGCTAATGGATCAAACGATTGGCAACATCCCGCCACTACGAAGGCAATGAGCGGTACGAGGAAGCGCATGGTTTACATGCGACGAGAGCACGCTGGGAGGAAATGGACGAACTGCTTCTAGAACGGCATTCGATGCTCAAGTAGTACCTGAGAGAAGGAGAGTCTGCTCGTTGGGTGTTATCCGGCGAGAAGAGGCTGAACCCCAACCCGAAGCTACGCAGTTCGTGTCAGAGTTGAAGCTGGATCACCGACCGAGTCTCCGAAAAGCTCATTTTCATTTACTTCCATCGCCTTGCCTCATGCATAATGACCGCACGGCAATCCCGGCCGCAACGTCGTCCGACTTGATTAGCAAAGTTTAGTTCACGACCCCGCACAAGAGCTCTATGCGGTAGGTGGTACTAGGTTCGACGATCCTGCGTGGAAGATCACGGGAATAAAATGAACGTTACATAGAGTGGTTAGCTCCATTGCATCGTTTGGATCAAGCCAGAATATGGGCACGGCTCTTGGGGGCTAAATGGATGAGATATGGCACAACTGACCGTGCCTTCTTTTTCAATCTCCCTACTACGCATGCTTGCTTGGTTTTCTCTGCCGGACGTCAAATGCAGCGCTGTACATCGAATTGATTGATTCCGTAGATTCTTCATCATTGGGTCCGTCCGGGATACTGGACGGCACTTGTTCGATGAGTTGATACAGCCGAAGCCAACAAAGGGTTGAGACCGAAGTCTTACATATCTAAGCGATATGAAAAGGATGACAAGTGATAGGAGGTCAGGCTCGCGAGGCAAACCAGGAAAGCAAGGACTGATATATCACTAGGGTGAAGTGAAACTGGGTGCTTTTATTGCATCCTCATGACCCCAGGTCTGGAAGATGGTAAAATACGCGAGGTTTTTATAGACTGTTTCCGGAAACCATTTTGTTTGAAGCTACGGAGTGATCTTCCTGAGGGTCCGCACACTGTGAGGCCCCTAGCTCGTGTCAGTTACAGGGATAGCACGGCCCCGGACACTCCTGTCTAGGTCGCTTTCTTGTCTCGTTCGCAGCTTCTGGCAGCTTTCTCTCATCCCCCTCTACGTTTTGTAAGTGGCTCAATATGACTCAGTCCACGTAGTCAGACTGACAATATGACAATGGATTTACATGAGTTTACAAGTCCACACGAGAGAGAGAAAAATCGTCCGAACACCAGGCTCACGAACATCAGACGAACTCAATGAACTAAAACGAGACGTTTGGAAGAGCCCCTTTGGAGGTTGTGCGCCCGAAACACTCAATGCTCCAGCTTAGCCCCCGGAAAATCACCCCGTGCAAGATGGAGAAGGACACCTGGAACTTCGAAGTTTAACGATTTCAACTCCACCTCACGGGGCTTTCGCTCTTAATCTCGACTCTTACCACAATCTCACATCGAAGCTGGCTTCATTTCATACCCTCCTTAGTATCCCTCACTCGACGTGTCTGCCAGTGTAGTCCGTACAAAGATTGAGAATCTAAGACCCAGTCACCCGCTAGGTATCCTCCACGATGCTAGACATCTACCAGATCAACCTCGCCGGCCTTCTCCTCGCCTGCGGCGTTCTCTTCGCTTCGGGAGGCCAAGACAAGTCTGATGTCTCCAAGAAAGATGAGAAGAAGAGTTCACAACAGAAGTCAAAGCAGACAGGCTCTCAATGGGCCTTCTACGTCGTCTACGCCCTCGTAATGGGTTCAGACTGGCTACAGGTAGCTAGCCCCTCACATGCAATCTCTGAATCTAAGGATCGAACCTCCTGACATGGCAACACTAGGGGCCATTCCTCTACTCTCTTTACAAGAATGAGCATCAAATCTCGGCAGACTTCGTGCCGACGCTCTTCACAACCGGCTTCGTCTCCGGCGCCGTGGCCGGCTACTTCATCGGTTCACTAGCCGACCGCCACGGCCGCAAGGCCAGCTGCCTCTTCTTCTGCGCCGCATACGCGCTCTCCTGCATTCTCACCACGATACCCAGTGTCCCGTTGCTCTTCATCGGCCGCGTACTCGGCGGTCTGGGAACTAGTCTCCTGTTCAGCGTCTTTGAGAGCTGGATGGTGACGGATTTCCATGCCCGTCGTCTGAGCGAGAAGGGCATGGACCTTTCGCGGACGTTTGGCCTGATGAGCACTGTCAACAGCATTGTCGCGATTGTGAGCGGTGTTGTGAGCGAATGGCTCGTCTCCGTGACTGGGACGCGCAAGTCACCATTTTTGGCTAGTGTCGGGCTGCTGGTCGTTGCTGCTGGTGTTATTGCCAGTCAATGGGTACGTTGCAACATCAAATCGTATACTATTGCTAATTTCTTACTGACTGGGTGTGAAGGACGAGAACTACGGCTCGGCAGGTCAAGCCTCTTCATCGGAAAAGTCCAACGTCAACAAACCTAGTCTTTGGGCCACAATGACGGACAAGCGCGTTCTCACAATCGGCCTCGCCTCGACCATGTTTGAAGGTTCAATGTATCTCTTTGTAGTACTCTGGTCCCCGGTTCTCGTCTCGGCCTCATCCTCACCCGAGACACTGCCATACGGCATCATCTTCGCCTCCTTTATGGCCTCGACCCTCCTCGCCTCTCTTCTGTACCCCCGCCTGCTCGCCCTCGTCTCCACGCCATCCCGGCTGCTGCTATCGGTCCTGTTCGCCGCCAACGCCGTGTTCTTCGCTCTCGGAACGGGTGCTCCTCGCGCGGAGCAAGTCACCTTTTGGCTCTTCTGCCTGTTCGAAGCCTGCGTCGGGCTGTATTTCCCCTCGATGGGATACCTCAAGGGGAAAGTCGTCGATGACGGTGTCAGGGCACAGGTGTACGGCGTCCTGAGAATCCCGCTCAATGTCTTTGTGGTTGTTAGCTTGATGTTCAGCAGCGATGGACAGGCGGGTAAGGTGTTTCTCGTCTGTGGCATGCTGCTTCAGGCGAGTTGTGGCGCGCTGTGGCTTATGGGTGGACAGGATGTGTAGATAGCTATTAGTCCCATTATCGCCTCCGTGTGGCGATCTTCTCGTCTCCAACTAGAATTTGACTGGTCTTGACCTTGATATGAACAAGGACCTTCATGCCGCAGCCCTAGTCTCCAGTCATACGTGCAAGAATATCACCACCCTCGCCGACTGACGTCTACTTAAGCGCCCGTAAGACACATCAGACGCGCCTTTCGGGCCGTTAAGTACAACCTCGCTCGTTCGCCCTGGTTTTGGGTCTCGTTGTACCAGGGCTTAGTGTTCTTGTGTTTAGGTGACCATATTTGACTTATTCTCACGTCCGACGTTCCGCATTGCCTATGTGCACATCGTGCTTCTTAAAACGAGCAGATGTGTCGCATACAACCCCCAAGCGGGCGGAAATCCCAATGTCATCTGACAGATCATTCAGGCACATGAATACAAAACGGCAGAGCATGTCTCAAACCCGAACCATTTGACAGGGCTTGTTGGTGTATACTTCACTATCACTTCCCTATCTAAGTACAAAATGCGCCTCGTATTGTTACCAAACGCCGGACCGAAAGCGGCAAGCAGAAGTACCGGCATCCCTTTCACTCATGAGAAACATTGACCCGAAGATTACGAACATATATATGTGTGTGCGCAAGAAAAAGACTTCTCTTAGCAATCAAATCAGCCATCTAGTAGTCAACTGACAGAGGTCGTAGCATTGCGGGCCGACTCCGCCTAGTACCCAGCGTCGGAAGTTGGTCCGTAGAGTCCGATGGAACGATCTCTTGGTCTTCAACTTCAATTTTCAAACTTGGGACACGTTCCAACGGCGTAGCTGTGCCATCCAACTGTCGAGAAGCTTATCAGTCTCACATGGCGTTGAAACTACGCGTCATATGGGGATTAAGTGCGATGGTTGTACTCACCTTGTCAATGACCACTTCCAGCCCATCCGCAATCCCTCCAAGAATCCCGCTTACTGAGAGACCACGCAGGCCAGCAGCGTCGATACCTCGATTCAGAGGAATCTCATCATAGCTTTTCCCCTGCCTGGGCATATCCAGTAACGTCAAAGAGCCCGCCATCGAGCCTTTCAAGAAAAGCTGCACTTGGCAAGGCAAGTCCAGCTCGTTTCTCTCAACTTCGACTTTGGCGACATACTGCCTTATCGGGACCATCTTGCGCCGCTTGCCCCTCATGGAAGAAGATTGCTGCTTCTGAGGACCGTAGATGCTATTTACCGTCCTACTGACCGCCATCTTAACGTCTCCTGGTGTCTGATCCCAGAACCTCATCGGTGCATACGTATACCCCCAGTCACGGACGTGCGTGACCGATTCGCTGGTAAGCGGACCACCGCCCGTCCCAGTAAAGGGCCACAAGGGGTACTGCGGGTTGATGGTGGTCCCGGATGGCGTGGCGAACATCTGGGATGAGGCATAGGAGAAATGCATTGTGGCATTTTCGAAGTGAAGAGCTTGCCAGAAGGCAATGAGGCGATCTACATTGGCATGATGAAGCCAGCTTGGGAGACGAATCAGACATGGCGTCACAAGGGTGAGGAAGAACTTACAATAGTGGTTCGAATGCCGAGGTTGATAGATGGAGGAGATCCTGGCCGCAGGCGGCCCCGACATGGACTTCTCCATGAGGCCCTTCAAAGTTGGCGCCTTCATTCTGGGCAGTGACCATCTCATCGAAGGAGGTTGCCTTCAAGAAGACATTATACTGCGGCTAATCAGTAAAGACAACCAACTCGAAACGCCACAAGCTTGCTCTTTGGAATTGTGTTCATCAACTTACAACCTTTTCCTTCAAGCCGTATCCCTTGAGCCTCGCGTTCGCCGTGTCGGGGTAGCTTTCGCCGTCTCCAACACACCGCTTCGTGTAATCCTTTCCATCAAAGCTGCCGAATCTTCCATTGAGAGCCGTTTTCGGATAAGTAAAACGGTAGAATGGGTTTCGCACCGCGAGTGGCTGCAAGGCGCCGCCCACAGGCCTCTTGATGACAACTGTCGGCATCGCCGTCACGGACGGAACCTGGGAGTCCGCGGCCCAGTCCCAGTACGCAACGCGCAAACTCTCCGCAGCTTCAACGTACTCCCGCTTATGAGACTCCGGGTAAGAGAGCGCAATACGCTTGGCGTAGCGGACTAGCACTTGCTGGAACAAGTAGTCAGTCTTCACTCACTCATTGATTCTTCATGTTTGGGTGATCGGTCGCACGAACCTCGTAAAGCGAGAGATATCCGCGATGCCAAGTACCAAACAGTCCTTGCTTGTTGACTATTAGCAAGAAAGTAAAAAAGAAACAATTGCGCTGCCGGACTGTGAAGACGTACGTTATGTGGGCAATATCCAGCATTCGCCCCGGTCTGTGGTCCCCCTCCTGACCAGGCCATATACGGCTGTCCATGAATGCCTGCGACTGTCAGTAGAATGTTCTGATGATGACGGGACTTTGCGATGACAAACCAGCGACTTGAAAATACGATATGGGATCGGTTTCGTTCGCATCCTGCATAGCCGTGAGGGCTCTAATGTATAAGTCCCTAAGCGTTTGTGAGAAAGATGGTGTCTATCATCAAGCTCTAGTCTTACCATTGCGGTCCGGCTTCTTCGTGTATGGTGTTGATGTTCCTCCTTATTGGCATTTCACCAGTCCGCATATTGATACCGGATCTCACTCCGACAATAGGGTACTGTTGCGCCGAGATGGTACATGACGCGGCCACAAGAATGCCAATAACAAGTGACAAAGTCGAAACCATTGTGTGTTGAGACAGTGCACGTCAAGTCAATTCGAGATGCATGAAGGAGGCAAAGGCCTTTTTCTCAAAAAAATCGAGATTTCGGCACGATTTTATGCTTTCATATGGAACAGTCAAGTTGGCCCCTTCCAAGATTTCGAAGCAAACGAGAAAAGCCGTCGGATCCGATCCATGATCCCGTGCTGTCACCAACCTTGTATCATAACCCAGAATGTGGGAAACTCATCATGCTCGTGCACCTGCCGCCGCGTACCGTTGCGCGACATGGTGACGATGTTCGACGATGTTCGACGATGTTACTCTTCCTCTGCCTACCTCGGATGGAGGATGTGGATGCATGATCAGCTGGTGACGACCCTGAGTGAGCTTTCGCATCTAGGAACAACCGTAGGACTAAATCTTCGATAGTATACCAAAATAGATACGGCGCGTGTTTGTATCACGACATCGTTAAAGACCGCGCTGTGGGGGCTCTCTCCTTTGGACAGTCTTTGCTCATTTGGGTAACGTTGACGACAGACCGCATCCTGAAGCGGAAAACCTCAGCCGTACCGGGTTCTCGAATCCGGAAACGCTACGGGTGACTGCCGTCAGACCATGAGATTGGGAAAACAGTATGAACGGAGCGGTCAGTATTGCCGTCGATGCGGCTTTGCTATGGCCCCTAATACGAGCGTTATTTCGCGTCTCCTTCTTGGCGCTGATTTGTGGCCTGAACGAACCTGTGCTGGCGACAACCTCTGTCTGTATCACGAGCAGAACCATCAGTTCACGTTTGCGCTATGATGCCGTCCTTCCGAGATGCAGACAGCCGGTTGGTGTCACCATGCGAAGCCACGCCGTGACTGAGTTTCTTCCCTTTTCTGCGTTTCTTCACTTCACCGCTCTCGGAGGCACTTTAGAAGAAGCGCTGGATGATGGAGATGAAATGCATTGGCTGAGAAATACGATGTCTTATTCCTGAACGAGGCGACTTTCATGCTGCACGAGGTGTACGAGGCGCTCTGACGTGGCAGACATCAGGTTATCCAGCGGCTAGGGAAGAACTGTCGTCTTTGATGCATGCCTTCACATGTCCCTTCATGTGCCGTGGATCACGTGTTGTGGCAACTTTTCGGGGAAAGACACAAGCATCGTGGCTATTGGCGATCACAATACACGATGTGCGAGCAATTGAAATATCTTCATCATGTCAATAGGTTAGCTACTTAGTCAAATCTCATATTTCACAGCGGTATGCTTATGATATTATAATGTGGAACCTAAGTGAACAACTTTTGCCTTCAGCAATACAGCTTTTCGCTCAACCGAGATAGAAAATGAGGCAAACCTGTTTGTAGCAGGCTGCTAAGTGGAACGCCAATGATCATCTCAACTAAGCCAAGTTCCTGCACCAAGAGAGTCCTTCATGCAAATCCGGAAGCCCATAATCTCATCCATATTCAAATCTCCTCAGAACCAAGTAAAGGCTCGGGTGTGTGTGTTTGTTCAGTTTGGAACACCAAACCAGTGCCGAAGTAGACGTCTGGTCTCATAGCGACTTCTCGAGAACGACTAGTTCACGGAACCCTTCTTTCCACTTCTTCATCTGCTCGGCCGTGGGCTTCGGCAATGGGCTCCGGGCCACACCACCATAGCCCAGCCACGCCTGAAGGCCAGCTTTCACGCCCACAACACCACCTTGGATTGCTGTCCAGTCGCCTTGTGAGACGATCTCTTGCATATCCTGAGCTTCTCCATGTCTCCCCTCTTGGAACAGCTCAATGGTTCTGATGCAAGCCTTGGGGGCGATGTTGGCCAGGCCTGCGAGGATGCCATGCCCTCCAGCTACCAAGGCCTGGATAGAGAAGTCGGCTGAACCTGCCAAGACGAGGAACTCCGGGGTCTTCGAGTTGGGATTCTTTGCCAGCTTCCTCGTCGCGCCGGCAACGCGGTTCAACTTGCCCGTGTTTCCGCATGTAAGCTTAACGCCAACGATGTTGGGATGCTGAGATAATTGCACAATGACGTCGGAGGACAGATCCATGCCTCCCACTGCGCCAGGAAAGTTGTAGATGATGAGAGGAATCGGTGATGCATCAGCCACCGTATGAAAGTACTCGAAGATGGTCTCCGATGACGGAGCAAAGAGGCCAGCGTAATATGACGGAGGAAGCACCAAGGCATAGTCTCCACCAGCAACCCAGGCCTCAGTACAGTATTGTATCGTCTCGCGTGTGCTCTGGCTTCCGCAGCCGACGATGATGGGCATGTGAGAGAAACCGGCGTCATTGAGAGCCTGTCGTGTTGTTGCCGTGACGAGTTGACGCTCGGCGTGTGAAAGATGGACTGCTTCTCCGTTGGAGCCCTGGGTGGCCAGGCCGGTCACACCCGCCTGAGCAAGTCGTACTGCATGGCGAGCAACAGTGTCGACGTCCACGTTTTCCGTACCCGGCTCGAAGAAGCACATGGTAGGTACGTAGACACCGGGAACAAGCGGCCGGGCCTCCTGCAGATCTGCGCCAAGTGATGCGCTGTCGTATGAGCTGCTAAGAGGTGAATTTGATTCAGCCGCAGTCAGACTTCCGATGTGTAGATGTGAAGAAGTATTAGGGTTGAAAGGTATTCTGCTATAGCCGGCTGTGAAACTACCCGCCGGCGAGGGGACATCCTGGTGAGGGGCCATGACTGTTGTGGAAGATTGTAGCAGAAGATTTCTTTCAGGTAAGACGACAGGAAGCACGACGTAGGATACACGAAGCGTGGCAGAGGTGTAAATCAAACTCGGGAAATTAGAGTAAGATGATGAGGTCTGTACTGAATATAGTATATGCTGTGCCGATCTTGGTTCTTGGAGATCCTAGAGGTCGTTCAACAAGCCGAGGAAGACGGGGAGGAGTGGGAAGGAGGCCTTTTATCATCAGAGGGAAGGAAAAGAAGGAAGGCAGCTAGGGATGATGTGACCCCCATCAAAGGGTGGCATATCGATAGTAGTCTTGCAACAGACCAGTGGCGTCACAGGTTACTTCGTAACTGTGGCGGCTCGTCCGTTTCGTAAGTCAGCGTCGCCCGAGATGAAAACAATGATGCGGGCCTCCAACGGATGAACCGGCTCTTGCATACGAGCAAGGTCCTTCTCACTCTCGGACTCAAGGAGAAGACGCACCATGCGGAAAGTCATGGGCAAACAGGCCATTCCGAACTGACCAGCAAGGGCTGCGACTGGCCAAACGAAGTAGCACGAAGAACTGCAGCAGAGAACCGGGATGTCGGAGAGACTGAAGTGTCTAGACCAGGGCTTCGCGACACAGTGCGTGGAGTCAAAGGCAGGATCGCTGCTTAGCCATGCAAGACGCGAGACCGGCATCTGCTAGTGGGAGAGATGAAGGTGGGATGGCTGAACCCAACCCAGATACGTCTTCTGGGGTATTACGCCGCTCGACGTGGGGGTTAGCTTCAAAAAGGCCCTCGATCTCCAAGTTGCCTCCTTGGACACCTGCAGAATCGAGCATTCCAAGCCGGCAATACCATCCCGCTAAGCTTCACACCAGAATAGTCTTGGAGGGTAGATGAATAACCTCCAGATCTAAGGGACCATCCTCCCGATACAATCTGTGAGAAATGAGCCATGAAAGACCTTGCGACCAGCCGCAAGCAGTTCGGTTGTCACTCATGTGGCTCGGTATTCAAACGGCGCCCTTCTCAAGTATTGGTCTTGTTTTTACCTCGATTCAAGTCCCATCAAATGAGTTGATTTTGGAGGATAACACGGCGTTTTGGCCGACGCTGATGGCCTCAACCGATCTCAGCAGTGAATAAATTACGATCTGATTCGAAGAAGGACAGATTTTGCTGCATTTGCGCCGGCAATCTTTATGTAAAAGATCTGCTTGACCTGTATGGTAAACAACGAATCTTTAGAAAGAGGCAAACCGAGCTCTGAATAGGGATGCCACGAGGCAATGAGCGTCTGCTTTAGGCTCATTAGAGAACGATGTTTTGTTGAGAAAGCCTTTGATGAATTGTGAGTCGCCGATTGGCATCTGCTCACGTAAGCCTAAAAGTGAGTGAGTGAGAGAGAGAATGAGAGAGTGTGTGGGAAAGAGAGATTTGCTGCTGTCTCCTCCAAGTCACCTAAGCCATCAAAGCTGCTTCATCCTATTCCGAATCATCTAGGAATCATTCCGCGCCACGAATCCCACGCGTGATATCGAAAAGCATAGCCCTTCTCCCTCAGCCGTCGTTTTCTACCGAATCATATTTATATTGTCTATGCATCTCACGCATCTTTGCGCATGGACGAAAAGCAACATCGTCGCTTGTCCCCACTGACTGATTCTGATCTGCCTCATTGAGAGCGTCAAGGACTTTCTATTCGCTGTTTCGTGGCGGAGGTCGTATGAGCTCTTGTGTTATGAACAGGGTTCAAGATCAGAGAATAAACAGTTTGAGAATAGCCTGGTCAATACCTCCAAGTCAACAAGTCGAATGCGTTTCATGGACACTTTTTTTCTCGGAGGGGTGGAAGTGAAGATCGAAGCACGGGGTGAGCAACCAGCATCGGACACAATACACCGCTGCAAGTCATGCACACACACGAAGGCTAGCCCATCATGCAGTCGATGGTTTTGAGGTACCTTGCTACGACATGGGACCTCGAGGTTGCAAGATGGCTCCACCGTTCAGTTTCCAGATTGGGAAACTGTCTTCGTCATGTGTTCTGAATAGTTTTTCAAGCCATCGTTTCCTCAAGCGCCCTGCAAACGTCCAAATCGAATTGTGAGAGGACCAAGCGTAACGACTCATGAGTGAGAACAACCTTGGTGCCATCGGATGTTGGACGGATCGACAGACTTTAGACAACACTAACCCCCACGCTAGCCAACGTGCCAGCTCCCCCGGAAAGCCAGGTGCCAACTCGTTTGAGGGGTCCCCTTGTCATGGACGATTCCCAGCTTCTCAAGGCGGTAAGGCAGCCCTCATGATTTACGACGTGCGTTCAGACGACATGTATCCGTCTTAGATCGAAACTGTCTGTCGGTGGCAGTGTTTCTCTGCCTGCCTGCTTTTGGTCGCGTGCCGAGTCCTACAGGTCTTGCAGTCTTACTCTGCATCAACTTCATTCTCATCCACCACTCATTCCCACTTCTTGGGACTGTAGAAAGCAAGGTCCTGTCATCATCAGCGCATAGATGACGGTGAACCTAGTATTCTATTCTGCTTACGGATCCATATTCCTGCGTCGGCCGTCCTCCAGATGCAAGTACGGACCCCCGTGACCTTGTGGAAGAGCTGTAGCTGTGCCCGATGTCTTGGCCTTTTCCTCATGCCACCATCGACAGTGCATTTCGTCTTCTTTTTCTACAGTGTTTGTCCGCTCGTCCAGTTGCGCCGGTCAAGCGTCTGATAACTGTCGTTAGCGCCTTCGGGAATAGTTGCAAGTGTCTGCTGACCACCAAATGTCTCCCCCTCAAGAATGGAGCAGGACTCCGCCCACATGGTGTGGCAGACGTCGTTGCCAGCAAGTTTCGCTGATGTTGCAGCTGCGCCGCACGACCTTTCCCCCTTTTCCACCCCGAGACTCACTCGGACTGCCCATCACGTCGGATAACGGCACATCGCCACCACCGGGCAGCCCCCCTTCCCAGACAGAAGACCAGCTTTCCCCGCACTTTGCTTGACAGCGATCTGATATTGTTCCCCGCGGATTACAGTCTGCTCTTCAGCCGCACGATATGTCGCCTTCATCGACGTCGTGTTTCACACCCTATGGTCTGGAATATTACATTCTCCCCTGTCTATGATTGATGGAGAATCATGCCCGTCATTATGTCAATGGCTTCCTCCGCATTTATCTCGGCTTCGCAAGAAATCTCATGTCGTCATGTAAATCGGGCATCTTGAGATGGCAACCCAATCGTATTACACAACACAGGCCCCGGCATTCAAGCCTTCAACGGGTGGAATCAGGGTTTTGGCACCACATCGCCCTCACAAAGATCAGCAGCGAGCCGCCTGTGCCACGTCTGCAGGCTTGGAAATCCGGGGGCGGGGCGTCATGCGGTGCGAATCCTGACATTTTGACCTTCCACGGAGCCTAACATCGCTGGCACCACTCTCGTCCGTATTTGGTCAGTTTGTGATTCTACTCGCTGGGATTATAAGGCGAGCGGAGAACGATCACTGTTACCCCCGGTTGGGTATAGATTTCCGTGTAGTTGTCAGGGGCTATTCCCATCGTTTTAGTGTCATTAGAAGTCTTGGAAGTCCAGGAATACCACTCGTCCTTAAGCCGCTACATGCCGCGCGAATGTTCACTCAGTGATGGGAAGAATTTCCACGTGTCCTGCAGCTATGATGGGACCAACAGTCGACCCAACCTATGGTAATGGCTTGTCGATCAAGGAGTGGTCGTCTAGACATAGCGTTGAAGAGACAAGATCTTGTTTTCTCCTTGCCCCTCTGAACCTCGTTTTGTAATAGCCAGGCTCTCTTATTGTCTCCTCATTTCTCTTTGGAGATATATGGATGCCTGATATACGATGCGCTTACTCTCGGCAGCTCCCGCCTACTGCTTGTCAAATGCCAACGCACGATTCTAGAATCAGCTTCCCGTCGAGTTCTCGGTGGTGCTGTAGTGCCAAAGATTTGGCGTGCGTCTTTTCTCTTTTCTCTTCTTCTATCATTGTAAGTATTCCGCAACTTCAGTTATATAGCTGCGACGACTCCTCCGAGATGTGTCAGCCTCATTTGAGTATTACCGCACTACTTCATTTCACTCCTCTAGCTTTTCCATAGCTTTTGATATGATTTCTGGCTTCCAACTAGCCTGTCAAGGCCATGCCTCGTACCAGGGCTTTTCGTACCTCCTACGTAGGACTGTGAAACCTAGGTCATATGCGGAGGACCCTGCCAGGACTCACTCATCCCACGGCTGACCGAGGGGTTGTCTCGCTGAGCCCCCACACCCCACGGCATGTCTCTGCGGGCTTGACAAGGAACGTTGACTTGACCTTCCCGATGGAGACCAGGTGAAGCATGAGGTACTCTAGAGCAGTCAATCCGGGCTTCTGGGACCTGGGAAAAGGATGGTGTTCTCGTTCCTGGCGGGGGCTTACCTTAGTATGTTGCTGTCGGGCAGCCGCTGGCGAGGACGAGCTGCAAGTTGGGCCATTGTGCCTGCTTGAGTACCCTATTTTGACTACACATCTCCAGAATGACAGTTTATGAATTAAACAGGCACTGTGTCGTAGTCGAGGATATCGGCCATTGCCTTTTTGTGGCTGAAGTATCATTTTTCACTTGAATTCCACGATGAGAGAGTTATTGTACCACCAGATTGGCCGCTCTGGTACGAAGTTCAACACCTTAGAAGCTCTTTTGAATGACGAGTCAACTGCCCAATAACATTCAGGCACAAAATTCTAGCACTTACTGTGTCACTATTGAGATATCCAATATTCTGAGGCCACTATCCACAACTTGCAACATACCCACCTCCTCCCATAACGAAGCAGTCACTGATGTCGCGAGAAGTCTATGTCTTGAGGGATTAAAAACAATTAAATCACGGACCTTGTCTCCTTTTTACTGGAATGGCTTTCCCCTATGGCCTTTATTTGGCCACTTTTGGGAGCTCTCTTTTGGACCCATAAAGTCACAAAAGATTGGGATTGACTACAGTCCACCGCGGCATACTCGGATGGCTCAAAGAGTTGGTTGACAGTGGCATATAAGATCAAAGAACGCTCAACAGAACTATTACCCCTGGCAACGTTTCGTCATTGATCCATCCTCTGCAACCAGTTCAAGAAATAAGCGAAAACCGCATTCATGTCTCTTCTACTCAGCCTTCCAATCCTCCGTATACGTCCGCCCATCCGCTCTCATCTTTCCAATAACAGGCTCCAATAACAACGGTAATACCTCCGCCGCGTCCCTCCCGAACGCAAAGTCCCCCTTCTTCACCTTGCCCATCTGGCCCTCATCCTCGGCCTCGGGGTTGACGGTACACACCCGCGCCCCGGCCGCGTGCGCCTTGAGAATGTACCCCGCGGCCGGCCACACCTGCGCCGACGTACCGACGACGATCATGAGGTCGACTTTCCCTTGCCCGATCCAGGCGTCGACGCCGTCGAGCATGGCCTCGTCAAGCGCCTCGCCGAACCAGACGACGCCGGGCCTCAGCAGGCCCGTTTTGCAGGATGGGCAGTGGGGCAGGTCTGCTTCGTCGATGGTGGGGAGCTTTTTGGTCGGGTCGAGGAGTGGCAGAGTCTTGGTTGGGTCTGCGAGGTCTTCAGAGGCCGGGGCAAGGGCTGGGCAGAGGGGGTCTTGGGTGTTGTTGTGGTCGATGTAAGTGCATTGCGGGTTGGCGCATTTGATGTCAAATAGGCTTCCGTGGAGGAGGCGGAGTTGGTCCTCCTTATGTCCTGCCCTTGGCGAGAGACCTGAGAATAACGCTTAGCTGTCTTTTAATTCTTTGCAGGGGAACATGTTGGAGTCGTTCTCACCGTCAACGTTCTGCGTCAGGCACAAGAAATCCGGATTCTTTTCCGCCAGCGCGGCGAGGGCATAGTGCGCCTTGTTCGGCTTCGCTGATAGAGCCATGTGTCGCCGGTACGCGTAGAATAGCCACACCAGGCCCGGGTCCCGGCGGAAGGCTTTCATAGTCGCTAGGTCCGTGGCGTCGTGGTTTCGCCAGAGTCCTCCGGCGCCGCGGAAGGTCGGCAGGCCGGACGAGGCAGAGAGGCCGGCGCCGCAGAGGGCGAGGATACGCTTGCTTGAGGCCAGTGCCTCGTGGAATGCGGCGACGTCGTTATGGGGGGCCATGGCTTTTAAGAAGATTGGACGGCAAAGGGCTTTATTGGGGAGTGATTAGTGAGGTGTGATTGAATGCTTTGAACGGATGCTACGAACTAGGTGATTTTAGGCTTAAGGATGTAGATAGCCTCCTGAGAGTCAAGCTGATATGACCGAGTCCCGTGAGAGGTTTTCTCGTCATGCTGTCTGGGGGCAGCTTATATCGCGGTGCGTTTAGGCAACCTACCTACTTATCCGTAAGGGCGTTCGCCATTAGGCACCGAGGCTAAGCAAGAGGATAAGCAAGAGCAGCAGGGGCATATAATCATCCAATCATTGAAACCAGCAGTCTGGGGACTGTAAATCCAATGGCCTCGCAGTTGGGAAAAGTCCGTCTGACTTGATCGGAGAGATGTAAGTGCTCCGAGTTGAATTGAGATGGTCGTTGTTTGGGGACCATGTCACTTCTCCACATGCCAGGATGTAAGGTGACTCCTTCACCGAGGCGGAGTGACATCATCCGGAGCCACACCGAAGCTCACAGACCGGGAAATCTCGATTTCTTTCAGAAATATCTACAAAGGGCTACTCTCAACGGAGCTAATCGAGGGACTCTTTTCAATTTTGGCGTTTCCAGTGAACGCTACCTTTAGAGGCAGACTCATTTTGTAAGTAGAAAAATCACGGATAAGAGTAAACCAGATCATAAGAAATTCGAAGCTTTTAGCTTCTGAGTTGAGATTTTGTCTATCTCTCTATGTCTATAATGTAACCAATCGCTATGCCCTTTCTATGCACCCAAGTCATGTCATCAACCTCATCTTATATACAGCATCCCCAGAAAACGGTTCGATCATGTTTCGAAACACACAATCTCCTCCCGCTTAGTTCTCGAGGACGTAGCGGTAGCGGGCCTTGCCCTCCTCCAAGTCGACGATGGCCTGGTTGGCCTCGCTCATGGGGCGGACCTGGATCCAGGGCTTGACGCCCTTCTCGGCGGCGAGCTCCCACATCTCGCGGATCTCGTGGGGGGATCCGATCAGGGAGCCGGTGAACTTGACGCGGCGCATGACCATGGGGACTGGGGAGATTGTGTAGGCGCCGTCGTCGGGGAGACCGACCTGGACGAGGGAGCCGTCGAGCTTGACGAGGTTGAGGAAGTCCTGCATGGGGACCTTGGCGGAGGAGACGGTGGAGATGACAATGTCAAAGGAGTTGGCGTAGGTCTTGGCCCAGTCGGGCTCCTCGCTGGTGGCGATGTAGCCGTCGGCGCCCATCTTGAGGACCTCGTCGCGCTTGTCGCCCTTGCGGGAGATACCGACGACCTTGTCAGCGCCCATGGCCTTGGCGAGCATGATGGCCATGTGGCCGAGGCCGCCGACGCCGTTGATGGCGACGGTCTTGCCGGGGCCGGCGCCGTGCTGCTTAAGCGGGGAGAAGACGGTCACACCACCGCACAGCATGGGCGCGGCGTAGGCGGACTCGAGACCGTCGGGGATCTTGACGACAAAGTGGGAGGGGCAGCGGTGGTACTTTGAGTGGCCGCCCATGGCCTTGCCGCCGTTGTAGTGGAAGTGGCCGTAGGTGTGGACGGACTTGGGGCAGTACTGCTCGTTCTTGGTCTCGCAGGGCTCGCAGGGACCCTGGCGGCCGAGGCAGGAGTCGGACTGGGCGCCGACACCGACGCGGTCGCCGACCTTGATGCCGCCGACGGCCTTGGAGCCGACGCGGACGGCGACACCGACGATCTCGTGGCCGACGCAGACGGGGTAAGGGGCGGGGCCCCAGCCGGAGCGCAGGACGTGGATGTCGGAGCCGCAGACACCGGAGTGGGTGATCTGGATGTCGACGTCGTTCTCCTCCCACGGCTTGGGCTCGTACTCCTGCCAGACCATGTTGCCCTCGGAGGACTTCTCGTCGAGGCCAACCCAGCCCTCAAACTTATAGTCGGTAGCGGCCATTGTGATTTATGGGTGTCGAGTTAGAAAATAGGAAGAAGAAGGGGTATCTGAAGAAAGGTTGTTTCTTGTTTTGTTATAAAAGAGATGATCTGATGTATAAGAGAACAGGAAGCTTGTGTGTACAGAGTAGCATGATATTGTCGGAAGGCGGGAATGACACGCCTCTTTAAACCTTTAGCTCCCCATCCTGCAAATCAACTTAAGTCCTAAACTCATCGGCGAAAGAAGGGACTAACGCCGCCGGTCGTCCAAGGAACCATGAAGCTGGAAAGCCTGGATACCGAATTTTGCGCAAAAAAGCACACAGCGAGTACTACGTGTTAGAGGGCAGAGGAGAAAAAAACTGCAACGTGGGTGGAGTCAAACAGCGGGAACGAAGTGGGAATAGATTGGAAACTAGATGGGCCTAAGTGCGGCTCAGTGCCGCGGTTCGAGATCGATGGAGCAAGGACCAAGGGGAATGAGAAGAAGGCCCCCCGTTGACTGAGACTCCGTTGATGCAGGAAAGGCCAGAGGCACAGAGGCGCAGAGACGCAGAGACGCCGTTTGAACAATTTGGAAGGGGGGTGGAACCGTGGTGGTGCGGAACCTTTCCAGCACGGAACGTCAAAGAAGGTCGATATGCGTCGTCATGATTCGCCGGGCCGATACGGGGCCTTGGGCCGGCCGAGGTGGGTAACTATGGAAAGCTGGCTTAGAAATCTTGGAGGTTGTGCTTTTGCCTTCTATCTGCGCGGGTACACATTACACTATCAAGAATCACCGGGGGACCCTGGCCATGGATGCTTGGATTGGACGGTATTGAATGACGGCAACAGAGCCAACGGCTTCTCACATTATCTGCATCTCCGTCTAGATCCTGTATCTCTCTCTTTAGATGGCGGTTGAGCTTTACCCGGCACGTCCTTAATCCTTACAGCTCGAGATGTTGCTGTTGAAGAAGGGTGGGGGTTCGGGCTCTTTCTGTCCGCTGTTCGAAACTTCAACATGTCGACACACGAAGAGCTGGAGACGTGCAAATGCGGCGGCTAGATGAGGAGCTACCTGTTCAAAGAACGAATGGATAACGAAGTAAGGCATGTGTCCACAATCCAGCAGTGAGCACAGGGATTCTTTTGGCCGCCGTTCCCGAGTAAAGGTTGTGTTTTGATGTCATCGACTCCAGTATTTT
Source organism: Colletotrichum costaricense (assembly GCF_030867565.1). Classification (NCBI taxonomy): domain Eukaryota; kingdom Fungi; phylum Ascomycota; class Sordariomycetes; order Glomerellales; family Glomerellaceae; genus Colletotrichum; species Colletotrichum costaricense. Next base: position 1,332,029 of record NW_026848238.1, read on the forward strand.
CCGGCACTTGGGTGGCTTCACACCGCAACTGAGGGGCGGGACTGAGAAGAGAGCGATAAAAAAAATTGGAGTCCAGGTCTCTCTGGTGTTTGAGACAACTCTGAAAGGGGATTTGCACAAAAAAGCTTTTCTAGGTTTTCTTCACCATGTTCTCCATTCCAGTCCATCCCGGGTCGATCATCCCCTGTTTCCAAGACCACTGGGGAAACCAACTTGGCAGCCAACACGATTGAATGAATCGTTCAGCCTCATCTCATTGATCTCATTGATGACTGAGCTCCAGTTTGGAATTTGAAGAGATTTTGTGGCCCCCTTCGAAAGCCTTGCCCTTACGTCAACTGCGGATTCTTCCCGTTGGGCGGCGGTTGACCGGCCTTCGCCGTTCTCGATTTGCTTCTGTCAAAGCTTCTAGAAAACGTACATTTTTATGGAGAAATCACAAAGTCTGCCGTGCAGGGGCCATCGGCACGTCACCGATGACCCGCCCGATGCCGCGGTTCAGTCCAACTTTGTTACTGTGGCTGTTGTGTGAGGTGAATCGATCTTCAAGTTTTCTCTTATCTTTGCCCAGGAGGATATTGATCATCCGACGATGAGGTAGCTCGGAATTCTAAATGCCAATCTTTCTACTACCGCCACGCTAGTTGGCTGTCATTGGGAAGATAAGATGGTAGCTGAAAGTCTGACAACTACCGGTGCGAAGACGGAGAGTTTTACCTCACCGACAAGATAGATACCGGTAGAATATGCCCCGTTTCTAGACATGCCGTGAACGTGGCCCGGCAAGGGTCCCTTCCGGACCACGGAATTACAGAGGCAATCGTACTCCATATCCGTACAGCTGGCAAGGCCGCAGGATGGAACTCTGCTTAGTACGCAGCCGGACTTATCTCGTAGACTTCTATCCCCCCCCCCCCCCCAAAAAACACCTCAAAACACACATGTGGAAACAATTTGACTCCGATTTCATGCATCCTGCTCAAAGCTGCAACACACCGTGCCTTTGGCCATGTCTTTTCATAGCAGTCCCCCTTTTGGATGTGTTCCGCTCTTGCCGCAGCATGCATGCCCGTCTACCAAGGCGGCCACCGGGATCCTACTGCACCTTTCCTGCCCCTTTGAGTCCCCAACTATTCATACAATCCCCAGGCCCGATCAAAAGTCTCAGGAATCGGATGATTGTACAAACGACGATGCAGATGCCCGAAAAGCATCCCCTATCTCCGAGCTGCTGTCAGATCCCGCGTCTCCCGTTCGGGGAGATACCGAATCGAAGCAGGGCAATATACGAGATGCTATATCCCGAGTTTTAGATGCGGGCGCCGTGGGGTTGTGTTCGCTCCCTGGCGATGGGGGGTTTGTTGGTGAGGGTTTGTTCAATCACCGCATATCCACGCCGTGCGGAATGTCGGAACCTGCTCGGAAACACCCCCACGGTTCCCGTCCTCGCCTGGTGAAAACGAATTGCCGTTTGTGCTTCACACTGAGAAGATGGTTTTCATTTTTGGGATAACAGACATGTGCAACTCAGAAGAGCACAATCGTGAGGTAGGACACGCGCAAGTATGTGCTTGAAAAAATCACGAAAACAACGTAGGACTTCCACCTTGCCACAATTCGCTGGTGGGTGTTACCTATGTGCATCTCAAACCCGTCAAAAGGGGACCGGCGCCGCGATCGTCGGTGATGACGTCCGCGCCGGCCATTGCTTGATTTCCTAGTAACAGCAGCCATGCGAGATCCGCATGGCAGAGGCCGATCGGCGCGGCAGGTCCGAAATGCCACGCCCGAAGACCAAGAGAAGGGTCCCGCGAGTAAGTTCTTTTTGCCACCGAAACCCGATGAGCCGGCTACAAGCTACATGTTGCCTCCAACGGCAGACCGGTGCTAGCCAAGCCCGATATCGACATCATTGTGCGCCGTACCTGCATATGTCAGAAAAGCCTGCGTGCTGCCATGCCCACGTTTTTAGTTCATGTACACACATACCCCAATTGAAACGGTATGAAACGGTACCGCCTCGGAGACGAACCCGTCCACAACGCCGGCCGACTTTGAAGCTCCGGGAGCAGGAACGGAGTAAGGGGCCGGGCGAAGCGGAGTGAGTGCCTGCCGCCTTCCGTTGCCGAAGGGCAGGAAGCCACCAACGGGGCCATGCACGCTCATTCCTTCCTTCCGTCCCTTCACAAAGCCATCTTCATCAAGCCTGGCAGGCCCGATTTCATGAAAGCCAGCTGCCGATGCCATCTTGGAATGAGTTGAGAACTGTCTCGCTTCCTTACGTCTTGTTCACAACCCTCTTGATAATTTCAGTACCTCGGAGGCATAAAAGCGCAGGTAAAAAAATCAAACCCTTGGCCCAGGCAGGCAGGCATCTGAATACTTTCTTACCGATCCTGGGAAGCGCATTGCCCAGTCACCAAAATTACTAGGTACGAACATGCACCCACCACAAAGGGAAGCTATCCACGATAGCTTCGCTTTTGGTTTTCCCAGGAGAAATAGTCGCACCTTTGGTTTCTATGAGGGTCTCGACTTTCAGCCTTCATCCCCGGGCATCTTCCGCTCCCTCGCCTGTCGGGTCAACCGTCGCCGTATCTCCCCCGGCTCAATATTGAACGAGACCCCGGGCCGCTTTCCGCCTCTTCTCGCCGAGTCAATTAGAAAATTGGTCAATACACGTACCGAGGAACAAGGGCCCTGGAGCAAATCACCGCCTGTCACCGTCAACCCCTTTCCCCCCTCTAGGCCCGGACAACACGGAACTTTTGTCTTGATTGGGCGGTTCGGACGGCACGGTCCTCCAGGCCTGGGAAGTGGTAGGCATGCCATACAGGAACGGATACAGCAAAGGTCATCCATCAACCCGGGCCATGCTACGATGATATTGGTATCGAAATCGTGAATAACGACTAGCCTCCTGCTCAGAGAGCCCGACGACTCATGATTGCGCCTCATTGCGATGGTATCTATACACAATAGACACAACAACAAGCGGTGGACGGAAGAAGGAAATATCATAATATGGCCTCCCACAGCGCATCAGGGTACCTTACGGATCTTACAATTCCCGCAGGACTTCAATTGGAAGAAAAGCCACTGAAACCGGGCGAGCAGCCAAGCAAAAAACATCATTGGCAGAATCGAGACAATTGTGCCGCAGGGCGATGCGCAATAACATTAAACACTAGACTCAAGAGACGATCGCCTACCAAGATCCTTGGGCCCAAGCAAGTTTGATTAACAAGACTCGGGCGAGTCTCACGCACCCAAATCCTTCGACTCTGCTGCGCGGTACTTATCCCATTTCCTTTCCTCCCCCCCCCCCCCCCCCCCCCCCCCCCCCCCCCCCCCCCCCCCCCCCCCCCCCCCCCCCACCCCCCCCCCCCCCCGCCCCACCCACTCCCCCCCCCCCCCCCCCCCGCCCCCCCCCCCCCCCCCCCCCAAAAAAAGAAAAACGAAAATCCTTTCCTTGGCTCCAACGGTGTCCGTCACGCTAGAATCACATCAGACGCGCAGAGACACTTTAGGCTACCCGTGCGGCACCGGACGGTGCCCAGGCACACATTGCCACACTTTCTAGTACCTGATTACAGGAGACCTCTCACGCCTCTCGCTCGAAGTCTCCTTGCTTGGGTCTTACTTGGTGAGGACGGCCACGGTGCACAGGTGGAAATTAGGTACCGAATAAGGTAGAGCGTGGCAATGGATCCGATTTCTGGGATCCATCCTCCCCCGGCCCCCCTCTCCTCTTTGAGTCAAAATTCTTATTCAGGTGGGGGACCCTGCTAGGGTCGCTCAACTTCAAACACGGCGAGATTGCAATCGCGGTGTTTTTTTTTCTTGGTTGCTCAAGTCGCGCTACTAAGGCACCTACGTTCGACGATGTTATGCGAGCCTGAGCTCCTGGTATAAGTTTTGATGACGTGAGATTCACGCAAATCGAAAGGCCCTGGCAATAGTATTCAAATCTGAATTGTTTTTGATTGTCAACGTTTTGTCTGTCTCAACTACCTCGGCGAAATGGCACAAGGCGTCCTCTTCAACTCTTCTCTAAAGGTATCATAGTCCATCTTCCACAAACACTACCCAGCTGCTTCAAGAAAAAAGTCATCCGCCATCTGAAATGCAATTCCCATTGTTCGACTTTCCTCCTCTCGCGTGAAACATTGGCAAGGCCGTCGCAGAAAAGCTTCCTCCAATTCTTGGAGACAGAATTCCGCGGGAGAGCGTGATCATTAAAAGTACCAGATTATGTCGCAAGGTATGGCCCCAACTGCGCGCTAGGTCCATGAAGGAACATGCGTAACTCAGTCGTGATAAGGATCGTGATCGGAAGTGAAAAAGTTGTACAATCCGCTCTCCGGGCGGCATGATTTTTTTCGGTTGTCTTTATGCGCATGTACGGTCGTTCAAGAGTTCCGGTGGATCCGCTTACAGCAGGAAGGTGAAGAAGAGGCCGGCGGCACCGAGAGCAAGGTTGGCCTTGTTCATGAAGCCGGAGTTGGCGGCAACGGTAGAGGGGGTGCTGGAGGCGCCGGCAGCGGTGCCGGTGGAAGAAGCGCTGGAAGAGCCGGAGCCGGAGCCGGAGCTGGAGCCAGTGGCGGTAGAGGCAGCGTCCTCGGTGGCAGAGGCTCCGCTGGAAGCGGTGGCGGAAGCAGAGCCGGAGGCGGTGACGGTGCTCAGGGTGGTCTTGGAGTCGGTCTTGGTGGCAGTCTTGGAGGCGGAGGAAGAGCTGTCGTCGCTGCCGCCCTCGGTCTTGACGACGATGGACTCCCAGCTGCCGGAGCGGTCACCATAGACGTACTCCTTGGCGCCCTTGACACCCTTGTTGCCCTGGTAGTCAGTGATGGTGATGGACTTGTAGTAGGCGTTGTAGGGAGCCTTGGAGAAGTCGGTGTAACCACCAGCCCACTCGACAGTGCCCTTGGGGGCGTCCTTGCGGCCGGCAACCCAGGTTCCGATCTTGACCTCCATGGGGGTCTGGGGGAACATGGCGCCACCCTTGGCGTCGGCGTACTTCAGCTCACGAACCAGAGCACCGTCGATGAGCCACTTGACGGACTCCTGGGTCCAGTCAATGGTGTAGGTGTGGTAGTCGTTGAGGGGGTTGGAGACGGGGTGGTAGGCACCACGGTCATAGGTGCTGGTGTCACCCTTGCCGAAGTAGTTGGTCTGAACCTGTGCGTTGTCACCGCCAACCCACTCCCAATCGATCTCGTCGAGGTCGTCGGACTGGAGAACGACGGAGGTGACAACACCCTGGCCGGTAGAGGCCTTGAGGACGACGTCAATCTTGCCGAAGAAGATGTACTTCTTGGAGGCCATGGTGGGAGCATCGGTCTCCTTGTTGATGGCGAACAGAGCACCGCCATCCTCGAACTTCACGGCAGTGCCGTCAAGCTTGCGGAAGACGGAGTCATCGTTGCCCTTGGTGAAGTCGATACTGACCGACTTGCCCAGAGCAGGGTCGGCAGGGCAATCTAAAGATCAGTCAGCAAGGCTGTTTCACTGGAAGACCAAACGGCGGTACGAAAACCGAGGACGGAAAAAAAACATACCCTTCTTGGTAGGATCGCAGGTGGTGAAGGTCTGGGCAGAGACCATGGTGGAAGCGGCGAGAGCCACGGTGGCAGCGGAGAAGATCTTGGAGAACATTTTGCCGGTGATTCGTATACGTCGATCGAAGGAAGAAGCGAGTAGCGAGTTTGATGAGAAAAGGTTCGAAGGTGACGGGATATTTATCAGAGGCCGCTGGCAAGTATTAAAGGAGCTGGAAGCTGGAAGTGGCTTGAGGAGGAGTGAGAGTGTGGAAATAATGAAAAGCTATGCCGATTAACGAGGGACTGGCAGGTAAGCTAAGAAAAGGCAAGAGGTAGAAGCTCGTGGGGAAGCAAAATAAGAAGAGGTGAGGAACGAGGTAAAAGGGTAGAAACACACGAACGGGGAGGATGGTTTTATTACTTGGACTCGACGAGATGAGGCACAGCAGTGCCCAGCTGGGCCAACTAGGCAGAACATGAGCAACCACACCAACAACAGGTACCAAGACCAAGTATCTGTGGTACCCAAGCACTAGGTAAGCACCGGTGACCATGGACAGACCAGGGCAAAGGCGCACCATGGCTCGTTCTCTCTTGTCTTGGTGACTTGGTCCCTGGGCTGGACGGGACGGGGGTGGGATGTGTCTCCATGGGTCATGGCCCACGCTTCACGAGCTGGGCGAATCAATACGACCTCGTACCTTATTCAGGACCCTGCACTTGCCTAGTGTCCTGGGAAGGGGGTGAGGGGGTGGTCATCGGCCAAGCCTTGACTCTTGAGCCTGAACCATCGACACCCCTGGTCTCTTAGCTCTTGGAGGAAAGGTCAGAGTGACTGGGGGTTATGGGACCGTTCGCTGTTGTTGTCAAAGGACAACTTCTTTGAGTGTGTTGATGTGTGTGTGTGTGTGTGTGTGTGTGTGTGTGTGTGTGTGTGTGTGTGTGTGTGTGTGTGTGTGTGTGTGTGTGTGTGTGCACGCACAACTGTCAACTGGTGAAGGCACCATATGGAGACTTGCAACTTGTGAGTGGCGACATGACCAGAGAGAAGAATAGCGAGTGTTTGAAGACTGAAGATCCAGGAAGTGAGAAGTCAAGGTGGACTGGTACTGGGGAGGCCGGTGAGCTGCTGTTGCTTGTTCCCAAAGTCCCTCCCACGAGCAAAGGGTTAATTTGCACTTGCATAGATGGCCCAATGAAAGAAGAAGGAATCAATGACTTTGCCCAAAGAAGAAAGGCAGCGGGAGGGGTGGCGCTGCTTTCTTTTTTCGTCCGGGGTCTCCTTTCCGTAAGGCAGAGGAGGAGGGACTGGGAGAGATTGACTCCTAGAGTCTATTCCGGGTGGAAGGCATCACCAACCAGCGGGAGTCTGGTCATGATAGAGTTGACGGAAGTCGGAAGAGCACGGTATCTTAGTGTAGAAAGAGAGGAAAGAGATGCGTCCAAGGATTCGAAGAGCAGCTGCCTTCCATTCCTGAGGGATGAGCAGGCTACAGGAAACACACACACCACTTGAGAAGTTGGGACGGCACTCTGCCACTCCCAGGTCAATGGAAGCGACGGACCATGCATGTATCTGGGTACGTACCGCATCTCAAATCTGACTAAGAAGTACGTACAAAATGTACGTATACTGTATGGAGACATCGAGGGATATCTCTCGTACGGCACTACGGATACGGTCCATCATACGGATACATCATTGCGGACCATGGCCCACGGTCAATCAAGCATAATTTCCTGGCAACGGCCACTTGGGACGTCGGATGATCAGCATTGATTGACATGGAACACGAAGAAACACCTCGCTACGCTTCGTGATGAAGCGCGCGGAATTCCGCCAGACAGATCAGATTCCATCATACTCGCCTCAAGAGTCAACGCTCAGCACCTCGCCTACCACTACCACGTCCATGAGTGACGTTGCGTTGCACATCGTGTTTGCTGCCGGCTTCTTCGACTCGACCGGGCCGTTTCCAGTGCATTCCAAAGAGCTGCTACCACGAGGCGAATCATTCCTCGGGATGACTTGGAGGTAACGTCTAGCGATGGGTCAGCCAACCTGCCTTAGCTTCCTGCTGTCACTCAGCCGCCCGCCGTCTTTGTTCCCTCGCGCCAGCATTCCAAGAGGGCACATGGCGCCGGGTCCGCTAGCAGACAAGAAGTTATGCCGCTGTTGTTCGACAAGCTGTTGTTGAACCAAGACCAAGAAGGGTTGCTTCCTCGCTTTTCCAGGGAAGCCGAACAGGTTCACCTCGTTGATCGACGTGTCTTATCGAGTACCAAGCCGAGAGCGCAACCAATTTTATGCTTCCTTCGCCTGACAAAATAAGGGGCACTGCAGTCTGTGTTCACTGCAGGGGGCTCCAGGACCCAGACACCGGGGCACAAATGGACAGTCACTGCAGCCTACCGCCATCGTACGTCCACCTGATGGCCGGTGCCTGCAACAACTCAGCAGGTGAAGCAGCGGTGATCCCTGCGGCACATCCGTGAGCCGGTCCGTGTCGACTTCTCTCTGAATTTTGACTCTCTCAGTGACGGGCAGGCGGTCTCCAACTTCCATCGAACCCCCGCGCTCAACTCGACTCAGCAACCCGACTTGCCCTGGTCAACAACATTACCACAGCAAGACAAGAATAATCTCGGGGCCCCGTTGCCCGACGATGGCGCCGTGTCTGGCCGTGAGCTTCCCGCTGCGAGGCTAAACTCTCGCTCGTCCAGTGGGAGATCCCCCTCCTCCAAAACCTAGCGCACCTTAACTTAGCACCGCAGCATACACAGTATTGTCAGAACTTGGCACTCTATGGGTCTAGGTATCTCCTGCTTACATGCCTTGCTCGCGAAGAACCCGCGGACTCTGTATGCCACACTAAATTCCTGCATCTACACTCGCTCTGAGGCCATGTGCGCGCGCATAATGTAGGGGTAAGCAGAGCTGCGCCCGGCAATGCAGCAGTAGATGTGCTTTCTCGGCGGCTTCGAGACTCGCAACCATCTGTTTGGTCCAGCGCGTCTCCGGAGTCTTGGATTGTCCTTCGTGCTCATTTCGGGGCTACCAATGATCAATCTTCGAGAGTCACAAAGTCCTCATCCCACCTCCTGAGATATACCGAGCCCCGCGGCCACCGTCGGCCAACCACGACCACTCGATCTCCAAACTCCAGTAGCAAAATGTTGCAGCGCCCCGTTTATTTCACAGAGTCCATAATCCTAGCGCTCCAAGAACCAAGCCACATCGCCAATTCTGACCTATCGCGAACCGGAACCTGCTGTCCAGAGGTTGAAACAGGAGTTATCCTTCCAGGAATCCCTTGATTTCTTCTTCTTGTGGTTTGCGAAGCTCCGAACTGAGTTCAGAAGTTCAGCCCGACAGTTCGAAACAAAGGGCGGCCCGGGGAACAGGACTTTCTTTGCCCAGTCACAGTGCAGCCCGCCCCTTTTCCCACCGTCATTTCTAATACCTAACCGTTCGATACGGATACTCTCAGTCTCATTTCATCTTTCAGAGATCTCAGTGTCTTGTCATTTGCCGACTAATAGCTCCCCCCTTGTCTCTCCACCATCGGCGCGAGTGCTCTTACTCGGAGGTCAGGGCAAATTCAAATTTCTCTTAGCCACTTCAGAAGTTCAGACTGCGTGCCGATGCCCCGAAAATACTCCAGAGATCTTCATAATTCTCCGCTGTACGGCCAGGGGCCAAGGCCAACACGGGGCTACCACTCATCACGCGCCATTTCACAACACGAAAGAAGGGTGAAGAGGGCGAGCGACCCTGGTCACGCAAAAGGCTTTACTGTTCAACGTTCACCTCGGTACTGGGCCGAAGGGAAGCGACAATGAGTCGAGGCAAGCGCGCTGCCGCAGAGAAACAGAAGCAAGATACGGCCGCTCCGTGCCACAGCCGCCGCAACGTTCCATAGCCTCGAGTTCTCTGATCGACTTGTTCTGGCAGTATGCAGCCGACGACGGAACGGCGGCTAGGAGTATCCTGGACTCTTCCACGTTCTACGCGCTGTGCAGCGGCCTACTTTCGAGGGCAGTGGGCACTCGTATCCGGTTGGCCGGGTTGCCTCAAACCGCCCTCCCAGGCTGTCAGGCGGTGGCTGTGCGAGCCAACATCGACAATAGGCTGTGGTCTCTGCTCGTCAACCTGGCATTGAACCGCATCTCAGCCCTTTCGGTAGGCCACTCTGTTGCTCCGAACCCACATAACAACAACATGCGATCATTGATGTAAATCCTTTTCAGCCTGCTAATGTGATCGAAAGGAGCTCGGGCTTCCCCTTGCTCAGAGAGCAGCGAGGAAGGCTGATCTCGAGTCCTGAACGTCACTGGGCCCACGTTGTTTTACGTTCTCCATCGTATCGACTGGGCCACTATCTTACCAGACTTTCGTGATGCTGGTCTCCGTGGAGGCTATCTAGGGCTTGCCTTTGAAAGTGCGCTTATCGACATGGTGAGCTATGTGCAGTTTGATACCTCTCCATATTGTGCATGGAGGCGGCGCAGGGCTTGCAGCAAAGGCTTGCAGACCATGCTGTCAGATATATTGATGGGTATCACAGCAGACGTAGACAGATGGGTTGAAGGTTAGTGATCGGGTTCCGACTGCAAACTCGCTTCTGTACGACCAGTAGCCCCTCGCCACGCATGTACCTTATCCGATGACATATTCAAGCCGATCCTGCAAGATCCAACTCTACAAGCCTCGAGAACCAACTTCTACAACTACCGACATCGAAAAGTAACCAAAATAAACTCCCCTCCAGACCTAAACCATCGCACCCATTATCCCGGAACAAAGGCTGGCAGGCTGGCACAACGGGCCAACATTCCCAAAGAAACACCCAGGCGGCCCCCTGAAGAAACGAGTTAAAAGCGCGCCACTAGCGCCAGTAGCATCTCTAAATTTAACTCCACGAAGAACCAGAGCCCGCCGCCCCATCCCGTCCACGGTCACGCCCCCAGTAACAGTTGTCGCCGCTGCCCGCCCGTCTCCGAAGAGGGAAAAGTGCTTCATCAAGCGTGCCATGCTGGTATGGAGCTTCTGCCACCCCTTCGCTAATCTCGAGCGAAACCTCGTAAAAGTTGTCTATCTGCGGGAACGACGCTGTCAATTGCCCCCCAGGTTCGCATACTGAAAAGTCCACTGACGTCTAGCTGCATTCTTGGGCCTTTCGCTCAGCCTTATGACTCTTGAACTTTGATTCTCGTTACGCGCTCCAACCAGGGTTTGACTGGAGAAAGAACGGCGGTCAAGGTTTCCATCGGACCCGACTTCTTTTGAAGTCACGGCGTCTCCGACTGTTCCCCTCTTGAACCCCTGGACCATGGGTCGTGTGCCGTTCAATTTGGATGGGTAGCCAATGGTCTTGCACACAGTTGTCTGGCCAGATGTTGCTTTCCTGCAGATAACGCATACCAGCCAAAGTTGTAGGTGCTTACTTGGGCTTACGATCCTTCATTGCAATCCCACGAACGAACAACCAAGAAGAATCGTCAGTCAGAACGTAGATTTAGAACAATGCAGTCATCTTTATGCGAGGATTGAATGACTGTTCCTTTGCTTACTCTGACCCCTCAAAACCGTACAGGATTCCCGTGCCGCTTCTAGGAGGAAGAGCTAAAGATGTGCCTGTCATTATAGGTTCTGACTGTTGCTAGCTATCGTGATATAGATCTGACGGTGCATGGAGCAATATCTGTATGCTTTGTCTCACTGGCTGACACTCGGTTCATTTATGACACTCCTTTATTGGCTGAGCGGCGGCTGCCTATACGTCTCACCTATACACGGAGCATCCAGGATTCGAGGCCATTCATGGACGACGGCACAGTTGCTAGCACACAAGATAGATATAATTGGGTTGATGTATACTTCTAAGCGTTGGGGTCCGGAATCCACTAAGCATCGAACTTAGTATGCGGAAACCACAGTGCAGTCTGGTTCGCCTTTGAATCATTGAATCATGACACGGAGGGTCGCTCAGAATGGCAGGTGATCGAGATCAAAGTCTCTTTGGTGACCACAGAAAGATGGGATCTCATCTCAGGCTACGCCCTATTTTTTCGGATAATATTGCCGTGATATGGAGGTTCTCAATTTTCATTGTTGAGGTTATGGGTTACGCCGGCGAGATCCCATCTGGGCCCGAACCCATGTCCTACATTTTGATAAGTATACAGATCAGTTCTGCCTCAGACAACACCGTTTCCAATAGTATCAGCGCTGTGCTTTTCGCAATCATGAGGCCCGTTGCGCCAGCTTGCCCATGTAAGACACTCCCAAGGCTATTGCGTCCAGCTGAATTGTCGGTAAACGTGCCGTGGAGTGCCCTCTCTCCCTCGGCAACTGAGGGATGGTCTCGAATCCCATTGAGGAGGAGCTATGAACTTCGATAGAACTTACTTGCTTGAGAATTTCGAGAACGAAGGTGCCTCACGATAAGTTGCAAGTTCATGAGGGTGCTCGGCGTTTGTCTAGCAACGCAGCGGCTCCATCGAGATAGCATTTCTCTGGGATACTGTTTCTCGACCTAGATATGTTCCTGTTTGGTGGAATAAGGATGACGACTTCGATGAGGTTGCCCCAATAGCGTGGCTTTCGACCACGAGCCGTACTCATGTCAGGCATACCTCCATGCCTTAGTTGTTGCTCTTCTTGATACCTTCAAAAGGCCAATATCAATACGGTTGGGAGTATACCGAGACGGAATTGCATAGAGATACGATAGAGACTAGTATGTGCCTCAAATCCCATCACCAGGCTATGGTATATCTGTCGCTATGCCCGGACCTAAAGATTGGTTTTTGTAAACGTTGGCGATGCGTTTGGAACCAGTGTCCCGGCGTAACCTTCACATCTGCTTCGTCGAGAATAAAAGTGTGTCTACATCAGATGAAAGGACAAAATAACATTTGCAATGATAATGCGCGGTTGCTATACCATCGAATACAATCACTGGGCAGATTCCGTCGTCTCAAAGCCGCACCCGTCGGCCGGCCGCGGGAAGCACTCCGGCCATGGTGGATACCTTCCGGCCTCATCGCCGAACGTCATCTCAACCCGCCCGTTCTTCCCCCCTCCCTCACCTCCCAGCCCCAAGACAACTTGACCTGTCAACACATAACCAATGGCCGAGGCCGTAGACTCAGAGAAAACTCTGGGAATCAGATCTGAGCCGCGATTGCCATTACATACCTTCCCTCCGCCCATGATCATACCGCCGCTGAAGCAGCCGCACCAGCAGACCATCATCCTCCTACACGGCCGAGGTTCCAGTGCGAAAATATTTGCGCCGGAGCTTCTGTCTGTCCCACTTAATAATTCAGCCACATCACCGGGCTTGAATGCTTGTACTTTTCGAGATCTTCTACCGCATACGCGCTTCGTTTTCCCGACTGCGCCGCGGTCGCGGGCAACCATTTACAGACGGGCCATTATCAACCAATGGTACGACGGGAGCGGCGACTGGGAGGATACACTACTGGGCCACGCAAAGGAAACAGTTCTATTCATACATTCTCTATTGGAAGATGAAGCCATTCGGCTGGGCGGGACGGATAAGTTAGTGCTCGGCGGCTTCAGTCAAGGCTGTGCTGCGGCGCTTGTTTGCCTGTTGTTGTGGCGGGGGACGCCACTCGGCGGTATACTGGGTATGTGTGGGATGTTGCCCATGGCTGACGTGATGGCCGAGGCCATGGCGGAAGGAGATTATCGACTGGGTGGACGGTACGATGAGGCGCCGGAAGGCTCTGATGACGGTCCCTTTGAGCACTCTGATGGCGATTCGACGACTAGCTGGGAGGGTCATCGGTCTGAACACGATCCGGTGGAACGAGCATTGCGTATTCTGGGGGACGAGATTGGCATCACGGTAGCGGAGCTAGCGACGCGTCCATCATTCCTGGAGACACCTGTGTTTCTCGGGCATGGGACCGTGGATGATAATGTCCCAGTACGCTACGGTCAGGAGGCGGCGAGGGTTTTGCGAGCGATGGGCTGTGAGGTCGACTTCAAGACCTACGATGGGCTAGACCATTGCTATTCCAAGGATATGCTGAAGGACATGATAGGGTTCCTTGGAGACATAGCGCCGGGTTCACGATGGTCTTGAGGCCGCCGGACTACGAAGCTAGTTTTGGTGGGTTCATATGGATGCCAGCCGGCTTAGGAGTAAATCCAATGATCAGTTTTAATCTTCACGTCCAGAGATGGACGACGCTTGGGAACTGAGGAAAATATGGCAGCTTCGAATCTACACATGGTTTCCCGCGAAAGGATATTTCATCAGTGGGTCGATTGTCAAACGACTTGCTCAGGTAGCTGGAGTGTTGACAACTAAGATCATTTAACATCCAAGAGGCGCTTTAGGATTTCCGGATTGACAACAGTGGCAAGCCTCCCATACACAGCTCACAAAAGCTTGCTGGAAGCCAGCTATTCTCGTCGCAAGCAGGTGACGCTGGTCTTCATTCGAGTAAAGGACCATTACGTCTTTGTATGTATGCCCCTATGGCGTCGAACGTTGCTTCGGCCACCGTTTGCATCGAATGCCACGCCGTACCTAGCTGACTCGAGGCAGCCGTTCACGTGTCTTCAAAAGATTCTGCCCCCCTTTTTCTCATGAACCTGATCCAAATCTTGCCGGAACGTTATGTATGGTTCACTTCATCCCAGGCACCTGAATACGTAGAAAAGCCCACCTCTTACGAGTATCTCTGGACATAATGCCAGGACTTCATACAAACTTATTCAGGACTTCTTTTCGATTCTGGAAATTTTCGCTTGGCCTGATGTTGAGCACAATAAGCAACACTCGCAAGATACTGTCTCCGTTCATCGCCACTGTCGATATCAGCCAACGAGGCTCAGGGCGAGGGAGCATATAGTAAACTTCAAGTAATGAAAACACATCAAGTGAGTCCTCATACTTCTTAACACTCATTTCCCCTAGCATAAACTCACATACTTTGAAGAGGGCATTTGAGGGGCAAAAGGCACAGCATATCAGAGAGCAAGATGAGGTGGAAAGGCAAGCACTCAAGACAGGAGAGCCATTAAGCCAGACAACTACAAGCCAGACAACACAAGTCGATAGCATACCCTCATTCCAAGCCTTTCACAGGTTCAGCCTCGCCTGATTCTTCATACAGTCCTAACTCGTCCTTGCAATACATCTACAAGCATAATGAACCTATATATCTCAAGGAACCCGACCTTGCGTGTAGCACTCGTAGCAACCTCCATAGCACACAGGCACAAACAAATCACATGACCGCAAACCAACCATGATCACCACTCACTCCCAAATCTCACACACCTACCATACTGCTCAACTTTCACCCACCTCACTCTCAGCTTATACTCGACTCACACCAACTCACAAACGCCTCACACAACTTACACCGCACCAGCCAAGACTCATAAACCCACAAACTCCAACTCATCAACGATGACAACCCTCACGATCTGCCCCCCCAACACCCTCCGAAACCCCTCAAGTCGCCTCCATCCACATCTCATCAATGTCCTCCAACACCTTACCCCCGCTGCAATTCCCCACGTCCGCCTCCCTCGCCGACCTTCACGACCACCTCGTGAAAGACGCCCTGCATCACCTCCGTGACCACGACACGCCGCGGATCCTCGTGGCGCGCGTCAGCTCCGACCCCGACGTAGTGGATGAGGCGGATGCCGACGCCGACGCCGACGCCGAGGACGCTACCGGCACCGGGAACGGTGAACGTGTCATCGCCTTCGTGAAATGGGACATCGTCCGACGTCGAGGTCGAGGTGGAAGTCGAAGCCATGTCATTGAAACCCCCACCGCATCCGCCAGCGGCTCACGACGCTTAGAGCCGGGCAATATACTGCCAACAACGGCGGAGGCGGGCGTGGTGGATGACGGGAGTAAAGAACAACCTCCTCGGAACCAACAACACCATCAACAATCGAAAGCGGAGGTCGGAGAAGGAACCATAGTAAGGGCAACAGCGGAGGACTCCAACCACAAGAACAGCGACGACGACGAAAGCGAAGACGAAGAGTGGCCCGCTCCAGCGAACCGAGAATACCTCACCGCCTACGCGACCGCCGCATTAAAAGCACGTCGGGAAGCCATGGGCTCCCGGCCTTTTCTCAGTGAGTGCCCTACACCTTTCAAATATCTTGTTTATTATTACTCGTCCACTCTTGCCTTTCGGTCCTTTCTTTTTCTCTGACAATTTGGTTGTTGTTATTTTTTGTCCCCCCCCCCCCCCATTCCCTTCTGCCGCTCCATTCATGATTCAACCGCTGTTCTTAGCCCAACATCTTCTTCAACCACTCCACCATCCCGGTATTTCCCATTACGTGAAATTTTCGGGAAATGTCGCGCGAGGGGGGTGTGGTCAATTCCTCATCCACCTACCTGTATCGGCAGTTTCCCCCATCCCAGTTGCCTGTCCCCGGCTTTCCGCCGACTATGTCAGCTGCGCCGGTGCCGTATTTCCCTTATCCGCAAACCTCACACTTCCTGGCTGGCGCTGTCTGAGTCGGCTCCGAGGTCGGTGTTTGCCCGGTGGGGGGTTTGGCCCGGTGGGGAAACGCATCAGACAGCGAGGACCCTCAAAGACTCGGAGTCTCTCTCCTCCCCGGGGGTGCTCCCCCCCCAAGAAACGCTGATCCCAGACAGTTCTCGGCGGGTTTCCTCCTCCCTCGGCATCGCCTTTTGTCGAATTCCAGAATGTCATTTCGGTGACATCTCTCTACGGAACGGCGGGGACAGCGCCGCAGCGGGAACCACAGTTTTCCCTTTGATTCCCATCGCGGTTCCCACGTTACACCTGTTACCCGTGTCCACTTTGCCAACGACGTTGGCGTTGAACGTTCAAAGCCCCAAATCTTCTAGTTGCTGACATCTCACGGGCGTTCTCTCTCTGCCGGCACCGGACACCACCGACGGCGGCGGACCCGGGCCCGGCGGAGATGCCCGGCTCTTTATTTGACGTTCTTGTGCGCTGACTACCGCTTCCGAGGCCGCGGCGCGGGGAAAGCTCTGATACATGCCGCTACGGAGGCCGCCAGAGCTGAGGGGCTCCCGGTATTCCTTGAAAGCACGACGAACGCTGTGCCGTTCTATGGAAAGTTGGGGTTTGTAACGATGGGAGGGTTTCACATGAGTCTCCCAGGCGGAGCTCCGTCGGCGGAAGGAGCGAAGATCTACGAGGAGACCCTCATAATACTTGAGAATACGCAAGACTCGTGCAAGACCAGTAAGTACGACTGGCCTTGTGTGTCTAAACCGCGATGATCTGGCGAGTGCATTCGGTGCAAAGAACGGATAAATCCATGAGAAACGTAAAATGTCGAACCGACATAATGAGTTGTAGGAAAGACGGTCCAACATCCGTACCCAAGACTATTCCCATCGGTTCGAGATCGTCGGGCCGCGACCTTCTGACCTATAATGATCAGCAAGTATGCCATCACAGTATGATGTCGGAAAGTGGAGGGCGGAGGGCGGGAAACCGTCAATCAACACCCAGAGCCACACTCTCCTCTGCAGTGGCCCGGCGATACAGCTCTAGACCATTCGAGGCAGAGCAGAGTCGGTCAACTATGCCCAGTCTGCCTTCGTCGCATCACAGGAATCAATGACCAATCGAATTCCCAAGTTGAACTAGACGCATGCTGTCTCGAATGTTGCGGTTGACCGGTTTGATTCGGCTTTGGTGCTTTTTGGGAGAGCGGTGAAACTCGTTCAGTTTGCCGCCGTTGCCTCGTCTGGCGCTTGCAAACACCCAGGCGTGACATCCTCTTTCAATCGGTCGATGCAGCATTTTTGTTTCGAAAAGACTTTGTATGGAAACCTGTAGACTTCTAGTGACAGAACTACCGCAACTTTGCGTTTTCGTCTCCGCGGGGTAATAGGACTTTTCGGCTCATAGCACGTGAAGAATGTGGAGTCTATAAATGCAGCAGGTCGTGAGGATCGCGGAGAAACCACGAGAATAAGGTACAGATATATCATTAACGCCGTTTCACATGCAATCGAGCCGTTGCGGACGTGGAGGTGTGTCACTGTTCCATCATGGCCTCGGACCGAAATACAGACTTCGGGTATATCTTCACCGGGCAAGATTCGCCACTTGGGTCGAATAGGCAGTTGTCGATTCAATTTATACCTGGTCGGAGCCGACGGCCACCGGGAACGCTAGCGATAGAGCCGCCGGGCTGGCATCGTGAAACTAGCGGGATTAGGAACTCAATGACGTAAGTAGTAGCTGGGCGATTATATGAACCCCTGTTAGGTAAGAGCTGTGTGAGTGGTACCTGTGTGCGTTCACGATGTCGCACAACACATGAAGTTACCCCCCCCCCCCCACCCACGAGGGATGTGTCTCTCGGGAAGGTTTATGGCTTGCTGATTGTTGAGGCGAGGCGGCCGGAAGGCGTGACATGCAGGGATTCGTGGGGGTCTCCCGCAGGAGAAGGCGGGAAGAAGAGTCAATTAAGTTGTTGAGTTTCAAGGTCATTTGTCGAAGAACGTCAGAAGATGGTAGAGCACGAGAGCCTTTGGGGGCCTTTTTCGGCAGGTGAGCCGACGTGGCATTTCGACGTTTGACGGGCAGGGGATGGCGGTTAAAGGTGTCCTCTCAAGTAGCGAGTTGTTTGGAGGTGTCAGTTTGGCCGACTGCTGGCGGTGGTAAGATGACCGTAGAACACATGCTGTGGGTTGGGCCAAGATGATATTCGGTCGTGGTGGTGTGTGGGTTTTTCTCTGGCCCTGATTCCTCAAATGGCGGTTTCTTTCGTGCCGAGGGTGGGATAAATCGACGTCCATTTGAGATTGGCATGGTTGGTATGATGAGCAGCGAAACAGGGACGATGATTCGCAGGAGGCCAATTGCCCCGCAACCCCGCGTTACCAGGAACTGAGGCTGGTCCACGGTCCACCAGATCTGGACTTTGGCTTATTTGAAGAGTGGTGAGTTGTGAGGTCTTTGGTTAGAGTATCCAAGTTCTTCGATGCCGGTTTGGAAATTGGGGCCGTGACATAGCAGTAGAAGGCGCACTTCAGGTTCAGGGACTGGCAAGGTCCCTTGCTCATCGGGCGTGACCGGAACAGGCGCGGATGGTCTTTCGCATCGACTCCTCCTACCTAGCATGCCGGAGGGAGGAGACGTCGTCTAGACCGGCGGCATGGAGATTGGAATCGATGGAGACAGTGACAAAGAGTCCCAACGGGGAAAGCGTGATATGACAGGGGCGGGATGGGTTGAAAGGACCCTGAAGCGCAACGGCGGAACGGCGGTGATTCGGGGCGGCACACGACAGCCCGTGATTTGTGTCATCGTTGGACGATCGATCCCTTGGCCGTGGGTTGAGTTGTAGGTAATAATTTGGATCCGTGTCATGGCATGGGCTGGTCCGCTTGATGGCTGGCGTGGTGGCTTGACTTGATGGTTCCGAACAACGGCAGGCTAATAATGAGCTGGTGGTGAGTGGGAGAGCAAAGCGGGAGGAGGTGAATCCGCTTCTTTGCCCGCTCAAACTTGATGATGGGCTGCATATCTTAGCAGCTTCCGGATTCTAGGATGAGGGATGATGCTGTTGATGGTGGTCCCCTGGTAGACGTTGCGTCGCAGGTTTATCCCTCTTCCAGATAGAGCAGCGGGTCTCCTGAGGTGTTGCTGGTTGTGCAGTTGCGTGCAGCCGGGCTGCTTGCGACTCGACATTTGGCTGCGGTCAGCGCCGTGCAGGTGTAGGAAGTACTGCGGTGCCGCATAGCTAGGTGGTAAATGGGCGTTGCTTGCGCGCGCGCGAGATGCCGGTTGAAGAGGAGGTTGAAGTTGGGACGATGGGCCAAAGAGACCTTGGTCGTCGAGTTCTGACTCGGCAATATTCGAGAATTACGTTATGGGTATTGCCGCGCTAGACCCGAAACGGGCGGTACCGGACTTTCTATAAGGTAATGGGAGCCACTTCGCTAAAGGGGTGGGGCACCACGCCTAGGGCACTTCACTCCAGTCTCCAGGTCTACGCAGGAAGGAATGTACGTCTGCGCTACAAGCGCCGGTCGAGGCAAGAAGCGGCGAGTGAGCTGCAGAATGGCAGTAGTCAATGGTGGGGCCCCATGTTCCGCCCGAGTACCGCCGACTCGGATCGTGCAGCAACCACCACCTTGGAGTCCTTGGAGTTCCTTACCTTCCATACCTTAGGTACCTTACGGAGTCTTGGGAGGCATGTACCCTCCAACCTTGCAATGTAGGCACGGGTACGGAGTGACGGAGTGACGGAGTTACACTACGGAGCTGAAGCTTGAGGAAACCCCAAGGGCCCCAAAAGACAAGATGAAATATATGAGCCGTGATTTGCCCATTTGCCATTATGTATTTCTGTCTCGTAGCATCTTTCTAGAACGCCTGCCCCGGAATGGACAGAGATAAGGCGGCGCCCATCTCCCCTCCCAAATGTCTCGTGCTTTATCTTTCCGTCCCTCCATCGACACCATCACTTCCCTTCCCCCATGCCATTCCCAGCATCGACGACCCAGTCATCGTGCCAGACAGGGCCGAAGGGTCGACAAGTCGCACGCTTTGCCATGTGCTTTTGTGGAGATTTACCCTTCAAAGTTCCCATCCGGCCACCAGGCTGTGACCATCACCAAAGTCACCATGACCAAAGTTTGTGAGTCGGAGAGTCCTCCATACCTATTCTCCATTGTCCACCTTTCTTCTTTTCACGCGGAATGCAACGAAAACGGCCCTGGCGGCCTTTTTAGCCTCGCGCCTTCAAGCACACTTCCCTGCTACCATTCAAATCCCCGGTGGCCTCTACGGAGTGCTGATGCTCCTGGTACGACGTAATCGCTATCAAACGTTCAATATGTCACCTAGACCTACTGCGTAGAGGCTAGACCTGCTCGGCTAACATGCCTTGACGTCTCCAAGTGCTTCACCGTACCCTGTTCTCGTCTTTGAGCGATAGATCACTTGGTCACTTTCTTATTGTTCACCCGACGTCTATTTCTCTTACCACACTTTCTTACCTTTTGCGCCTTCTTGTCTACCTTACTATCGGCCGCCGCATCGACGCGCGCCTCGTCGTTCGATTCCTGGCGAGCCGCAAGGTAATTCATTCCTCCGTAATTGGGTGGTCTCTGGCTTGGCTCTGTTCAACAACCGATCCGACACTTACACCCCCCGCGTATCTTGGGCGTGGATGTTAGAAAAGCACAGCCCCGGGCCTACCTACCCTGTTCTCTTTATGTTTTTTTCCCTTTTGCCCTGTTTCTTGACTTTGGTTCGTTAGCCGGGAGTTCCCCATGTCATTTTTTCACTGACACGGACAAAGTCTCTCGCTCTCTCTCCTGCTCGTCTCATTGAGACTTTTTTTCTTGATGCCAAGCCATGCCTATGCCTGTCTCCTCAGGTATTGCATTTGCAGCTGCCGCTTTGCACATCTTTCGTGTCGGTGAGGGCAAGGCAGGCACCAGGCTGCAGAAGAAGACTGCACTGCGGTGCGGTAAGAGTAGAGGCAAAAGGGACGCCAGGAGGGTGTCCGTCCCATTCCATCCCATGCCATCCCGTCCCGTCCCATCTCAGTCGACATGTCCTTGCCCATGCTCTTGTCTCCATCTTGATCCCCATACTCCATCAAACCAAGGTTTGGACCATTCTTTCTCGATGTCTTTTTCCGCCGCTTGGTCCTTTAGTCGGACCATTGAGACCAACGCCCGCCGGCCACTCAGATACTGCCGCGCCTCCTCTTCCAATACACCCTCCTGCTTCTTCCTCCACCGACGCGAGACGTGCCATTCATAGTGAAGGGGTAGAGTAAGAGACTTTGGCCGGGCCTGCCTGACATCTTTGCAGTAGGCCGCCGGCGGTCAGGAACTTTGACCCTTCCTGGTTGGAGCCCCATCCAATCCTGACTGTGCTCCTCTCTCACGGCAGATCCTGTGTCAAGCGGCGTTCTGTTTTAGTATGTCTCTCTCTGTCTGTCCTTGCGGGTTTAGAGGAACCGCAACACTGTCGATCAAAGATTGATCGAAAAAAGTGAACCACTGTACGAGGGGCAGCGGCAGTGTAAAAAAAGAACAGCAAGAAGAAAAAAAAAGAAAAAAAAAAACCTTCACCCGGCATTTGAAGTCCCCTGGGCGTGTCAGTGTTTGGGTACCATATCTCTCTCACCTACATTCTGTTATTCATTTTTTACGTGGTTGGGCCGGTAATAGAGTGAGTATTCGTAAAGGTGGGAGGAGAAAGAGAGAAGGAGAAGGAGCTTGCAAATCCCATCTTGTCAGGTTCCTCCTTCTCTTACTGTTGTTTTTCTCTCTTTCCCCTTGCGCATCCATCCGTCCATCCATACCTGACCTTTCTTTACCTTACGGAGTACTGGACTGGAGTAGGTGTGCTCTTTACCTTAACCACCTTGGCTTTTTCTTTTCCTTCTCCTTCTCTCTTACTCTCTCTTTTCCCTCTCTCTTCTTTTCCCTCCTCCTACTCTCTCCCTCCCTCCCTCTCCTCTTCTATCCTCCTCCTCATCTGCTCACCCCATCCATCCATCGTTCTCGCCACCCAATCCCCATAAAATTTAATTATTTCTCCGTCTCCAACAAAAACGGCCAACCCCCAAACTGGACGCTCTCCAAGGAACCCAGGGATAAGAACGAAGATCCAAGATCAAGGACGTCCTGGTGCACCGACACATCCATTAATGGATACTTGAAGCGCCATTAGAGACATTGGACATTGCTCTCTTACATATACTTTTCTCCTCCGCCTCTGGGACCCAATGACACCGATAAGCAAGGCTTATCTCATCCTTGCCGCCATCGTCACTTGAGAGTCCACCGATATCGATCCATCAAAACCCCATTCATCCAACCCATCCAATCCCAAGTTTGGATTACTTCCCAGTCCCGGGCCCCAATTCCGGCCCTGCATCCGCACCGCACCCCCCAAAAAAGTACAACCACCATTACATTTCCATCACCAAAAACGGGCGCAAATCGTTCCGCCTTGGCCACTCCTGTCCTGCGGCGCACGCTACCTTATCTTTGCCTTTCCCCAAAGAAACTTGAAGCCACGACCGCACCGCGCCCCCTCGGACTTTCTACATCCCACCCCAGATCTTGACGAGGAACCACTCAAACTCAACACATACCTAGAGAAGTACCTCTTCTCGAGTCTCTGGAACTTGGAACGCCTACCTTTTACAGAGTATCCCGTTCCCAATTCCCGTTGTCGCCTTATCTTGTACCCCTCGCACGCACGCGACACAACGCGCCTCACTACTCGGACGGATACCTATCAGCCTCTTGCTAGGTAGCTCTTGGAAACACAATCTTCTCGTGTCTTTGTTCCACCTCGTCTAGCCTTGAAGCATTCTGGGCCCCGTTCATCTCACGCCAAACTTCGCAATCGCTACCGGCCGTTGTCCGTCTGCTGGTGTACCTGATCATCTTTGCCCGCTGCCGCCTCCCAGGGTTCCAACAAGCCCGTCTTATCTCAACCGGCCTCGGCGCACCGTAGCGTTATCAGTCCAGTCCCTGTGGTGGCCCGTCTGCTGTTTCGTGTTACAACACAGGCTCACCCATAGGAATTCATCAAGATCGAATTACCGCTCGCCAGCCAATCTCATTTGGCGGATCCTGCATTGGTACTACGCACACAATTCTCAAATCTCACGTCAACTCGACCACAGATATTCTTATTCCTCTGCCGTCGATCTCGAGTGGCGGCCCAGACCTAGGACCAGCACCAGGATCAAGCCAACGAGCGACATTGCATCACTTGCTTCGCATCCCATCCCATCTGCTGCACGCCGTGGGGCTCCTTTGAACCAGCTTCCATCCCGGGGAGTGTGTGCCAGCCTCTCCCGTCTGCTTCCTTGGCCTTTGACGAAGCCTATCGTCCTATCACCGTTGTCATATCTCCGGTTAACCCTAGGGAGTAAATTCACGCCCGCTTCATTCCCCCAATCTCCAGACAAGGGCCCCGGGACCCCGACTTGACGAACCGGGTCCGTCCGCCCGTCTGCTTCCCCTGCGTCGGCCCAGCCCTGCCTGTATATACATAGCATTGTCTCTACTGCCGCGCATTACCTATCCATCATGTCCAACCCAAGTGCCGTCACCAGGACGGCTCCCATCGCCATTGCACCAAAACCTCCCCGCCGCCAGAACTCTTATCTGCAAGAGGCATTCACGAACCTCGAACTTTTCCGCGGCGGCAGCATGCCTGGACGGGAAATCGCAGAGTCTGTTGGCTCATATACCACACGTTCACTCAGCCCATGCGAATCCTGCCAACGATCTAGGGTCAAGTGTATCGTGAGCGAAGACGAAGATAGCTGCATACCTTGCCAGGCTAGCGGATCCGATTGTTCCTTGCTCAACAGCCCCCAGCCAAGGAAACGCAAGCTGAACGGTGACTTTGACGACAGTGGTAAAAGAAGGTCAGTCTGCTCAATTTCCCCCTCTTCTCATGCTTTCATTCTCACTCCCCTCTCCTACCAATACTCACTCTCACATTGCTACTACTCCCCGCCTATTTCCCCCTCCTCCCTCCTTAACCACATTGGCGAGTCCGTCCCCCTACTGCTCCCTCCCCGCCAGCCTGGCTCGCTTCCGCTTGAGCTTGCATTTTGCGCCCGTTTGATGTTTCTTGGGCAGCCATGGGGGCACGCCGCGGTCAGGGGGGCACGTCTGATAACGAACCTTAATCTCTGACACGTGATTGGTCCATTAGTTCACCAGCTAGAGCCGATATCAGAAGGCGAAGGCAACATCAACCAAGCCTCTCCAGCACCACGGGAAGCAGCTCTTTTCTTGAAGACATGGCGAATGTCGGAGGCCCGACTCTGCTCAAGCGGACGCTGGGTCTCCAAAATGATCGCTACAGCCAGTACATAGGCCCGACGACCGACTTCGAGCCTTCTCTCATCAACCTGTCACCATTTAACCCTCAAGATGAGAGTCTACTGGCGCGCGGCACTCTGCGCAAGGTCAGTGACGATGACACGTTCCTGCTACTACCAGATTCCAACACCCCCGGCCACGAGCATATCCTCGAGGATATCGAGGAAATTGAGGGTCTCGTGCGGCCACATGGTCGCAAACTAGTAGACTTGTACTTCCGCATCGTTCACCCCGCCTTCCCGATTATTCAGAAGACCGTCTTCCTTGAAAAGTACGAGCGCAGTTACCGCGAATTTTCGCCTTGTCTACTAGCTGCTGTTTACCTGTTTGCCATCAACTGGTGGGAGCACGATGAAGAGCTCGCGCAAGTCCCTCGACCCAACATTCCCAACCTCGAGCGGATGATCCGGACAACTCTTGCCGACGCAATTTATCGCCCGAAATTGTCCACCATCCAGGCCGGTCTCCTTCTCTCCCAGCGACCCGAAGGCGACCAGTGGGCTCCGACTGCTCAGCTCGTCGCCACCGCCCAGGAACTTGGCCTTCACCTCGACTGTACGCACTGGAAAATCCCACCTTGGGAGAAGGGATTGCGGAAACGCCTCGCCTGGGCTTTGTATATGCAGGACAAATGGGGTTCGCTCGTTCATGGACGGCCTTCGCACATTTTCTCCACCAACTGGGGTGTCCAACCACTTACGGATCATGACTTTCCCGATGTCGAGTGGGACGAGAAGGACGTGGAGGAGAAATTGGATATCGAACGCGGTCGTACATTGTTTGGTCAAATGGTACAATTGTCGCAGATTCTTGCCGAGATTCTCGATACCTTCTACTCATTGCAGGCCATGCAAAACGTCACCAACGCCGGTGGACAAGGCACGCATCTGGTTTTGGGCATGGCGAAGCCCATACAACTGAAGCTCAAGGAATGGTATGCCAGTTTGCCAGCGGCCATTCGCATGGACAGCACGTATTCGTCAATCTCTGCCCCGCCAGGTCGTTTGTCAAGCATCGGATATCTTCATCTTGCTTACTTCGCCGCCGAAATCACACTGCATCGCCGTATCATTCGTTCGCTCGAAGCCACCGGGTCGGCTGTCGATTCCTATGTTCAGCACATTTGCCGAAGCGCGGCCAAGGCTCGTCTTATTTCCGCAATGGATTTTGTCAACCGTTTGAACACCTCGCACCTTCGCTCCTTCTGGTACTTTGCGTCCAAGACCAACTTTGCCCTCATCGGCACATTTGGTTCGCTTCTGTGGGCGACATCCCCAGGACGAGAGGAAGCCGATTGGTACCGTAGGCGCTTGGGCGAATACCGCTGGACGTTATCCGTGAGCTCGAAGCCTGGCGAAGGCAAAGGTCTCACCATGTTTGCCATGACGATGCTCGATATTTCGACAGGCCTGCTCAAGAAACTTCCTGAGAAGCCTTCAATGAGCCGCAGCGGAAGTGTGGTGGATATCGGACTTGGAAGCATTAGTAGCAGCTTTGCTAACAATGGCTTGCTTTCTCTTGGACAGAGCGCGCCAGCAACGATGAGTCTAGGAGGATTTAGCGGACTGCCAAGCGCCGATGTGAGCAATGCTCAGAGCCCCCTCAGTGTGGACAGCAGCGATGACGAGATGTACGAGACATTCGCCCCGACGTCGGGTATGGCAGGCTTGGCCGAATGAAGAGTGTAGACTGCAGCGGCGATAAATGGACCATCGCTAAAGCTGTAAAGGGGAGAATAATGACAACATGAAGAGACGAAGACTCGCTCAAGCGGGAGATGCCATCCACGAGAACGGAGCTTTTTTTTGGAGGATTTTGGGATTGCATCATGATCTGCAGGATACCACTGGTTGATGGGCGGCGGGCCTCGCGAAGGCTATGTCAGAAAGTTGGAAAGAGAGTGATGGCCGCCGTCCACGACCTCATATTGATGATATTTCGGAATTTTTGTTTTACTTTTTGCTCGGGATCGATGATGCGAGAAGGGGAACCCAACGCGATTCATTCGGTTTCGGCGCAAAACACTCGGGAGGGATATATACCATCCATTATCTTTGAGCGGGACGAAAGTCGTAGCATCATTTTTTGGAGGTTGAGCGATCCATACCTTGCCTTACATATTAGCATAGATTGCAGAGCTTTTTTGATGAAATCATACATACCTTGATGTCTTGCGATGGTTTAAGCCTACACGCCTTGAGTGCTTGCTACCGTGTTACGGTACCTTGATGTCTCGCCTAGTCGGTCAGGCTAAACGGTGGTGAATCTCACCTTTTTAGTAACATTTGGGTACGCCTGTTGAAGAAAGATGGAACCGAAATGCCGTGAGCCGCATTCATCAAGCTGATGATGAGAAAGCATGGGGTTCCATGAGCCTCAAACGGCGGAACCAGCACCCTCAAGTATCCAGACACGCACTCAACCGAAATCACGCAATCGATGGTGACATGGTAACCATCAGCCTCGCCTTAACGACTGGCAACGAAAAGTCAAACATCTTACGTCGTCATTGACAGCGGCAATTATCGGCCTTAGGCAAGAGTTCGAAACAAGAAAGAGGCCAGTATCGCGGCTCGCAGCCTGCCGGTCCTGCGTGACTGTGAGCCCCCCAATCACGACTGTGATGACCACTTTGAGTGTAAGGTGCAGCTGGCACTGCGTGATGATGCTACTTGAGACAGCTAACCGTCGCACGTAGCTCCATTTGTATATAATTCTCAACAGAAACGAATTCACAAACTACCGGTAGAGTAATTGAGAACATATAGCATAGATCTCGACGTATAAGTCAAAGTGAGGCCAACGATGGCATTTTGTGAAGGTACTGTGGAATTCCCGAGCAGGTCTCATTACGTAATCCCGCTGTCCCCCCGGTGCCCCGCTACAACCGGCGCCAAATGTCCAAGGCAGCGGCGCAACAAGAACCCCCACCATCTCCGAAATCCCACCTTTCGACTCCTACAAGCCTGGGATTTCCCGTCCCGCCGGAACCCTTCTCCGCCGCGACTTTCCCAAAAACCAACTCCGCCGAAAGAACACCGTCGCGGGCCGTTCGCGATCACGATCACAACCAACACGACTAGCCGAACCTCCCACGAACCTCTCTTCCTTCGAAACTTCTATCGCAAACCCCCCCCCCCCCCCTCAACCTCGCCCAAAATGCAAGGCTTCAACATGGGACGCTACGTCCCGCCCGAACACGAAGGCACGACAACAGGCAACGCCCTCGCCCGCAAACACCCCCTCGGCGCCCGCGCCTCCAAACCAGGAATCCTCGTCGTCCGCTTCGAGATGCCCTTCGCCATCTGGTGCTCCACCTGCCCGAAACCCACCATCATCGGCCAGGGCGTCCGGTTCAACGCCGAGAAGAAGCGCGTCGGGTCCTACTTTTCGACGGCGGTATGGCAGTTCCGCATGAAGCACGCCGACTGCGGCGGCTGGATCGAGATCCACACGGACCCCAAGAACACGGCCTACGTCGTCGTCTCGGGCGCCAAGAAGCGCGACACGGGCGAGGAGGGGAGGGCGCCGCGGGAGGGGGAGATGGCCATCCTCACCGGAGAAGAACGCGAGAAGCTCCGCGGCAACGCCTTCGCTTCCCTGGAGAAAACCATTGAAGACCGGCAACACCTCGCGCAGGCGACGGAGCGCATCGACGAGTTACAGGACGCTGCCGACAGAGCTTGGGACGATCCGTACACGCGCAACAAGGCGCTCCGCGCGACGTTCCGCGCGGGACGGCACCGGCGCGAGATGGAGGCCGCGGTGGGCGAGGCGCTGAAGGATAAGATGAGTTTGGGGATCGAGCTCGTGCCTGCGACGGAGGAGGATGCGCGGCGGGCGAGGTTGGTCGAGTTTGGGGGCGTCGGGGAGGGGGTTGACGAGGCGGGGCTGAAGGCTTTTGCGAAGCCGCTTTTTGCGTCGTCGTCTCCTTCGCCTGGGCCTTCTGCCTCGGTCAAGGACGGCAAGTCTACGACGACGACGGCTGGCAAAGCGGCGCTGCTGCCCAAGGGAACACCCAAAGCCCAAGTTCTCGCTTCCAAGAGGAGGGAGACCATCGTCTCCGAGATTGTCGGGAACACGCGCATGGCGAGGGATCCGTTCCTGGTCGAGACCAAGGGGGCGGCGGAGAGGTCGTCGGCGCCGAGGATCCCCGGGCTGAAGAGGAAGCGTGATGAGGACGGCGGCGGCGGCGGCGGTGGTGGTGGTGCGCAGCAGAAACAGGAGTTGCCGAAGACCACGGAGCCCGAGCAGGGCACGCCTTCGTCCAAGTCGCTTGTGGCGTACGATTCTGATTCGGATTGAAAAAGGGGCCCCTCTATACTTTGATTGTGCGAGGAGCGCCTTTGGTTGGTTTGTGTGGCGTTTTAACGGATATGATTTAGAGCAGAGATACCCTGGACATTTATATTGGCGTCATTGTATTTTTACTACAGAAGGTTTTCTTTTTTTTAGCATAGATCAACTCAAGGGTGCATCCTCGATTGAGGATTACCAGAATGTGAACCTTCAACAAGCTCATCTACACCATCATCAGCCGTATCTCAGGTGCAGTTTGGCACATGTTCTTGAAGATGCGCCCTCACATCGTACTCAGGACACATCCATAACACGCCACTTGGAGTCACAGAGGGCAGTTATTTCTGTTTGCATGACTGTTAACGACTACCTAATGTAGCTCCTAGAGCCACTGGTCCGAGTTGATCGAACAAATTGGAATCCAATTTGGGGTGGTATGTATGCTGCGCACGCCCATATCGTCCCCATCGGTCTTTAGCAGCTCTCCTCGTGAGCAATGGTCATCATCATAATCAACCCCCCATCCTATCCGCGATTGTCTCATGTGAAAACTCCAAAGCTGATTCCCATAAAAATACCCTTTCCTAGTCCCTTAAACACAAAGATGGTAGAATCCTGGCCTCGCTGCTGTTCGCTGGTGAGGGAACACTAAGTGCCCCTCAGCAGGACCACGTTGAGGAGGGTTCAAGAATGCCAAGTCCAATCACAACCCGGGGGATATAAGTCTCCTGCGACGCCATTTCCATGAATGCTCTCTCTAGCCGTGTTTCCCTCAAAGTTCCCGAGTGCGCTTCATACATCGTCAAGGCGGCCGGCGGGTTCCTCGTCATCGTCGCCGAAACTGCCAACGGACGACATGTCGTCGTCGTCTTCGCTCTCGGCGCCGGCTTCGTCGGCAGCATCTTTGCTTGCGTACTTTTGGACGTACTCTGTGCCCTCGTTAGCAAGCTATCTTGACCCCGTTTTGCCTTCTATTGCGTCGACGCACCCTTGACCTTAGCGTCGTAGCTCTTGGGTTCTCTTATCATCAGGGCAGCCGCCTCGCCGTTCAGGGGGTCCGTCGGGTTCGGGTATCGAAGAAGTTGAGGCAAGAAGACCTCAAAGATGTTGATCATGTCGAACATGGGCGACCAAGTCTGGTTGATGACATCCAGGCAGACGGAGCCCGACCTAAGCCATTTCACAGATCAGCCCCTTGCTCTGTTTTGCTCCCTCCCATACCACTTGTTCGTCCATATGTATCTCGGTCGGACGTTCTCTACTCACAGCTCGTCGATGTTGGGGTGGAAAATGCGATTCACGAATCCGATACTCGGTGACTTATAGGGGTACTGGTCAGGAAGCTCGACATGGACCTTCCAGACGCCGCCTTCGAATGGAGCTGCAGAGAATCAGCATAGTAAACTAATACATGGGTATTGGTTGGACTGACTCTCGGTAGGGCCCTTAAATCTAACGTAGAACTCTTGCCTAGGTGGTGGGGTTAGGATCGGAGGGTGTCGTCGAATGGGTCTAAGTCTTACACTTGACGTGGCGTTAGTCGCAACAGCTCTGAATATGGGCTAGGGAGGCAACTTACTGTTGTCGTTCACCAGAGTAACCTCATAGTCACTCATCAACCTACAAAGGTCAGTATATCAAGCAGGAGGTGGTCGGTCGGCAAATCGCACATCCTGCGTCAGGTTAGCGAGCTACCAAAGGTATGGTGTGACTTGGGGCGCCGTTACTTCATGACCTAGACAAAAGACAAAGACAAAGGTGTGAGCTTGCTGCACCATTATCATACAAAGACTCCAGTAGCACTGTAGACTTACATCAGTCTCGATTCTTCTGCGTGGGCTGCTCATCTTGTCAGTTGCGCGGGGTGTTCGGACGACTGTTCGATCGGGGTAGAGTTGTTGTAAGATGGATGCGGGGAAGGATGGATCGATGTTAGTGTGGAGGTTCCCCTATATATGAGGTCTCGCCGCGGGGTCTTGAGAGACAATATCCTATACGGGATGTCGCTTGTTGTTGGTCTTGAAATCGTGAGGAGTGCAGTGGGTGGTTACAGAGAGGAGGAGAAGGTCGGATCGGGTTCCTGACGCCAAGTCACGCGCAATGATGATGTGGGCGATCCCGGACCATGAGTGATAAGTGCAACGATAAGGAATGGTGGGTCCGAGGATTAGGCGGCTAGGCGCGGATCTTGCCAGCCACACAGGTTCCCTTATTGTCTGTTGGAGCCCACTGCCCACCTGTCTTGGGCTCTTACATGACTAAGGCCATGCGGGACAATGCAAGCCTTAATCGTCTCGGAGGAACAATGTCGAAACTGGGGGTCGATGTTGGAGAGGCAAAACGTTCCTCCAGTATCGAAGGGTTACATACAAAGCCGCAGATACTTTCAAAAAAAAGAGTTACTTGAATTCAATCGTCATTTCCTCAGGTTCTGCAGCGGCATTCAGTCTTGCTTCAGGTTGCAAGTATACAGCTCCAGCTGAACTCAACTCACCTTAGACATTCAGAGCCAGATCAGCCAACAAACACCGGCAGTGCCGACTAGTAGAGTTCGCAAGAATGATGTAAGTCCTTGATGCTGTAAGAAAAAGCAATCCATAAGGGCCGTTCCGTCCAACGACATCATCTGCTTGCGGGATCTCTTGAGACATTTCTACAAGGAACAACCCATCATCCCACGCAAGTACGGATCGGATGGACTGCAGTCGTGGGCAAGGTTGTACGCTGTCACGAGCCAGGAAGGAAACGCCGTCTTCTAATGGGAGGGGGGGACTATCCGTGATACCGGCCGTCCGTCACTTCCTTCTACCCAGGTATGCGGGGACTTATACGCAGTGAAAGCGGTGTCGGTTGGCCATGTTAAAGGCTAAAAGTCAACGAGAATAGACTCCAAAAAGTCAAGTCACGCGAGCGCCATCATCCCAAGCGTCGGGTTCGCTAGCCAGCTTGTCCCGATCTGGGCCAAGGGAAACCTTGGACATCCCAATGCCCGTCCTCGCGGAGGGCCGAGAGCAGAAACCGCTGGGCCCGAGGCAGAGTTGCCTCGGTCTTAGCTCACTTACCTCAGCAACGGGCCCTGAGAGGATCAGCATGGTACTGACGCCCTACGTAGTATGGACCAGGACGATAAGCGCAGCACGGCTCACTAATCCCTTCCCAGAACAAAAGGTACGTATCCGTCAAGAGACGGCGATGGACCCTGGAGGGGGGACCACCGAACGTGCCTCGGCGCCTTGTCCAATCACGGAGGTTGGTCGCAGGTGGACCGGACACCGTTCCCTGGACCTTGGGGGACATTCACAGCGAAGCGTCCAGCACGGCACCTGTATGGTCAGCTTTGTGAGATCGACCCGCTTTTACCATCTCTAACCCCCAGCCCAGCGAAGCGGCGGGAACGAAACACCACCGGTAATTTTGGAGATACTCAATTCTACGCAGCAAAAACCATCATGACTTGGATAATAAAAGATTGCGCTTCGCCCTTCAACGCAAACTTCTCCTAATCTTTTCTCTCCACACTGAAAACATCAGCATCATCACGACCAAATTTGCATCTTTGCATTCTCATTTTTTTCTGCACTTGCATATCCCTTCCATACGTTTACTTCTTATTCAAGACAAAAAGGTACTTGTCTGCCCATATGTCTCTCCCTACAATCCGAAGTACCTGTCTGAGGTCGTGTGCCTCTCTTCTGAGAAGCACGCGACCCTCGACAGCAGCGTCTCTGATGCGACCCATGTATTCCGCTGTCACGCAACCATTGCAGATGCGACACAGCTCGCATTCTCCCATGGGTACAACTTCTGCCAACCAAAGAAAGAAAGTCACACTTGGTTCTTTGCGCAGTCTGTACAAGAAGCGCGAGCCAATCACAGTCATGACTGCACACGACTTCCCCAGTGCCCACGTTGCCGACCATGCCGGCATGGATATTATCCTTGTGGGCGACAGCTTGGCCATGGTTGCGCTTGGTATGGAAGACACGAGCGAAGTTGTGGTAGAAGAAATGCTGCTTCATTGCCGCTCTGTCGCAAGAGCCACCAAGTCCGCATTTACTGTAAGTCTACTCTGGATCTAATCTGCAAATATCGTACTGATCCAAACTTAGGTTGGCGATTTACCCATGGGCAGCTATGAAATAGCTCCGGAACAGGCTCTGGAAACTGCCATCCGCTTCGTCAAAGAGGGCCGCGTGCAAGGCGTGAAGCTCGAGGGTGGCAAGGAGATGGCCCCCACAATCCAGAAGATCACGTCCGCGGGCATCCCCGTTCTCGCGCACGTGGGACTGACACCGCAACGGCAGAACGCCCTTGGCGGCTTCAGAGTGCAAGGCAAGACTTCCGACGGGGCCCTGAGGCTCCTTGAGGATGCCCTCGCCGTACAAGAGGCCGGTGCTTTCGCCATGGTCATCGAGGCGGTTCCCGCTGAAGTCGCAGCACTTGTCACGGAAAAGCTCTCTGTCCCAACCATTGGCATCGGCGCCGGCAATGGCTGCTCCGGCCAGGTCTTGGTGCAGGTCGACATGACTGGAAACTTCCCTCCCGGCCGATTCCTGCCAAAGTTCGTCAAGAAGTACGGCAACGTCTGGGGCGAGAGTCTTCGTGCCATCGAGACCTATCGGGACGAGGTGAAGAGCCGACAGTATCCTGCACCCGAGCACACCTATCCCATTTCCAAGGAGGCGCTTGACGAATTTACCAGCGCTTTGGAAAAGTTGTGAGGAGCTGACCGCGTTCGGTGGCTAATAGATCGTTGCTTTGCGTCACTTTCGTGCTGCATTACCGGTGTTTGGGAGTCTAGAGGGCGGAAGCATTTTTATCGTTTTTCAACCATAGGATACCATGTAATAGCATACTTAATCTCAGCCGAAGGCTGGATTCATAGCATAAGAAATCACAAGCTGACCGCTTGAATCTTTGAAGCACTATCGCAAGCATGTTAGCATTTGCGTCTACCATTAGTAATAAATGCTTCATAGACGTACACTATGCAAGTTACCGACAATCTCGTCGAGGGAGGGGGCGAAAGAGTCATTGACGTAACAAAAGACGCTGTCTGTTTCTTGAAGCTTGAGCCTCTTGCGCAGATACCAGATGACAGTGTGGAAAGTCTGGGTAGATGAGATCTTGGCCACCCCTCGAGCGAGCGAGGGTGCACTTCCGACAGCCTTGAATTTAACGACGACCTTTTCTGAAGGATACTCGCCTGCGCTGCTCAGAGCAGAGGCCACATCGCGAGGTTGAGCTATCAGGATGGCTGAGGCGGACATGGTGAGTGGCACTTCAGGAGAGGCTGGACGATCTGGAATGGTGGCAGGCGGAGGTGACGCCGAGTCTGGCCTGGGGATGCCAGGCGACGATGGGGTAGCCATTTTCGGATGCTGCGTTGCTATCTAGAGTGGGTGCGTGGTCGAAGAAGTGTTGAAATGAGTAGGATGAGAATCGAAAGCGGTGTCGAACTAGCCGAGTCATCAGATACAGAGAGGTTGTTCGGATGAATAGAAAGTAAGGTAAAGGAAGGAGGTGAGGTTGGAGATGAAAGAGTGAGACTGGCCATTCATTGTGTGCTAGGTTCGGCAGGTGGTTGGCCGGGGCCCCGTGAGTGGTTACTGCCTGAGTGCGCCCTGGGCGGGCTTGCTAGGCACCTCGAGCACCTCACCTCAAGAACCTTCTGTTCTCCAGATACGACTACACGCCCACCATCAATTACATACCTATCTAACGGAACAGTCCAGACCAATTTCGAACCGTCTCTTCATCATGGCCTCGCGATGCTACAGGCGACTGATATTAAGAGCACAAGATCCGATAATCTCGTAGGCCAAAAAAATTGGACTATAGGCTATCTGGGACCATGCATGCACGATGATCGCAGAGTACCGTACTTGGAGAGAAAGATGCAGGGAATCGATGCAACGACCCTCGGCTTCAGGCGCGTAGTCCTGAATCGACGTCTCTCACTCTCACAGCATAAGCCACGCTTATTACCTTCCAGAGAGCATAATATGCAGTGAGCAACGCTCGAGCGAGCGAGCGAGCGAGTGATTCGCGACCACGCCTTCTGCCGCGGAGAGCCAACTCGTAGTCGGGCTACTCGTAGCAATTCACTTCTTCTCACTTCTTCTCCAGGCCTGCTTAGTGTCGGAGGGGCAGGCAGACGTGACACAACCATAAGAAGTCATCTCTGATTCACCTCCCCTTCCTTATTCCTACGCCACACAATCACAGATAAGATGTTGCTTACCATTATGGTCATGAGCCTATTTATAAGGCGCATTTTGTGCACTTTGGACTGTTTCTTTTCCCAAACATTCTTTTAATCAAGCAAGACTCAATTCCTAACCTTGCGTACAGAACTTCGAACCCCTTTTAAGATCTTGATCTCGTCGTACCCCAGGGTCGCCCAAATCCACTAACATGGCAACAACACATGCTACGCTCGTGCGCAAGCAAACGCGTGATGTCAAAGACTTGGGAAGCTTGGCTTTTGTCTTTTCCTTAGACGGCTTGTATCTCGACGTTCCCGCCGTCATTGCTGTAGCGCGTCACGGGCTCGTTCCTCGCGTGAAGGATGACCAACTGATTCGAGACCGAATACGCCAGAGTATCAACGTCCTCGATCACCATGTGGAAAACGGCTGGGTCGTGTATGGCGTCAACACGGGCTTCGGTGGCAGCGCCGACTCACGGACGGAACAGCTCAAGAAACTACAAATCTCTCTGCTCCAACACACCCAAAGCGCCATCATCGCCTCCTCTGACCTGACCGACAGTCAAATTGATCAAGACGGACAGTCCCATGTTATTCCCACAGCTTGGGTGAAGGCCGCCATCGTAATCAGAGCGAACCAAAACCTCCGCGGCCATAGTGCCGTCAGGCTGGAGGTTATCGAGGCACTTCTCAGCCTTCTACGTCACGACATCACGCCGTTGATTCCTTTGCGAGGCACCATCTCGGCATCCGGGGACTTGATGCCCCTATCTTACATCGCGGGGACTCTGATTGGGGACCCCAACATTTCCGTCACCGTTGGATCAGGCCTTAGCAGAAAAGTCTTGTCTGCCCGCGATGCATTGAAACAATATGGCATACAGTCTGTTGAGCTGCAGCCAAAGGAGGGTTTGGGCCTGATTAACGGGACTGCACCCTCTGCTGCCTTGGCTGCGTTGGTAATTCACGAAGCGAACCAACTCGCAGTCCTCGCCCAGGGGCTTACTGCTTTCACATCCGAATGCCTACTTGGTAACGTCGAGTGGACCAATGAGTTCATTCACAGAATTCGACCTCACGATGGACAGAAAGAGGTGGCCAACAATATTCGCAACTTCCTCAAGTCCTCCAAGTATGTGACTGGTCTGGAAGGTAAGAAGCGGACGGGCCAAGGTCTATGGCAGGACAGATACTCAACTCGAACCGCGCCACAGTGGATGGGTCCGTATCTCGAGGACCTTCAACTAGCATATAGGCAGATCCGGACCGAGCTAAACTCAACCTCCGACAACCCAGTCATCGACATAGGCGTCGTCGGCGATGTGACCGCAGGGGATGTGTACTCTGGAGGCAACTTTCAAGCGACCGCCATCACCTCCGCCATGGACAAGACCAGAACGGCGCTGCAGATGATCGGGCGCATGCTCTTCTCGCAGTGCTCCGAGCTGATCAATCCGGCCACGAACAATGGTCTCGACCCGAACCTGGTCTATGGAGACCCTGACCAGTCCTATACTATGAAGGGCATCGACGTCAACATGAGTGCCTACATGTCGGAGCTGGCTGCGCTCGCGCATCCAGTCTCGTCACACGTCCAATCGGCCGAGATGCACAACCAGGGCATCAACTCCCTTGCGTTCCTCTCAGGCCGCCGTACCATGGAGGCCGTCGATGTCTTATCACACATGTGTGCCGCTCACCTCCTTGTATGCTGCCAGGCAGCCGACTTGAGAGCCTATCACGAGAAATTCCTCTCTTCCATATCTTTGTCGCCTTCCATGACGAACCTGGCCTCCTTGTTATCGGCAGACATGGACATCAAGAGCGAGGGTCAGACGACTGAGGCAACGACGACAAGAATTGGTTTGGACGAGCTGGTAAGAGCGTGGTGGTACGGGGCAAACAAGTACAGCCACACCCAGCGCTGCTCGGTTGTCGCGTCCAAAGCCGCCTCCCACATCATGGACTCCTTAGCCCACGATGGATCTAGCTGCGTCTCATTGATGCAAGTCCTGGCTGTCCGAGAAGAGTTCCGGCAAACCATGGAAGCGTGGGTCGCTGACCCATCCAACAACCCCAAATCGAACTACACGTACCCTGAAGGCCTAGGCCTAGGGTCTGCAGCGCTCCATGGTCTCGTGCGCCAGGAATTGCAAGTTCATTTTCACCAGGGCCTTAGAGAAGAGCAGTCCAGTACAATTGGTACCAGCGTTTCAAAGATTTACGAGGCAATTCGCCAGGCCACCGTCGTTCAGAAACTGTTGCCCTGTCTCTTTCAAGAGGACGGAGAGTTGGGAAGATATACTTCCGAAACCCCGGCTGATAGCGGATCGCGGCCTCGCGGCTTCCCGAGCCATGCCCCGTTTGATGACCGGTACCTGCCGATGTCGCTGGTAAATGCGCGAGAACAAGAAAGACTGAAGAGGAAGCGGGAGGAGTAGGTCTCGCGGTGACTTTGGCTCTTCACCTTTAGATATAAGATAGACATTGGCTAAACTCAGCCCCATTGAAATAAGAAGAAGTAGAATATTATTGAGTACTTGACACTGGATCCTGAGCACTGGAACGAGTTGTCAAGTGTTTGCGCATGATCCATGTGTGCATTTCAGTATAATATATCGCACTCAAAAGTGGCAATGAGCCGTCTGAAGCTCAACTCAAGCTAAAATAGAACCACCCCCAAAGCATTCGACCTCCATTCTCTTCTTCTTCATTGACTCAACTATTGAAAAACCACGTTCTCATCAGTTGCACGGCTACATATGGACAGATTTTGGCTATTGAATGAAGCGTTGCGCGAAACAACACCGGTACGGTATAGCATGGTGTGTGTATTTGTTAGTTAGAGTCGAGCGGGATAGGCGGTCGTGCTTCAATAAGACAGACGCAGCCAAGCAGTCAAAAAAGACGATTTACACCTAACCAACCAAACAAACCACCTCAAACCCACAAAAAAACAACAAATTCACGCAAAAACGACTTCAGACACCCCAAAGAGCAAAAGAAACTGTCCCTAGCAAGGCTCGAACTTGCGACCTTTGGATATCTCTAGATGATCTAGAGTCATATGTATGGATATGAGACCAACGCTCTACCGACTGAGCCATAGAGACTGATTGATAATCTTCCCGACCTGAAAGCGCACTATGATCCCCGTAAGCAAGACCCCGCTGGACAAAGTCCATACCAGCCCCACTAAACGAGGCCCGTGGGATGGTGGGGCCTTCAGCGCGCGGTGCGGCACGCGCAATGCGCAGCACTAGGGACGTAGATGCATGGAAGCTTTTTCGCCTGACGTGTAACCGAGAGAACGAACGCGTGGGAAAACAGAACCGTCGGGTTCGTAAAAGCTATGTAGCTTGCGCATCGTCGAAACTTAATTCGCATGACAAGCCCCATCACTATGGAATTCCCATTGCTTCACCTCATTTCGGAGACGATGATTTTCAGGAACCGAAGTGGTCCTCAAATAAGTAACTTTGTGTTGTTCTGCCTACCTACCTATCTAGACCAAGCTTGGGCCGCTTGTAAGACGCTGGTACGCAGGCCGGTGCCTTTCTCGTGACGAGACTAGAATGAATACATAATAGCTTCTTGAAGTCGAGATCGTGGCTGTCAATGCACCCCCGGAATCCGGAGATTTGATGTACTCATTAGTTCGTTGCGTGCTCGAAGGATCTGACACTTAATAGATCTTGGTCTCCAAACTGACCCGGTGACATAATCAAAGCCTGGAATGCACGATGACATTCATCTAGGATACGATGGGGTGTATGAAATGCTTGAATTATCCTCAACGCCTTGTCTGAATAACACAAACACTCGGGCTGCTTCACGGCACCCGCAGCATCCTACTTTCCCAAACCATGCAGCTTTTTTTTTCGTGTTCAACGTACAATATACACAAGCATAGACTGTTCAATGTGATATCTACACCGTGGTTCATTAAGACGCGCCGTCCTAGTTTCTCCTCCTATCGCATGTACGGCCCCTGGTGGTAATGATGCTGATGGCCGACAATGTGCCGCCGCCCTGCCCGCGCCCAAAAGAAAATAAAAGGAAAATTGAGCCGTCGTGGTATAAGATAATCCATGCCAAACGCCACTGTGCATGCAATGATATCAATGCGAGCCGACCTATTAGTGAAAGACGAAGTGAAGAGAAAATAAACATGACCGGAAACCAAACATGGTTTCATGTTGGACAGTCTACTGGTATCATTGATTCCACAACAGTGGAACGTATCCGTAGCTTTTTGATGATAATGCGCCGTGCATTGCAGCGGCAAGTGGGGGATCGAGAAGAACATTGGGAAGCAGGGCAGAGTCGGTGTCAAAGTGTTGGGCGACATGACGAGGAGTCCATGGGTTGGCCTGGTCTACAAGGAGTCGTCCGTGTATTCGTCGTCGCGTGAGTGTTTAGATCGGTATCTGGGAACCCGGCCCAGTTGGCTGAGAAGGTCGTCCAGCTCGGCCCAGTTGTCAGTATTTTCGGCAAACTTGCGATGCTTGCGTGTGAGAATGTGCTTCGAGCTGTTAGCGTGACAGTATTATTATTCAAGTCCCACTCTCCACATACCTCGTCGAAATCCTTAAATTTGTCCTGGCAGTTCTCACAGTAGCCCGGCTTCAGGTCGCGCTTGCTTTTAGCCGGCGGAGCCTGTGTCTTTGAGCTGGTTCTCGAGAGCTTGGAGCTCTGCTTCTCGGCGTCCTCCTCAATGAGCTCCATACGCCTGCTGGTGGTTCGAGAAACACTAGTAGATCTGGTAGACGTCGCTTCCAGAGACATCTCCGTGAGCCGCCGGGAGCTGGCGTCTTGGGGAACGGGTGCACCCCGCTGCAACACCTTGCGTTGCAAACCATGCACCTCCTTACTCGTACCGGCCTTGGCTCCGTTGATGCCAGAGGTGGACGAGATCATGTTCGACCGGATAGCCGAAGTCACATTTGACGGCTGCAATCCAGAGGCGACGGGCTCGCCGGCCAAGAAACGCCCGTTGCCAGTCCGTCCAGTGAAAGCATGTTGAGTCCGGCCGAAATCAATCGGGTTTGATACCACAGCCTTGGGAGGGTTGAACACATCCATAGGCTTCATGGCAGCCCGCAACTTGTTCTGGCCCTCTTGCATCTCAGAAAGCGAGCGCTTGCCAATGGCTGCCTTTGGCGCAGGCACTTCGGGAGGCTGGAGAGACGGGCTCTCCTCGGCCGCAGGTTTGGCGACACGCTCCTTGTGTTCCTTTGGATCCTTTTGCTGCGTTGACGGTTTCCTGCTGGGCCGTTCAACGGGTTCTGGCTCCTCGACAAATGGGCATCGGCCCTCGGTAACAGTCCTGAACTGCGGCCACTCGCCGTGGTACTTGTTATTGACCTTGGGATACTCCCGCACCATGATAGGCTTCTGCTTCTCGTCAATGTCGTAGATGTAGATATATGGCCCCTTGAAGTTGATCATTTCCCGGCTCGTGACAGCATCCGAGGGACCGTTCAGTCGCTCATGCTGCAACAGCTGCAACAGACCGGGCTCCTCTGTAGCCTTCTTTGTCCCTACGTTTCTTGCAGAATCGCGGTTGGCGCCATATGCCGCGACGACATGCGGGTCAGGCTCCAGCAAAAACTGCAATATCCTCTGGAACTTTTCCACCGACCAAATCTTCTTTCCCATGTCCCGAGCCTTGTGAAGAACATCGTTGCTCTGGGTTGATCTCGTCCTCCGGGTTCTGTCATCGTGAGCTTGAGCTCGCCTCGAGGTCGTCTCTAGCAGAAGACGTCTTCGTGCATCGGTAGACCGGTCGAGAAGGGAAGGGTTGATGGTTTGAGGCTGCTCCTCAAGTTCGGCGTCGTGTGCAGCAGCTTGCACGTCTTCCTGCGCAGGTATCGGTCGGGCGGTCACTATGTGGGTGATGCTACTGGAGAAGAATCGTTCGTCTCTCTACACAAGAAGTTGTCAGTGGATAGAAGCCAACAACATGGTGGCTGGCAAGCTTTGCACATACGGCTCCAAGAGACTGGGCTTGACGGGTAAGCTTGGCCCTCTGATCTTCCGGGACACTATCAAAGTAAAAGACCATCTTGGGAAACCTCCCGCGGTACTCTGCCTGCCATTGGCGGATCCTCTCGACGTTACTAGAGTCATCGTGGTGTGTTGATCGTTCCTTTGTTATGGGACGGCCGACTCGCTGGGGAAGCTGGGAAGCCTTTGTGACCTTGGAGGGCGACCGAAGCTGACGCGAGCCGACATTTTCGACAACCTGCTTCTTGAACGGGGGCGGCTGGGCGTAGAGCTCCTCCCGTTGGATGTTGGCATGAGAGCGCTTCTGTTTGGCGTGAGCCAGAGCAGAAGCGGCTCTCAAGGGTGAATTGACCACATTGGGGTTGCTAGACAAAGGCGTTCGTCTGGTGGACATGGCCGAAGGAGGGATGGGATTCGGTGATAGGGATATGGCTGCCATAAAAATGCCCAATCAATATGTTTGATGTGAGAAGGCTGTTGAAATATTATCGGTCGGGTCTGAGTGGTTCGGAGGCGCTGCAAATGAGAGAGAGGACGAGACAGAACGTGAGTATCTGTGTTGGTGGTTGTGGTGGCTGCGAGAGGCGGGGGGGGTTTGCTGCTCTGTGGACAAGCACGCGACGTGGGAGGCTACTACACGTCGCTCACGCGTTCCAACAGAGACCGTGTCGACAAGTTCACCAAGACATTGAAGACGGAGTTTGAGCCCAGAAGAAGTTGCAAAAAACCACACGAGTGGAAGAGAAAGGAGGAGGAGGGGAGGGTATCGTCGTCGGAGTCGTCGTGAAGGGCAGCACCTGAGAGGTGTGTGGTGAATGTGCAGAGGAAAGAGCTTTCTTAATCAAGAGAGTGGTTGGTGTTGTGTGTGTGTGTGTGCGTGTGTGTGTGGTGGGAACACTGGGAAGAGAGGCTCCCCCCCGTCGTCCACTCTTACCAGACCGTGGCCCCCCGGGCTTACCCAAGGACCCATGGCCAGGACCCAAGTCGCGCTTGACGAGTTTGGGAGGGGAACAACAGCGCTAATCCCAGTTGGACTCGCCCAAAAACACGCACGGGCCAGACCTCTCTCCAGCAACCGGCCAAATTTGCTTGGCCCTGCGCGTCTTGCCAGTCAGCGGTCGCAGTGGATGCAGCCGCTGTAGTACAGGCATAGCTCGCTATAATTCCGGGCATGGTCCCTACCTAGGTAGGTATGGTAAGGTCCCCGACTCTACTCCGTAGTGAACCTCTCTACCTTACCTAACCTACCTTAGGTACCCAGGGAAGATGAGAACCCAAGGCCCACCTCCCGTCAACAATAACAACCTCTCGGTGCTAGGCGACAGGCTGTCTGCGGGTGGATAAAGGTGACAGGCTTGCAGACGATGGAAATTGGATGGAGCTGCCAGTGTGGAAAAACAATAAGAAAATCTTGCTGCTTCTGGGGCCTTGTTGGGGTCCATTCCCCAGTGCATCTTGCATCTTGCCTACGCAATGTGTTCGACAGTGACCATCATAACCATGTGTTGACGGGCGGGCATTCGCATCGTGTCAGGTACCTTTTCACGCTTCAGATAACCTTGAAAAGTTGACATAACCTTGAAAAGTTGACATAATACACCACTACCTACGCAGTATGTACTCCTTACACAGATACAGGTAGTATACGTTCTACCATGTCCATACAGATTTGCAGCAGGGTGGCTGGACGGAACAAGCTATGGGATGTATAATAATACGCATGCAGATGCAAAACATGGCCTGCATGCCTTCACTAAATACATAAAAATAACTTATACACAAGCTCTCATTTTCACTGCAAATTCTCATCCACTCGTCATTGTGGCACGATACCTAAAAGGGGGGGGAGCATCTAGGTTACCCCGTCTCACAAAGTCCGCTTGCGCTCGCCATTGACGAGTCAGCAGTGAGCAGGCACCTTCACAAATTCTCCTGCACCGTATCCGTCCGTACCT
The DNA here is from genome assembly GCF_030867565.1 of Colletotrichum costaricense. NCBI lineage: Eukaryota > Fungi > Ascomycota > Sordariomycetes > Glomerellales > Glomerellaceae > Colletotrichum > Colletotrichum costaricense. Next base: position 1,374,960 of record NW_026848238.1, read on the forward strand.
TGTGGTTAGCACCTCCGGTCATGACCTCATCCGAACCGTAGAGCCCGTCCATTTCCGCATCCACCAAAACCTCCCTTGTCTGACTCTCTCTCTCACCTCGCACCCACCACTCACATCACAAGTGACTATACCCGGTCATGAACGTCTCACGGCCGGTGAGCCGCGCCCTCCGTGCCATCCCGCGGTTACGCCCGGCATCGCCATGGCGGCGGCCTCTACCACCCTCCGCCTCCGGTGCCGTCGCCGGCCGTCAGCTCCGGCCCTACTCCGACGTCTCTGCCGCCGATCTGCAGTTCGGCCAGCCCGTACATGAGACTCACCCTCACATTCTCAAGGCTGGAGAGAGTAAGTCAGCTCTCACCATTCTCACTCATACATCATTTCATCTCATGATTGCCTGCCTACCTCAAGCGAATCTCATAGGAATGGCCCATGAGAACAAAGATATCTTACATCCTCAACCTATACCTTAGACTAACACCCGTCTCCAGTCACACCAGGCATAACAGCCCAAGAATACCACGACCGCCGCGCCCGCCTCGCCGAGCGCCTCCCAGACAACGCCGTCGCCGTCCTCGCCGCCGCAGACCTCAAATACCGCACCGGCGCCGTCTTCTTCCCCTACCGCCAAGACTCCAACTTCCTCTACCTCACCGGCTGGAACGAGGGCGACTCGGTCGCCGTCATCCGCAAGACCGGCAAGGACTACGGCGACTACGAGTTCCACCTCTTCGCCAGGCCAAAAGAGCCCGTCGCAGAACAATGGATGGGCGCCCGCAACGGCGTCCAGGCCGCCCTCGACATCTTCAACGCTGACAAGGCAGACGACATTGCCCGCATCGACCGCTGCCTCCCCGAGATCCTCAAGGGCGCGAGTCGGGTCTACACCGACATCCCGAAGCCCGGCAACGAACAGAACTCGGCCAGCAACGGCAGCAGCAAGCTCGTAGCCAGCCTCATGAACTCGGACAAGTCCTGGTTCCCCTCCGTCCGGATCCCGCTCTACCCCGTCATCAACCAGCTCCGCGCCATCAAATCCCCCGCCGAGATCGCCAACATGCGCCGCGCGGGCCGAATCTCCGGCCGCGTCATCACGGACGCCATGCGCCGGTCCTGGACCAGAGAAAAAGACCTCCACGCCTTTTTGGACTACCGCTTCACCGCCGACGGCTGCGACGGCCCGGCCTACGTCCCCGTCGTCGCGGGCGGACGCAACGGCCTCTGCATCCACTACGTCGTCAACAACAACACGATCCCCCAGGACGAAATGCTCCTCGTCGACGCGGGCGGCGAGTACGGCACCTACATCACCGACATCTCCCGCACCTGGCCCGCCGCGGGCAAATTCTCCCCCGCGCAACGAGACCTCTACGAGGCTGTCCTCACGGTTCAGCGGTCCAGCGTCGCGCTCTGCCGCGAGGACGCCAACCTTTCTCTAGACGAAATCCACGAGCACACCTCGGCGGGCCTGCTCGATCAGCTGAAAAGCCTCGGCTTCGAGGGCGTCACGTCGCGCGACGTCGACGTGCTCTTCCCCCATCACGTGGGGCACTACGTCGGGCTGGACGTGCACGACGTCCCCGGCTACGGGCGGCGGACGCCCCTGAGGAAGGGCCACTGCGTGACGATCGAGCCGGGCATCTACGTCCCGGACACGGACCGGTGGCCGGAGCATTTCAGGGGTATGGGCGTGCGGATCGAGGATAGCATCTGCGTGGACGAGACGTCGCCGTATATACTGACGACGGAGGCCGTGAAGGAGGTTGCTGATATTGAGGCTCTGAGAGACTAGAGCAGAGGAAGAGGGTGGGTTGTGCAGACGGGTTGTGTGGTGTGGTGTACCAACATTTGTGAAACCCTGTAAACCTCCGTGTATCCATCGCTGTAACAACAAAGTAACGATACCAAAGTGGCACCATAGAAGGGTGCCATTACACAAAGAGAAGCCATTCCGCTTTTGCTGGTTGAGCATCACCCCGTTTCGTCCACCTGAGAAGTTGCCAGAGATGGGACACTTATGTGCTTGCAGCGTAGCCTCGCACTAGGTTGGCGTCGTGTGTGCATTTTCTCCACTAGAGGGGATCAGGACCCTTGTTTTCTATCGGAGGCCGAAGGCCAAAGGGAAAAGTTCGTCTTTCCCAACATAGACCTGGTGGGGCTAGTTCCTGTGCATCAGCAATGGCCCTGTTCGCCTTCTCGAACCTGAGTCCTCAGGTAGGATTTGGTCCAAGGCCATGTTGGTCAGCTGATGCAGAAGGATATTAAGCCACTCTCATCGCGGTGTAGGTGGCCAGTGTGAAATGTGTGCCAAGTTGTCGTCTTAGTTAGTGGCGGTTGAGTATTCACCATTCGCCTAGAATAACTAGTGTTGATTGACTAAAGTGATTTTGAGCGTTGAAGTATGTTTTAGCCCTCAGTCCTTGGAAAAGCCGCTGCTGGCGATTCCGATGCCGGGAGGTAATGTCATCAGCTTCAAGAGTGGTTAGGAACTATAACACGTAAAGACGGGAAGGATTCAGGAGGTTCCGCATCCTGATTCAGGACCGCAGCAACGGTAGCTGGTAGGGCCATCCTGAAATCAGCGAGAAGTTTGTGTTTTTCCTTTGACTGATACTTCTTGCTTCAAGGGGACCACTGCCTTCGGACCTAGTCTCATTCACGCCGAAGTTCATCTGAACTCGAAAAGCCTCAGACCCCACACATCACCAGGCACGACGCCATATGAATCACTTTAGTGGTCAATAACCCCATATTCTTATTCCCCAAAGAGCTCCATTTGATTCCGAACGCAGTAAAACATTTCATTGCAGGTCTGACAACCTGTGATTATTCTTAATATGCCTACTCATTCCTCGTAGATTGACCACAATCGTATATTTTGGGGGGCAAATCGCAGCCCATGACAAACGTAATATGTACAGTTCGCAATCGTAATGCGTCATGTGATGAGAGGGGGGAAGATTCTTCTAACAGAAACCTCTTGGGTCGAACAGCGTCCTGCTGTAGTTCGGCATGGGGAAGGGCTGCCGAGCCTGTGCGCTCAAGAGCTGCTCAAAGGCCTGCAGGCGCCTCGCGAGTTCCTGGTGCTCACGCATAATGGCCTTGTTCCTTCGTTCTAGATAGTGTATATATTCAGTCGCCTTCGTGAGGACGGTGCCCTGCCGATGAGTGTAAGTAAATGATTTCGCGCTTGTCAAATAGGGGAAAACACTCCAGCTTACCTTGCTAACTTTGGGACCGCGCTGCGATTGGCTGTCAACCTCAGCATCCTCACCACCTCCTTCCTCGGGTATTGACCTCAGAGACGGCACCGCGTCGCGCAGCTCCGAGATTCTGTCTTTGAGATTGGTACGGTACTTCCTCTCAATGTCGTTGTGTGCCGTTCGATCACCAGCCTTAACTTTGTCTTTCGACTTTTCAGATACGCCAGTGGCATTGGTGGTGCTCCGTGATACTTGCGGCCTCTGGGTGCCGGGCTCCTCCTTGATGGGGGCCTTTTCCTTTTGCTTGCCCTTGTGAGGAGCCGATTGCTCGGGGTCGTTGGCCGGGTCGTTCATACTGCCTGACGCCATAGTAGCATCGAAGTTCTCCAAGCTCGCAAATTCTGGACCAAGATCTGCTCCGACACCAAACCCCATACCGGATCCCAGACTGGTTGAAGATCGCCCCGTGTTGAGCGCTATTGCTAGCAAGCGTCGCTGTTCGGGGTCAAGCATAGGCGCACCCATGGGACCCATTCCGCCCATTCCAAAAAGGGGGTTCATCCTTAGTCCAGGCGCGGGCTTTTCCCAGCTCAAGGGCGTCGAGTAAAGGCCCTCCCTAGGTGGTACTTCCTGAGGCGGCTGAGAATCAATCTTCCCGAGCTGATCGCCGAGGTTCATTGATTCCAAAAAGTCCTCATCATCAGAAAGGGCATTGTCGAGCGCAGCGTCATCCATGAAGTCCTCTGGTTTGAACACAGGGTTGGTGTATAAACCGGCACCCAGGCCAGGTGTAGTCGACATGGGGTTCAGGCGATTCGCAGCGGGCCTAGCAAATGTCACTTCGTTAGCTTTTCTTTGATGATCAGTAAATTGTCCTTGGCTCAAACTATCTTACCTAGGCCGGTAATTCGGGGTAGGGTTGCTACGCCTTGAAAAGTCGATCTCAAAGCTTCCACCAAGCTTCTGTTCCTCATCATCGTCGAATTGGATCCAGTAGTCGACCGATTCCAATGCAGCAGCCTCCGAGTCGACCTTGGTCCGTTTCCGTGCATGGCCATCTCTCCGCCGGGGATCTTGGTTCGGCGCAGCGCGGCTCGGTAAGCCTGAATTTCTTTGTTGACCACCATGGTTGAACTGCATTTGAGTTGGCATGGAGCCGAGCCCAAAGTTCGTGCTGGCAGGCGATGCCTGAGCAAAGGAAGGCAACGAACCAGAGGGGCCATTGGACGTCGACTCAGAGTTTGCAGGGTCGCCGCCTAAGGACTCCCACAAGGAGTTATCCGGCGCATTTCTGGCAGCACCTGTGGCGGATGACTCGGCAGTCTGCTCGGCCGAGTTTGTCGTCTGGTTGTTGGGGACAGCAAAGTAGTCGAGGTTTTTGAGAAAGTTGGGGTCCATCACAACGCCAGCATTTCGGCCCCCGAAACGTCGGCGGTCGTCGATCTAGAAATCGATATATGCAATGTAGAGTGGATGTACAGCGGTTCGATCGCTTGCCGAATAATCCTTAAGCACTTGAGGCCCGGACCTCGTACGCTTCTTGGTCGGTGAAAGAGTTTGGCGACTCAAGATGGCCAGTCGTACGACCTCGTGTAGCCAATCAAGGCAATGTAGTCGTCCAATGGCAGCGAAGGCGATGGGGACAAGCAGCGAGCAACAGTCGTCGGGGTCGGCGTTGGCAAGGGAGGCAGGGCAGGACGCAGTGGATGAGCAGAGACGGTCGTTCGCTTTCGTGTACCGTCAAGAGTGTGCCGCTCGCGCAACAGACGGCAGGCAAGGCGGGGATTTCGCTTATTAGGATCAGCACAGGTTCGGATCGTTCAAAGAATTGTTTGGCCTTTGCGAGTAGGCTTGTGAGGGCGTAGGAGGCAAACGAGAAGCACGGGGACGGACAATAACAAGATCCATCAAACACGGGGAAGGACGAGAAAAGAGTTGAGGGTTGGGGAGAGGAATATGTGGAGGCAAGGACGAAAATGACTGGTCACACCTTACGTATCCAACAAGGGATCTGTGGGAGGCTGCAGGAGGTTTACGGAGGCGGAAGAAAAAAGTTGAGCGGTTCAGGTGATTTGATAGTGGTGGTGGTGCTGTTGGAAACGGCGGCAGTTCGTAGGAGAGCAGGCCGAGAATTGCGACTCGCAGGAGACAGCTGGAGCTCTGTAGCGGAAGGACGAAGACAAAAGTCGGCTGATATTCAAAGACAGGAAAAGTGACCCGCGCCGGATTCCGTGAGGGAGGGGGGGATTGACTCGAATTGACTCGGGCCAGGGCGGCCGAGTAGGCAAAAAAACTACTCCGGCAGAAAAGTGTGCAAAGGTTTGGCAATTGGGCGGGAAAGAACGATGCAGGATCGGGAGGAATGGCCTGACATCGAATTTGCCAGTGGCCGGGGCACACTGGCTGAGCGTATCAAAAATCGACCACTTCATCTTGACAATCGTATGATGAACGAGGCTGCTGGAGGGGAGTCGTGCGATGGGCGCCGAGCTCCAGTACAAGGGTCATTCATTGGATGTGCGTCGATCCGGCCCCACCACAGCGCGCCCTCGTTGTCAGCCTTGCAAGCTGGCCCGAGCGTCGGCCCCAGAATAGACTTCCCGCTCCGTTAGGGTCCAGCTGCTTCTGGCTTGGTCTCCCCCGTGCCCCCCTAAAAATTCCTCTACCACGTAGACATCTTTCCCGAATTGGTGTCGGTCCAGTCAAAACTGTCCACCACCTCTCGTCCCTCCTTTGACGTTTTTGTCCCGTTTGTGAATGGAAGCAGGACCGTGATTCGCCGTTCCCCAAATCCATACACACTTGCCGTGCTCTTCGGGGTGGGACCGGCGCGGAGGTTCTCAAACGTCGGGAACACTACGGAGTCCTCTCCGCTCCTCCCCTTCGTCGTCGCATCCATCGCCCTGTTCCGCCCCCTGCCAAGATACTTCACCTTGCCTCGAACAGACAGGCGCAACGGTTATGCCGCAATTCTAATGAAGACTTGGTGGTAGAACCGTTTGTGGCGGCGGCACCCACGTGGAACGGTCGAGACAAGATACCCCGAATGCCGTTGGCGCCGTTGAGCCAACGATGCGCAAAGACGTCTAGAACTTCTGTGAATACATCGTTTAATTGCTTTTCCTCCCTTGCGTTCCCCATGGCCCCGACTTGCGTCCCGTCGTCGTTCGACAATTTTATCTCATATAAGTTTGTTCGATTTTATGCTGCCCCAATCAAGTTTGCTGCAAGTGCAGAAGCTCTGATGCTCGTATCTACATTCAATTGTTGGCCAGCGCTGGACAATACGAAATTCGGTCAAAGAGCATCAGGAGCGGCAGAGTCGCTGGTATCACCATAGTGAATGAGAGCATCAGTGCCCGTCCCTCAGACATCAGTCCTTCAGAGTGTATAAATACACCCTCCTCAACTTCTCGATAGTTTCCAAGAGAATCACACAACCCATCCTCTTCTTCGCCTTACCTCCCGAGTCATTAATCCGCCCTCGTTTTTCGGTCAACATGAAGTTCGTGACGAGTATCGCCACCGTCCTCCTGCTTTCGACCTCGGTCGTTGCTATCCCAGCCAGCCCCATCGCCACCCCAAACCCTCACCTCGAGCCAATGTGGCCAAAATGCATCAAATTCTACAAAGCTACAGGTGGTGAGACGTGCGACTCCATCGCCTCCAGAAACAACATCACCAAAGCCGATGTTATGGGCCTGAACCAGGCCATTGGCGGCCTCCGTGGTTGCTCGATGAACAACATCTTCGAGGGTTACTGGTACTGTGTCAAGCCAGATGGCTGGTAATGGTTCTGTAAGAGAGGCGTGATCGGTCTCGCAGGATGCGCGAACTTCACACGGGCGAAAAACGGAGGACTACCTAGGTGGCGGATCAAGTGAGGCTTCACATCGTGGCGAGCTACTTTGGCATGGCGCTGTTCATGTTACCAAGAGTTGCTAGTTACAATCAACAATACCCACGAATTATCAGTACCCACTACATTCATTCTCCCTGCGCAACTTTCTCCTTATCCAAGCTTGGTTCTGATGGTGACTCGAGTCAAAAAATCACTCGGAGAGTACTCTTCAGCGCTGTTGAGGATTGGGGTCAGCTGCTCGACTGACGCAGTCACTACAAACGCTGGTCTCAACAAGCGTCTCGTGTTTGGCACTCGGTCCCTTACAGCCCTTGCCTACTTTCTCGCAATACACGATGTTATGAAAGCCCTTATGGCCGCAGGCCCACTCCTTGTCATATAGTGTGCACATCTTTTTCGATCTTGACTTTCGACTCTGTGGCCTGCTACTTGCTCCCCCGTTCTCGTGGATGTTGGTTCTTGTTACTGTTGCCGGTCAGCATAATCTATTTACTTGGATGCCCGCAGTTTTGACCCCAGTGAAATTTGCATACAAACTGAAAGATGTGTATTCAAGATGACTTGACTCTCTCAGACAGTTGTTGCCTCCCACCGTGACTCTAGAGTCGGTTGTATGAATGAATTGCTCTATTGCCTTCTCGTGTACTCTGCTTCGGACTCTGAGGTCGCGGGCTGTCTAATAACAGCAGGAAGCTTAGGCGGAAAAGGCACTCCGAGATAGAGCTTCAAGGCATTGGGTCCGCGGGAGAGAGGCTCAGAGGAGATTCTCTGACAAGGTAAGAAAGCAACACAACGATCGTGTTGGGAGTGGAAAGAAGAATTCAGTGAGTTCTTGCTGAACACCAGTAATGCTGGCTCTTGAACCGAAAGTGGTAGTTTCAGACAAGTGAGGACTAAACAGGATTAACAGGAGGTCAATATATGCCTCTCTCGGCGAAGAAAAATATTTGACGTTTTCCGATGTGCAACCAATACCATGTGGTCCAGACCCCGTCGGACGCCTTGCCGCGTTCCGCGGTACTGGAAATGACGAATCGAGATGCAGGTAGCAATGGAAGAGCAGAAGCCCTTCGGTACATCACATATCAGAATTCTGCAGGGTGACTTGACAGCTTGGAAGGGGAGGGGGAAAGGGGGGAGGAGACCGGGAGTCGGGACTTGGACTTTCTCGTCAGCTTCTTTGGGAGCATGCCACCGATGTCCGTCGTTCCCAGTGGGCCACGACCGACGTCACTTCGGCGAAGAACTACGGGATTGGTGGGCCCTTCGATGTGTAACCTATCAAACGGTCGGTTGTTGGGGTCTTTACCCGGCTAAGTGCAGAAGAATATTGTCTACGGTTATGGTTTCACGAAAAGGCGGTGGGTAAGGATACGGGCATCTTTGTCTTCTCTTGGCTGTAAGTACATCGAGATTTACCTCAGGCGCTCTCCCATGTTACGCGCGCGCTCTCTCTATCTCTCTGCTCCCTGAAGAGGAGAGTCTTTCTGGTAAGGATGAATGTGCGGACCAAGGCAGTGAGCAGTAAAGATTGTTGTCAAAAGGTGGGGGCGGACTGGGCTCCTGATGATGCTTAAAGACCCTAGATCCCTGTTGACTCCTCCGGGGTACCATAAGCCCCCCCATCCTGGCCCTATCACGCACTGTCCCTCTTTGATATGTGATCTGCTCAGGGTGTCAAACGTCAAAAGTCACCTCGGTGTTCTGTTTTGTTTCTTTCCAACCACAAGAAAGGAGGGAAGTATGTATGTCCCTCTGCAAATCTCGCAGGTTCCATGCGAGAACGCGCTTCGGGATACAACCTTGAACACTTCCCCGAGGAGGTCCATGTTGCCGCGATGTTTGGTACGCTTGTGGCTTGCCGGTTGACGTCCCCCCCTTTCCCCCCTTCAAGTTTTCTCCAATAACCCCGCTACTGCGAGCTTCTGCGCGAATGGGCTGATGTGGATGGCCGTTTGCTTACACCATTTGTCAGACGCACATTCGTAGACATGCATGGCAGCGCACGACAGGCTTCCTTATGCAGCGAGTAGTCTCTGGAGTGAGAAAATCCATCCGAGCGGAGGGAGGTCGACGCACTACTTCCTGCAGGGTCGCTAGAGGGAAGCCGTTTATCCATGTAAAGATGCGTCTTTGGACTCGGGTCTTAGACGTAGGCACCCGGATTGGGTCTCTTTCGGTCACAGTTGTTCGGCGTAGTCATCGAGATGTCGGACCTCGTTGTCGGTCGAGAATAACCCCAGCTTACAGCCTCCAAAGTTTTTGAGCGTATAACTCTCAAGGCCAACAGCCGTGATAATTCCTTGTCTCGGCGCTCAGTTTTCTGGGACAATTGGGACACAATGTTTATACGGTCCGTCCTTGACTGAAGACCAAGTGATAACACCAGGCAATGCGATGTCAATGAGGCGAAAGACTTCGGAGTGGATCGCAATATGATCTCGTCATACTCATGAGCTAAATTCGCTGTTTTCTAGAGCTACCCTGGTTCTTCATGCTGTTCCTGACGGCAGCCCGGAACGAGGCACTGAAGAATACGCGCCCCGGATGACGGATAGTGATTTTCTTATATAGACTGTGTTGGTGGTGATGTCGACTGAAAGGCCTTTCGTATAGTACGACTAAGGTCACCCTTAGACTATTTCTGAAGCAAGCTTCTTAGAGGGCACACTGACCCTGCCTTTTCTCTTGAAAATCTAGTGAATAAGACGCCGATTTGACTACTGGTCATATCTTTCGTTGTATGCCACTCTCTGGCCTGTTTCAGTTAGCGGACTAGCCTACATTTGTGTTGTTTCTTCAGGATCTCTGCTCGAATGTCATTCAATGCTGCCGACTGCTTGATCATAATCGTATTACATTAAGGATCCTAGATGATAAATTCCTCATAGATCCTCATTCACCAAATCATCTTAACAGGTAAAATTCTCAATCGTATTCTTAAGAGTGCGCATTGTTGTATTCAGACGACTTCCAATTCATGAATTCAGGTTCACTCCGAGGTCACCAATGGATCTGATGTAGCTCAAACACCACTTCATCCCTTGAACGCCCGGTGCCGTCCCTTCCCACTTATTCTCACCATGACTCAAGTTCATTACGCCTTTTTGTACCAAGAACAATCTTTTGAGAATACATACTTATGTATAAGACTGAAGGCAGCAAGTTAGGTAATCTACCGTCCTGCAGGAACGGACAGTGGTGAAATGGAAGGCACCATGGTTCTGCCTCGTCATGGGGTACACGGTCAATGGGAAGGCGCGAACTGGTAGTTGGCTCTTTCCGCTTTTGAACCAGAGAACCACAGGTTGAGGAAGGCACCTTCCTGGTGACCAAACACTAGATCTAGATCCCACGGTCCATTCCTTCCTCTTTCTATTTTCAATCCCATGACAAGTCCCTTCCCAACTCTAGAAGTTGCCTCATTTCGTTCCACTGTCTTTATCCAACAACTTACAGCCGAGGCTCGCAACCTTCTTTCACACCCACTCATCTCCTCCCCTCACATATCCTTGCATCTGACCCGGCGTCGCCTCGCCATATCCCACTGGCTGCAACATAACTCTGTCTGTCCCCGTCTCTAGTCCCTCTACTTCCCTCTACTCACTTCAACCCGGGACAAACAACGCTAAGGCGGCGGAGGCGACAAAATGTGGTGCAGCATGCCGAAAATCCTTTTGGGATTGCTGTCGATTCGGGCATGGATCGACGGTGTCGAAGCCTTCTCTTGGGAAGGTGTCGAAAGGAGAGCAGACACCCCCCGGTCTGTGGAGGAACATTTGGTCAACCCCTCGGTTGTAGTTCACGACGCATCACGCTTGCCGAATGTCTACGCCGTCGCCATGCAGGAGCTCCAAGAACTCGAGTCGGAACCTCTCTGCCATCGAATCTCTGCTCGACTCCTGGTCAACAATTGCCAGCTGTTGGAAGGCAAAGACGACGCCACCGTTCTCACCGACAGCGGCAGACAAATTCGTGACTTTGTGGACTCCTATGCCGCCAGTCTTGCTATCTGTGATCTGGAGAGAGGCAGTTTCGTCATTCCGTCTGGATGTGCGCCGTTCAGAGAACATGCTCTAGCTAACCTACCGACCTCCAAAGTTGCTCAGCTTCACGTCTCACCTCGGCAGATAGATTCGTGTCTCTCGGGGTTAGCCAAGTCCGACTCTGCGTGGAATACTTGGGTGAGCTACCGTCATAAGGCTCTCAGATTCTGCGAAGCTGCTCGCGCAGATAATGACAAAGGTATTTATCTATCCTCCGTACCTAGGGAATATTTCTAATATTGCTGCAGCACAGAGCATTCGTCTATACCAACGTCTCACCGAAGTCCTCTCAAAACTGTCCGAGGGAGTTGAACAAGAGCTTGAAGCCCACCTACATGCGATCAATTTGAGAGCAGCTGAGACTACAGAGCAGCTCCGCCAAATGAACCCAGACATCGATCAGTTGCGAAACAGCTTACAAGACCTGGACAGATATGTTTCTCAGGACGTGATGCAGATGGTACAGGTAGGTTCGCCACACTCATTCCCGAGCACTGCAACTCAACTGACTGAAAGGCATCAAATTCTGCGATGCGAGGCGGCCTCGAGGATGCCCAGAACCTGCAACAGCTGCTGACGGTGCTCCTCAAAACGGTCCTTAGCAGCAACGCCGAAGTTGCAGCATCGCATGAGCTGGCACTGACAGACTTCAAAGAACGAACTGGAAATGAGGTCGCGGCTGTCATGGCTGCTCTCACAACAGCTATAGCATCGTCTACATCCCTTCATGGCCAGTTGGTAAGCAAGTTGAGACCGACCACTTGCTTTCTAGACTGACATCGAATAGGAACTATCCCACATTCGAGCGATTGAACTAGCTCACCGACAAGATAGTCTTGAGAAAGTTGGTGAAGAAAGTCTTCTGCAAGAATCAAACATGCCGCTGACTATCTTTCAGGGATTGGAGAAACTCCTAGACATTACCGATGACATTTCCTCGAAATACGAATCACACTCTGATAAGCTTTCACACGTGAACCAGATTTCAGAAGACCTGCTGGATACACTTGACAATATGGCTTCATCGACATCAGAAGTTCGCGGTTCTTTCCATCGACCGGGTTGGACAAGTTGGGTGCCATATGTGGCGTGCCCAGCCGCGTCTTTACTCATGGGATCTTACGGTCTTCCACCATCAGCAGTGAGAAACCTCGGACTAATTGCGCTCGGTATGGTGTTGACACATTACTTTGCAAGAAAAGGATACTGATTGTAATATGCTTTATAGGCGAACTTGCTGGCTTCGTCGTGTCTTATGCCAAATATCTCTCGCCGGGTATCCTCGAGGCTGATCAGCATATATCTCCAATTATTGGCGCCATGAACAAGACCTTCATTTCCACGGCGTCCCCAAATTATCTTTCCAGAGATCTGTCGCTAATTCAACGCAATATCCGAGGATCGACGACGACTTGAGAGCTGCTGGTCGAGAGCGACATTCGACATGAATCTCCAAATCGAAACACATACAAAGTTTATGACATCTGGGCAGGGCGAATTGTTTCCGGCGTTTGTGATTATATCTTTTACCTTCCTTCTTGCTTTTCGTTGTTTTTTGCGGATGGGTTACTGGACTATGGTAATTGCAATCGGTGGAAATTAGTACTGGGAAACGGTTGCCTCTGACATCATTTCTCGCATATGAACTTAGCAAGTCGCCTATTCGGGCACTATGCACTTTTAACCGGAGTTTGATCATTCTCATCCATTCATCTCCCCTTTTGCTATCTTGTGTGCCTATATCCCAGTGCAAGGCAGACTGACTGCGGGGAAGTGCATGAAGGCGTATTGCTGTCTTTCCTCATAGCCTGACCCCGACCGCCAGCTAAACTTTGCCGTTGTCTCCAAACACCCGACCGTCTTGAAGCTGCGGGATTAACTCAAGACGAGACGAAGACAGCGGCGATGGCGGACAAGGTCAAGATCGCGCTCATTCAAATGCACCCTAAGGTCAGTAAGTCTAGGACTACCCCTCATCGAAAATGCTTAGCCCAGTCTAGCTCCCGCGCTTCCTTTTTCATGCGCCATGGCTCACGAGGTTTCCCTGCGGCTGCGGCGGGGGGAACTTCTGCCTCTTCCCCGTGGGGGAAAAAAAAACAGAGTTCTGATGAGCATCACAGGTCGTCGCGCCAGAGGAGAATTTCACCAAGGCAGAGGCTTACATCCGCACCGCCGTTTCTAAGGGCTGTTCGCTAGCCGTGCTGCCCGAGTATCATCTAACATCATGGGTCCCCGACCACCCTCAGTTCGTATCCGCCTGCGCGCAGTCCTGGACGTACCTTGAGCGGTATCAGGCCCTGGCCAAGGAGCTAGGAGTGTCCATCGTGCCGGGGACGATTGTGGAGCCGGACGGCGAGGAGGGAGCAGACGACCTGGACCTTTTGAACGTTGCATATTTCATCGGTCCCGACGGCGCCGTGCTGGGGCGGTACCAGAAGAAGAACCTGTGGCACAACGAGAGGCCACACCTTACAAAGGGCCCCGAGCCGCACGGCGCCTTTGACACGCCACTGGGGAGGGCGGGCATGCTGGTGTGCTGGGACCTGGCGTTCCCCGAGGCGTTTAGGGAGCTCATCCGCGACGGGGCGAGGATTATTGTCTGTCCCGCGTTTTGGCTCGCCGACGAGTACAAGCGCGACAACGGGGCGGGGAAAGGCGCGACCGAGGTGGTGAACCGCGACTCAGAGCGTGTTTTCTTGGAGAATGTCATGGTCACGAGGGCGTTTGAGAACACGGCGGCCGTGGTCCTCGTCAACGCGGGCGGGCCCGCGGGCGGAGGCGGGGTGGAGGTTCGGGAGGAGGGGGCGAGGGTCCGGTATTGTGGTGTCAGTCAGGTTGCGATGCCGCTTGTCGGTGCGCTCGGCAAGCTGGGTGCCGAAGAGGCGATGGAGATTGTCGAGGTCGACTTGGGGCTGTTGGATGTTGCTGAGGAGGCGTATAAGGTGAGGGAGGATATGAGGAAGGAAGGCTGGCATTATGGGTACTCAATTGTGAAGGAATAAGGGATGATCTCAAGACGACAGTGTACGGTTAACAGGACATTTAATATAGATGGCACAGATATCTTGACTCCAGGTGTGGTCATGATGAATGGTGTTGATTGCAAAAAGTCTGGTACTGATGGCTCAGTACTCGCTATCAATATGCCTTAGACTTGTAGGCGGATGAAGAGATATATCCCGGCCATTACTTCATTGAGAGCTCTGCCCGGTCTCATCTAGATAAGCAAGAAACTTCCTTCTCTGCGCGATACGGATCCGCGTGTGCTTCGACTCGAGGTAATCCCAATACTTCTGGATCTTGGCATCCACTGGGCCACCCTCTGAGCCAGCAGCATCGATACGTCTCAGCCGTTTGTCATCGTTGATCGTCCACACTCCTTGCCAATTATTGGGAATGTCCTTGTGCTCCTTCAAGTACTTCACCAGACTTGTGGCCAGTGGTGTGCATAGCGAAGTAGCCATCAGCGCCAAGACGATATCTTCGCGCGGGTAGCCAAACGAGACAAACCGGTCCATGAGGTCCTGAAGCTCGACGGTCTTATCTGTCGATTCTTGGGAGTCGGTCATGGTTTGGTCTGTGGCATCTTTCGGAGCTTCGCCTGCTTCTTCTGCTCCTTTCTCCTCCGCCTCCTCTTCCTCTTCCTCTTCCTCCTCTCCTTCCCCCTCTTCGGCGGGCCACTCTTGAACTGGTGTAAGAGTGAGTGATTGGTTCCGGTCGATCCCCTTTCCTTTATCTCTCTTGTAGGACAGAGGCACAGGGGTCACGGATTCTTCCTCGCCCAAAAGCTGTTGTGACGGTGAAATATCGAACTCGATACTGTCTTGCGATTTGTCAGTTGCATTGAAGGCATCATCGAAGCCGAAGTCCTGTGTTTCGGGCTCCAAACGACGGGGCTTGCCAGTTAGATCCTCTTCGGGCTCTTCTTCCTCCACGTCTCTCTCTGTGGCCCCCTCAACTTGCTCCTCACTGGCCGTCCACTGTTTGACACTGAGCGAGGGGCTAGGGCCAAGGTTTCCGAAGCTTGCGAGACCCAACTTGTCGTCGGGGGTCGATGGGATCTCGTCGTCTGGGCCTAGGCGCTGTCGCTTCTTCCGGCTGTTTGGTGTCGACGGAAAGCCAGACGTCTCGACAACGATTGCTTGCCTCTTTCTAGAAGCACTGGGGGTGACCGCTTGTTGTACCTGTGGAGGTTCCAGCTGCACATCTGGTACGGCGTCTTCATCCTCGGGCTGTGAAACCTCATCGTCCTCGGATTCTACGTCAGGTTCGTCTAACAGACCGCTGGCTGCGAAGCCGGCGACATGGTCTGCAAAGCATTGTTGTACCAACTGAGCGTTTTCAATGTGGAAGCCCAATTTATCTGCGACTGCTGCCCAGTCGATTTCGACCGCACCTTTCTGGTACTGGTCTCCAACAGCTTGCCACAACAGCCACAAGTCGATAGATTGATCCTTGATCTCGGGATTGGTCTGGGTATCGATATGGTGGAATTTTCGGTAGCCCCACAGTTGGTCGTAGAAATCCTGTCTCGTAACAGCTTGGGACTCTTCGACTTTTGGCTCTCGTGACTGTTCCGCTTCTTCGACTTCCTCTCTGGCGGGGCTTGCACCATATGAGACGGCCTTGGGTTCAGAAGTCTCCGTGGGCTGGCTGTTAGATTCGGTTGGCCTCTCGTCCTGTGGGCGTCCCATCTGTCGAGTGAACTCGCCGCTGGGAGCTGTGTCCGGTCGGGTCTTTATGTTGACTGTAGAGGATTCTTCAGGCAAGAGTCCGCTCTCGTCAAGGCTTTCCTTAGAGCTCTCGCGAAGTCGCGGCTCCAATATTTGTGTCCAGTGCCGTTTCCACGCAGCCTCTGAATGACTGGAATGCTACTTAGGTTCAGTCTAGAGCCATTATCACTACAGTGAAGAGCAGACGTACCCTTTCTGAGAATTTCTTGAAGAATTTGGTGTCGGGTGTACCGCCAAACCTGCCTGCCTCGCGAATCAACAAGTCATCCTCTGCCTCTGTGAACTTGGCTCTCTTCGCTGGAGTCAATGGCCTTCTGACGGCTGGCTGATGGGTGGCGGAGCTCGGCCTGACCGTTGCCTTCACCTCTGCCTTCGCCGGAGGCAATTGCGAGACACTTTTTGGGGTAGCCAGAGGAGGCGCCTTCTTCACTGCTGGTCGCGTAGCTTCGGATCGCTTGGAAGGAGTCGCGGCTGCCGGTGGCGGCGGCAATGCGATATCCGGAGCATTAGCTGCCATCTTCTCAAGCTCAGCCGGAGGCAATTTGGATAGCTTCTTTACCCATCGATCTCTCCAAGAATGCCAGGTATGACGATTGTTCTACAACCGTTTAGTAAAAGTAAGAGAAGAATATACGTCGAGAACCAAACTCACTATTCCCTCGAATGTCTGATAGATCTCATTGCCGCTTTTTTTGTTTGCCGCATGCGAAAGCACCCACCTGGCGAGACTTTCATCGTCGGCGGTGTTGAACGGCGTGCGGGTTCCTTTAATAGGGGCAGAATTGGCTGATTTGGCTGTAGGACGGGAGCCACCAGCAGGACGAGAGGAGCCGACAGGACGCGAAGCTGTGGGAGTTTGGTGCATCTCATATTTATCCGTTTCTTGTACCGCGCCGTTGTCGACGGAATCTCTGACAAACTTCCAATCGAGCGACCCAGATGGTTTAGGCCCGGTATCGTAGGTAATGTAGTGATCCGCCTGAGTTTCCAACTTCGCAATTGTGCCGCCGTTTTGCTGCATCAGTCAGCTTCCAGAACGCCTGGCATTCTAGAAGTGATTGCCTACCTTGATAAGGTCCAGGATTCTCACTCTGCCGGGTACGCGAAGCGAAACAAAGAATTTCAGATCCTTGAATAGAGTGCCACGGGCGCCGGGCACTCCATCGTAAGTGATTCCGCCTGCCGACATATCCAGAAGAACATGAGAAGTGTAGCTGGGAAAACTCAAAGGTTGACTTTGTGACACGAGTGAACTTCCCCAAGCTTGTTCAGCCCTTGAAATAGGTGTTGCTGTCGCTAAGAGTGGAACTCGTGACGGACAATTGCATGTAGAGAGATAGCCTGCCTTGAAGAAGTTTGGTCAAGGCGAGAATCGCAATGATGTCCCGAGAAGGTACGATGAAGCGGTCAGTCAAAAGGGAGGGATCGCGCAAACGACGCGCTTGCTTAAGTCGATACTTTGCTTTGAAAGGCGTGTGTGAGGAGCCCACTCAAATGCCCTTCCGTTTTATGAGCCTTAGGAATAGACGTCAGGAATAGACCAAGTGCCTTCGTCTTTTGAAATGAGCTTGTTGCCTCTCATTGACACGGACCGCGATGCAGCTTCGTCTTTGTGACCCGGGCAAGTGCACTGCCAACACTGCAGGCATCTAACGTATTAGTAGAAGGCACGCAGGTGCTCAAGTAAGACGCGCTTCCGTGGAAGGGATGCCGCGTGTTCACGTGTGAACTGCTTCTATGCGTTAAGATATGCATTTTGCACATCACATGAGTATATACAGTATAGCAACGGTAAACGGTCTGTTCAGATTTGCGCTATGACCTCCCCTATTCGATACAGCGATATTTTTGGTATTCTTCAATGCCATGACGATACTCTCATGTCAAACTATGGTTTTTCCGCGAACGTTCTTTCCATTTGGCTACTAGCTGTGAAGACATTCTCAAGTTCTTGGATTATTCAAAAAGTTCCTTGCTGCTGGCTAAGTTACCTAGCTTATTGACGAGGAGCGTGTGCCTCCTTTAGGCTGATTCCTCAAGACTCAGGCCCTGTCCACTCGCTACCGGCCACAGCGACTGATAGTGGACTTGTCATCCGTCTGCCTTACCCGCCTCAGCCGGCACATCCAGCCCGAAGTACTGTAAACTAGGACTAAGTGGAACGTCGCCATCTCTGCCGGAATACCCAGACTTCAGTTTTCTCAAGACAATGTGTTGGAAGAAGTCATAACACTTAGTTTTGATATAATGGGCGCCCTCAGGAATGCGGCACTTTTCGTGCTGGCTGTCTCCTTCACAGTCTTCGTCGCCTTCTTTGGCCGACTGCCGGCTCTAAGGTTCGTCATCATGTTTGTTCACTGGCTGGAGAACAGAGGCATCTCACTTTTAGGAACGTGGACTCACCATTTTGGCAGACACACGCCAATTGCAACGATGCATAGGATAATGTGGATCCATATCCCAAACGGCTTCCTTGCTGTAGACAAACTCATCACGGGAGGGAGGTTCTCGACGTCCATGATACGCTTTGGCAACTTCATGATGCATGACCGGCACCCTACCGTCGTCGTAAGTGTCCGGGTTTGCTACAGATTCACGAAATTCAAGGCCAGACTGACGCTTTCCAGATCTTCTTCCTGCTCATCCTCTCTGTTTCGGAATACCTATATCTCCCGGGAGCGTGGCCCCAGATTTCGCTCTTGCACAAGATCATAGGCTGCATCGTCATCTTCTTCCCCTATTGGTTCCTGTACCTATCCGTCATGGCCGACCCGGGTTACATCACGGCCGAGAATCACGCCTACTACATGTCCCTCTACCCCTACGACTACTCAATCTTCTACCCCGGACAGAAATGCAGCACTTGCAACCTCATCAAGCCTCCCCGCTCCAAGCACTGCAGCATCTGCAAGCGCTGCGTCGCAAAACTCGACCACCACTGCATCTTCATCAACGGCTGCGTCGGCTACAAGAACCAGCACTACTTCGTCCTGCTCCTCCTCTCCACAGCCGTCCTGACCTCGTACGGCGGGCTCCTCGGCTTCTCGCTCCTCTCCAACAAGATCGCCGCCAACTACCCGCAATGGGCGCTGTGGCCGCCAAAGGGCATGGAAGTCAAAGAGTACCTCCTCATCTGGAGCTGGGCCCTGCAGGACAACGTCGGCATGGGCGCCGTCACCCTCCTCGCGGCCATGACCTCCCCGTTGGTCTGGGGCCTGCTGGGCTACACCTTTTGGCTCATCTACTGCGGCACCACGACAAACGAATCGCTGAAGTGGTCCGACTGGAAGGCCGAGATGGACGACGGTTGCGCCTTCAAGCGGAGCATGCCCGTGAACCGCGTCAAGGACAAGCGCTTCGAGCCGGAGAGGACGCGCTGGCCGCTGCAGACGCAGCAGGTGCTGACGAGGACTGAAGACGGGATGCCGCCTCCAGACCACGGGCCTGGCGATGGCGAGTGGGAGCGCGTGTGGAACCTGAAGGATGTCGAAAACCTCTACGATTTGGGGCTGTGGGATAACTTGGCGGATATTTTTGTGTCGAATTACGACTTCAACGTCAAACGAGACCAGCCGTCTGTGGAGGCCCTGGGACGACAGAGGCATTCGCCTAAGGCCTGATGGGCTCGTCCTTCTGTAAGACAAGTTTTGTATACGTAGTGTATAGTATTAATGCAACATGCAACGACCAAAAAGGAATGATACTGCAAGTCGAGACTTATGTGGTTGAGGTAGCCAGGACACGGTGTCATATGGATTTCAGACCACTCAGGACGAGGCATACCATATCAAGATACGGAGCAATCATGGAGGCCCTTTCAACGTTTGTCTTTGTTTCATTTCAACGTGTCTCATCTAATTCGTACCTGGGGCTGCTGAACCCAAGGGAACTTCAGACGCCCCAGCTACTCAGGGCTTGTAAAGCCAGTCTGAGGATCTAATGATGCATGCCGCAGAACTCTCCATACCGTTTGTGCGTGTCAGCCAGTCGCCTGCAGGAAGTTCTTCCACTTCTCAAGCAGAAAAATTGGCTTGACGTTGCCACTGAGTGTCCAAGGTCTCGTCTTCGAACGTTTTCACGCCTACAGAATGGTGCCGAATCTAGGGAACAACGAACGTTAGAATGTAATCTCAGCAAGGTTGATGTAACTTGTAGAGACATACCCAAATGTGCGCTTGATGCTGTTGACGTAGTACTCTTGCCAGTTACGCTTCGTGGCCTCCTCCTCGCCCACAGGGACGCCGTCCCAGTTGACACGCATCAGCGTGACGTGGTCGACGTCGTTCTGGTCAAACTCGATGCTGAGCGTGGAGAAGTGGCCCTCGGGCCACTGCTTCAGGCGCCAGCTCTGGACAATCTTCTTGGGGGCGCTGAGCTCGAGGTACTCGCCCGTGACGTTTCCGTCAAACAGCTCAAACTTTGCGCCCTTGATGGCGCCCTGGAAGACCTTGGGCGGCGCGCGGGTGAAGGCGGCGATGCGGGCGGGGTCGACAAAGGTCTGGTATGCCTCCTCGGCCGTGGTGCGGAACTCGGCGGTGTCGGTCAGGGTCATGGTGTTGACGACCTTGCCGGAGCTACCCTTGACGCTGGTCGAGGCGGTGGTGGACTTGGCCGTCGTGTTCTGTGCCTGGTACTTGGGGGTCGAGAAGCCGCTGGACGGGTTGGATCCGGGGGCATGCTGGATGTCCTTGCCGTGCTCGGCGATCAAGGCTCCGGGCAGCTTGAGGAACTCCTTGCGGAGCTCCGGCACGAGCTTGGAGCGGACGAGGTCCTTGACAGGCTGCTTCTCCTTGGAGTCGGAGTAGATGTCGATGTCAAACTAGCAGGCAGGCAAAGTCTCAGTAAAACGGGGTGGCCTTTTGACAATGCAGAGATTTCACAAGAGAGAGACCCACCACAAACTCATCCTCCTCAGTGTCGTGGGCGACCTCAGGAACGGTGATGGTGCCAGAGACCTCAGCCTCGTCGGCAGTGGTGCCTGCGCTACGTTAGCGAGGCTCCAGAACACACGACTTCACAAAAATGGTACAATGTCAGGCAGAGACAGTCGGTTGAACGAGGTTTTTTACGGGATGTGAAACACATGTGCTTGCATTGATGGACCTACCGGTGTATTCTAGAACGAGCTTAACATCGTAAATGGTGATGACCTTGCCCTTCCTCTGGCTAACGTCGACGTCGCCATCCATGCTCACAACCTTGCTAATCTTTGCCGTGACACCGCTATCGGTAGTCTCGACTTTCGCCAAGCTCTCCTCAAGGTACTGTCTCGCCCAGGCCGAGGCATCCTTGTTGACCCAATGCCAGTTGTTGGGGTTGTGGAGGACCATCTTGTCGGCGGTGACTCGGTTTCTGATTCAGGCTGCGAGGTAGGAAATGGGTGTCTGTTAAAGATTCCAATTGCAAGGTTAGCAAAGGAACAAGTATATGCGTCGCGAGGTTTCGTGAGTTGAAGAAGTAAACAAATAAATTGTCGGTTTGTCCCGGATCAGTGGTTGGTCAATAGACCGCAGCGTTTTTCATCAATAAGGGAGTACAAATCACTCTATGACTGGTGCCAGCTGGTGTATCATCATATTGGGAGAAGAAAGAAAAAAGGCGCGGGGTAGATAAAGAAGGGGTGAGATTGGGGGTCAGTCCTTACCTCAGTGCGGATTGGCGCGTTGGAGTGTCATGTCCAAGGAAGCGTTGCGCATGGAAAGAAAAGGAAGATGGGATTAAATCTGAGCGCGGGACCTCTTTTGAAAGAAAGCTCTAGAATTCTGACGGCCTCTCCGCTGCGAGGTGGGCTGGGCGGTAAATCGTCGGCCGATTGGTTTGCCCGTAGTTGCGGCTGAACCCCACCTTCCATTCCACTTGCTCGTGCCCGACCTGCCTATTCAAGGTCACCAAATTGGTAGACCGAGATTGGCCTGTGCTTGCCATGGTATTGTTGGTACTCATTCAGTAGTCTGGCAGATTGCACATGTTTATCATTCGTCCAGATCAATGTTGCGTACCACAAATCCACGAAAAGACGAGCCCACATGCTCGGTTCGGATTGCTCAACTCCTTGTTTGTTTGTCTCAGCTGGCAGTAGTTTCAGGGCAAAGGGCATACTGCGTCGCTGCACTACAGCTTTCTTCTTTCCCCCCTCATGTTGTACCAGATCCTTGGATGAACTACCTTAGACGAGATATATCGGAGCCGATACATAGGACTGCAGACGTCGGCTCATCAGGCAAACTATTTGTCACAAAGTCTTTCTATCAACCCGAATGCGACTCATCTACATGCTTATTTTTCCATCGTCTGGAACATCAAACGGGAAAAGAAAGCTGTGATTCAATAAGGTCTCGCTTACGATACCTACAGCTGCAAGCAAGTCCAGGTCACGGAACGGCAAACACCACTTGCTCTCCATTCAAACCAGACCATAGTATATGAAACAGCTGGCTTGCAGGCCGCAGGCCGATGCAAAACCTGAGTGCCTTCCAGGCCATTTTCTAGAAGCCGGATGTGGTCGCTCCCACGCGGCCAACGTCCGCTCTTGGCCTACTATTTCCGTGCCATTTGGGGCAGGGTCATCTGCAGTCCGCGATGCCATTGAGTGATTGCGTTCTGACCGTTGCGTTCACACGATGTCACCGTGAAGAGGCCTACGGACGGGATCTCAACGGATGTTACCTGCTCGACTGTCCGGGTGCCGCAGTGCCGACGCTTGCCAAATTGCCTCGTTACACGGTAATGAGAAAGCAGATGATCGATGCACTTTTCAAGATCTTGCAGTCCAAAATATGCTCGATGGCATCGAAAACTTCCATTCTCAGTTCTTGGGTACTCCGCAAAGCCATATTGGTTCCAAGCAAACGGGCCTCGAGCAATATTTAGAACTTCCATGCCTGTTCTTTGCATCCAACCCCGCAGCTTCACGTATCCACAGGAGGTTTCTTCATTCACGTGGAAGCTATCTGGTACCTCAACCCTGTTCGATTACAGGACAGGGCCCAGCCACCTCGATATAAACTCCAAAGACAGCCAAAGTTCCAAACAAGCAATAAGTCGGTGAGGAAGACTCCCGAGGTCTGGCTCTTGACTAGGACTTAAGCTTGCTCAACGCTAATGCCTGCTTTCCTTCAAGGCTGCCAGCCAACGACCGAATCACTCGTCCAGCTTCATCGGGCGGGCGGCGGCCGCGGAGAGGAAGTAGAGCCGGGAGAGCAACGGAAGTCTTTCAGACTGTCGAGCAAATCGAAGGGCATTTTAAGCGCCGACAATCACCTCCGCGTTCTTTTCACAGCACCATCAACCAATCACAACCCCAGACATCTCTTTGACTAGCCAGGGTCTAAGTATGCTTCCAAGAATAGAATGACCTCCCACGAGAAAACCAACCAATCGATACGGCCGCCTACCAACGTCTCCACGAGTCTCTTCTCTTGGCCCCATCAAAATGACAGGCCATTTTGGACCGGACCCTGGCGCGATGCTCACTCATCTTTCCTCTTGTTGGGCCGTGGCAGGTCGCTACGAGCTTTGGGTATGCTATGTTCCATGCTCGCCTCTTCTCGTTGGTTGTCTCTTGCTCAGGTGTACTGTGATAAGGTCCGCTTGCTATGTCGGGTCGACAATGCTCAGTACTGCGACCCTGACTCTGGGCTTTATGCCTTCCTACCTTCTAGTATGCCGTCCCGGCTGATGATGGTCGTAGCAGTACCACGCCATTTCATCATTCTCAAGTGGGAGAAGAAAACCAGAGAAGAACTGCAGCGACGGACCTGAGACGAGACAACAGCAACGCGGATAGCAGCCAGCACCTTAGCTTTGTCGGCATCTGCAGGCCTGTCATGCAGTCGCGACAGCCACATGGGATGTTGCTGGTCGTTCCGCACTTTGCTGTCCGGCTCGCTTTCACAACCCCATGCCGCAAGCAAGCAAGTGCTGCCCCTCGCGAATGGGCGAACGTACTTCGTACCCATCCATACCTTGACACCCTTTCGAATTAGCTCAATACCCTGTCATGTATCGGCTCCCGCTATGAGGTACATATGTGCTCTGCACCGAAGTCGGGAAACGAGCTAGTCGCTATGTTTGCTGCAAGTTGCAACAACTCAGCGCCGAGCATCAACTGCCTTTAGTCCCGGCCTTGAGATCCACCATTGCGCTTTTGCTCCGGGACCCGGCTGCTATTCCTGTCGTTTCCTCGTGCTCCCGAGAGCCCGCTGTTTTCCATGCCCCTTCTGCTTCTCACCCCAATGTCTTGAATCTGGGCCACCCAAGAGTAGGGGTGCCACAGGGGTGCAATTCTGTCGGCGGGCGATCAAGCGTGAGCCAGGAGCGAGCCAGCAACCCCGGTACCCTCCTGTACGTGGGGTGGGATGTATGTACCTCTTATGCAGGAGGTTGACCACATTGCAGCAGACCCGACCTAGACATGACCATCTCTTTTATCTTCTGCGTCCTCCCACTCAAACTTTTGTTCCCTTTCGCTTCAGCCGCGCCCTCCCCCTCCTAGGTGTGACACGACCTTACTGCCGGCTGCCTGTCCGTCCTCTCGGTTGTGCGGTGTGTTCCTCGACATGAGATCGGCTTTCCATCAGTCAAGTTGAATGGGCTGGTAAAGAGTGGAAGAAGTGCGAAAGAGGCCGGCAAGTTGCTGGCTGAGGTATCCTTAACCCCAGTGAGGGTCTAAGTCGTCCTCATCTCCTCGAACCGACTCCGGTGTCACTCCGAGTCCACAACCATCTCAAGTTTCTGACGTCGCCGGGAGTTGCTCAGCTCAGCGGGTGGCCATTTGGCTTACAATGAACAATCCTCGCGATCCAACCCGGTTGCGCCAGGGTCTCAATCCGCTTTTAACTCAGTCTTTGGGTGCATACCACAACCAGGTCAACACGCCGCTGTCAGCAGTGTCCTCATCGCACTTACACTCGGCTGCCCACACTCCTGCAAGCGCAATACAGCCTTATAACCCACAAGAATGGATAGCTTCACCTGCTGCCGGGTCCGAAAGGTCCCATCAATCACATCAGTTCCCTGAGCAAGGTATCTATTGACCCAAATTTGCATTGGGCCTGGCCGGCTTTGCTGACCAGCCTCCATAGGATCACCATTACCTCCGCCTCCGTATAGTCCACCGCGAAGCCAACGACCACCGAGCGGCTTCTTCGAGTCCTCACCAGCGGCGAATACTTCGGCAGCACGAATTCCTCCCACAAATGTTCATAGGCCGTCCCCGGAGCCCTCAACAAACACATCGTTCCCTCCCCCACCTGGAGCCGGAGGTCGGACAAGCTCACGCGAAAGACGCTTCGGTTTTCATTCCCTGAGACGGAGCAGAGAGCCCCAAGAATCAAGTCCTCCAGAGCCGATGCCGCCTATGCCTATGCCGTTATCAAGGCCAACCCCTCTTCAGATCCAGATCCCACATCCAATGCCACATCACAATGACCCGAACTCATCACACGGCCCGCCCGGTGCTCGAAGAGCTGCTTCCGCAAGCGCAGTTGAGACACCTACTTCAGCTCGCTCACGTTCGGCGTCCCAGTCAAGATGGGAACCAGGAATGCCCCTCCCGCCGCCACCTCCAGTCCCACCACCAGCTTCGTCTCGGTCACAGAGCGTGCAGAGCGGGCCGAGAACAACTACACCCGTGGCTTCACCGCCCACAAGGCGCCCTCCGCCAACCGGCGTTGCAGCCCTTGGACCAGTACCTCCGACTCCTGCAGACTGGGTTGATCAGCCCGAGGAACCTAGTAGCTCATCACAACGGAGACACTCTCCAAAGTTAACCATCGATACTGCTAGTGCTGCGAGCTCTACACAGACCGGAGAATCAAGCAATTCCGGCGCATTGAGCTCTGGTGGCAGTCTAAGTCGGGCGAGAGCAGTCCGCCACGACAAGACCATCGTTCAGCGCCGGGCTGAGAGCCGGACCAGACCGCATAACTCGATAGATGGGACCATCAACCCAGTCCAGCTCAACGACATTGTTGTTCCCAATGAGAACACGCTTTCACGTAGGTTGACGATCAACAGATCAGGACCAAGAAGCGGGGGACGGACATCGAACGACACGCCTCGAACTGACGAACACTCGACTACGCCGCGGGCACCCGGGTCGTCATCGTCACGCAGTCGAATTGAGGCGGCAACACCGCCATTCTCACCTCATCCGTCAAAGGGCACGCCCATGATGGATGGATCGCCAAGCGTCTTACCCAAGGCGCTGCCAACACCGCCGCCGCAGACTCGATCGGCATCGAGCTCTCAAACAAGATTCAGCTCAATGACACCCGCTGAGGGCCCTCCATCAGCATCCATCTCATCCACAAAGCATATTGTCATCACGCAAACTGCGGATCAGTTTTGCTGCGAAACAATTGAGCGGTTCCAGGCATTCGCTACCCAAGAATCTACTGCGGCCACCGATGCCGAGCGGGTTCGCATGTTTGCCGATTTCATCGTGAACGAGTCCAGGATCAGGCGAGAAAGGTATTCCTCTGCCATCGGCGCTATGGGCTCGGAGATCTTTGATCTGACGAGGGATCTCTTCCGTCCCATGGTCACACGGCGTGAGTCGGCAACTTCACAGGCTGAGTGGACGCCTCAGTCATCCGAACCTACACGATCCCATCGCGGATCGATGAACTCGGTCTATCGCGAGACGCCCGGGGAGTCCAGCTCCGCTCCTACGTCAGCCAACGTTCCGGGCTCGCCCATTGTGCCATCGGCAAATAACCCAAATTACTCTTCCAACTACATGCCGTCGCTCTCTCCGATATTGAGTCTCAGCGTGAGTGACAATCATGATGATGGAGATTCCCGGGGCCGACCTGCCAGTAGATGGTGGGAGGCAGACTCTTCAGGGGCAGGAGGAAAATTTGTCGAGAGGTCCAAGAGAGAGTCCAAGTACATGGGCGTGCCAAAAGAAGCCCACGAAGCCTTGCAATGGGAGGACAGCCCGCAAGCGGGCCCCAGTAACCCGAGGTCTTCGGGCGAGTATCCTCCCGAAAAGACGGGCTGGCATGAGATGGAGCCCGTGGTCACACCGCAACCACTCCGGTATTCATCGGAATCCCTTGGTTCATCAGCTTCGCCCACGACGCCGAACCCAGCCCACCTAGACGTCTCCCGACTGGTGACCCTTCCGCCGCCGTATCCTCGTCATCATCCAGCCGTCAACAATAACCATCCAGAATTGACCGAAACTAGAGTAGCCGTTCGCCAGATCAGCGACCTCTCCCAGATTGAAACCACGAAAGAAAGATTCCATGTCACCAGCACGAAGAAGCGCGAGGAAGCCGCAAAGGCATCCATTGAGAGGCGAAATGCTTTACGCTCCAATTTACAGCAGGAAATCAATGCCGGCAACATTTCGTTTGCCGATGCGTCGACCATCGAAGATGATTCGGTGGCAGCCGAGAAGGAGAAGCAGAAGGAGCTGGGCAAGACAGAGTTTGAGCAGTTCCAAAACCAGGTCGTCATGCCCCTAAACGACCTCATCACCGGCCGCATCGCCCAGGCCACAACCCTCTTCGACAAGCTGGCGGGAGGGCTCTTCGACGACGTCGCTAGCGCCGCCGACATGCCCCAGGAAGAAGGCGACGACAAGCCCGAGCTCCTGGAGAAGCTGACGCTCCTCAAATGGATCTTTGAGGCGCGAGAGATGCTGCACCGCGCCATCTTTGACGTCCTCACGGACCGCAACAACCGCTACCGCGACGTCGTCCTCACGCCGTACCGCCTGGCCGGCAACGAGGAGAAGCTCCAAAACGCCGTCGCCTTCTTTGCCGAGGACGCCGCGAAGCGGCAGCTGGCTTTCGCGCACGAGGTGTTTGCGCGCACGCAGGAGTTCCAGGCCGTCATGGAGCGCAATGTCATGCGCGGCGTTGAGGTGCAGCTCTCCGCCTTTTGGGACATTGCGCCGCCGCTGTGTAGGCTGCTCGACAAGATCGCCCCCGCCGACCCGGAGGCCTTGCACATCCAGATCCCGTCGGCCGAGTACGACGAGAACCCGTCATACCGCCGGCATCCGCTGCAGTACCTCTTCAGCCTGCTCCTGCACACGGAGAAGAGCACGTACCAGTTCATCGAGTCGCAGACGAACCTCTTGTGTCTGCTACATGAGGTCAAGGAGGCCGTCACGCACGCAAAGGCAAAGGTTGTGCAGAACGAGATGGACGACGGGCGGGGCAGGGAGTTTACCGCCGAGGAGCGCGATGCGCGCGCGCAGCGTCTTCGCGACGAGGAGGGACGCATGCTGACGGACGACTTGAAGGAAAAGGTCCGCGTCGTGCAGGACCAGTGGACGAGTGCGCTGGGTGAGAATATCAAGAATGTGAAGCAGATGTTGGGGGAGTATCTGCTCGAGACGGGCGGGTGGGATGAGACTTTGGAGGAGGGCGGTGTCGGCAGCGTCTAAATGAGCTTTTCAATAGACGAGAGAGGAGAACATGAAGAGGCTGGGTATGATTTACTTTCTTATATATCTTCACGGCGACGAAGACGTTGATACCCCTTTGCGTATAACGACTCTTATTTACACTTCTTGTATATATTTTCCAAGAAAACTCTTGGTAGGAGGTTATTTGTGAACCAGGAATTAGCTAGACATGGCACGAAGACATGATATTGAACGGCATGAGATTTTCAAATAGTATTTCCAAAGTGAATCGTAGTGTTTTTTATGTCTTTTTTCCCCTCTTTCTTTGAGTGAGGTTCTCTGCGCCCCGTTAAGTTTCGTACAACAACTTTCCCACCCAAACGCCCATTATATTACATTTATAAACACGGCACCTTCTTCCAAGAGTGGAGGGATGGTCGCCGTCCCTCGATCTTGTGCTTCTGCATCCCCCATCGAGGATTTCCTTGATCGCATCTCCCTCACTTCTAGTCGACAGCTTCTCCAATCCAATTTCGTAGAGCCGAGCTTCGTAATCGATCCATTGGCCCATTCATCGCGGTCACCTCCTTAAACCATCCATCTCGGTCCTGAAGGGCCACACACCCTCGCCCCCCTCTCTCTGTCAGAAAAAGACTTCATCCCACCATCGATAGCAGTCAGAACGGGCGCTTTATTTATTCTCCAACCGGTCCCTAAACTCCTTGGGCAGATCCATGCCGACCCTCCGCGCCGTCAAGCGCACGCGCTCCTCCTCGTCCATGTTCATGCCCGGGTTGTAGCGCTCGAGGAGCGTGACGTAGGTGCGCTGGGCGCGCAGGTAGGCGGCGAACTGCTCGGCCTCTGCGGCGTCGGCCGCGGCGCGGGACGAGTCTTCCTTTACGGCGACGGGGGCTGCGGCGAAGCTGGTGCGCAGGCGGTTGTGGATTGCCGAGCGCTCGCGGGCGAGGACGGGTCGGGGCGGGAGCTCGCGGAGGAGGGAGCGGTAGAGGGAGCGGAGGTGGGGGACTGTGGTCATTTTGGCTGTTTTGCTCTATTGATTTGCCACTGCTCGGGCGCTTGAGAGGTATGCGAAGAAGATGAAAGCAATGGCGGAGGAGGATGTGGTGGTGGTGGTTGAGGTGTTGGTGGTGGTGAAGATGCGACGGGATTTTTTGGATTGAAGCTTTGCATTGTGAGCATCGAAATCCGAGGCCGGGGTCCTCCTTTCGTTGGAGCTCTCCCGATGCGCTCAGCGGGTGTTAATGTGGGCCCCGTCCCAGGCGGGCCCTGCTGCGGCTTACATAGACTTTCGGGCAGGTTCTTGCCTTGGAACCTCACCTCAGGCACTTTCAATAGAAATTTGAATACAGCCCGCCCCAGGTACCCTAGAAAAGCCCGGAATGCTTATATTACATAAGGCAAGGAAGCCAACCTGAGCTATTACCCGTGGACGGCTATCGGTCGCATCCACGGCCCGGCGCCGGCACCGGCAGCAAGCACGGATGGAGGGGTCCTGACTCTGGATTCTCGACCCCTCCTTGACAGAGCACTTGCAGCTCTAGTTATGGCAAATGCTTACCACATTTGAGCATCTTTTCTTCAAGTCTGATTTTTCACTGGCATTTTTCCAATACCGATCCTATCCACAGATACAATAAGTGGAGGGCGGTAAAAAAAAAAACGACGTGACACTGCAGCTCTACGGATACCTACTAAGGTACCTTCAGGCGTTTAAGTTGGCCTTCTGGGCGAATTGACTCGTTTGTGCGTCCACAATGGCCCATCCCATGACGCAACAGCCGCCATGTTAAACACATGCTGGAGCCATAGAGTGAGCCAGGAACCAAGGAGCTTTGCCTCCTAGACACAACTTTCCCCCTCCTCCACTATCCACATCCACATTGCGCATCCACACAAACCGCCTTCGACCTCCCGTCTTACGTCTAGAGTTCCATGCCCTCCAAGGTCCGACCATCAAGCGGAAACAACAAAACAAGACAGGAACCCACCTCCCGTCTCTCTTTCGTGCCCTTCCTCCTCATCTCCTCCGTCCTCGTCGTGACCCTGGCTATCCTATCTCTACGAGCTCTTCCCCGGCTGTCCCTTCTCTCGAGCCACTTCTTCCCTCTCACCACGACCACGACCCTCTTCTCTTCCTCCTCGTCTTCCTCGACAAAGAGACACTCACAACCCGCCATGTCATCCTACGCAAAGGAGCTCGAGGTGGCCCAGCTGGCCGTCCAGCGCGCCTCCATCCTCACCAAGCGCGTCTTCCACGAAAAGGCAAAAGGTACCGTCGACAAGAACGACAAGTCCCCCGTCACCATTGGCGACTTTGGCGCCCAGGCCCTCATCATCGCCGCCCTCCGCCACCACTTCCCCGACGACGAGATCGTCGCCGAGGAGGAGGCCGCCCAGCTGCGCTCCGAACCCCAGCTCCGCGACCAGATCTGGGACCTCGTAAAGACCACCCAGCTCGACGACGCCGCCGCCGAAGCCTCCCTCGGCGGCGGCATCGCCTCCGCCGAGAGCATGATGGACATCATCGACCAAGGGAACAGCAAGGGCGGCGCCGCCGGCCGCATCTGGGCCATTGACCCCATTGACGGCACAAAGGGCTTCCTCCGCGGCGGCCAGTACGCCGTCTGCCTGGCCCTCATGGTCGACGGCGACGTCAAGGTCGGCGTCCTCGGCTGCCCCAACCTTCCCGTCGACGACAAGGCGCCCCTCGCCGCCGACATCGGCTCCAACGCAAACGACGACACGGGCTACGGCGTCATCTTCTCCGCCGTCCTCGGCCAGGGCGCCACCTCGCGGCCCCTCCGCACCGGCGCCATCGCCTCCGGCAGCCCCATCTCCATGAAGCCCGTCACCGATCTCTCCGCCGCCACCTTTTGCGAGAGCGTCGAGGCCGGCCACAGCGCGCACGACGACCAGGCCCAGATCGCTGCCAAGCTCGGCATCACCAAGCCCAGCGTCCGCATGGACAGCCAGAGCAAATACGGCTCCATTGCCCGCGGTGCCGGCGACATCTACCTCCGTCTGCCCGTCAAGGCGACGTACCAGGAAAAGATTTGGGACCACGCGGCCGGCGACCTCATTGTGCGCGAGGCCGGTGGTCAGGTTACGGATATCCAGGGCAAGAGGTTGGACTTTGCCGTCGGACGGACGCTGGCCAACAATAAGGGTGTTATTGCCGCGCCGGCTGCGGTGCACGGCGAGGTGTTGAAGGTTGTCCAAGAGGTGTTGAGCTCGAAATCTAGCTAAGCAAAAAGTCTTGGAAAAGTATAATAGTAAAAAACATATGAAAGAAGTTTTGGACTTTTTGGATTTTGCGATTTTTCCTCGGCGGTCTTGAAGAACCAGCAGATAAATAGTGTACATTGTTTGTCTCTTTTTTCTCTTTTCCCATCCCCGTACAGTGATATACAGCTATACACAGCCCTCCAGAAGCTCTGCCATCGACACACCACAACAACAGTCGACTCGGTACCAAAGCCCAAAGAAGTGCCACACCACATCCCGTACTCTCCCCGCTCCCACCCCAACCCAACCGTCCGCGCAGCGAAATCGTCTATTTGATCTTCTTCTGCTTCAGCTTAATCGTCTGGTCATCGATAAACACGCCCTTGCCCTTATACGGTTCCGGCGGCCGCCACTTGCGCACTCTTCCCGCGAAGCTCATCATCAGCTCGCGGTCGATGCTCTCGAGCAGGATACGCGTCGGGCTCGCCGCCGTGACTTTCACGCCGCGCGGAATCCCCATCTCGACCGGGTGCGTGAAGCCGAGCTTCAGGCACAGGAACTTCTGTCCGGGGAACTCTTCCAGGCGGCCGCGCTGCTCGACGCTCGCGCGGTAGCCGATGCCGACGAGGCGGAGGATCGCCGTGTGGCCTTCGGAGACGCCCATGATGTAGCGCTGGAGGTAGGCCCATGTCGTGCCTGTTTGAGGTTCAAAGTAGTCAGCAAAGCGCGTTCAGTCAATTGGGATGTGACTCGACTCTCGCTGAAGCCGAGAAGGCAAGTTTGAATTTCCTTGAAGAGGGCAGTGGAGGAGAGGGAAGGGAAAAGACGGCAAAAAATGGTAAAGAAACTCACCCCACATCTCGCTCTGCTCCTTGATGTTCGAGTCCTCCACGCTGAGAACCGCCGTGCTGCCCTCGACATCGTAATCAATCTTCAGAAAAGGCGGGATCTCGAGATCCAATTCTCCTGTAGCAAACCAACAAATACAGCATTAGCCTAAGCTCCTTGCAGTCTCCCATCACCCCCTTTCTCGAATGGACACCACCAGAGAAACGTACCCAGAGGCCCCGTAACGGTAACCGTCCTCTTGTAAACCTTCAAGTAGCTCGTCGGATCCTTCTTCAGCTTCGGCTCGCTGATAGCCAGCTTCACGCCCGGTGGGATCGAGACCGGCGTCCGCCCGAGCTTGGAGTTTCGTGTCGGCGTCGAGGAGAACTGGCGAGGTTGCTGCTGCTGCTGTTGAAGAGCTGGCACAAGGAAGGCTGGTATCGTCGTGGCCGGCGAGGCGGCAAACGCCCGCCTCAATGCCGTCCTGGAGGCCAGCATTGTTCGTTTCGTCGGAGAGATTGGCAAGCTACAACACACCTCCCAATGGCGCGCTCGCTCAGGTGCTCCTCGACAATTGGAATTGGGGACCCTCAGCAACTTTTCCACGTCTTAGTCAGCGATGCGCGATCCACAATCTGGGTACTTCCGATTGGCCCCTGCTTAGCTCGAGAGGAAAACTAAGGTACCCAAGGTTATTACGGCTGGAATGTATGTTGGGTAGCTCAAGCTCATTGCTTCTCATGGCTTTCGAGTCTAGGAAATTCATTTTTTTTTTCGTAGAATTGGCAAGTGTCATAAGAGGAAGGGGTTGAATGATGGTGTTGTTTGTGCCAGTAATTTGTACAGAGTAATCTCTGATTCTTCGTACTCATTTGATACGTCAGGCGAACTACTAAGAGAGGTATATCTAGAAGCCCATTTCCAGCAATAAGCCAGAATCGCGAAGCGAAATGCCACCACAGGTGGGTTGGCGTAGTGTCAGGTTATAGTGACAGTGCGATTGAACTGCGCTTAAACCTCCTCCTCAAGAGGGACCTCCTCCTCGTACTCCTCCTCCTCCTCGTCAACACCAGCATCCTGGTATTGCTGGTACTCGGAGACGAGATCGTTCATGTTGGACTCAGCCTCAGTGAACTCCATCTCGTCCATACCCTCACCAGTGTACCAATGCAAGAAAGCCTTGCGACGGAACATGGCAGTGAACTGCTCACCGACACGCTTGAAGAGCTCCTGGATAGCGGTAGAGTTACCGACAAAGGTGGAAGACATCTTGAGGCCGCGGGGAGGAATGGAGCAAAGGGCGGTCTGGACGTTGTTGGGAATCCACTCGACGAAGTAGGACGAGTTCTTGTTCTGAACGTTGCGCATCTGGTCCTCAACATCCTTCATGGCGACCTTACCACGGCTGGGAACGACAAAGTTAGCATTTGCTTATATTCTAGGGTCATCGTCGTGTGGCACTTACAAGATGGCAGAGCAGGTCAGGTAACGACCGTTGCGGAAGTCAGAGGCAGCCATCATGTTCTTGGGGTCGAACATCTGCTGGGTGAGCTCGGGAACGCTGACGGCGCGGAAGGAGTGGGCGCCACGGCTGGTCAGGGGAGCGAAGCCGACCATGAAGAAGTGGAGACGGGGGAAAGGAACCATGTTGACGGCGAGCTTACGCAAGTCAGAGTTCAGCTGACCGGGGAAACGCAGGCAGGTGGTGACACCGGACATGACGGCGGAAACGAGGTGGTTCAAGTCGCCGTAGGAGGGGTTGGAGAGCTTGAGAGTACGCATGCAGATGTCGTAGAGAGCCTCGTTGTCAATGCAGAAGGTCTCGTCGGAGTTCTCGACCAGCTGGTGGACGGAGAGGGTGGCGTTGTAAGGCTCGACAACGGTGTCGGAAACCTTGGGAGAGGGAACGACGGAGAAGGTAGCCATCATGCGGTCGGGGAACTCCTCACGGATCTTGGAGATCAGGAGGGTACCCATACCGGCACCGGTACCACCACCAAGGGAGTGGGTGATCTGGAAGCCCTGGAGGCAGTCGCAGCCCTCAGCCTCGCGACGGACGACATCGAGAACCTGGTCGACGAGCTCAGCTCCCTCAGTGTAGTGACCCTTGGCCCAGTTGTTGCCGGCACCGGACTGGCCAAAGACGAAGTTGTCGGGGCGGAAAAGCTGGCCAAAGGGACCGGCACGGACGGCGTCCATGGTACCGGGCTCCAAGTCGACGAGAACGGCGCGAGGAACGTACTTGTTGCCGGAGGCCTGGTTGGGTGAGAAGGTCAGCATTCGTCAATAGGATTGCCTGCACACTGGGGGACTAGGATAACAAACTTCGTTGAAGTAGACGCTCATGCGCTCGAGCTGGAGCTCGGAAGTGCCGTTGTACCTGTGGTATGATTAGCTGCTGGGTCCATGAGGATGCCGCACTGGAGGACAAGTGACATACACGCCATTGCTGTCGAGACCGTGCTCGCCAGAGATGTTCTGCCTGTATCAAGGTCAGTTCGAGATCGTGTCAAATGTCGAAATCGCCGCATCGTTGGCGGTTGGCTACGCACCAGAAGGCAGCACCAATCTGGTTACCCTGTTCAAAGAAGTTAGCCCCGCACTCTGGCTTGTTGGGTTGAGATCAGGAGATACTTACGCACTGGCCGGTCTGAAGGTGAACCTATTGCGAGAAAACAATCAATGGTCAGCGGAATGTTTCCCATGACAGAAGTGTTGGAGATGCAAGTCGGGCCATGTTTGGCGAGCATGGCTTGGGTGGGAATATCGGCGGGGTACGCTCAGGGGCTACCCCGAAATAGTGGCCATTCCGACGCGTCGCAGAATTGTTGTTGATGGGAGAGAGCGACTTACAATCTCACGCATTTTGAATGATGGAAAGCTCTGAAGCTAAGTTGGCCGGCGATGGACGATGAAGAAGACGAAGAGAGTGCTCGAGAGCTAGGCGAAGCTTCAAGGCGAAAGGGTTGTTGTGGAGGATTGGGCGAGGTAAGGTGTGGTTAGGTAGGGGAGGAGGTTGTTGATTTTTGTTTGCGGGTGGATGTGATTTTGTTCACCGCCACGGCTCGGTGGACGCCCAGAAGACAGGCCAGCGACAGGCCAGCGACAGGCCAGAGGGAAGGGGTGCAGCTCGCTTGTTTACTGTGTGGTGCTAGTTGGGCCCGTGCACGACCCCGATTGGGGAAAGACCAGTGCAAGGCACCCGCCTACCACCACCCAAGTCTCCCCAAGTGGCCGTCCTAGTGGCCCCCAGTGCCCCCCCAGTGTCTCCCCCCAAAGACCAATTGGAAGTGGGGTTGAATGAGTTGAGGTGACAGCAGATTGGCAGACAGCGCGACCACAGCAAGTACGTACCTTCAGGTCCCCTGTATTTCGTCTCCTCTGTTCTTTCCGATCCGAGACCCGGGGTGACCGACTATCTGCTGAGGGATCCAAACATCCAACGACACGTCCAGATAAGGTGCCTACCATCTCCATCAGAAACCCGGGAAACCAAGGCATGAACTGTAGGTAATGGTGCTGAGCTTCGGGAAGCCACGGACTCTCTAACAATCGGGGCAGGTGCGGCACCAGGCAGCCCTACCAAAAGCCAACGTCAAACACAGAGCCTACGTACCGATATGAATGGCATTACATAGATTGCTCGGCACTGATCCCCAAGCACTGACCGAAAATGCTAAATTGCCAGTGGAGCTCAACATTTGCAAGGGGGGCTCCATCACTGCCAAATGAGCTAACGGTGTGCCTGAGAGCTATCAAACGCAGATCGACTTCATAAAGTTCACAAAGTGCACCCATCACTGAAAGAATAGGTGACTGACGATCGAGGCATCATATTTTGCGGAACAATGGTAGCTACGTAGACTATCATGGCCACGATATATTCCCTTAATGAGCCTTGACAACACCAGCCGCATCGGCCTGAGCTGCAATTCTCTTCTTATAGGCCTGAACGTCGCCTGGGAACTTCTCAACAGTGCCTCCATCACACACCCAGAGAGAGGTGCACACTGTCTGCAACATGGTGACGTCGTGAGAAACCATCAGAACGCCACCCTGGAACTCTTGCAAGGCCGTAGCGAGCGCGTCCATCGCCTCGATATCGAGATGGTTAGAAGGCTCGTCAAGAACCAAGATGTGCGGGTTGGTCAAGGCAAGGCAAGCAAACGCCACACGCGACTTTTGACCTCCGGAAAGAACCGCCATCTTCTGCAGACCTGTCGTGCCCGTGATGCCAAAGGCACCCAGTTGTCTGCGGTACTCTTCGTCCGTCCGGCCAGGGTACTCCTTGGACATGAAGCCAACCGCACTCATCGTCAAATCCAGAGCATCGACGTGATGCTGGGCAAAGAAGCCGACGCGCAGACGGGGGTTTTGCGAAATGATACCCGAAGTGGCCGACAGCTTTCCGATCAACAACTTGAGAATAGTTGTCTTACCCGCACCGTTGGGTCCGACGATACCGATACGAGAGTCTAGCTGCACGTCGAGATCCACGTTGCGCAGCAAGATGTTCTCCTTCGTGTAACCAAATGTCACGCCTGTCATCTGGATGATGGGAGGCGACATCTTCTCGACATCAGGGAACTTGAACTGCACGCTGTACTCTGTCTCGGGCGGCTCGAGTACTGGCATCTTCTCGAGTTTCTTGATACGTGACTGGGCTTCGGAAGACTTGGCCGCGTTGTAGCGGAACTTGTCGATGAAGGCCTGAAGATGGGCTCTTTGGGCCATTTGGTTCTCGTATTCTCTCTTCGCAGTCTTCTTGCGTTCCTCGCGAGTAGCGTAGAAGGATTCGAAGTTGGCACCGCGGTAGTAGTCGAGACGCTGCGAGTGTTGGTGAATGATATCTGTCGCAATCTCATTGAGGAAAGCTCTGTCGTGAGAAACCACGAGAACCGTGCTGGGATATCCTTGGAGGTAGTTGGCAAGGAAAGCAATAGAGGGGACGTCCAACATGTTGGACGGTTCGTCGAGAAGCAGCAGGTCAGGTTCGCAGAACAAGGCTCTGGCCAACGCCAGACGCATACGCCAACCACCTGAGAAGGTCTTGGTGGCATTCTGTTGCTTTTCGGCAGAGAAACCGAGACCAGCCAAAATACTTGCGGCTCTTGACTCGGCCTTGTCGGACTCCATCTCGGCAAGCTTGCCCTGGATGTCACCGAGCCTGCCGTCTTGAGCTTCTCTTTCCTTGTCAAGTCTGGCGGCATCGGCCGAAGTATCGGCCATGCCCGCACGTTGGGTCTCGATCTCTGCCAGCTTCTGAGTAATTTCCTACAAGGTTGTCAGCATGATGGCACTTTTCAGAGATAATTATAACTGCGTATCACTTACAGTCTGCTCCTTGAGAAGAACCTTGCGCCACACGTCGGCATCAAGAACAGCTTGGATCGCAGGGGTATCGTCACCAGTAAGCTACGCAAATATCAGTATACAACAGAGTTGAGAGTGGCCGAAGTTCACTCTTACCTCCTGTTCGACGTGGAGAATGGTAATGTGAGGCGGAATTGGCAGCTCTCTGCGAGACAGAGCACGAAGAAGCGTAGATTTACCAACACCGTTGTGTCCAACAAGACCGTACCTGTGACCATAAGAAAGGGTCAAGTCCGTATCGGTCACGATACGCAGGCCACCAATGGAGACATCGATGTTGTCCAACTTGATATCCTTGGTCTTGTTCGCGCCAGAACCACCCATCTGGAGAGGGTTGACAGCCATGTAGAATTCCTCGTATGATTGAGTAGACTCAGGCTCGTCGAGCAATCTGGAAGCCTCGTACTCAACCGTCTTGAAGGTCTTCTTCTGCTGCTTGGCTGCAATCTTGCGCTCGGCCTTTTCCAGCTTCTTTCGATCAACCTTTGATTCGACCTTGCGAGCGTTTGCAGACTCAAGATCGACAGCTCCCGTTGACACGGCCAGAGTGGAAGACATGTTCCGCTGAGAGCTGACTTGGAAAGTCTCATCAAGGCGCCTGACGGCCAAAGGGCCGCTTCGCAATCCTCCATTCGACTCGGTGTACTTCTCAACCCATTTCTCAACGAGTTTCTCAATCTTCTCCTGGAGCTTAGCGTCAGGCTTTCCAGAGGCAGAGAGCAATAACTCGGTGACGGTAGCGGCTGCCTCGGCGAGAGGTGAGACGCCAGACTGCTCTTCCTCGTCCGAGTAGATGGTCGATGCGTGAGTCAAGTACCCGACCGAGTACTCGGAGAGCACCGGGTCAATGTTCGGCAAGACGGTTCTAATCTCCGCATCCATCGTTGCTACTCAAAAAGTTATAAGTTCGTGGTGGCGGTGGTGGTAGAAATTTGCTCCAACGAATCTGTCAGCGATGCAAAGCTGTTGGCTCTGCGACAGTCGACTTGACGTGAGACAAATGAGATAGCAGCAAGCCCAGAATACTGTCACTTTGCTAGGCTATTGCAACTGCCTTATGACGACTTCACTTGTGATCTAGATGCGATATTCACAACAGGCCTCAAAATGTGGACCTTGAATCAAGTGCCCTGCCCGGGCTCGGATGTCTAAATCGGAATAAAGCTCGGCCCGGGAAGACGTCCTCTAAGGCTGCTTATGTCACCTTAGCAGCGTCCAGTGACTCCAGGCTAATGTCTCAGCATTTGGACCAATGAAATGTATTGCAACAACACTACGGCACTGTCAATAAGGCAGGTGCAAAGAGGAAGTGAACTCCACCTGCATTCACCAAATGCTGGTTGCTCTTTAATTCAGAAGGAGGCAATCAAATGGCACGATCTAAAACTTCTCTCCGTCAAACTTTCCCGGAAGAACGATATTTCAGCGTCCTTCAAAGACCGACTCAGACTTGTTGTTGTCTCTCTTTTGAAGTCCCGACAGCATGGATAACATCGCCGATTGACCTGACACCGTGGAGTCGGCTGAGACAAACGGGCAAAACGGCAATTCTTGATGCTCCATCCGTAGCTGTAGACGGAATGCTCTATCGAAATACGTCTTTATTGCCACCGCCGTCACCGACATTACATTGCCGAAAATGGATGAAACCCAAAGTCTCAATTTGACATTGGCCAGCTGAAAAGCATCACAGAGTCTAGTCTAACCAACAGCAGCGAATGGGGAGCCGCGGATCACTGAGCATCGAGCTGGGTACCCTTGGCCATCGACGCGACTTGCGGAGATGGACGAACAGCGTGTAATGTTTCGCGCAGCTGCATGTAATCGCGTCAGCCGTAGGACGCACGCGACGACCTGCAGAGGATCGTCTATTCATTTGTCGCATGGCAACCAATCAGTCTCTGACACTAGGAGAGGGAAAAAAAAGAGCCATCAACATGCGAAAGTTTTGAATGTCGTTGGGAGACTTAGCCCTGCTCACGCCATACTACGTCCGCCATGCGCTGGAGATCCGTCCGGGGATCCCAGTTGCAGGTTAAAGTTATTCCGATGTTCGATGCTCATTGCACAATCTGTGCAAACTCTCACTAGGGTGGACACGCGAAGACGAAATGGGACATCATCGCCGCAATCAGTGTCTTGGATGGAAATGAAGCATGGAGATTCAAAGGGAAAAAACAAACGTTAAAATGAACGAAAACGAGATGGCGGCGGCAACACAGCGACAACAGCAGCAGCACAACAACAGCAACAACAAGAGCGAAAACCTTTTGACCTCGTAGACTGCGACAGTGGACATGGCCTCGAACCGGACACGATTCCGCGTCATCCTATTCAGTCACGGTTCGGTCATTGTCTCCTCTCCATGGCCAAAAGCGGACCCAACACCAACCGAAGCTCAATGTGGGATTCAGTTCCCTAGTTCCGTCACACGTTGGACGCTGCAGTCAAGTGGGAATATCTGCTCACGGTCAAGGCTGGACTTGCTCCTTCAAAACCTTTGCCCTACCAATACGACCACATATTGGCTCCTGTTCCCGCCCAGAGTCGCATGCGAGACAGATCGGGCAACCACAGAGCTTTGCTTTAGGGGTCCCCGGGACAAAACCTTGATTCCGATGATACTGGCGCGCAGTTCGTTCCCACATCTACCACCCTCTCTGGAATCTGTCCTACCTTGATTGTTTTCTGGACTGGGGTACTCGTACTGGCGAGATGACAGACCAGGATCTATCTGACTTCTGCCCCTACCAACTGGCAACGGAACAGTGATGAGATTGACAGTGAGGGTTACGATGGCACGCGAATCACACTGAAATTCAAACTTCGTTCAACGGTGATCCTCCGAGTTGGGAAAGGCCATATCCAATTGACTTTGGCTACTCGACTCCCTGCGGCATTTCTCTGGGGCGGAGCTAAATCAAGAACACGCGCCTTTTTTTTTTTTTTTTTTCTTTTTTTTTTTTATGATATTGGAGGCTCTTTGCCAGGCTTCCCTGCTCAGACTCCAAGTATGGATCAAGCATCCACCTCTGTCCCACTTTGACGACTCTGCATCTGCCTATCGAGATTTCGTCATTGGAGAGTCTGTCGGCAACAGAACCTGTGCCTTTTTCTGGTTTGACGGCACCGCCGCACCGGAGAGTCGGAACGGCAGCGCCAAGGGGGTCGGGTCCCATCATTGAGAACGTTTCCCGTCTGGTTTACGGGAGGGGAAAGAGTGCGGGCAGAACGATCTTCACAGGCTCACATCCAGTCAATGGGAAGCGTGTAGCTCCTCTGGCGAATCCTTCGGATGATGCAGAGAACTAACTACATGCACGATATTCAATGGCAGGTTTTTTCTGACTTGTCGTGCAGGAATCTTGCAGGACCTGCAGAACACATTCATCAGCTGGCCGTCTAGCTGCATAGCGTTCCCTGGGAGTGGCATAAGGACAGGTTCCGACGCAGGCTTACACTATTTTACTATGGAGTCTGCATAGGCGACCACCGGGACGTCGGCAGACCGGACCACAACTTGGCCTTGTCGCATTGCCCTCGAGCTCCCCTCCTTCCGAGTCTCCATACCGATTCCCACGTCCTCGTACCGAACCCCGCGGACCAAGAGAGGCTTTGATGGTTTCAAGTTTCACGCGGTTAAATTGACTAGCAGGGCAACAGTCTGTGTGGATTTGTGAGGTGTGCGCTGGTCCTGGACCTCTGGTCGAAACCCCGAGCGCTATCGAACGTCCTCTCATAACCTACCAACCTCCTTCATTGGTCGATATTCGATGCACACGTTGCATGGGCTAGCTTCCCAAGTCGCGACTCTGCCTGGCATCTGGATGGATTGAGATCCCAACTGGTTCGAGGATCCTGGTCTGCGGCTATTCTGCACCATGCTTTTCTTTCTTTTTCTTTTCCTGTCTTTCTCAGATGAAAAAAAATCTTGCAGGTGAGATGGAACTCATCGGTCCATCGGAAGCTGCTCACCCCATCATAAGTTCTCAAC
The DNA here is from genome assembly GCF_030867565.1 of Colletotrichum costaricense. Lineage (NCBI taxonomy): Eukaryota > Fungi > Ascomycota > Sordariomycetes > Glomerellales > Glomerellaceae > Colletotrichum > Colletotrichum costaricense. The sequence continues at coordinate 1,416,609 of NW_026848238.1, forward strand.
TTATAACCCTACTTGGTATCTCTCCGGGCCTGGGCGTCAACCAAGCGACGGAGTAAACCCTCGAAGCAATGTCTTGGCAGCTCCTGCTGGTCAATTGGCTTACGGACTTAGTTGGCCGGCCGTGTGTTGTGCATGGAGGAGCTACCTGCCTGAACCTCGATTCTTGTTCGATGAACCGAGGGACAAAAAATACACTCGATATTACCCTCCTTGCCTCGCTTCTCTCTCTCTCTTCTTGAGCCTTGCATGGATGCGCAACACGAAGAATCAGGTCATCTGGAACACTATGGTAACCTCATTGGGCGGCGCCAATGTATCTGGCACCAGACGGCTTCGCTTCGTGTTTCTTTCATTGCCGGCTCTAGTTGGAACGGCCGCAAAGGCCGGCGATACGGTAGCTTCGTTATTCTCGAAAGCTCAAAGCCGGATCACGCACTACCGGACATTTGCTGGAGCTTCGTTCGGTCCAGCTTAGGGCGCGGCGAGAAGGGTCCTTTCTCTACTCTAGCCTTGGACCCTTGACTACTCCAAATTTTGACAATCGCTTGTGACGATGAGGTGTTCAAGCCCTCAGTCAAACGTTGAGGGAGAGAAAGACGAATTTGGATCATTTGTGTCACCTCGAAACGCTCAAGAGCTTCTCGCAACGGCAGCAGATGGGATTGGCCAAGGCTTTGTCAGATCGTTCCTCCCACCCCCCGGTTCCCGAATCCCACGATAACAGGGGTCCCGTGGAGCGAGCTTTCCCGAATACATCTTCTTTGTGCCATGCCGGATTTGCAGATGCAAATGGCGGGCCACATGTCGTAATTCGGCTCTGGTTTCTCTGTCCTTCTTCCGACTTTTGCTGAAGCTTAGAGATTGGGCAGAAAGCTTTTACGCTAAAGCACCAAATGCCAAGTACGCCCTGCCCGCTAGAGCAAGCGGTTGCCTCGAATATGGATGAGTGCGTTTGGCTGACGAATGGACAGCATGAGGCGTTCGGGTTTGCGGTATGACGAGATGGGCGAAACTTGGAAAGTTTGCTACTAGCCAGGCGGAACTAGGAGTTTTCCCGCATGTTTTCTTCATTTTCTCTGTGCGGACTTACGGTACTCGAGAAGAAAACATGGCAGTAGTGCGGGTGAGTACCGACACGAGGTCGCCGCAAATGTGCGTGCTCACTACTCAGTGCTTCACAAACCAGCCGCCGCAATTTTCTTCTTCGCACTTGTCTTCCATTTTGCAGATGATGGCTGGCGGGGAGCACGAGTCGCTATTGAGGCTCGGCTGGTGGATACCGTGGGCTGGCGGAGAGAGAGAGAGAGAGAGACGTCGGAATCGGAGAGAGCCTCACAGGAGATCGTCGTCTTGACCTTGTCTCGTCAGACCCTCTCTTTTCCCCTCCCCAGCTGGATTGCCAATGGCATGAGCGGGGGTGAAGGACGCATGACGGATATTCGTGTATCCCAAACCACAGTTCGAAAGGCGACATGCTGATTGGACGGGTAACCTTGAACGAAAGAGTGGTTCGTTCCCCCAAAGGAGCAGAAACATCTTCATCTCCATCTAAGGTAGGTAGGTATTGAGTCGGTGGGGGTGAGGCTGGAGTGATGTTTGATCTGGTGTGGAGAGGGGTGACTGAGCCTCTCACCTCAGTCTACGGAGTAGGTACTCGCCCACTGTTGATAACCACCGAGCTTCTTTCTCAGTCTTCAAGCATTTTCGTACCTCTGCGAACGATGGAGAGATGGAAGGAGCGGGGTATGAAATGGAACGTCTGGGCAAGCTAAACTCTTCTGACGTCGGCAAGGACCAGGGCATCAAGACCAATGGGTAATCCATCTCGGTCTGTCTCAAGGACATGGCATGCGCATGTTGAAACGACGTGTCCTGCGGTATCACCTAACAACAGCCAGGCAATGATGTTTGTGACGGGCCTTGCGTCGTGGATCACACAGCATGGGGGGAGGAGGACCCCTTCCATTCTGTTATCTGTAAGACTGTACCTGCCGGCGAGGATCGATCTCAACGTTGTGTCTCGTGGTGTGTGGTGTGAGGTGGTTGTGTGAGATGATGGTGTGTGCCGGTTCGGGTAGGATGTTTACTTGTTTTGCTTTTTTTTTTTTGTGTGTTGTTGTTTTGGTTTGTTGTCGTTGTCAATGGCTGTCAAGCAACCGCAACTCAAAACACAGGCCGGCAGGTGGCCCACCAGCCGCGGGCCCTTGCTCGTGGATACTGGATACTGCGTAGGTTCCTCTCTCGAGTCTTACCACCCATGTCACCTCGTCACCGCAGGCGGGGTGGATGGTTCAACTGGTGGTCAAGACTCAGGTCCCATCCCATCACAACATCAGACCGGCGGCCAGCCAGCTGGGTCGGCGGCCTGTCTGTCTCTGGGGCATCGTTTCTTCTTTAATCTGTGTTGTCTCGCTCAACCACGCGGCTTTTGCTGGCGGTCGCAGCACAAGATCTTGGGATAACAAGCAACATGCTGCACGCGCCGTGCGTGTGTGCGTGTACCTACGCATGTGTACTAGGGTCTTACAGAGATCGCCAGTGGGAGCATCGATACCACGAAACCGAGATACATTGCCCCCCGTGGCCTAGGTATTCAGATGGAATAACGAGAGAGAGGGCGGTGAAAAAAGAAAGGAAGAGCAAAAGAGGCCCCGGCTTGTTGATGCATCGGACCAGCTGAAAGAAGATACCGGGAGGCGGGGAACAGGACGAGAGCCACTTCCTCCGTGCGTAGTGCCGAACTTTATGGGCTCTGTGGCTGTCGGATGGAGTTGCATCGTCTGGTCTTTTCTTTGGAGACCTGTTTTGGTGGCCTGGCTGATCTCCAACACCGATGCTTCAGCTCCATCCCCCGCACACCGTACCACGAAACCTCATTCTTTCCGGTACATGTAGTTTTGCTTGCTCCTCTTCCCATGGTCGTCTACCGGTGCCCGGTAGCTTACGGATCGCCGTTGGCGAGTGAGAAGAGGCAGAGGAGTACGAAGTAGGTTGATGGCGCCATGTTGGTGATGGTGGTGGAGGTGAAGACGACGGTTGCAGAAGGAAATGCTGCTAAAAATTGAGCCGGTCTCTGCGAGATCAAAGGGTCTTCCTTGGTCGACTTGATAGGAAACGGTTCGCGGTAAGGTAGGCTTGGGATGCCGGTGTTTACAAGTCTCCTATCACTTGCTTCAAGGTCCCTCCTCCACCCCATGGCCTGAGGCCTGTGTACGCCTGCGGGCAAGGAACAGACCATCTGGACGGTCTTGCGCGCCTGCTAGGTAGATAGGCAAGGACTCCTCTGCTTGTGTAACAGGAATAGAGGATATGGTCGTGGTCGTACCGTGCCTTTTTCCGTTGAAACCTCTTCCAAGGTGTAGCGGTCCAAGATGGCATTGTATGTCTTGAGATGAGGCAAGTCAACGGCAGATGGCGGCATGCTGGTGCCCATGGGCTGAATGGACGACGGCCAACGACAGTAACACGAGGCAAGGGCAAACTTGGCGACGTCAGTAGGCATTGAATCTCGAGATGAGAGACAGAAACAGGCAGAGTTGCTGCAGGTGTCAGAAGTGAAGCGAGCGTGGCTTGACGCCGTGCAAACGTGGTCGGCAACACGAGCTGAGGATTCATAGGTTATGCTGTGCGCGGTACAATGTCCACAGAGGCAACAAAACATAAAGTGTAGACGGGATGTCGCCGCCATGCGGGTTTGATGGTTTGGGCGTAAATGTATCTGTACTCTGTAGGTGTTCCCAACGGGTTCACAGACGGGCTCCATCAGTGCCATCCGCTAGCAATGGTAGGCTGCCGCTGGACGAGCCTGAATTAAAAAGATGGCGAGTAACAGCAAGCAAGCGAGTGCTGCGGCGCTTCCGGAGATCGATACGCCTGGGTTTCTCTCCGAGAGTGAGGGGGCGCTTCTCAGCTCAGGCATGGCCCCTGCAAAAAATAGTCTTCCGTCAGCTCTTTGAAAGCGCCGGGAGTTGTTGTGGGCTGCTGCTTGTTGTTGTCTGCGTCGCGCGGCGGCCCCCTTCGGATACACGTACCATCTGCTCCATGGCCATCGGCAAGCAACCACGCGAGAATTAGGCAGGGTCAGGGAGGTGGTTTTGGAAGCAAAGGTGGTTCAAGTGAGACCAGGTTCATGTTGGCAACTTGGCAAGGCGAGAGACTAAAGAGTCCTAGACACGGACAAGCGTTCCGACTTCAACGGACGTGTGGTGAGAAGGGCCACGAGGCGGCCTGTGACCTTTTTTCCTGTCATTACAGGCCCGGCCGAGAACGCCAGAGGTTGGTATTTGAGGAGGAAAGCGTACCGTATCGGTAGGCAGTCTTCGGGTGCGAGACGGGGGGTTTGGTGCTGACTGGATTGTGCCAAGGAGGTGAGATAGCAGGTCTCAGCCGATCTTGCGCTAGGACAGGTGGTGTTCTTTCGGTGTTTCTTCTTTCCACGCACCCACGGCAGCCCGGATTTCCCAAGCCTACGTTTACGTTGGCTCGGTTGGTTTCTGGAATAGCCTCTTTGTGAAGTGGCAGGGGGGCTGGCACCAGTGGGCTGGTGGCAGTGGCGAGAGTACAGTACTCTGTGAGCACTGAGCAGTGTAGCATCGGTTCGGATCAGAGCTGGCCTGTTTTGGGTTGTATGAAAAGGAGGGGCGGCCATGGAAGCAACAAAGAAGCATTGAGGCTTGAATGGAGGCTGGACTTGAGTCAAGAGTGTTGCAGAGCGGGTTCGTTGAGCATTCAAGATAGTACTGCTTTGGGCACAGTGTTCTGTATGTGTACGGATACTTTCATTCCATGTGTATCTGGTATCTGGAGTATAGAAGACGGGAGAGGAGGATGAGAAGCGGAATAGAAGTGGAACATGGCGGCTGGTTGGCGCTGCCTCACCATGCTAGAAGTTGCGTAGCGGGCGAGGAAGGAGGAATAGACGAGACGAGGACAAAGACAAGCAGCGGTCCGTTGCAGGAAGGATTCCGTCGGGCAGTTGTAGGTAACTCTCTGCTTGTGACTAACAAGGCGTGGGATGGGAAGCAGTTTGCTCTTGTGCTCAGTCGTGTTGGCTGTTGCGGTGTGTTATCGACAGGTTGAGTGTGTTATTGCCCAGGTCAGCCAGCATGCCCGGGCAGGTTGTTACAAAAAGGAAAGAGAGTCGTAGACCTCCAAGTTAGTCATTGCATCTGTACTGCATTGTGTAAGGAGTAGAAAGTGTACTGCGTGTGTAGGGAACAACAGGAGGCGTTGATTAATGGTTGAATTAATTGTCGTATTGTGTATAACATTGATGGCAGATGGATACTGAGGTACATGAACCAACTGCTGGATAAGGCATGGACGGCAAGTACCTGGTAGCTGAGGTGCATTACTGCGTACTTTACGGAGTAGGAAAGCAAGGCATGGCCCAATGGACGGTGCAGGACATCACAGGCAGGTCCCCTGGGTGCTGGGCGCGGGCTTGCAGGTCCGTCATTTTACCGGGGCAGCGACTGGCTCGGAGCGTTCAGCAGTCATCTCCTGCTGCTCCACGCGTCCACGGCTACTGGAAGAGAGGCGCCAGCGAGGGCCACTCCTGGCACTTAGCGATGGCCCACCCGCCGTCCCAGGTACCTTATGCACCTGCAAACATGGATAGTGCCCTGAGAGTGGACACCCGTCTGCCTTGAATCCTTACCCTCACTGCGCAGCAAGGTACCTTGCGAAGTACCTCGAGGCACTGGGCTGCGAACAGTTAGCAGCTGCCTGCGTATATCTTGCCTAGTGGTGGCTCTTGCGCCAGAGGTACCTTTCCCAGCGTGTACTTCCATCTCTCGAAGTACTGGGGGGAGTACGTACATAAGGTACATGGCAGCAGGTACGTTAGCGCAGGTATTGGCCCGCTTGCCATTCCCCATTCCCCCAATGCTCCACTTGCTCTCATTCTCCCATCTTGCTCTCTTTTCTGTGTGTCTGTGCATGCGTATCTGCCATTTCCTGCCCGCTTTTGTTTATGAAAAGGATACAGGAAAGAGAGAAAAAAAAAATAACAAGAAAAATTGACAGAGACGAGGAAAAAGAAAGGGAGTCAAGCAAGGGAAAGAGTAGTAAACAACACAGAAGACAAACCACAACTACAGCAACGCTCTCAACCGAACACACTGAACCACAGATACAATAACAACTTCAAACGGATTGCGAATACAGACAGGCACAAGCAAAAGACAAGACTTACGGAGTACTCTGTCACTGTATCTTCTCCCCTCCTCGGCTGCCCTGGCCCCCCTCCACTTGTCCTGGCAAGCCTTGCCTGGGTCTCCAAATTCCCGATTCCTCCAAGACGATCCACGCCCACCCTACCCTGCTCGACCGTCAGACTTCAGCCAAGAGTCAAGACGAAGAGAGAGAGAGAGAGAAGGTCTCCAGCTCAGCTAGCCTGGTCTATCCCGGTCTTATCCTCTCTGGGAACAACGACCCTGCTTCCTCTTCTTGTTCTTTTTGTTCTCCATTATCCATACCATACTCCGTACCGTAGCGACCTGTCTATCCAGTATCCACCCTTTATACTCGGGTTAGCTGCCAATTCCTCGACTTGTACTCTGCCATAGCACACAGAGACTGCTTTGTGCTCTCGTCTGCTCTGCATCTGCATTGCTTCCTCTCGTCGTCCATTCCTCTTTGACCTCTCTCCGAACCTTGGACTTTTTAGACCACACCCAGCACCGACCGGCATCAGCACCGACACCTTGACCTGGACCTTGACACCTGGACCTGGACCCGGACTTGGACCTTACTACCTTGACCATCCGAGAGAACGAATGAACAAACTCCCACGGACACCATACACACACCAACCACACCCTACCAAACTCGCCCACCCCGTCTGCCCGTCCACCCATCCATCCCGTCTCCAATTCCACCCACCTTGCTCTCCTCCTCACCCACTCTCGAACTCGCCCTCACCTTACCTTAACTTACTTACCTCTCCTTACCTACCTTTCTACCGGGACGGGACCTTACTTCACCTCACCGTGTCCGGGTCTGGCTTGATCTGACCTCTACCGCGTTCAACCCGCTTGCGCGCTTCTTCTTCCTCCTCCTCTTCCTCTTCCCTTCTCTTCGGTCCCCAGCGTCCTTTTCTTTCCATTCGCCTTCTATTCTGGTCCAACGGGGGGGTTTCCTGGACCCATTGGCCGTAGTACTTGATTGTCCGAGGGCCAATCCGTCTGTGTGAGATCACGGTCGCTCGACGTGTGTGCGATTCTTCTTTCGCCCTACCGTTACAGCCCTTTCTCTGTCTCGGGCCTCACTCTCGCTCTTCAACTAGACAACTCACCTTACGTCCTCCACCACAACCACCACCAGCTCAAATCGCCAACGGCCCTGTCTAGGACTTCTTTACTTCGATTCAACCTTGCGCCCCTGTTCTCTCTCTCTCCAACTTCTCAGTCTTTTTTCTCTCTCTTTCTTACTCCCTCCCTCTCCTGGAATCCGTCTTCTCTCTGCCCGCCGAGACCGCGACACAACCCACCCACCCACACCTCGGAAAACACATCAAGACTCGACGCGCGCATTCCTCACCATACGACCCGAGAAATTGGCCCATATGTCTTGACGATGCTCACCACGTCTCTCGAGAGCATCCACGACTCTTCCGCCCGCATGCCCGTCTTGGGCCTCGTAGCCGTAGCTTGGTTCTCCCGCGTCGAATAAGGCTCTGCAATCATGCAGACCGTTCCCAGTGTAAGTTGGATTGCCTTCATGCTTGCTTACTAGCATTTTGCCATCCACCCCGACAGGCATCCCCCCAACACCTGCTTGGATCACAACCACGCGGATACTGTGTTGCGCATGCTTTCTTCTCCCGTAGACACACCAATTCCCGCCCTATATGGGTCTTCCTCATTTCCCATATACTCCTCCATTCCCATGCTTCCCAGCACGCAGCACCGGTGTCCCTGATATCTTGTCCCTCTTTTGCCTGGTTCATCCCATCTTGCCTGCTGACTCGTCGCCTCATTAGCTCGTGGGAACTGGCACTGCCGTTGCTGCAGCGGCTGTAGGTCTAGTGTTTGCTCATCCCGACGATTCGAGTTCCACACAGTCTTCTTCCAACAGGAGGATACTAGTCTCAGACCAAGACATTCCTCCGAATCATCGACTGAGCAGCCCTCCCGTCTCTTCCTCACGGCCCGGCACCAATTCTGTTGCCCAGCTGCCGACCCTCGACGACGCCCGCTACACGCCACTTCCCACTCATTTCTCCTTTACCTCGAACTCGAATTCGAATTCAAACCCAAACGACGCCCCGGCCGAACCCTCTGCGCGCCCCCGCCGTCCTCTCAGCTCTCACTTCAACTTTGCGCCCTCCATATTGCACAGCAGGAGAGCGTCCTACGTGAAGCAGGGAGATCAAGCAACTGCGCCCTCGGTCAATGAGGATACGAGAGACTCGGTTTCCTCTAGTGGGTCCTGGATGAGACGCCTGTCACTACGGCCTTTGTCACAACACGGAAGCATCAGATCGAGTTTGGGTTTCGATAATCAGTCTGTCGCTTTCTCTCACGGTTCAGCCGCTCCCATTCTTTCGCCTACCGGTTCCATTCCTCCTCCTTTGCCTCCGAATAAACTGGTGAAGCGCCCGCCCTCGGCACATCAGAATGGTGCTGTAATGCGCCGTCGCTCCAGGACACACCTTCCCAGTCTTCGCCGACCAGCGACGAGCCACCAACGATCTGCCACTTTGCACCAGATCAATTACGACGGAAACCACATCGAGCCGATCGCAGAACCAAAGTTCTCCTTTGACCAATATCTTCAAGAAGCAGGAGAAGGTCTCGTGCCACCGCGGCCCCAAGGCGAATCGACCTTGCAGCAAAAAACAAAATCAACAACCAAGTGGACCTCATTTTTCCACAATCGCAGAGCAAATGTCATTGCACGGAGCGTGCCTGACCGTATAATTGACAGGAGTCCCAGCACCCGATCGGCGACAACAAAACGCATACTAGTACCCGACAGCCAGAAGCAAGATATTTACTTAATAAGGAGTGGCATGCTGGGAGACTCGGTTGCGCCCGTTGAAGAAGCCCTGGTGCTTGTCGAAGATCCCCCATCAGCCATCGACGACACAAACGAGGAACTTGATGGTGAGAAGGAAACAGGGAGAGAATCACAAGAAGACAACACCCCGTCAACACCAGAAGATACACCGACAAAGCGCACACACCGATCGCTCACAATGCATTTCAACTCCCCGAACTGGATGCCAAGAGCTGGCAGCCTCCGACGAACAAAACGCGGGGCGGGATCCAAAGGTGGTGGTGGTGGTGGTGGGAATAAGCGGCATGTGTCTGCGCCTACGACGACATCCCCCGGCCAGGCGCAAGCGCAAGACAACAACCTTGTTGCGCCTGCAGACGAGTCTCAAACGTCGCCAAAGCATCACCCTACCGCCAGCCTTGACCCCACTTCCAATACGCACCTCAGAACTCGCAGTCGCAACTCTTCGTCGCCCTTGCCGCCGCTTTCACGTCTTTCCAGCTTCAACGTCGACGTTTCTAGACTTGGCTCCTCGTCGGGAGGCGTTACTCCATCTCCCCGCTCGATACATCCTTCTGGCAGTTCTCAGGGCTCGGCAGCGCTAGCTGCTTATAATCGCAGCGCTACGACAGACCGCAGTTCGACCATGAACAGTTCCGATTTCGATGCTAGATTTATTTCTGGCGACGATTATGACACGGACTTACAGAGCGATACTGTCTTTGACTCGTTGCGAACTGCCGAATCCGATCGCAATCGCGCAGCGGAAACCCCACTCGACCACATGTTTGATGAGTCGCCCCCAAGCACTGCCGGTCATCCCAAAGCAAAGAGGCTGTCCATCCAGGAAATGCTCAGTCACTCGTGGGATGCTAACGAGAGGATTATGGAAGAGGACGAAAACATGCCGACGCCGGTACGTGTTCATCATGAACCCAGAATTCGTACCGATTCGGATACCATGGCACCGCGCTACAGCTTGGAACGCCCTTCGAATGAGTACTCGCTCGGAAGCAAGGACTTTGGTCGCCTTTCTATCGAAGACGATTTCGATGAGGATTGGGCACGCGACGAAGACGAAATGGCCTACAGCAACCAGCTATCGCCTCCTAGCTCGATGAACTCGCGTGGCGTTAGCCCTAATTTGCGCATGGCGCTTGCGAACATTAGCGGTAACGGCAACGCCGATGCAACGCACGACCTTAGCGAGAGGCCGAGAAGCAACATATTTGACTGGAGTGAGCCAACTCAAGAGAAGACGGACCTGGGCAGCTCCTTCAGACCCAAGACCGCCTATGGAAAGCAGGAACTCGATATCAGAGGTGGTCGCGCCGCTATCCGGATGCGACCCTCAGCCATGCACGTTCGCAGCCAAAGTGTGCCAGTAGTCCACGATCCTACAGACAGAGGACCAGTGAATCCCAAATTCGGCACCTGGGGCCTGAGTAGCAAGACCGTTAGCGAGGACTGGGACGATGACTTTGAGTTTGGTGGCAACGAGAGCGAAGACAAGGAAACCGAAAACGCATTCGCAATGGTTGTTCCCGCCTCTATTCAAGCGTCACAACCTAGCCTCAAGCAGCATTCCGGTCACATTAGAGAGCTCTCGCTGCTCGTCAACGATCTCAAGCGTTTGTGTCGCCATGGCCGAGATCTGGATATGCTCGGCGGCTCCAACGCAGGTCTCTGGGAGGAAGCCGAGGGTATCATTGCACTCGCGTCGCCTGATGAAGATGAGTTGGAGGGCATGGACGTGGACTCATCCTCTATCATGAGCGGATTCGACGCTGCGTCGCCGGACCCCATCGAGAAGGAAGACCCCTTTGATGAGGTACACGAGATCAACGTTTCCAAAACAGCCGTCATTCGTGAACGCCCCGCTGGTCGTAGACGTTCGGTCTTCTCTCCAGACGACGACATCTTTGGCGGAAACAGTCCCGCTCCGGATGAGCTTCCTCCGCCGCGACCAAGAACGCCGGAGAATAACATCAACATGGGTGGCCACGACGTTACCGATATTGTCAGGTCCGTCCTGGACGCCATGCAGCAACGATCCGTCTCCGACGCCGCCGCCCGCGACGACAAGCTGCACTTTGGCACCAACAGCCTGAAGGCTCTCGTCAAGCGCGCAGGCGATCTCCGAGACATCTTGTCAGAGGTCATCCGTCGCGCAGACCAACTTACATCGAGCCCTGCCAGAACACCCCGGCAGCACAACGATAGCCCGGCCTTTACCCGGGTCTTCACCCCAGAGCATACTCCGTCTCCATCTAGCCCGCCGAAGAAATTGCCTCACAGCAGAAGCGCAAATTCTGCACTCGGTCGTGGATCAGTTGACGCTTCGCCGTCAGGCGGCTTACAGCGGATGCAAATGATGACGGTCAGCTGAGATTAGGCAAGAGATGTTGAATCACAACATCTGGAACCTTGACAGCATGATGGACTGTCCGTCCTTCTCGGGCTACAACAGCCCTGTACATGTACGAACATTGTTGATTTTCTTGTCTGCATAGCGACGGGTTTGGGGGGTTTCAGTTGGAGGTTTCTTTTTGTCCCTTTTCTTCACTCGATGCCACATCCGACACAAAAGACAGTCCCGGCACTTTTTTCGACTCGATCGACTCGGCCGAATCGAGCGAGCTACAAAATTTCTACACGGCGACATCTGTGGCTGGCAACAAGCCTTGTAGACAGATACATATTCCAGCTTTTCCAGCTGGGTTTCCCTAACGCTTCTTTATTATTTTCTTACCAACGAGAGAAGGCTTATGACGACGTAATCATGTACGATTTCGCTAGGCAAGTCCTCGAGCCCAGGTTTAATGGAATGCCATGGCAGGACAAGCACCCTCTGGCGACGGAACGGGTGGATGATGAAATGGGAATGCGAACGAAAAAACACAAAAGGGCAAGGAAATGGAAGAGGGAAATGGAATTTGGAATCAAAGCATCGCGCAAGACACGTAGTCCACATTGCGAAGATGGGCCATGTGCCAGAACAAATATCTACCTCGTTTAGAGACCTAGTACTCTTTCCAGCTAGTTCTTGCAGTGGCATTATGCCATGGGTAGACGAAGAGGCAAAAACAAAACAGACAGGATCAGTTCATTGGTCGGCCCATTGGTTTTATATCATGGCTTTTTTACCCTCCTTTTTTTCGAACATGTTTTTTGCTTCGCGTATGGTGGTCTTCTTGTTGCTTCCATTCCAATAATCCATCATGGCAAAGACAATATTAATGAGCAGGCGCTTCTCCCCGTCCTCCGCCATGCAACCATGTCTTTCTTCTTCGTATTGTGGAGGGGGCGTCGCAATGTCTGGCAGGAATCAGTATTCTAACCTAGGCTCGCATGCTCTTTCGCATTACTTTCCGTCTACACTGGCGACTTCATTTAAGCATACTCCATTGTTTTGATGGGAACGGAAACGTGGACCATGACGGGCCAACAAAACAGGTCGAGAAATACCCGGTCTTTTTTCCCAAAATGGGCGGGAAATGGGATTAGGAGGGGTTAATGGACTTTTTCCAGAGGGGTTGTGGCGATGGAGAGCAGTATGGGAATAATGACGTGACGTCGCGAAGAGGATGAAGATGAAGCAGAATATAATGAAGATGTATACGTGGGTTCAATGAATGACAAATATTTCATCAGGTTTTTTTTCTTTCTTTCTTTCTTTCTTTCTTTCTTTCTTTCTTTCTTTCTTTCTTTCTTTCTTTCTTTCTTTCTTTCTTTCTTTCTTTCTTTCTTTCTTTCTTTCTTTCTTTCTTTCTTTCTTTCTTTCTTTCTTCTTTTTGTAGTCTCCGTTTGTGTGAATGTGACTGATTGGTGCTGAGACCGGAAGTTGTAGACGTCTACGATTGATGGATAAGAAGAAGTACATGGACTGGCCAAGTAGTTGACGAACTCGAGGTGTAGTTCATCATGTTATACTCCTTTGTCGTATATAAGAGTAGAGGTTTGGGGGGGGGGGGGGGGAAGGCCAACAACCAGCATACTTTGGCCATCTTCGGGTCCTCTTTGTTGGGGTTGTCAGGACCCTCGAGTTGACGGAAACGTTCTTCTTCGTGTTAGTTGGAAGAAAACCACCGTTTTGGCTGGACTTCACGGCTGCCGTTGGAGCCGGGCTCCCCACAATATTTATGAGCTATTATGACTTCCTCTTTCTCTAGATGGTTGCTACGTGGGTAGGCTTGACGTGTGTCAACTTCTTTTACGTGGCTGGATGGATAGGTGGTAGGCGGACAGCACGCGCACTTTGGAGTCGGCACGATGACTCGTGATAAATGGAGAGAAATGATCTTTGCCGTTCGACACTCACTATTTTTCTGCCTCTTTGGCTTTCCGCTAGTGTGGCTTCCCGACTCTTTGTGGGTGATGACATTCTGACTTTGGGGTGTAAATCAATCGGGGATATAAGGGGTAAATCGTATTACCACGATGTAGTAACCAGAAGACACATAAACACACACACACACACACACACACACACACACACACACACACACATCAGTCATCCAGAGAAACAATGTGGGAACACCTGAAGCTTTTGTAGCTACTAGACAAGATCAAAAAGAGAAACACTGTTTGAGTGTGTGGGTGTGACTGCGAAAGTCCTTTTAGAAAAAGAAGGGAATTCCCCACAACCTCGCAGAAACAAAAAACGCTATGTAAGGACCACTGATTTCTTCGTACATCGTGTCACCGATTTCCTTTCCCTGAGACCACAAATCTCAGATCCTGTTCTTTCCTAACTCTGGATATCCTTTTCCAATCTTTTGTCCAAACACGACAATTTTCTCACCCGAACTGGATGATCAGCTCCTCCTCCACAGACTCCTGAGCCACGTCATCCGCGATCCAGTACCGGTTACCACCCAGAGGCGTGACGCTCCTGCTTCTGAGCTCGGCGCCGTAGACGTCGTTCCACATGGCCTGGCCGTCAAAGCTGACGAGGCCAAAGGTGGACGGGTCGGTGCTGGTACCACCCATCTTCTTGGTGCGCTTGATGCGCAGGCGGCGGGATTCAGGGTCCTCGGGCTTCATGGGCGTCGTGTCGTGCGCGTGGCGGCGGGGCTTGGTGGGAGGGATCCACATGATTCCCGTGTCTTTGGGGATCGTGACGACGGGGGCGGTCCAGAGGGGCACGACGGTAGAAGGAACCGAGGCGAAGAAGATTGGGTTTGCGACGGCGGGGTCGCAGACTGTTGTCGTCGTCACGGAGCCTGCGAGGGCCGGGTGCGACGTCGCTGCGTTGAAGGAGGATGAGAACACGGCCCGGTTGAGAGCCTCTGCCCACTCTGACGGCGTGGAAGCCTTGCGGACGAGACGCGGTGAGGGGATCGCACCGATGGCCTCACTCAGGGCGGCTTCCCATTGCGCTGCCGTCGCTGTTGTGCGGCGGAGGGGCTCAGGCTGGGTAGATTGCGGTTGAGCGGACATTTGGGCCTTGAGGGAATCCCACCATGTCGGCTGCTTGACGGCGGGGACCTCGGGGAGCGGCTCAAAGTCGGACACGGCTTCCTCATCGTCGGATCGTGTTGATGCGGTGTCCAAGGATGGCGTGGAGCGGCCAGACGAGGCGCGGGAGCTGGGTCTCGCGACGGCGAGGGACATCCAGTCTTCGATGCGGGTCTCTGCGGGTGTAGGGGCCCAGAGGCTGAACGACTCGAGCTGGGGCAGCTCCTCGGACGTCACGCGGGCGGCGGAGGGCATGCCGAGGCCGACGGGGAGTGCAGAGGTTGTTCTGAAGCACGCGCGCTTGTGGCTGGGGTTGAACAGGCCGGTAGACTCGGTGTAGACGACGGCGGGTCTGGCAGCCCACATGGACGTCTTCTTGCTCTTGCGCTGCTGCTGCTGTTGCGGCTTGCTCCAGAGGGGAGTGTTGGACTGGGCCAGCTTTTGCTTCTTCGCGGGCGCGGTCCAGAGAGAAGTGCTGTGGATGACGGCAGGCTCTGGGAGACGCTCGCGGACGCGGGCAGGGGCGCTCATCTTGTCGAGGTAGCTTCCCCAGACACGGGCATCGGGTTGCGGAAGACCTGTTGAGGTGCGACGGCTGATGAAATGCTTTGGCTGAGGGGTCCAGAGAAGGGAGACGGGTTCCGGCGAGGAGGCAAAGTCCTCGGCGGCGATGGTGATGACCATTGAGTCGTGCTTGGGGTCGTCGTTATCCTCAGCTGTCTTCTCGTCTTCGGAGTCTTCGTACTCTGATTGAGAGCGCTCAGAGATGTACTCCTCGGCAAAGGACTCTGGGCGGTATGTGATAGGCTGGGGGAGTAGACTGTTCTTGGACGGGACCTGATCCGACTGGAGTAGACTGGCGATTTCCCAGAGGGTGGTCTCGTCGAAGCCGTCGTCACTGTCTTCGTCGTCTTCGATATCAGATACTTCGTCGTCACCTTCTTCCTCGTCGTCGTAGTCGTCAAAGAAGGAAGAGGAGTATTCTTGAGCTTCGAGTTGCTTTGCGCGAGCTTCTAATGCGGCACGTACTGCAGGTCCCCCAGTTGACATAGTACCGGGCATAGCCATAAACATATGACTTGGCCCACGCGGTTGGACGGTGGCGGTGTCCGACTTCTCGCCCCAGGGGAACTGGAAGATACCGAGCGTACCTCTCTTATCAGGAAGGGGTTGCGGGCTCTCAAGAATATCGGGCAACAGTGTGACACGCTTGCTACGTCTTGGTGGACGTTGGGTCAGGGGACGCTGGGGCTGTTGGAAGTTATCCTTGATGGGCTCAGGGCTCCAAGAGACACGCCAAAGTCCGGAGGTGGGCCGCAGCTTCTTAGCAGCAGTGTGATCGGGCTGCCAAAGTTGCGAGCTCACGATATTTAGGGGATCGGAGACCTTGCGTGTCGCAGGGCGAACGGAGATACCAGGTAAGGTGTCGCCATTGGGGGAAGTAACTTTAGACGCGACGCCATGGTTTGCGGGAGGAGCCCAAAGCAGCGGTGGTTCGCGCTCAAAATAAACTGGCGAGTCGGGTTTCCACAGACATTCTGGGGGTGCGGGAGCTCGCTCGTTCGGCATGAGCCTCGCGAGTATCTGAGCGTTGACACCGTCAGCGCCGTCGGACTCCTCGTCGGTGTCCGGTGGGGTAGGACTGCCAAGCTGCAACGCCGCAGCAGTCGCACTCAAGGGCGCTTTTGAGACAGACAAGAAATTGAGGTTTCTCTTTGCCAATAGTTCGGAAGCGTTCTCCATATACTCCATTTGAGCATCCGCAAGTCGCTGTTGCCAGAGACTGGTGCGGTTGTTGTTGGTGCCGTCAGAAGAGAGAGAAGACGCGCTTAGCGTCCTCAGATCTTCAGACGACGACTTGCTCATGCTGCCCATCCGAGCGCGGCGGGAATTGCGCCGGTCTAACGCAATGTTGTTGCGCTGGGGAATCTCTTGCAGCGACTCGTCAATCTGGGTAAGGCTTCGTGAGTTGACAATTGCAGACTCGTGTTGCGAGTTGCGGACCGACGTCGTCCCAACTGTCGACATGGAGTCCCGGCTGAGACCATGCTGCATCTCGTGCCATTGGTTCTCTTGCTGGCCCATTTCAGCCTCCAAAGATTCCAGAAGACGAATTCTCTGTCCTTGGCTTTCGTACGAGTCGCGGTTCGGCTGTTCCAGCTTCTTGAGTTGCGCTTGAATCATTTCGTAGGCGTGTTGCGGCGACTCCAATGGAGAAGGCTCTGCGGCGTGCATCACGATCGCGTTCTTCTTGACGGGAGATCTGAGCTGGAGAGCTCTCGGAGGCGGCTGTCTGCGCGACTGCACCGGCTCCTTGCGCTCAGTGAATGTGATGCTCTCGTCGCCGATGCGACGATGCCAGCGAGCACCTCTGTTTGCGAGGCTCACCTCTGGAAGGTTGACGGGGCTTTCGCGAGCCTCTTGCGGGGCTTCCACGTCTCTCTCATGCTCAATAGATGCATCGAGCATGATTGTCATGACCTCCTTGCCGTCGTTGTGGCTGATCATGGATAAGTCGCGAGGCTGGATCCAAGTCGGCTTCGGCATGTGCGTAGCCTCTTGGATGTTCACCGGCGCGACAGGTGAGTGAATGGATCCCCAGTTTGTCGTGGTCTCTTCATCGCGAGTCCTGACCGTCCTCGTCTCGCTGAACTCAGAGAGACTAAGGTTGCGAACCGGAAGCACAGGTGATGACTGGCGCTTTGCTCCATCGTATGCTCGCTTGATCTCCGCGGTGTCGTTGACAGGTAACGCAGGAATCCAAGAGTCGTGCTCATCAGGTCTTCCAGTAATGACGGAGGTATCAACGCTGAATTTGGAGGTGTTGCGAGGCAGATCTGGCCGAACTGACTCTTCGATATCAAGAATACTCTGAGTGCGAATGGACGTCTTGGTCGAGCGATCGGACTGCTTGGACTGATCCCGACTGCTTCCTGATTCCCATGCATCTCTCTCATCACCTCCCGAGTTGCTCGCAGGCTTAAAGGCCAAGGGAACCATGGGCATCTCGGGAACTGGGGTTCTGGGCTGGACGCCCGCCTCAGAGTTGCCAAGAGCTCCCGGGAAGAAAAGATCCATCTTCTCATCGAAGGTCATGCTCTTGGTGTCATTTGGCAGTGCGCGTACAGGATGGTTACCGGCGCTCTTCGGTGGTGGTGGCAGAGGTGGCAATTGAGTCGGGCTGCCAGGATTCGATAACAGAATTGATTTCCTGCTCATGATGGAACCACCTGACTTGCTCCGCCTGTGGTTAGGAGAGTTCTCTGCTGGGAAGATTTGACGGTCCTTGCCCTGCTGTCTCGGAATCGGGCGAGGTCTATGAACGACGGACCCTGATGACTTGAGCCCTGGCCCAGGAGACTGCATATGAGGCGTCTTGGCGGCCTGGTTCGAGGCTCCCTCAATGATGCTTTGCACTGCCGTCGGGTCATTGTACTGGATCTTGTTCACGAACATGACAGTCTGCTCCTGTTGAACTGCGTCCTTGGGCAAAGGCCTCATGGCCATCGCTCTAGGGTTCGATGGCAGGCCACCTGTCGGGCGTCGCTGTAAACTGCTGCCACCAGGTGTCTTGGGCGAAAGAGGTTTTTGCCTGGAGGGACGGATTGTCGGGTCAACGGCGGTCTGAATCGGCCAGGTTGGTGGTAGATCCGGCTTCTTGGTAGGTGACATCAAACGAGCGGCGCTCTTGGGTGGAGGCGGAGGTACGAGACCAAGGGGCGGTGATGCAACTGTGAATTCGGTCGCAGTAGAGGATTTCTGGCTCACGGAACGGTCGAGGGTCTTTTGCGTCTTCTGGCTCATAGTCCTTTCCACAGTACGCTGGCTGGCTGATCTGTCCATCGTCTCAAAGGGGCTCAGGGGTCTTTCCGGGCGTTGTGGCCGAGGCGGAGAGATGCTGCTCACAGGTGCGGTCTGCGGGGGCGTGACCGGTCTCTTTTCGTTCTCGAGCTGCTGGAGGGTCTCTGGCATTTGCCTGGGGGATCTGCGTCTGATTTCCTCTACGCCGGGGGACAGCTGGGCGGACGAAGTCGTTGCGGGGGGATTCGACATGAGCCCAACCGATCGGAGTTGTTGCGGTTCCGCAGGAGGCGACTTCAGCCCAACTTCCTTCCTCTTTCCACTCTGAGCACGTTTGAGAGCCTCTTCCGGAGTAATCGCTGGGGGCTTGGGAGCCGGGCGCTGCGCGTTGAAGCTCGAGTTCCTTTGCATCGAAGTAAAGTCGTTGCCTCTCTTCTCCCTGTCGTTCTTTGCGGCCGTGGCGAGGTCGATGGTGGCGATCTTGCTCAGGGGGTTCTGCTCTCCGCTGTCCTGGAGGATCGGGTTGGATATAGCATTCTTGATATTCGAGCCCGGTCCAATTTTGTCGAAGATACTCCGTCCCTTCATGATGTTGGGTCTCGCGTCCATGCTCCTGCTTTGCCTGGGAGGTGCCGTCTGCGCCCGAATCGGTGGGAAGAGCTGGCCCTGCACGGGAACACCGCCTACACCGGTAGATGCCTGACCCGGAGCGATGCTAGGCATGGTGGGCAGAGCGCCACCGCCGACACCTCCACCAAAGTCAACAGGTTGGTTGAAAGTCGTGACAGTAGTAATTGTGCCTCCTTTGAGGTCCTCGTATCGCGACGGCGGGTAGTCAGTGTCTGAAGTTGAGAGGTCTCTGCTGGAACTGATGTTTCGTGGGGACTGGGCATCCGGATGAACTTCTTGCTTTTGGCGAGGGGGTAGCAAGACTCCCAGAGAGCCTGTTAGGATGCCTGGGAAGTGTTAGCAAACAAGCGCAGCGAGTCGAAGGCTCGGCACGTACTGAGAAGGATTGACAGGCCAGTGGCGGGAAGAGCAGTTCTGAAGATCAGCTCAATAGTGTCTATGCCCAGAAGCATTGGGATACTTGTCTATCAAGATGATGTGTGATTAGTATTATGATATGTCAAAGCAATGGCGTGTAACACGTACCGCAGTCCAGAGGGCGAGGGCGCCAATGACCCAGAAGATGGCCTTCTTCACCGGCACACTCGTGATGCCAATCGAGTTGGCTCTGAAGGCGAGCGCAGCAATCACGGCAAAGTCTGTGACCATGACAACAGCACCGATAGCCAGAAGATCATTCCTGGCAACGCAAACGGTGGCAATCTGAGCCTTCTGGAACCCAACAAATACGCCGCCCAGAATAAATCGCACGCCGAGGACCGCCTGGTAGACCAAGGCGCTCGCCGGCGCTCTCGCGTTCGCGTTGATAGCCCATAGCAAGAACTGCTCGATGGTGAATCGGGCGAGTTGATCGAAGATTGTAGTAAAAATTACGGCGACTTGACATCCGGCAGTCGAGGTTGGGTCGAGGGTGATGCCGGTGAAGTCTATTTGAGCCCACAGGGCGGATGATACAAGGAATGTGATGAGGACCAGCCTCAGGCCGTCCCGAAAGATCTTTGAGCCATGGCCCTTTGCTAAAGGAAAGACGGCGGGCGTCGCGGCTTGGATGACGATTCCACTGTGAATCAGGATGGTTAGCGCAAATGTTCTCCCGCCGTTCTCGCGGTTCCTTCCGCTCTTCAGTTGTCTCCCATGCCCATGATTGTTTCTTCCATGCCTCTTTTCACATTTGAGGCTCCCAACTGTCCCTAACTGGCGTCGACGATGGAGGTGATGACGGGTGACTAACAAGGTAAGGGCCGAGACCAAGGCCTGAACAATTCCTGGAATGAACATTTCGTTTGTCGGGGCCGCGGGCCGGCCGGGAGGAGAATCGAAAAAACCCAGTCAATGGGGGAATGTTGAAGGAAAGAAAAAAAAGTCTTAGTGAAGGAAACGAATCATTGTGAGAATGCCTCGTACTATGGTTGCATTCCACGATCAAACAAAGACAAACATGACAGGAAAGATGCCCCACGATGTACACACGAAGTGGCAGATAGATAGTATGAAGGATGACAGGACGGAGATGTGTGAGGGCGCGCGGTAGGACGAGCAGAGGCGGATGTTCTCTCGATACGCTTTCGGGGACGCACCAGAGTGGAGAGCGAAGACGGGGGCACAGACGAAGAGGGAAGGAGAACAGAGTAGCCGGCAGACTGACAAACCGGGAGGGGGGTGTGTGCAGATGGTGGAAGGTCAGGTACGGATAGTCAGAGACTCAGAGTAGATTTGGATGTGGTAGTGTAAAGAAAGGTACGGATGGATGGATGGATGGATGGATGGACGGTGATTCTGCGGCTGCGGCTGCGTCTACGTATGGGCTACCGCGCTGGAGCAAGATGAGGGAGCAGGAAGACGTAACGCCAGGGACACACGATGAAGAGGCACGGAGGTCAGGGAAGACCAGCAGTACCTGCAGACGCTGCAGACCAGAGTATCCGTACGAAGTACCCGGCCTCGTCTCATGGGACGGGCATACTGTGGTAGCCTATTTCCAAGGTTATTCTCGGTATGAGGGTTCTGGGGGACCCGGCCAGATGTTACCTCAGCGGATGGTCTAAGCCAATCCCAGAGCCAGAATCGGCTGAAATGATGTCTGGTCCTTCTGAAGAGTCGAGTTGCAAAAATGAGATACTTGACAGTAGACACTCGACAAGCGTAGTGTAGGAGGGAAGAGGGTCTCAAACCGGCCGTGGGCAGGGTGCTGTGAGAGATCTCTCGATACGTCGTTCATGCCGGCACTGGTCAGGGGCGGTGATTGGGCTGGCGGCAAGGCTGACAGGGGTTAGAACCTTGTTCTATCCACCACGACGCCGTGGCGTGCGTCGACTCTGTTTCAGCGTCGAAACCCACGATGTTCGGGATGGAGGGGTCCAGGGCCGGCCAGAGGCCCCATTCCATTCCATCCGTCTTGACTCTTTTTTATCTTCTTTCTTTTTCTGGTCTTTGGGTCTGGTCCAGGGTGTCTGTCTGGCCGGTGGTTTCTTCTCATCTATAGCAATTCGCCTCGTGTCTTTTGGGACCTAGGGTGGTTTATTCTTGTCATCGGAACAGGAAAGTCAGACCCTTTTTGTGGGGGTTTTTCTTCTTAGCTGGTATGGAACGATTTGGATGGACTCGTGTTAGTAGCTGGAAATAACACTAGAGCAGCGCAGACCTTGACAACACTTGTTGTGTCCCATCGTCATCGTCCAATGGAGTAGCGATGGTTCGTTAAGGCTCAATTTTGGGGCTAATCGACCCGTGGACTTGCAACAAGGAGTTTCTGAAGGTCGGCGCTTCGTCGAACAATTGTGCAGTACTCCGTAATACCAGAGTGCAGAGGAACATCCTGAAGACCAGAGATGATAGACTCGGCCAATTGCTGGCCATATGTGGAAACACACGCAGCCTGCCCTTGCTGTTTGACAATTGACGTCTAACTTTGCCGCTGGCCTCGCCATGAGGGAGGGGGAGAAAAGAAGGTACTAAGGTGCATTCCTCGCATCAGAAACCTACCTGCGCTTAGCAGAGGAGAGAGGCCCGAGAATAGAACCTTTGAACGACGCAACGGTGATTCCCCTGTGCAGCCCGCGTGTCTCCATTGGAACTGCAGATGTCCTGGGACTCCTGGTTGATCGAAACATGAAGAGTCGAACGCCTTCTCTCTGAAAAGCAATCGCCTTTTGGCAGAGCTATCCTCGGTTCTGGGGTGACATGTGTACCCGTCATGCAGCAAGGCACCTCGTCCTCGTCCTTTTCCTCGCTCGCATTCTCTCTCACTCTGTCGACGAGTGCAGCTGTACAGATACACCTGCAGCGAGCAATTGGGTCGAGCCGTGGGAAAATAAGGTGAGGTAAGGGAGAGCCAGCTGCAGTCCAGGACTCCAGGGAATCGGATGGCGGATACAGGGAAGAAGCCGGTGGCGCCAGGGGCACGTCTGCAGCAGCTCAGACAGTCGACTTTGGTGTGGTGGACTGAAGAGAAAAGGGCTGAGGTATCTGAGTCTGTGTGACTGTGAGAGTCTTCTTGCTCTGTATCCGTAGTATGCTAAAGGCGATGGATGGTCACGAGGGCGTGAGGAGGGATTTTGGGAGAGAGAAAGGAATGGGAGATTCCCAGTGTTCCTTGAGATTTGTCAGGGGATTCGATGTTTCTTGGCGCACCCTCTACAGTGGAGACAGCTGGCGAGGGTTCCCCTGTGACGGCGGAGGTTGCCCACGAGGGCTAGATTCAAGACTCAAGATTCAAGAGACAAGAGTGCCCTGCTTCCACAAGTTCCAGTGATTTCACCCTCTGTGAATTACGTGCTGCGAAGACCGAGGGCACCAGCTGATTAGTAAAGGTCGGATGGTCCCAAAAGGCTAATCAATCAAGCTTTGGCCGCCCAGCTATCCTGCGTTTCGGCTGCTACCGAATCCGACCAGCCGCTCATCTTCTTACACCACCAACATCACCGACCATTCGTGGACATTGTCTTGACCGTCACTCTGTCTAGTGCGGTGTAGTACACCAAGACCAAGACATCAAGACTCTTTGACTCTGCGCGGGTATGCGGGGGGCGGCGCAGGTACGCAGCGGCGCCACTGGCAGGTAAAGCAACGCAAGACTTGTTTCTACCGCCTCTGCATGCGCCTTTGTTTCCTCAACTTTCCTTCCACTCGGTTCCCTCTGTGCGTTTGCCGTCAAATACTCTGCAGTAGCCTTGGACAGTAGGTGCTGTTTCTCTAACGATAGATGCCCGTGAGCGCGCCCGGAAGACATCCTACCGATATGCCATCAATGAGGCGAAGTTGTGCGATATCATGTAAGATAAACCACACGTACTTGGCTGTATAATGACAGCACACAAAAAGGACCAGCGCCTCGGCTTCAGGAGATTGAATCACGAGAGCCCAGTGAGGCGTGAAGAATAGGCAAAAAAACTCCTGCGCGTAGACGGCGTAGGAACAAGATTGCTTCAACGATTCTTCCCTCTCATTCTTCCAACTTTCAAGGACTCGGGGACGCACCAAAGCATAGCAAACAAACCTTCAGGGCCTGAAGCTTGTCCCGTCTGATGGCCCCAGGAGACGAACGTGATCGCCATCCATCATTTTACCCCGCCCTCAACTCTAACGCTTTCTTCTTCCTCTTACACGTACATACAGATGATGGTAAACTTTGCAGTCTCGGGCATCGGCAGTAGCCCAAGGTTTTGGGACAAACGTTCTCTGGAAGGAAAGAAACAGCCTTTGCCGACTTGAGTCCTGGGGGCGAGGATCAGGCTCAAGTCCGTCGGGCTTTGAAAAGACTGGTCTCGCTGTGGCACTTCTTCCCAATGGCATTTTGAGGCTTCGAACGGGTTTGGGAATATTCTCTTCCCCCGCTGACTCAAGCGATAGATGAGACTACCTGTTCCAACACTTAGATGCCAGTCACGAGATGTCCGGTTCCCATCCGTAGAGCCGTGATCCATCCCACATCAGCGAGAGCCTGACCGGGGACGCGCCTCCACACCTTATCCGGTAATTCCGCCCCCGCCCGCTCACTTGGGTCCCGCGCCGCTTCGTCCACAGACGACGACCGCAAAGGTCATCACTCAAGACAAGCACTCCTTAGCACAAGATCTTGCATGGCCGCTAGCTCCTTCGCGCCACACGTAGATGGTCATTGACAGCGGGAGCCCGACAGACACCAAGGTGGCTGCTTGGACCTACTCGATCTAGTCTGGCGTGGGACTGCAACGTGTGCAGGTATGCCGCTTGCCGGTGCCGCTAAACCCCTCCCTCCATGATCCCGCCATCACATCACCTCACCTCACTCCGCATGGCTTCTCTTCCTTTCGGAGCCGGGCCCGAAAGGCATAGTGAACCTCACCCGGCCCGGTTCGCCCCAGATGAGTCAATAAGTCTACGCGGGATGACGGCGGGCGTAAACGGCGTGTTTTTTCTTCGTCGTGTCATTGGATAGGCGTTTCTTGTTATCAAATTGGAGAGGGGGGAATGATAATACAAAGAGAGACAGACAACCTCGAATAGATCATTTAGTAGTGGCTTTAGAACTAGACGTTTGTTGCAACACCAACGCACCAAATAATCTCATCAATCATCTCAACAGGAAAATAGCATCCAACCATGCCTCGCACTGAACTTGAGTATCCCAAAGAGCCATATGGCACCGTCAAACGCTACAGCCCGCGTGGTATGCCTCACTCTCACTCTCCCTCTCATCTCAAAACCTTTTCACGAAGTCATCAACTAACACAACCTCACAGCATCTTACGCCCTCCGCACAATCCACACCATAATAAACACAAGCCCAATCCTCCACGTCTCCTTCAACGACCCGCAATCCCCCTTCCCCACGATCCTCCCCATGCTCGGCCAAATGGGCTCCTTCTCCCGCCCCTCCGCCGACGAAGGCGACGTCCTGGACCTCTACCTCCACGGCTACGTCTCCTCCCGCCTCATAAACATCTCCCGTCAACCCTCTGACGCCTCTCCTACGTCCACCTCTACCTCTTCTACTTCGTCCACTTCGTCTTCTCTAGGCCTCCCCGTCTGCATCGCAGCATCCCACCTAGACGGCCTCGTCCTGGCCCTGACGCCCAACGCCCACAGCTACAACTACCGCTCCGCAGTCCTCTTCGGCCACGCAACCCTCGTCTCCGACCCCGCGGAGCGCCTCTACGCGATGCAGCTCATCACGGACGGCGTCGTCCCAGGTCGCTGGGAGGCGTCCCGCGTGCCACCCAACAAGGGCGAGTTATCCTCCACGAGCGTGCTCAAAGTGCGCATCGCGACGGGGAGTGCCAAGATCCGCGAGGGGCCGCCGGGGGACGATAGGGCTGATAAAGAGGATGCGGAGGTTACGGGGAGGGTGTGGACCGGGGTCGTGCCGGTCTATCAGGTTCTTGGGGAGCCTGTGGCCGGGCCGTATAATGAGGTGGCGGAGGTGCCTGGGTATTTGGGGGAGTATGTGCGGGAGACGAATGCGGTGGCGAAGGAGGCTGCTTTTGAGGCTGCTAGGAAGGTTGTCGTGAAGAAGGGAGGTGAGGATGAGTGAGGTAGTATTATGGAGATGAAGGATGAAGGTGCTTCGACAGGTAGTGCAGAGTGATGAGTTGATGGGATACAGAAGGCATGCTAAGGACATGTGAAGAATTTTCGATAAAAGCGGTTTCATTTTGTACTCAGAGAACAGTTTCTTCTAGGTGAGCCTGATAGTTGGGGCACGCAGCTCTAACTCATTCCAATATAATTACACATGTCGGAGTACCATATGTACAGGGAACAAGCACTCCTCATCTCCAATGGAATGACTGTTCGTCGATTCCCACCCTTGATCCGGACTTTTTGCGCAAACACCATTTCCCGACAATAGGAACAATCACCACAACTCCCAAATCTTATCCGGCATCACAACCCGCATCACCTCCCAATGCCCCAGCGCGCTCTTCTCGTGCCATTTAGTCAGCTGCTCCGTGCTGTTATCCCTCAAGATCCCGTAATCCCCCTGCAAAAAGTGCTTGGGAAACACCTCGTGCGCCGGCATCAGGAACGCGCGGCGGGTGCGGCTGCCCAAGAAGTCGTCTTCAACGGGGGCCCTGAACTTGAGCTTCCCGGACGTCTTTTTACAAAAGATCACCATGTTGGTAAAATCCTGGCCCTCCTCCTCGATTTTCTCCGGGGTAGGGTGCTCCGACTCGCGGAAGATGCGGCAGGAGGGGAAAACCTCTCTGATTGTGTCCACGACGAGTTTGGGGGCCGGGTGGAGGAAGTCGCCGGCGTAGTTCTACGACTGACGTGAGTATATACGAACTATACACAATGGGTTGCGTAAACGAAGGACGTGACTCACAATTGCAATGGCACCGTCTGGCTTGAGGAGCGAGTTAAGGCCCTGGAGGAACTCGAGGGTGAAGAGGGGCACGGGCTCGGCGCCGCCGGTGAAGACGTCGTGGACAATGTAGTCGAATCTCGCGTCCGGGTCGTCGGCGAGCTTGCGCGTGTAGCTTACCGCGTCTGCGATGACGGGTGTGTGGTTGGACGGCAGCTGGAAGTACTTTGACGCAAACTCGTGCACGACGGGGTCGATCTCGACAATCGTCGTGTCGACGCCGTGAGCGACCAAAGCCGCGGGCGTAGTACCGATACCAAGGCCGCTGGTTTGTCGTTAGTAATTTTTTCTCCAAGGTCCCTTGCCAAGGAAGAGCAGCAACTTACATGTTCAGAGCCTTGGCCTTGGAGTCGGGAACAGCCTTGGTCGTCTTAACAAGCCGAACAGCCTCCAACATGACGAAGACACCATAAATAGGCTCCGCGACGCGAGGACCCTTGTGCTTCACCCACTCGCCACCGAGCAGCGAGTGATCGCACCGCATGACACGGTACCCGTGCTTGATACTCTCCAGCACGGAGACGTACCCCGTGACGGACTCCTTGCGATCCAGCAGGAACCAGTTATCCGCCTGCAATGTGGAGTTGAGCGAAGCCGCAGCCATGGGCGTCAGCGCATGTGGGTTCAAGAACGCCGTGTGCAGTACGGCCGGGACGGCGAGAAGGAGCAGCTTGGACGGGGCGTAAACGGCATATGCGGCGCCCAGCAGCGCCTCGAGGCCGATGCGCGTCTGGAAGAAGGACCGGCCGACGTAGGTCTGCAGATAGTCACCCGACAGCGTCTCGACGAAGCGGAAGAGGCCCCAGGAGCCCAGACCCGGCGCGGCGTCGGCGAGGAACTTGGGCAGCTTGGACAGGCTCACCTTCTCCATCTCCGTCGCCACGCAGCTCACCGAGATGACGACGAGGGGGAACAGCGTGACGGCCTCCATGACCAGGGGACCCCAGTACGCAGTCAGCAGGGCGCTGGTCTGATAGAGGTAGTACTGGATCGCGGGGACGCAGAGGGCGACGACGGGCAGCAGGGTGGCCGGGTTAAATGGCAAAGTGCGGTTGAGGACGACGTTGCCGGCCCAGCCAAAGAAGCAGGCGACCATGACGAGCTTGGCGTGGTATATCGACGACGGGATGGCGCCGTAGACGGGCGACATGGCCAGCTGGGAGACGTTGCTGTAGGTGGCGGCGAGGGCGATGAGGATGGTGGCCTTGAGATACGCCGAGGCCTGCTGCTTGTAGAATCTGCCTCTGGTCTGGCCCTTTGCCTTTGCCGCGAGGCTCTTGAGCTCCTTTTCGAACCGTTCGGGCGTGAAGCCCTCGGGAGCGGACTCTATCTTGACCGTCGACTTTGGCGGCATCGTTGTGAATGGGAGGGTGTGCGTGTCCGGGGCTGTCGTGTGAGATAGAGTGAGTGAGGTTGTCGTGGGATGAGACGCGAGCTGAGTTAGTGAGTGACGATGAATATGATTTCAATATACAAATATGAATTAACAAATGCTGAGGATGAGCGCCCAGGAAGCTCTCCAAGCGATTCGGTGGGGTAAAATATGGAATAGAAGGTATGTTATCAGGCAATTTCAACAGCCTGCTGTCGACGATCTCTTGGTCTTCCTCTTCACTCTCGCGCGTGGCGTGTTTCTCTTGAGCTCAGACTTCTTCAAGACACATCGACTTGCGATGCGACACAACGCTGTGGGCAGGAAGGGGGTTTTGTCTGGTTGCCGTTTTGAAACGTCTCCTTATTTGCTCCGTATCCGTAGCTCCCTCCTTGAAATCAGTTCTGGGGCCACTTGTGTGGCGCGAGCTTTGGAGCTGTGAGCTTTGCGTGGCTGACTGATTGTGTATGTGGCGGTGCACTGCTCACTACTCTTCAGTTACCTCATTCACAACAACATTCACCTTAGGGGCTTTCTTAACCTTCACTTTCACTCTCTCACATATTATGCCAGATACAATCAGCCAAAATCACAAAAGATCCAGGATCAGTATCTCATAGAGAATCGTCTCATTACGTAGCTATTGTGACGGGATAGAGAGCCTCTAGACTCATTTCTATACAAGATGCCATCGTTGCCCTGCGGAATGGTCCCTATGACCAAACCCCCTTTTTTTTGGTTTGCAAGAAAATCAATCAAAATCAAACGCTAGATAGTAGGGATGGTCACAGAGCTGAAGCTGCGCCATACAGGATGCCATCGTTGCCCTGCGGCCTGGCTCTATTCGCCAGACCCCCCGAATTTTGGATTCGCATGTGCCAATGCGATTCATGTGCCCAATTGCACAGGATAGCCAATATGACCTAGCTATACAGGATGCCATCGTTGCCCTGCGGACCGACCTTCTTCCCTGGCCGGACCCCTTTTCTCGTAAGTCGGTAACACAGGATGGCCGGCGGCTGCCGAGCCATGCAGGATGCCATCGTTTCCCTGCGGACGAGCAGTCTATACTCTGCTCGACCCCTCCAGAGTCGTAAAACTCCGGCTTTAAATCTTCTCTCCCTCAATAATGGGCTTAGCCTCGTCGCTGGTCCACCAGCTGACGCCCTGCTTGCCGGGGTAGCTGTACTGGTCCATGCTGTCCGCCTTCATCTCGACGCTGTAGCCGGGCTCGGTGGGTGTCTGGTAGTACCCGTCCTTGATGACGGAGGGGTTGAGGAAGTGCTCGTGCAGGTGGTCGACGTACTCGAGCACGGAGAGCTTGCCGCTGACGACGACGTAGTCGATGGTGCTTAGGTGCTGGGTGTACTCGGGCAGGCCGACACCGCCCGAGTGGGGGACGATGGGCACGTTGAACTTCTTAGCCATGAGCAGGACGGCGAGGACCTCGTTGACGCCGCCCATGCGGCAGGCGTCGATCTGGCAAATGTCGATGGCGCCCGACATGAGGAGCTGCTTGAAGATGACGCGGTTCTGGCACATCTCGCCGGTGGCGACGCCGATGCCGTAGGGCTTGAGGGCCTCGCGGATGGCCTTGTGGCCGAGGATGTCGTCGGGGGAGGTGGGCTCCTCGATGAACCAGGGCTTGAACTCCTTGAGCTGCTTCATGTACTCGATGGCTTCGGGCACGGACCAAACCTGGTTGGCGTCGACCATGAGGATGTTGCCGCTGTCGTAGCCAATGACCTCGCGGGCGATGCTCAGGCGCCTCTTGTCCTGCTCGACGCTGCTGCCGACCTTGAGCTTGAA
The DNA here is from genome assembly GCF_030867565.1 of Colletotrichum costaricense. Lineage (NCBI taxonomy): Eukaryota > Fungi > Ascomycota > Sordariomycetes > Glomerellales > Glomerellaceae > Colletotrichum > Colletotrichum costaricense. The sequence goes on from NW_026848238.1 coordinate 1,446,029, forward strand.
GTGGCGGTATCCCTTGCCGAGGGTCTCCTGGAGGAGACCCTTCATTTTGTCCTCGCCGTAGCCGAGCCAGCCGGCGCTGGTGGTGTAGGCCGGAACGGCGCGGCTGTTCTCGGCGTCCTTGATGCGCTGGGCCTTTGTGGGCTCCTGCTCCTTGAGCAGCTGGATGGCCTCCTCGGGGGTGATGGCGTCGGTGATGTAACGGAAGTCAATGCAGGCGACAAACTCCTCGGGAGACATGTCGGCGACGATGCGCCAGACAGGCTTGCCAAGGACCTTGGCCCACAGATCCCAGATGGCGTTGACAACGGAGCCGAGGGCCAGATGGATGACACCCTTCTCGGGACCGATCCATCTCAGCTGGCTGTCGTTGACGAGGTATCTCCAGGTCTGGCCCCAATTTGAGACGAGGTCTGACAGCTTCTTGCCCTTGATTCTCTCAACCAGGTAGTCGATGGCCTTGCAGACGATATCGTTTCCTCGTCCGATTGTGAAGGTCTGGCAAGGGAGAAAGAGGGGTGAGCGACTTTACGAGACTGAGATGGATTTGGGATTAGGGAAAGGGGAAAACATACCATGCCGTGGCCAGAGTACTTGGAGTCGGTCTCAAGAATGCAATAGGCGGCAGAGTAGTCACCAGCAGCGTTCATAGCGTCGGAACCGGTCTTGTCCAGGGAAGTAGGGAAGCGCACATCGCGCGTCTGCCACCCGGTGATGGTAATATCGAGACTCATGATGGGCAACTGTCTCAGAACGGGAACAATAAACAATTAGAGAGAAACACGGGCCGAGATTCTTGGAGAAAGGACAGTAGACAGCAAGAAGATTGGAGGAGGGAAGAGGGAAGAATAGAGGGAATTACTACACTACACAGTAACGGGCAGAGAGATTTGAGACCTTTATAGCCTCCGACGATGCGTTTCTTCTCCCACCTTCCCCTCCCCGCCTTTGCCAATGGCTAGACCACTCACGGGCTACAACCCTCTACTTTTTTCCACCTCGCTCACTTTTTTGCCTTACCCCGAGTCTGGAGTATGGGCCGGAGGCGGAGGAGGGGACAGTTGCTAGTAGCAGAAGCATGAGGGGGAGACGGAAGAATGGAGGGGTAGGGGGAAGGAGGGGGAGGGGCCTTCAGTGGAGGGCTTGGAGGGGCATGCGCCGGAGAGGGTCCCTTTCAATGGGGCTTGGCATCAGAAAACAACCCGGCCCAGAGACGGCGTGCCAGCGCGGGGGGTTCGCCAGGCCGAGCCGGCTTCGGACCCATCCCCTTTACGGCCTCTGATTGATGGAAGAATTCCTCCGCCTGGATAATTTAGCGTGCCTCGTGCTCGGTATACACTCCGCCAGACCCCCAGGCCTCCCAATTCTGGCCTCTAGCCTTCTACTGCAGATGTTGACGATGTTCGTGGGTGTTGGGTGGGGGGAGCGAATGAGATTGGAAGAATCCGATCAGACAGGTTCTCTACGAAGTAGTTCCCTGTCATTCGGGGTTTATGTGGCTGGAGAATTTGATGTTGCGTCCTTAGCCGTGATGAATTTCATCTAACGCACGCACGTAGGTAATTCTCCGTAAAGTATATGCAGAACGGCTCTAGACGGCATCTCACCGCCAAAGGTTCATTCTCTCTGCGTTTGCGCCCATCGAGCTGACTTGGCGGCATTGGCGAATAAAGTGCCAGACAATCGGATTTCTCGTATTTTGGACTGTACCCATAGTTGTTCTCTCAAAAGGTTGTCCCTTCAAAACGTCTGTTCGGTAAGTTTGTGGTGGTGAGATGTATAGTTGAAAGGGCGCGGGTTCAGTGTGTCCTTTAGCTAGACCCGCGTCCTTTCAGATACCCGAATACTCGAATACTCTCACGAACCTCGTGATATTCTTACACTCCTTCCGTTTCCATCTTGCAAATCCAGCCGTAGGATTTACTTCATACGTGGCTGGCTTCGGCAAAACGCTGATAGAATCGTTCAGTCATTACTGGCTATAGCTCTCCCATCGGGATCTCCTTGACCCGGTCTTCAAGCTTGACGTAGGAGAACGCAGTTGTGTGTATTGTTCTCTGACACCGGATCAAATTCTTGATGTTGACTTTAAGATCAACAACGACCATGCGAAAGACAAGGCATGGAGCTTGCATATCCCGCCAAAGATGGCGCACGATGCAATGTGGGACTTGGCAGGGGACCCAAGGGCGGCATACCCGTATCATCTAAGGCGATTGCTGCCAAGAGAGGATCCTACATCTGCATGGCACTGTCTCGCTCTCTAGTGCTTGGGTGAGATGTTCTTGATGAATGCCCTGGCTGACGGTAGGGGTGAGACGCCTACGAGCTGATTCGAGAAGCTCGACGACCTCTCCGAGACCACCGGACCGCGCCACTTGCTCGGCCGAGACTTCAAAGTACCGACGGTTTCCACGTTGGAAGAGGTATTGTGTCTGACTACTTGTATCAACCTCAAAAGACGCCAAGTAGTCCTCTAGTATAGTGTCAGAGCCTGCGTACATCGGCACACTCCATCGATTACCCCAAGCGGGCCACGGTTTCTCCGCCTCCCGCAGATGAGCCGGATCCACGACAACGTAGAGAGCACGGAGAGTACGGGAGCCCCACAAGGTTAGCAGACCGTTCAAAGCCTCGGAATTGTAGAATGAACTTCGGCCGTCAGACGGGCCGACTTGGTGAGGCCCAGGCCAGGCGAGAGCCAGACAGCGCAGCGGTGTTGGCACATGAAGACGAAAAACGCCGGCAGTACTGATCAGACGGCAGGGCCACTGCCATCCAGTATTGAGAATGATGAGATCCCGCATGGCGTCAACTTCCATGTGGTATGCGCCCAGGGAATCGCCACCTCGAAGTATGAGGGTGTAGGAGGATGAATCACCGCCTCGAAGAAGAAATGGGTGAGAGGGTTTGATGAATTTGAGGGCGCGTGTTGCTACACGATAGGATCGATGGCAGACGAAAAGCATGCCAAAGAGAGTGGACATGACGCAGTCGCGATCCGAGAGATGAGGGGATCCAGAGGTGCGAAGTCTGTAGAGAAGAACTCTATCTTTGACATTGTAGCGGTCGATGGAGCCATCCTCGGTGCGGCCCATAGGATGGCGGGCCAGTTGAACATGGAAAGCGGTCGGGGCGGGCGGGGGAAGGGCAGCCTCCCAAACCTTGTCTTGTAGCTCCAGAGGTAGATTGGGGAAAAGAGCAAAGTCATTCATGGCTTATGATGATGATGATAAGTTGGGATAAGGTATTGTAGGGTCGTGTAGGTGGTGTAGCCGATGCCGATGCCAATCCCCATTAACTTTTAGATGAAGGTTGATGGATGAGATGGCGAAGACGGATGATCGTCGTCCAATGCCGGAGCGCAGTCCGGGATGCTTGGACAATGTTGGAGGGGTTCGGGAGGCGAGTTTTCGGGATGGCTGTCGATCTCGGACTGCTGAAAAGGTTTGTTGGTTGAGAAGGCGAATGAATTGCAGCTGAAGATGGGGAGGGGGGGGAACAACCGAACAACAGACGGAGGCGGTAGGGCAAATGTTGGTGGCTCGAGGACGATTCAACGCAGACAAGAGAACGCGGGGAAAATTGCAATCGTTGATTGGCTCATTGTGGCCACGGCGTTGGGATGTGTAGCCTCGAGGTGGAGGAGGCAAGCCGCGAAGGGACAAAGTGGCGGGCGTAAGATCAGGGTTGAAGGTGGCACGGGTGGGAAGAAGTGGGAGCTGGGAATATGTCACTACTGTGAACACCAAAGTGGTGAGGCTTTTCGATGACATGGGCCAATCCACCACACGGCGACGGGCAAGACGGGAGCCTTCCGACTTTCCGCCCGCCCTTTGGTCTTTGCCTGACCCGAGCGCCTGATTGTCGATAGTAGGTACGTACATGGGGTTCCTACGTATTCATCAGTACGTACACTATTATGTAAAGTAGAGATGCAGTTGCAATTTCTTACCATCAGCAACTTGCAAAGAAATGTCACCACAAGATCATCAAGAGAGGACTTCGACTGAGAATCACTATAAAGAAAACATCCCATCACTACGATAGGCTACTCGCAAGATCTCACCACTGCTCCCCCGATGCCACCCGTCTAATCTCTGACCCCAACTCCGAACTCACTCCCGCTCACCGCGAACCATCCAACATGCCGTCCATCCATTGCAATGGCAGCCATTCTTACAGTCACACAGCCCACCGTTGAGCGAATGCGAGTTGAGATGTGACCCCTGCCAGCGATCGGGACAGCCCACCAACCCCCCAGGCCACATCCCTGACCGGTCAGAGCCTCGACCACCTTTTCCCTCGAGTTTCTTGGGGCATATGTTGCAAAGGTGGGATACGATGACGTGGGCTCAGCAAGGATGCCCCCGACGTTCCATCCTCTCCATCCATGTTTTTTCTCAACTAACTGACAGTGACTGACTGACTTGCAGTGACTGCTCATGGCACACGCCGCAAACACCGTGACACCAACAGACAGAGCGGGATCTTGAACGCTTCGCCTCGAGTCTCGACCTTCGGGTGGTTCTTCTCCATATCCACTCTCCACTGCCACTACTGCGTAAGGTAGAAGAAGCAAACAGGAACGCATGGCTACCTTGTCCAGGCCCAGCCAACTGCGATGTGTTGTCCCAACCTCACATCATTCTGAGCTTAGCTTACCCTGCCTTGCCTCGCAGACGCAGCAGAGTTGAGGCATCTCATTCTTACCCTACACTACCTTTCCTTGCATTCCCTTGCACTCCTTGCACACACCATCCCGGTATGCCCTCCTCTGTGACCTCTTTAACCTTTTTGCTCTCCCACTGCCCGCTTCATGCCTGGTGGCCCGCTCGTCCAGTGGGAATCCGGTTTTGAGCTCTGCCTCGTCGAGTTCTCAAAGCCTCCATCATCGTACATGCATATCCCGACCTCCATGCGCGTGGATACCTGCGCTGACTCTGCCTTTTGCCCTCCTCCATGCTATAACAATCCCTCCCTCTTGCTATCCCCTCACACCCACAAACCAACAGATGCATGGAACAGCCCATTTTCTCACGCTCAATTTTGATTCCCCGAGACGTCATTTGCCGCTCACAGAGAGTCATGAATTCAGCAGACTGCGAACTTCAACCAACCCATATATGACTTGGTACAAACCCTAGATAACTCTCCTACCACAACCATTGGTATTGCTATACTACCAGACCAAAAAACGGCTTAATACCGCTTCTCATCGCAGTATACTCTCACCCAGCGTAGCCTCATCACTTTCCCACCATAGCTACTCCAACCAGAACAACATGGATCGCCGTCCTCATGCACAGTCACTGGCACCGCCAGCCCCAATATCAAACAACCCGCCGGAACCTCCACAACGCTTACGGCGCAGATTGCAAAAGAAGCTCCTGTCCATCCGACGTCCTGCACCTATCGACCCCGTGGCATCAAACAAACTCAATACCGGGGTGGCAGTAGCTGCCCAGCAAGCCGGAACCATCGGCCAACCTTCCTTGCGTTTGTCACCAGACCTGAGCGATGCAAAATGGCACGCATATCTCGGAGACAGCAACGCTGTTCAAGATCCGACATCAAAATCGCAATCAAAAGCACAGTCAAAATCACAGTCAAAATCAAAGCCCCTACCAGCGAGACCAAGAACCCCAGAAAAACCACGAAAAGTCTCATTCGACACAACACCACCAGCGCCGGCCATCATTCCAGAATTCTCACACCTCGCCGTCAGCAATTTGACGCCGAGGCCCTCTCTCGACAGCTCACTCAGCTCACCGACCTCGTCAATTAGCACGAGATCGAGCATGAGACGCCATGCAAAGACGCCCATCTACGCCATTGGCCAGCTGGAAAACGCAAGCTATGGGAGGAGTGCCAAAACCGCCGAAAAAGTCACAAGCGTCGACCTGATTGCGAACCAGTACCGAGATCTCCTCGAGACCCAGGACGCCAGCTCAATATACACTGACGCCCACTCTGATCCCTTCCCATCACGACAATCTTTGCACAGCCAGATTTCCTCCTCCACTACCCGGTCACGCCACAGCGCCGGTGAGACACCCGCAGAGCAGCTCCGCCGAGACATATTTTCGCCGGCACCGGCGCCGTTGCGCCGTGCATCGGCGGCGTATCCCAGGTCACCGCGGTCTGATGATGGTACGCTGGTTGCATTCGATGAGGAAGCGATCTACTTCAAGCCCCTGTCATTCTCACCAGAACCGCCGTTGACACCCCCGCCCCCGCCGCGGAATCGCGCCCGATTGAATCGCAATTCGTCCTCCCAAGGAGGGTCGAATCAGAACCTGAGCCTGCAGATTGCAATGGACCTCTTGACGCGTGAGCTCTCGACGAGCATGTTGGACAACTCGCACAAGACGGGGACAGACGTCTCGTCTCTGCAGGTCTGGGTCATGATCGAAGCCTACGAGAGGCTGAGGGACCAGGTTCTAGAAGCGAGGAGGCAGACAGATGACGCGCAGAACCTGGAAACGGTGTTTGATACCTGGTTGAAGGCTCTCTATAACCTTCATGACCAGATGACGAGTGATGCGGCTTCTCGCGGGAGCAACTACGATGAAGCATAATCGGGGCTAGGAAACAAGGACGGATGACGGATGATCTACTGTTAGTTAACTTGGGTACGGAAACACCCGCAAGGTTAGGGCAACGGCGTTGGAGTTGAAATACGTTCGGACACGGCATGTCTGAGTAAGAGTACCTTAAACCAGGTAAAAAGAACAACAGTATCAAATTCAATACCAATTCAAATCTGAAAATGAGAAGAACTCAAAGATGTGAGGCATGTGAAATACTATTGCTCCATGGTTTCAATGAGTAGTCTACGGAGTAAAGGCGAGGTGAATGGAATGAACGACCCCACCAGTTTGACAGTTTTGCTGAGGTGCCGAATTCGATGGCATCATCAATTGCCGTTTGGGGCGTGTGGCCCGCTGTAGTCACCACTGCATTGGTTACCAGACCCCGCCAAAGGTGAGCTACGTTCTATGTACTACGTATTACAGATCCATACCTTAACTTCCGCAGACGCGACTCTCACCGCGTGCACTTTCTTTGCCTCGTTCAACATCACCAGGCGTATTGCCATCCTCCTGCTCTCCACGCCGTGCACCGTGGCACAGATAGAGACCGGTTTCCGATTCCTCAACATACAAGCAATTGGGCAAATACGTAGAATCACCAATCATGGACGACGATTTCGGTGCCGACGAAGACTTCCTGGCCGCTCTCGCATCTTCGAACCCGGCACCTTCACGCCCCGAGGCTCAACCATCTCGTCCCCGTGTGCAGCAACCGACACCGCAGAAGATACAGCAGCCGACACCGCAGCGCTTGGATAGACCACCGCCCGCAAATGCTTCTGCGAGCGGCAAGATTGTCCAACCGACACCCCAGGCCCTTCCCCAGCGAGGATCCGGCTCGGCCATTCTTGTGTCTCCACGGCAGAGGGGCAACCCGGTGCTCGCATCTCTCAAGTCGATGCCATGGGAGTACAGCGATATTCTGGGTGACTACGGTCTTGGTTTGACGACATGTGCATTGTTTCTGAGGTAGGTTCACTACTCAACCAATTCCCTCAAGCTACCTACCTTCCTACCTTAATGACAGGCATGCTAACCCGTATCTGCCTTCAGTCTGAAGTACCACCGCCTCCATCCCGAGTATATCCATACGAGGATCAGGAATCTTCAAGGGAAATACAACCTACGTCTCGTACTGACTATGGTTGATATTCCAAACCACGAGGAGGTCTTGCGCGAGTTGTCCAAGACCTCATTGGTCAACAACGTCACCCTCATTCTTTGCTGGTCAGCCGCCGAGGCCGCGCGATACCTCGAGCTGTACAAGTCGTACGAGCACGCCAATTTCAACGCCATCCGCGGCCAACAAGCGTCGACGTATGCGGAGAAGCTCGTCGAGTTCGTCACCGTTCCCAGGAGCGTCAACAAGTCGGATGCCGTTGCCCTGGTCAGTAACTTTGGTAGCTTGAAGAACGCCATCAATGGGAATCCCGAGGAGATTGGCCTGCTAGCTGGCTGGGGCGCTGTCAAGGTCAACAAATGGGTCAAGGCTGTCGAGGAGCCTTTCCGAGCACAAAAATCTGGCAAGCGACAGCTGGATCGATCAGACCGCACCGAGGACGGGAGGCCGTCGCAAGCATCGAGGTTGGATCAAGCTGTGCCTCTCAGCAGAGTCCCGCTTCGTGAGATGTCTATGAGAGACTCATCGAGAGGCTCACCTGCAGTGGGCACGCCAACGACAACCCAGCCCAAGAGGCCTGCCGCCTTGGAGAGAGGCAATCCGGATCTCGACGAGGACGATGAAGAGGCGATGATCGCCGCCGCTATTGAGGAATCAAGGCGGACTGCTGAGGTGCAAGCACAAGTACAAGCACAGACGCCGGTGCAGGCGCAGACGCAGACGAAACAAATTGACAGCGCAGGTGCGAAAGACGATGCACTTACAGACGGGGTCGCGGCCGCACTCGCAAGGTTGCGGAAGCAGGGCTGAATACCTGTATTCTCTAGGCTATCTCGCTTTTTCGTACAGCCCCAGAAACACGACACAGCCTTGGAGATTGCGGGCTAAAGTCTAATCGACGTTTCGAAAGGACGGCACACCTTACAAGAGATGGATTCGCGTGTATGGCATTTTCCCTTGGTGTTCCGCGAGGCACCTTTCGCATAAGAAAGAGGAAACTCCATGACTCGTTGGGATTCGAACAAGAGCATAAATGCGGCTTCGAGAGGAAGAACGAATCAAACGACGAAGTAAACTTTGCGTACTTCTGAAGCGACCCTTGCTTCGTCGGTGGGCCAATCACGACGATGCCAACCGGGAAACAGGATGCATTCATCAGACGATTCGCCCGGTAGGAAAGCGAAGTCCGTCTGTAGAAGCATGCCATCCAAGTCAGATCTACCTAGAATATCCAACGCTGCCTTCGGCGTATCAACAGAGCAGGTGGGGGACTGTATGCTGTGCTCAATAGAGGTCGTGTTCGCGGGTTCGCGCAGTGCGGGGGCGGCCTCGACACGGATTTGCAGGTACCGAACTCAAAGTCAAGAGTTGGAGATGAAGATCGTCACGCACGCATCTGGTATTTCTCCAATGTCACCCTTCTGACCAAGTCAAGTGGTTGACATGGGACGAGCTGGCGGACCTTAGTTCTGACGCCGCGCCATTTCTCCCTATCACGATTGACATTTGATCTTTGGTTTGTGTAACTCTTGGGCAACTTGCCAAAGGACTAAAACTATTGATGCGCTACTCCTTGCTCTTACATGAAAATCAAATAGGCACTGCATCGACGCCGAGCATGCAGAGCCTCCGAGATCCAATGATCAGTAGCTCCGATCATCCCCGGCTAGATTAAGCCGGGTATAGCGGCCGTCGGCACAACCAAGCAGTCTTCTGATCCGCCCGCGCCAAGGCCAAAGGCCGCAGTCGGTCAATATCTGGAGGCCATGCAAATTGACTCTCGGTTGAAGCGCATCTCCAAAGTCCCGAGGAGACACTGCCTCATACGGAAGGTCAACAAGTTTATGTACAACTTACAACACCTTGTGGTCGGGGCATTGTACGAGGGCCCAGAACATCCCCTCATTTCTATCCCTCGGAGGCTCGGGTATTGCAACTCGCCAGCATTTGTTTCCTTGACTTCATCTGCCCGTATGCAACTGCAACTGCAACGCAACGCTGCATTTAACTTTGGGTAGCACTCACTGGGCAAGGGGCCTTTCCCAAGTTTCCCCCCAACAGCTGCTCCGCACGTGCTTGATTCACCAGGGACGTCCGTGCCTGGTGACTTTGCCATTTCGAGATGAGCAGCGACGAACCTGGGCAAGATCTTCTCTGCGCGTGTTTGATGCCAGTCATTACGGCCACCAGCGGACTCGGCCCGCGTGGACGGCTCATCACTCGCCCTACCAATGGTGTAACCCCCGTTCGAATAAGAACAGTTCGTCTGACTCCTGGGTGTTAGATGCACTCATAGTCTCATTCTACTGGGGTGGTGGTGGGACTTTGGGGAGGTGGAGGGTGGTATCCAAAGGAACAATAATCAGGAGGGCGAAGATGAGCCGGAGATGGGAAGGGAAAGACACCGGATCGCGAGGACCACTTACAATGTCGAATGGACAAAACAAACCTAACGTTGCAGACGCAGAAAGCCGACAGAAGCAGGAGAAGAAGCAGGGGCAGCTGGTGTGTGGGAAAAAAAAAAAAAAGATCCCGACGATGAGACATGGAGCAGGGGCGAACGCACAGTCCGGGGGACTATGGATGAGAAACAGAGTTTATTCATCTCATGCTGTGCCTGCGTGAAAGTGTTCCCAGTCTCCAGGTCCTCCCTCCCGAAGTTTCCCAGAGTTTGCCGATTCCTGGGGGTTGCGTGATTCCAACACACCCCCGACTGACCCATTGTCATTTTATTACCCTTTGCGCGCCCCAATAATGCAGTCGACGGTAGATATATATATTTGACCACAGCCTCTCTCCTTCCCTCGCTATCGTTCGTCGTTCGTCCGGACCCTGCTCCGTCTGTAGTCTCAGTCTCTTTCTGCTTCCCAGGACCGACATCTAATAGCTTGGAGGCTTCTCGTCGCGAACACGATGCACCTGTCAATGCGCGGACTGGCCATCGCCGGGCTCCTCGCCCAGGCGTCAGCCTCCCCTCAATCTCTTCTACAGGCCGCCGCGCCGCAGTATATCAACCAGCCCGAGAGGGCGGCAGCCGTCAAGGAAGCCTTCCAGCGCTCGTGGGACGGGTACCGCAAGTTCGCCTTCCCCAATGACACGCTCAAGCCGGTGTCGAACACGGCCGAGAATGACCGGTACGTTCTTAGTCGTTTGCTCCACATGAGACAGAGCGCAAAGAACCCCGTTTCCTGACCATGTTTTGCTGTAGGAATGGTTGGGGTGCGAGTGCTGTGGACGCCTTGAGTACTGCCATTCTTATGGAGAACAAGGACGTTGTGGGACAGATTCTAGACTTTATACCGACCATCAACTTCAACGTGACGGATAGCGAGGTCTCTCTGTTTGAGACGACTATCCGATATCTTGGCGGCATGTTGGCAGGTGAGACAGGCTTCCCAATGTAAAAAGGTGGTGTTTCTCTCGTAAAGCTAATACAACTGAACAGGACATGACTTGCTGAAAGGACCACTCAAAGATGTCGCCAGTAATCAGACCGGCGTAGACAATCTTCTCGTGCAGTCGAAGAAACTTGCAGACAATCTCAAAGTCGCGTTCGATACAGCAACCGGCATCCCCGATAACACGCTCATCTACGATCCCAAGCCGCGCAAGAAGGGCTCCGACACGAACGGCATTGCGACCATTGGGACCTTGGTGCTGGAGTGGACTCGCCTGAGCGACCTAACGGGGGACAAGCAATACGCGGATCTGTCACAGAAGGGCGAGAATTTCCTCCTAAAGCCCAACGAGGAGGTGTTCCCCGGCCTGTTGGGTACGGACGTCTTCATCTCGAACGGGACATTTGCGGATCGGTCCGGTGGCTGGAACGGAGGCACCGACAGTTTCTACGAATACCTCATCAAGATGTGGGTGTACGACCAGAACCGATTTTCGCTCTACAAGGAGCGCTGGATCGCTGCGGCCGATTCATCGATCAAGTTCTTGGCGTCGAGCCCGACTACTCGGCCTGATTTGACGTTCTTGGCGGCGTACAACAACGCGAACCTGAGATTCGTCAGCAGCCATCGTAAGTTTGAACCGCTTCTTTTTGGCCATGGTCGACTGCTCACAAGCTCGTCTAGTTGCGTGCTTCGATGGTGGCAACTTTATTCTCGGTGGTCTTGTTCTCAAGGAGCAAAAATACGTCGACTTTGGCATCAAGCTGACCGAGGGCTGCCGCGAGACGTACAAACAGACGGCGACTGGAATCGGGCCAGAAATCTTCCGCTGGCAAGACGACAGGCCGCCGGTGAACAAGACACTCAACCCGGACCCGCCCGCCAACCAGACAGAGTTCTACCAAAAGGCAGGCTTTTGGATCAGAGAGGACGGCGCGGGTTACGTTCTCCGACCCGAGGTCATTGAGAGCTACTACTACGCCTACCGCGCCACCGGCGACAGCAAGTACCAGGACTGGGCGTGGGACGCTTTCCTGGCGATCAATAAGACGTGCAGCGCGGGAAGCGGCTTCTCGTCCATCACCAACGTCCAGGATCCGAAGGGAGGGTCATTCGACGACTTCCAGGAAAGTTTCTGGTTCGCCGAGGTTCTCAAGTACAGCTACCTGATCCAGGCCACGGATGCCAAGGTCCAAGTTGAAGTAGCGGACAACAAGTTTGTTTTCAACACCGAGGCGCATCCGTTCCAGATCGCTTAGAAAGCGAAGACTTGTACCGGGAGAAGAAGGCCGAGGTTGTGGTGATGCATGCATTGATGAGCGAGAGGTGGGACGGTAATATTGATAGTTGGGCATAGATACCCATTATGAATAATTGCATTTTGTTTTTTTTGTTTTGAAGTTCATACCGAAGTCTTCTCCGTATACATGATCTTTCTGGTTTCATTGTCTATACTGGGCTATGAGCCGCCGTCTCTCTTGGCGTATTCCTCCTCCATGGCCTCCTCGTAGAGCCGGTCGGCCTCGAGCTCGGCATCCGTCTTGGGGCGGGTGGTGCCGGCTCCCGTGTTTGCGCCGGCGCCGGTAGCTTGGCCCGTGTGTTGCTGGCTCTGTCCGACTGTTTCTGTGGTACTAGACTGAGCTGGTTGTGTCTTTGTAGGTTCGTCTTCTGGGACGTTGGGGACGCCTAGTTTGATTGGGAGACCCATTGCGATGACGTAGTGTGGGGTGTATGAGGAATGCAATGTACAGAGTATGTATCTGTGGAGAGTGAGAGTTGGTTTAGGGTGAGAGAGTTGGGTGAGGATGAGGATGAGGATGAGGATGAGTGTTTGTGAAGAGAAGTGTGGCTGGGATGAGGCTGGTGTATGTGATGTATTTATGGGGAAGGAAGTTTGTAAGGTAGGAGAATGGAAGATTCCATGCGGCAGTGATGGGTAGCTAGAAGAGTCCGCATAGACTTGCGTCTGCCTTTGCTCGTGTGCTTGTCAAACAGTCACCTGTGGCGAATCATGGGAGGGAGCCGGCAGAGCTGTTCAGCTGCCCTAGGGACGCAGCGAGCTCCGCTATTCGCCGTGTGTGGGTAATGGTAGTTCGGATCCGAACTGATGGCCGGGGACTGGAAGTGTCTTGTCCTTCGAGCCGATCCGCCCCACCTGTTGTCTCTGGGATCAGCACTGGACGGAGGTCCAAAGCCACACATACACACCGCAAGCTTGATAAGGTAGGGAAGGTGAGATGAGTGGGTGCCAGGCAGGCAGAGAGGTATGGTACGTAGGTTGTGGAATGTACTTCCGTACACGTGCTGTGTTCACCGGGCAGCCGGAATCGAGATTTGAAGTGAGACGATTGCTTTTGGTCTCTTTGATTTAGAGGTTGGCTCATGTTTTGTGATCTAGATTGTCTTGAAAGTTTGGAACACTCGTGTCTCTCTCTCGCTCTGTTTCTGTGTGTGTATGTGTCTTGCGCACGTCGGGAAGTGGGTGAGAGAGGAAACAATTTAGAAGGTTGAGCTACCGTTCTGGATGAGACATGGCAAACACAGGATGTGTTCCCCGAAAGGCAATTGCTCGAAACTTTGCTTGTAATGGAGAGTCGAAAAAGTCAAAGCATACTGCGTGTAACGCTTTGGCTCTCGAGTCCTTGAGTAAGAGTTCAAGGTAAGGGGCCATGGGATGTGATTTGCGGATAAGGCCCAATGCTACGGCGGTATTTTTGCAATCTGCAGTCTGTAAAGTCAAAGGGTCTCCGGTGGGATGAGTCCTGGAAAAGTCAGGGACGACATTGCGACATTACCTATGACATTCTGTGAGATAGGGTTCTACGGCAACGTCGTTCTTGGTGAAATGTGTGTATGTGCGCCTCGGCCACCAAGAGACACAAGACACTGCCTACTCTAAATCGACTCAATTGGGCCACGTAGGACCTGTCTCACTCTCGATTCAATCGTACTGCGCCGCTCTGTCACGTTATACAGTGACGTTTTTCCTTTCTTTTTCTTTTTCCCCTTAGCAGTTGTCTGGTGACTGGAGGGAAGAGTCGCCATTCTGATTCGACTCGTGCAAGTCAGTAGTCACCCCAATAGAATACGGAAGAAGGTGAACAAGGTGCATCCAGATCAGCCAGGAACCATTTTGGATACCCAACGGGCCAGTGAGAGCGCTTGGATTTCGAATTTCCCGTCTCCCGTCGGCGCCGAGCACCGAGCAGCGATTTCCCCCTCGGACTTTTCTCTCTCGACCAACTACCTTTTGCAGTAAGCGATTGACCGTGCAATTGCATGGCCCCAGTCAGGATGAGCATGCTTATTCTCTCTTCACCGTCTTCTCTTTCCCCCTGTCCTCCCTCTCTATGTACACTACTGTGGTAGGCTTCTAGATGAAGATTAGCCCCCCCTTACCACAGTACGACTCGGCGCTGCGAAATAAACGCCGGAAGACCGGCCGTATGACCCCCGGAGGGTCGGCCGGTTGCACCGCGAACCAATCAATAGCGAATGTAGACGCAGTGAGAAACCCAAAAGAGGAAACGTAGTTATGTAAAGCAAAGGTAAAGCGGAGGTAACCATGCAGTTTGGTCCGTCACGGTGCTCCGAGTTGCGTTTAAGGATATAAGAGGTACGTACTCCGTACCTGTCCGTCCGTACTTCCGAGCTTTGGTGGGGCACTCCCGAGCCAGAGGACCAATGAAGGACACTATAATCAGTGCTTACCTCTGGGTCTGGCCAATCATCGATCGGCCGTTGCTGATTACACGTCCGAATGGTAACACCGGGTCGCAGGGTGGCCTGCGACCCCTGCAGCCTCTGGGATCGGGGGCGCTCGAACTGGGCCCTTGCTAATGGCTTTCTGGGTCGCATTGAGCAACAAGCTACACCATAGGCTGCTTTTTTGCTTGTCATGGGCGAGACTCGAGGCAAGCTTGGCCTTTTTTTCACTTCTGGGGCTTTGTAAGTTTCGTTTTTGTTGCCCCATTACTTGACATTCTTCTAGTCAAAGTACCTTGATTCTGCTTAGCTTTGATATGTAAGGGCAAGAAAGGGGGGGGGGGGGGACGGTACCTTGAGAAAGAAAGTCAAACGTTCCCAGGTCTCGAGGAATTTAAACTGACGGATGGTTGCCCTCTTACACCACTCTCGATCTGACACTGGAATGCCAACTGATCTCGTCCCTTATACTACTTCATACTACATCATCCAGACCTGTGAACAACTCGATTCAACCAAAACAAAACAAACAAGCCTGTCTCACTACCCCGGACTCGAGTTCTCTCTCTCGATTCTCCTACTAAAACCCGAGCTTACACCTCGGCGATTTACAAGTCGAAAGAAGCTTCTCTTTCCCTCGGACGTGCTTCGACAACGGGTCTACAGGATCAGGGCGAGAGAAGATTGAGATACATCATATTAACCCTGCCTGGACTTCGACACCACGCTCCCATCTCGATAACACATCAGCATCAGGGAACCCGGCTTACATTCTCCCTCTCTCTTCTCTCAAAGAGAAGAGCTATACTTACCATTACATCACATCACATTACACAAAATGGGTCTCGTTACATTGAAAAACCTCCTCTTCGGCCGCACGCCGCCCCCGACGCGCGCCAAAACCGTCGACGGCCGCGCCGAGAGCACAATGTCGGATGAGACTATCGTCGACAGCGGCGACCTCGAGAGGCAACCCCTGCTGCGGTCCAGCGACCGGACCGTCTCGACAGCGACCATGGCGACGGCGACGTCAGAAACGTCCACCACATCCACGAGAGTCTCGGAGAGCGACTCGCGCAGCTTCCGCCTCGACGCTCGCATGATTTCCGACGCCACTATTGGACTGTCTGACGGCTTGACGGTGCCGTTTGCCCTCACGGCCGGTCTATCAGCGCTGGGACAGACAAAGGTTGTCATCTTTGGCGGTATGGCGGAGTTGATTGCCGGTGCTATTTCAATGGGTCTCGGTGGCTACCTTGGAGCCAAGAGCGAAGCGTAAGTTCTTCACCATAGTTTTGACAATATGCTTGGAGAGCATCACTAACACTCAAACTCAACAGTGCATCCTACAAGGAAACCCGCAGCGAATGCACCCGCCTGACCCAAGACGACCCGGCCATGGCCCGCGCCCAGGTCCTCGAGGTTCTCGAACCTTACGACCTCCCCAAACAGACCCTCGAAGATGTAACAGACCACCTCTCAACTTCGCCCCGGCTCATCGACTTCCTCATGCAATTCCACCACTGCGAGCAGGAACCGGCCTCCAACCGCGCCTTCATCTCCGCCCTCACCATCGCCGCCGGCTACCTCCTCGGCGGTCTCATCCCGCTGTTCCCCTACTTCTTCGTCCCAGCCGAGGACGTCTACCTGGCGCTCTACATCTCCGTCGCTGTCATGGCCGTCGCGCTGTTCGCTTTTGGCTACGTCAAGACGTGTATCGTCTCGGGTTGGTCCGGTTTGCGGTGCGTGAGGCAGGCTGTTGTCGGCGGGTTGGAGATGGTTGTCGTCGGTGGTGCGGCGGCGGGTGCGGCAATGGGGTTGGTGAAAGCTTTTGATCAGCTGGCGCAGTCTGATGATGTGTCTGCGTTGGCGAGCAAGATTTTCTAATACCCTCACACCTATTCTCTTTTTCTACTCATTTTCTCGACTCATGTCGTCTGTCTGGACAAGCTCCTTTTTCTTACTTCAATACCTCTACTCTTCTGTTTATTCTCTTTGTCTAGGGTGTACACGGGATGTGTTACACGCCATCAGGGTGGTAGGGAGGCACAGGAAAACTCGGACCGGGGGTTCAGGTCAGGGCAAAGGAAAATCTCCCATGTTTGCATTGTTTAGCGTGGTACGCGGTTACACCAAGGGAACCATATTATCCCAGAGTCGCCTTCCAGATCGAGAAGATGGTTAGGTCGCAGCGATGCGAAGGAGGGCGGCGTCGGCGTCGAAGAGTCTCACGAAACTATGGGATATGACAGCAAGGACAGCTGCAGGGGAAGCCAGATTTCACTAGATAGACCATCTATTAAAACAAGACTGAGACACGTTCTCTCTTCCACAGTTCATTCAATACATTGATCAAGTACGGGAACTTGACCGCTGCCTCAGCCCTAGTAGAGCTTGGTCAGGAGATTCACTCTCTCGATGCCTCCTGCACTGGACAGCAGTCGACTGCTGTGCCGATGTTGAAAGTAATTGTTTCTGGGTCATTATTCATTCATGTTTGCTTACATCGTTACTTGCTAAAGGAGTTCATTGCTATATAACTGCGCCTCTACAGACTAGACCTGTCTCTTTTGGTACCACATCTTCGACTCTTCCTCCCGTATCCTATAGCCAGCCTGCTCCCAACTTGCTTATTTAGGCACCACCCAAACCACGCTGGGCGTGGTTGGCAGGGGCTCATAATGCAAAAAGGCCTTCCTCTTGGCGGCTCGCCATCTAACGGCTTTGATAACACCAATGATGAAGACACCTGAAATAACAGTGAGCCCAACGACAGCCCGGGCAATATCTTCACGTAATCCCCAAGGAGCTCCAATGGTGCCAGGAGGTGAGTCATGGTCAGGATCTAAGTGCGTCAGTACGGAAGTCTACGAGGCATTGGGCAGAATAGAAGACATACCTGTCTCCGGTGACAGTAGCTCATCGACAACATGAGCAACCCCACCGCTAATGAGCACATTTTGCATCGTCACCATCTTGTGGTTCACAAAGATTCGCCCCTTGGAATCGCCACTGATGGAAATTTTCTTGCCGCTCATCGTCGTCACCATCCTCGGCTCTTGTGGGAAAGATGTGTGGAACAAGACGTGGTCCGGGACGACGTGGTCTTTAATGAGCGTCTCTAGTGCCTTGTCATCGAGAGATTCTAGCTTCGAGCGTCCTCTCCAGACGGCCTTGTTCCTTGGGAGGAAAACGGTTACGTCGTGGAGCTTCTCGAGTACACCATCCATGCGGGACTCGGTGACTACGTTCCAGAATCCGTCGAGTTCTCCCAGGCTGCTTGTCTCTGACAGACTACGGGGGAGCACCAGAGCCTGGTTGATTGTGTGAATGACGCCGTATGTGTGGGGAATGTCCGTGTCGACTGTGTGTACGATTTTCTGGTCGCCGGACTCCACGCGTAGATTGTGTGAGCCGTCGCAGGTCGCTGTCAACTTGACGACGGCCCCCTTGGAGATGTTCGTTAAGCCTGAGGATGGTTTGAGTGACGACTGGGCTAGCTGGGTCTCTGTATGAAGTGCAGGAGCCGATGAGAGGTAAGAGCCCTCCAAGAAATGGTACTGCAAGACTCCCCTGGCGATGTCTGGGTCCATGGAGGTGAGATTCAGGCCCCATTTTGCGAGATAGATGATCGCATCGTCGGTCATAGCCAGGAGTGTGGAGTTTTGTGCCTTCTCGAAGGTGTCCATGAGCTTCAGGTGTGTAAGAAGGCCGTGGAGCATTGAGGTCGAGCCATGCTTGGCTAGGACGTCTCCGAGAGACTGTGCCGCCGCAGAAGCCAGTAAGACGGCAGTTGTGGTGCAAGTGAATAGATGCATCGTGATTGAGGATTCAGATCAGTCCTGTTCTGGCGTTGGATGCGCGTAGGGGTTTTGCAGCCGGTTGCTATATCTACATATACTTTTCCCAGTCGTCCCCAGTCTTGGCTTGGGGTCGTCGTCAGTCTCCTACTCCACCAAGTCTCAGACTCGAACTCTTTTCGGGCATGTAGCCGGTAGAACGCCTATCTAAGGTTCAACTTATGCTAAGTCAAGCTATAAACAGCAAAGGTTACTATGCAGACAAACGGGCGTACTGGAAAGTGGCAGGTTGATCCTTGTGTACGATATCGACCGTTTTGACAAACGGATTCTCAATTCGGCAAGGCACTGGAAGCATGACTACTGCGGTATATATCAATGGCCAAGCATGTGATCCTTGAACAAGTAGTATTAGGAGTAATCTGCCCCAGAAAAGTAGGTCTTGATTGTAAAGTGATCGAAGTTGTAAGCTGCTGGGGCTCTCGCGAGTGGGAATAATCGTCTAGGCATCTTGAGTTTTGAGCCATAGCGAAGCAGCAAAGACACCCACTATAGGATCCATTGACTATGCAGATTGTCACATACGACCATACCCATTGGAAAACTCGGGATCCCGTCCGCTCTCCCATAGATAAGCCAATGAGGGCCGGATTAGTAGTTGGGTCGGTGACGACCAGCGAATACCTGGTGTTGTATGTTTTTGACTTTTTGTGCTCACATCTGCTTTAAGGGCACCGGAGACCTGTCAATGGATGTAGATGAGACCGTTTTGGCTAGCCCTTGCACATTCATTTAAATCAGGAGGAGCCCTCTAATGAGATTTGAGGAACGCTAGATTAGCCTTGCCCACAATGACTTAAAGCTATCCTCGCGATCTAAGTTGACTGGCCACACAACGCGGCTCAACATTTCCCTGGCTTCGGACCATGCAACAACGCCTGTGATCTTGGCCCAATTCCGAACGAAGCTGGCCAATTCTTCCAGGATGGAATCGAGGCGCTTGTCGCAGAATAATAGCTGGGCATGAACCACACTTAATGAACCGACAAATGCTTTCCAGAGCCACGTGTCGCGTGTCTCTCGGCTCATACTGGAGAGACTGGCTAAGTCATTTCGCAAATCTTGTGTAAGAATCTGGAGTATATGATAGTGCAGTTGCTTCTCCATTGGTAGACCCTGATTCCAGATCCCAAGAGCGGCAATCAGATACATGCCGACGCCCACACAAAATCCAGACCACGACGATATAAAGGTTTGCTTTCCACGAGATGGGAGTTGAATCTTGTCGGCCAATGATGAATGATGGGCGCTGATGACTGCGAACAGTAGGTCGGATGAGCCACCACTATCCCAAACCTTCCAGGGCGTGGTGAGAACTACGTCAGCAGATGCTTGCGCATGTCTTGTGTCTGCGAGCTTGGTAATATTACGAAGAGCTGTAATAGTCGGGTACATATCAATGTTCTTTGGCTTGCTACCTTGTGGCACAGAGCCGAAAAAGAAAGGTACCATTCGGAGAGCCCTGAGGCGAAGATCCAGATCACTAGCCTCGTGGTTAGGCCATCCATGTTTCAAGTTGGCCAACCCTCTGAGATGTGAGTGTGGCTTTTTGCCTTGAGATGATGCGTAGGTAGCAAGATTGTCATCTGAGCGGCTCTTCAAGCAGTGGACGACGTTGTAATCTCTAGTGAGGTAAGGAATCAATGAACATGTACATTTTATTCTGCCATTTGAGGTTCCTTACAGAATAAGATAGCGATTCATCTGCTCAACTTGAATGTCATCAATTATGTGCTGACCGGGGGTTTCCGCTCGCTGAGAATCCAGATAAGTCATGAGACCTTTAAGGTGAAATTCGGCAATAGCCAAATTTCCTAGGCAACACTAAGAATTCGAAATGTCAGTATGACGGAGTATAAGAGCGAACCAGCGTTGTAGCACCTCTATGAAGCAGAGCGTACTGATGTACTTTGCGCACCGCATGATATCTCGTTCGTGTGGCGTTGCGACAAGCCAAGAGTTGACCTGGCGTATGCTCTGGATCTTTTGGGAGACAAAAGTGGATTCAAATGAAGGGAGATCGCCTTTATTCCATGCGTAGTGAAGACCGGATAACAATATCGTGTTTTGCAGGACATCCGCATCGGAAGTAGCTGATGCAATACTGCAGTGCCTCTTAATATATTGTCGTCCGGATACCGCGATAGACACTTACCAATCATCCGGATTTCCGGGTAGCAGACTGTGAGAGCGGCAAGCTTGGAAAACTGTTGTGCTATGATCAGATACAGCCAACACGTATTGCTGGCTTAGCATGAGAGAATAGACTAACAGTAGTGAAGAAGTTCCTTCGACCTGAGAGGCATGTTGATGGGCAAAGTGTCGAAGGGATCAAAGGCTTCCCACGGAGTTACATAAAACGGACTCGGTATTGTGAGCACTTGGATAGATGGCACCTCTGATGATACGGCAATCTCCTTGTCGCTATGAGAGTGGTGTGTGATGGGCCGTGTATCCTCAACGGCCCACGGTGCTTGTTGACCAGGGCAAGGGCCAGCTCTACGTTCGCGGAGCGGAATCTTCGGCACATACGAACACAACTGCTCTTTGAGTGTACAATTGAAGCTGTCGGATAAGATCATTAATCGTGCGTTCCTGAAGTGTTATGACTTGTGGTGAAGCCTCGTGGGGTAAGTTGTTATGATGTGACTGGATCCTCCCAGACAGCACTTGTCGAAATAGTCTTTATATCCACTATCTGACCGCGTAAATGGACACATTAGGAAGGCAGCTTACCAAGATGGGCGCCTCTCATCGCATCGAATGTGCTTTTGGCGGCATGATACGCACCCTGTCCGGCTTCGTGTATTGGTGCGTCTCGACTTGGGCTTATTCGGCCCAGGGGCCATTATTGGCATGCGAGCAGCCGAGATCAATGCTCGGGTGAGAGTTTTCTTCTCTGGCCTTCCGATCTGGCCAAAACAAAGAAAAGCAGAAGAGTGAGTGACGAAATTCGATTTCATGTGAGATTTAAGCAAAGGCAAGTATATGCCGCTATTCCCGTTTGGGCCGAATAACCTGTCAGCCGGCGAATTATCTTTGGCCTCCTTTTCCCTACGATTGTACGGGGTTCGGCCAACTCCTGCACATCCCTTGGAGAACCACAGAATACCCATAGCCAGAAGATGTTTGTTACGCTCGAGTATGGCAACTATCGGTTATGCAACGAGCAGAAAGTGGCTTCACGAAACTTCTGGAAGTCTGCCTGCTGATCCTACTAACAGGCCGCTGATAGCATGACCAGGCAACAGACTGAGCAATTTGACTTGAGGATTTGGTATAAAGATCGCTTCAATTCCTTACAAGAGGAAAGAAACAAACCATCTTTCCCTTCTTCATCACTCTCAGTCAAAACAACTCTACCAAATACCAGACAATGGCCTCCCTGCCTTTCAGTGCCCATCCCTACGAGGTCCCTCCTTCAGCAAATCTCACGGCCACCAGCATCTCAGTCCCTGATGCTGAGATTGACAGTTTGAAGACGCTTCTCAAACTCACCCCCATTCCCAAACCCAATAGGTTCAACTCGAGGGATGATGGGTCTTTCGGCCTTCATCGAGATGTCCTCTCAGAGTTGGTCAAATACTGGGAGAACGAATACGACTGGAGAAAATGGGAGTCTACTCTCAACACTTTTCCCCAGTTCAATATGGATGTTACCGATGACGACTCCAAAACATACAAGATCAACTTCTTCGCTCTTTTCTCCAAGAACCCAGCCGCAATCCCCATTCTATTCCTACACAGCTGGCCAGGCTCTGTTGTAGAGTATCTCCCGATCCTTCGCAAACTTCAATCTCAATACGACCCCGAGTCGCTTCCCTATCACGTCATTGTGCCTCATCATGTCGGATTTCCGTTCTCTGACGCACCGCCCCTCGATAGGGACTTTTCGCATCTCGATAATGCTCGCCTCATGTCAAAGATGATGCATGCGTTGGGCTTTGGTAAGTCTGGCTACATTGCCTCAGGCGGTGACCTCGGCGGTTGGTCAGCGCCCGTCATTGCGAATCTCGATCCAGCGTGCAAACTCGTCCACATGAGCATGCTGAATGTTTCACCACCTGCTGGTGAAGATGTCGAGGCCGGTATTGAGGCAGGGCGGTATACTCCAGACGAGGTAGCAGCCTTTGCCAGAATGACCGAATTTGCAAAGACAGGCACCGCATTCATCCAACTCGACGGAACGAAGCCAGCCAGTGCAGGGCACATTATCGGAAGCAACCCAGTGGCACTACTCGCCTGGATCGGGGACAAGATGATCAAGTGGTCTGACAAGACACCAGATAGAGATCTTATCATCACGAACCTGGCCCTCTATTGGTTCACGGGGTGCTTCCCAACGTCGGTCTATATCCATCGTGTGGTCTTTGAGAACGTTGAGCTTATGATGAATGGCTGGAAGACTCTCAAAGTCCCACTAGGATATTCAGCCTTCAAGTATGAGCTTGTCTCTGCACCTGAGAGGTGGATCAAGCAAACAGACCAGGTGAGCTGGTATCGAATGCATGAGAGAGGAGGTCATTTTGCTGCGCTTGAAGAGCCAGAGACTTTATGGAAAGATGTGGAGGATTTTATCGGGAAGTTTTGGCCAACGACCTTGTGAGGCCTGCTGTGTAACCAGGCTTCGAAGGTTTGCATGTGATCTTGTTGCGTGGAAGGAAACATCGTTGATGAGAATGGTTTATAGTTGTAGAGTCACACAAGAGATTGAAATGATATAGGGCGATGTGCTCAACAGCTCATGTTCCTGTCTAATAAGAAGAAGTTTACCCAATCATCGAAAGTATTCCGATATTGATTGAACTGGGCACACTTGCTGCCCTAGAGGCAACAAAATACCAGACAGCTCTCTGTTGCAACGGTGTCGCCGACGATGGACTACGCTTCTGTGCTGTGGTCCGATACGAGTATTCGCCAGTGCTTTCATGTCGCTGTGTCACACAATATCCACTGTACGCACGCTGCCATCCGCATACATGCTTCTCTGCAAATCGTTCGGTGGGGTGGTTGACTGGATGAAGAAGCATCCGATCCGTTCAAACTTACCAGGTTGCTGCTTGCTTTCCCTCAGGACCAGTGAAATGAGCTTGAAATTGTCACTTGCTCCATCTTGGATGAAGCTCATCCTGAGGCAGAGGACATCTGCGCCTGAAAGAACTTGGTCTGGACCAGGGCTATCCAAGACGTAATCAGCATGGATATGGAACCGCCCGGTCGATACAACGACATAGTGAACCACGGTCTCCTTCCCGTGACGAATCACGTTGTCTCGTTCAAGTACACCCTCAATTGTGAGGCCGGATATTCTCAGGAGCCCGTAGGCTATGCCGCCATAATTGCCCACGCCTGATGGAGTTACCTGGCAGTCCAGAACGGTGCTGTAGTGCTCACAAAGGCCTCTGGAGTCTTCTTCGTAGTCAAGGTCGGGGTCCCAGACAAACACTGCGTCCCACACATCGACGCTCGAGTCAACACTAGCCCAAGACCATGTCGGTGCGGTCCTGGGACTTGGTCTCGGGGTTTTGAGGGTAGTCCGTATGATCCAAAGAAGATCATCGTTTATGGAATCTTCCCATATCCCTGCCAGGTAGGACGACTTTCGCCTGACCGCCATATGCTTTGCGAGACCTCCAATGGCCGGTAGACGGTCCGAGGTCATTGTGAGATGAAGCGCAGTGTATGAGGTGATCAGGGTGCGCCATAACCTCGCCATAAAATAGCCAGCTACATCCACCCAGTCGTACCCATCAACCTCGCTATCAAGTGCGGAAGCGTGCAAGAGTTTGGTGATGGATATGGGGGAAGAGTCGGATGACCCATGAAATTTGATCCGGCCGCATTCACAGAAGAGGTCGGAACGACACTCGAAGAATATCTCTTGGGGGCCGAAATGCAGAACGCGTGTCGACAGCATGCGTTCCTGGTAGACCCAAGCTCTAGTGAGTAAAGGATGAAAGGAGGATGTTGGATCTCCTCTGTCTGTTGGATTGACGATATTGATGACCTCGAGATGATGGTCAATTCTACGGCGAAAGAGCAGTCGATAGGGGTCACCCGTGACCGTGGGCAAGACAGAGTCAGACACCTCGAAGTCGGGTGTGTTGACAAATAGTCCTCCATCACCATTGCGTGATTGCGTAGCAGCAATGGTCAAGTAAGCGTTACTGTAGACCTCGGCCATCTTCACAGACTCTGTTTCCCAGTCGAGCTTGGAATCTTGGATGATACACAGTGAGTCAATCCAGATGTATTTGATTCCAAGTCTTCTAGTGACTAGGACGGCGTCTTGAAAGGTTTTCGAAAGACTGGTCATTGGAATCCCTGCCTTGCGTTGGGAAAGAGTTGCATTTGTGCTGGTTATGATTTGTTTTTGGCCCCAGCAATGACTAAGAGTGATGTAGTCTTCGTGCTGGCCGCTGGAATCAATGAGTCGAATCATGTCTTTAGCGTATTCAACGTCTAGTACCCGGCTTGGAAGCGTCGGCTTTTCAGGAGACTCGCAATATGCATGAGAATCGCCGCGACAAATCTCAATCCATGATCTGACTTTGTCAAGAGCAGTATCCGAATCAGTACCTTCCGATGTCCTGTATGTGGTCGGTATCGATTCCCATGTATCACGAACAGGATCTGGGGCATTTCTTTCAACATTTATGATTCCACATATTACCAATGGACTGTGTTGTGCTTACCGCCCTCAAGCGCAAAAATTTCGACTTCAAAGCGACTCCCATCTGTCATGTTAAATCGAATTTGTTTGTCAACGTCGACCGGAAAATCGTACTTGAGGTCAGACGACAACTTGTAAATGAATTGTATGTCGCAATGGTTGATGTTGGCTTCATGAATATTATGCTGTGCTAAGCAGCCTCGGCACCCCATTAAGAGGACACTACAAGTGTGACAAGAGGCTGCAAAGCTTTGGAACTTGTCCCATGGCACCCCTGATATTTCATGGTCCCGCCTGGTCCTCAAGGCTGGATCTTGAATGTCTCCATGGCCGTGGAGGTCATTGCAGATCTGGCAAGCCATGATGAGGATGAGCGCTGAGCGTGCATTATTGTTTGGCTGGATGTTTGAAGCATCTGACGAAGCGATAATTAAGGGGGTTTTAGTATCATGTGACCGGTAACCCATTGGCGTCGTAGATGTTATTGGCACTTTGTGTTCAGGTGCAGGCTGACTGCATATTGCGTAGTCATCCGCCTTATTGCGATGCGCAGACTGGTTGGCCCACCAATTGCGAGTCTCTTCGAAGTCAAACGGGCTGAGCTAGAATTTAACGTGGTCTTCAGTGACGCATTTGATTATGGCTTGACGCTTATATCTCGCGCTGCATGCCTTTATCTACATAGTATCTAGGAACCGTTACCCAAAAGAACGCCCGCTTTAGATGCGAAAGAACAGATAATGAATACAGTAATAATACACTGCAAACGGTCGTTCACCTAAAAGTCCCTGCTCTCTCCAATCTCACACACATCAAACACGCCAGTCGGGGGCAAGCCCTTCTTCTTCATGGCTTCCTGAAGAAGCTTGGGCGGCTCCAGAACCTCTTCCATAGTCAGGGCCCATGTTCCCCAATGAATGCCCATGGCACGCTGACACCTGGTATCCTGGAAGATCTCGACGGAATCGAACGGGTTGGCGTGCATTCCTGAGAAGGCAACACGGGGATAGTATGCACCGATGGGGATCAGGCCGAGGTCAAACGGTCCTCGGAATTCACCAATCTGCTTGAACTGCGGGCACATGGGCAGGTGGGCGTACTTTGGACCGTAGTCATCGACATCAAGCGGGGTCCACGGCACGGCGCGGTATCCCGTGTCGCCGCCGAACCAGACCGACTTGCCAGACGACTTGACGCCCCACGAGGCCCAGAGTGTCGTGTCCTTGTCAAAGGGCGTGCGGGCGGAGGTGTGCTGGCAGGGGAGGCAGGAGACCTGGGCGGTGATGGACTCGGGCGCCTCGTCGACGCCCTTGTCGATGTTGAGGGTGATTTCGGCGTCCTCCCACCAGTCGAGTTCCGTGACGTTCTTGAGGCCGGCGCTCTTAAACCAGGACTCCAGGCCGAGGCCGACAAAGAAGTGGGCCTTTGGGTTGTGCTTCTGGATGGTGAGGACGGATTCGTGGGAGAGGTGGTCGTAGTGGCTGTGGCTGATGAAGACGGCGTCGACAAAGGGTATGTCGGCGAGGTCGCAGGGTTTGGGGGTGAAGCGTTTGGGACCCATAAATGAGAAGGGGGAGCAGCGGTCTTCAAAGACAGGGTCAAAGAGGACGCGCAGGCCGGAAGGGAATTCTACGTAGTAGCAGGCGTGGCCCAGCCATGTTGCGCGGAGCTTGTCTGAGGCTGTGCGGTTGGGCAGGAACTCTGGCTTTTTGACGGTCACTGTTGGCGGCGTGGTGTCAGGCCACTTGAGCTCACCCGTCACTTGCGGCCTGTGATGGTTGTTAGATGCGATTGAGCGGGAGTGGAAGCGGAAGTGAGGCCGGCGTAACCGGGCTGTGAGAATGAGATTGAGATTGAAACGTACCAGAGGACATGGCGGACCATCTTGGAAAAGCCGATGCCATCACCAAAGGAAGGGTGGACGTTCTTGAAGCCGACTCTGTTGCCGTTTTTCGTGACGTGATGAGGCTTAGATGAGGCATCCTCGGGCGAGGGACCAAGGTCTGGGATCTTGGTGACGGTGGTTGAATATGAGGCCATTGAAAGGGCGAGCACGGAGGCCGGCGTTGCTGAAGCCTTTTTAGTACCGGGACGTATGGGCGGTTGTTGGAAGAAAGTGCGGAAGAATTGTCTGAACTTGGACATGGTTCATCAAAGACCCTCTTGCCCGAGGGGTGTGAGGGGATTCCGAGATATATAGATAGAGTTGGACTTTGTTACATATGCAGGATGTGACACGAAGAAGAGGAGAGGGAGGGAGGGGAGTGGAAGGGACAAGCTCAAAGTGGTTGCAATCCGCGCTCGCCGGCCGGGGAATTGGACTAGACGGAACGGGATCCACTCGGCGTTAGCGAGAGCAATGAGCCCGGTCCGAGAGAGAAAAGATGAGGTAGGCAGTCAACGATACGTGTGCATCACTCATGCGTTGAGGCTTGGTTGAAATCTGCACGTCAGATGTGCGATTGCGAGCCACAGGAATGATGAGCTCTGGGCCATCAGTCCAATGGCTATGAAAAGTGAGCTGGTCTACCTGTCGCAACGCGTCAAGCATCTGCGCGTCACTACCTTACCTCTAAGTCACTTCATGTAAGTCGGCGCATCTGATTGGCACGTCAGTGGAGATACCGGCTTTTAGGACAACCAAAGTCCCCTAACCCGCCCACGGGTGTGCCCGTCTCATTGACAGTCCAATGATCCATACGACTGGACCAGCCCTGAAGGTTCAAGCCACCGACTCCGGCTTCCAAAGTCCCATCTCCATCACCCACCAACTTAAGGTACTTTGGGTGAGCTATTGCACTTGGCTTGTGCGCGAGTGCGGGGGTTGCTAAAGTCCGGCGGTACCGTATTACTTGATGTACCGGCGGCCCATCGCGGAGACACGGTGGAATGATCCCTCCGTTGTGCGTTGTGCGAGATACCGGGGCAACGACGCTAGTCCCTTTTCGTAACCCATCTCTCTACCTTTTCACCTTCAGAAGTCATCATTTTTGAAAGCGATAACAATCAGGTACCCTAGAACAGGGGACCTAAGTACCCTAGAACAGTTGACATGCGACTTTTAGCCAACTGGGGGCCGCCTCTTCATCCCTACTTGTATACCACATTTGTGAGTTACGGTTATTGTTCACACATGGCAGACTTCACGTAAGCATCCATGCAAAGCAACAAGAGACATGGTGACCGCACTCGCATCTGACAACCTGACTTCAATGCGACTCACGTTCACCATTCATGAGCAAACCACATCTTGGTCTTTGGCAGTAATTTCCTATCTCGTCATTGAAATCCTCTAGACTGCAACGCAAAGAACGCCTGGGGTGATCTCCAACATGATGTTCTACACCGAGGCCCACGAGAAACGATCATGACCAGCAAAGTCGCACACCCCCTTCTCCTGCTCCCACTCCTGCCTCTCCATGGCCCGCAAGTACTGTGTTTTGGCTCTGCGCATGTTGACCGGGTACTTGTATCTCATCGCCAGCTGCAGCCGCTGGCTCTCCTGCTCCTCCTCGCGGCGAGCCCAGTCTTCCTGTTGTTGAGCCCAGTCTTCTTGGCGTCGACTCCAGTCTTCCAGACAATGAGCCCACTCTTGGTCAGAGCAGGTGTAATCTTCCGTCTTCTTTGTTTTCTCCTCTTCTTGTTCTTCGTTCTCGTCGTTCATTGCGCCCGGGCCGTCGATCTCGTCTGGTATTTCCATGGCTCCCCTTACGAGCTCAAGGCTGAGCGGTCGCGGTTTGCCGAGGGATGGAAGCGATATGGTCCTTCCTAACGGTTTGTTTTCAATCGTGGCAGTATTTAGAGAAACTCCCGTGGTACTTGTTGCTGGATTCTCCTCGCTACGACCAATCCATCGCCGTAATTTCGCAAGGTTATGCGGAATACGCTCAAACCGAAACGTCTTGATGACGAACTGGTTCCGAAGACAATGCAGTTCCGCCTCGCAGTCCTGCACAATACCAGCGTACAAGATCCTTGTAGGTTTATGTCCGCAATTCTTTGCCTCGGTCTCCAACGTACGGGCCTCCCGTAGCCAGCTTTGGATTTGCCGTGTTGCGTCCCGTGGTAAGCGGTGCTCCTGGACGAGATGGTGGACGTCCCGGTACTCTGCCTCTTCAAACCCGTCGCGCCATGTTTGCACCTTTTTGTCCAAGAGTGGAATGCTGCTTTGTCGGCGTAGTGCGAGGATTGCTGATTCCCAGACTGCGGCGTCAGGATTTGCTGCTGGTTTGTTTGGCGGGGGGAGTTGTTGGTGGTTTGTCGGTGTAAGAAAGTTCATGATAGCTGCGGCTGGCATTCTTATATGTCCTCAAATATGGATTGTTGTCTTTTTTGGTTGTGTACAGTGAGGTTTGAGAATGTGAGATATGGTGGCTATGATGTCGTACAGATAGTGTGCCATGAACAATCCCATCAGGTTGTCAACTCGCCTTTTGTATCCTTCCATCAACCTTTGCGTCTCGAGGCGGAGATAGCTATGGAGTTGTGCCTCTCCCACGCAAAAGCTAGCCGCGCAGAACTAGACGAATGGGCCCTAAGCTTTACCTGGAAGTCTTCAAAAACCAACTCAAGCCATAGAGGTACAAAAAAGTCAAAAAACAGTAAACAAGTTCAAATTCATCGAGACTGTGAAGTCCCTGTCGCCGTCATTATCCGTCATCATGGTATCTGAGAAACAAGAACAAAAGCAAGCCCTGGACTAAAAGTTGCGCCCGAGCGGAACGCTCATCAAGAAAACCAATAGACGATCCTCGCAAAGGAAAGCGTCCATCAAGCCACCCAAAGGACCTTGCAAAGCAGATCTCACATGTTGATATTCCGTGTGTCGTCGCCCATTTCCTCGCTGCCCAACTCTGCCTGAACCTCATCGGCCACGAAACCCTCGTAGTCGTCAAGGTTCTTTTGTACGTGAATCTTGAATTTGATGACATCGTTGAGCATGCGGTCAATCTCTGTGTGCAGCTCTTCTCGCAGGGAGTTGGCACGAAGCACGAGCTGTTCGTATCTAAGGTAACGGTCAGTACTGACGCACCGGTAGCTGCGATTTACTTGGACTTACTCGATGCTGGTGTTCATCTCACGTTGCTCCATCAGCTGTACCGACTCTGACAAAGTGGCTCGCATCTTGGCAAGCTCCTTTTCCATCTTCTCGATCTGGGCATCAGACGCCATCTTTTGTGTCGTTGTTACCTGTGATAGTTGTGTTGTTAGTGGGTGGTCTATTGTGCAGATCAGGCATACTGCGTACCTCCTTGGTCTTCTCATATTCTTCTTCAGCAGCGCGGACACGATGCTCCAGAGCCTCAACTTCGTTACGCTTGTCTTCGATTGCCTCCTTGATGCCATCGAGCAAATCATGATCCTTCATCATGTTGTCCATAGCAATGGTTCTCCTTTCGGAAATCTCCTTTCTGAGCGTGAGGAAACTGTTCTTGACCTGTCCGCGCAAGTCGAGGTTGAGAATGTGAGCGGCTTGGTAACCAGTAACAGGGTCAGCAAGCAATCGGTCGCTTGAAGAAACGCCGCTAGAGCCCTTCAATTGGGAAGAGCTGAAGTCCGGTCCATCGTTGACCGTTACTTGCAATTCGTAGTCTCTGCCGTTAGCGTTGACTGCGGTTGCAGGTATAAGCGCAATCTGATACGCCAAAGTGTTGTATCTGTCTACCATTCTCTCGAGTTCGTCCAGTTTCCTGCTCGCCTCCATCTCCTTTTCGGCGACTTTCTTCTTGACGTCCTCCAATCTTTGCGATGCCGACTCGATTCCCTTCTGGAGACGTTCCCGCTCAGCAGTCATGCGGTCGATATCCTGCATGCTGATGCCGAGATCGTCCACAGCTTTTTGAAGTCCTCGTCGTTCGTCCTCTACCTCTCTCAGCTCCTCATTGAGCTTATCAAGCTCTTCGTGTAGAACGTTGATTCGGGTTTCGTACTTGTCGGATCTCTGCATGGCAAGCGCATTGTACTCCTCGAACTTGATCTTGTCCTCTTCCATGATCCTGAAGTGATTGTCGAGTACCGCGGGATCCGGTGTAGACTTTTCAAGATCTTCAATTTCTTGCAAAAGTCGGCTGTTCTCTGCCTCGAGCATTTCAAGCTCGGAGGTGTACTTGGAGTTGGACTGCTCGAAAGCGGCGGCCATCCTTTCAATATGAGGGGCCAGTGCTCGGTTGGCATCGTCGTCGTCTGCGTCCTCGTCCATGGCAAGCCAGTCCCTATATGCCTTGCTCAAAAAGTCGAAAATGATACGATCCCCGGTGACGTCGATGCCGCTTTCGAGACAAGCATCGTCGTATCGACTACAGGCGTAGCCATCCAGCATCTGCGCCAGCTGCATCATCCAATGCAGCAATCCCAGGAAAGTGCTCCAGTTTTGACCACCAACAGCGGCAATCTGACTCTTTGTGATGCTTCTCTCGTACGGGTACCGCAGCTGCTTCAAGATAGGCGGCACTTCTTGGTCGATGTTCTTTTGGAACTTGTGGCTCGGGTCAATCCGTCTGTACAGCCATTGGAACATGAAGTTGAAATCCTTTTGTGTAGGGGACTTGATGATGTTTTGCGATAGGGTGTGCTTCATCTGCATTTCGAAGTTGTTTTGGGCGAGGTAATCCAGCAGCTCTTGTCCTATTCTAGCCTGGTAGGATCTGTCTCGCAGCGGGCGGGGGTCTCGTGGTACGCCAGCAGGCTGTGGTGCTTGCTGGAAGAAACTCTGGTGGCTCATGGGTCCGGCGGTTGATGTCCTTGCGCGGTACACGCTGCTCCTTCTATCGTCTTGTGAAGATCGTCCTGGTGCAGGCGTCGGGGCAAAGGACTTGTCGCGCATCGATGATGTTCGCTTCACTGAGGACAGGCCAATGTCTGCCAAGTTCGTTCCGGATGATGAGCGCTGGAACATGGGCTGGCTAGGTCGCGATAATGCCAGAGATTGTCTGGAGCCGGACATGGATCGGCCATGGCTGTTTGAGTAGGGCGCGCCTGCGCCGACGCCTGAGGCGGATCGCTTCATCGCTGATGCGGGTTGAGGTAGGCCGGTGTTGTAGTTAATGCCTCCTAATGTCTGCGCAAGATGTTAGCTAGGGCGAATCTCTAGAGGCCATGGTATTGCGACAGGCTGATATTGAGGAAAATGCTGACTTCTCTTGGTCTGCGCACACTCCACAGGCCGGTGTCTTGCGACATGGTCGGAGGGAGCTGAACAGTGGGAGTTCTAGTGCCAAATCGCAGCCAACGGACTTGCGAAAGGACTTGCGATCCAGGAGCCAATAATTGCGAGTCGCGGGGATAGAAGCAAGCTGTTGCGCGACGAATTCGAGTAAAGATGTATGGTTTGCGCGTGCGTGCATGCGTCGTGTGTAAGGAGGTGCGAGTGGGATGGCGGATCGGGTAGCAGATGCAAAAGTGTTGTTGCTCTGGAGCAAGTAAACAAATTGTTCTGCCCCTCGGTCATTGGTTGCGCACTGCCCCTCTCAAACAATGGGCGATGGGTCCCCGGCTGCCGTCTCGGTGATGCCCAACACGTGACGGTGAACGAAGGACATCCGGACGGTACTTGCTCGGCATTTCTCCGCATTAGGTAATCGCTCCAGACATTTCCCCAGCCGCTGCTCTGCGCCGAAGCCTCGGCTCAGGATCCGGCCACCCATTATTGCACGTAATCAGGTCGCGAAGGGCCCTCCGTCATTCCTTCCAACTGCACATGCCTTTTACCTTCGCCTCCATTACCGCGAAGTGTACTCTTCACTGAAGAAGTTCGCGGCGAGGTTGACAAGGCGACACATTGAAGATGGCGATACGAGAGGATATCGTCGCATCAGCGGTATGGTGAACCCAATCCCCAAGTCCAATGACGGCCTGCTAACTTGTAGATAGACGCAGTGTTAGTCCCAAAGAACCGATGTATCGCGCGCAACCCTATACTGACTGTACTGTAGTTCTGCAGGACCCGAGCGTTGCAAGCTCGTCCATCGAGAGTCGCATGTCTTTCCTACGGACTAAGAACCTGACCCAAGAAGAAATCGATGCCGCTTTATCGAGAGTCGGCGTCCAGGCTGCACCGGGTCCGATGCCGGTCGCTCAGCAGCAGCAACAGCAACAACCACAACAATACTACCAACCAGCATACCCTCCTCAGTACCAGGCATGGCAACCTCCTCCACCGCCCCCTAAGAGAGACTGGAGGGACTGGTTCATCATGGCAACAGTCGTCGGTGGTTTCAGCTACGGCGCATACACTCTGGCCAAGGTACGGACTTCCACACCTCTGGTTCTACGAAAACAGATGACTGACAAAGCTTAGCGATACGTGGTTCCTCTGATTGCGCCGCCGACACCCGAGAAGCTCGAACAGGATAAGAAGTCGATTGAGGAGCAGTTTGACAAGGCCTTTGGGCTTGTCGAGCAACTGGCCAAGGATACAGAGGAACTCAAGGCTACGGAGCAAAAACGCACTGAAAAACTGGACACGGCTTTGGAGGATATTGAAAAGATTATGACGGAGCTGAGGAACGCCAATCAGCGAAGGGAACTCGAGACACAGCGCGTCAAGGACGACGTGCAGATCCTCAAGGATTCCATCCCTAAGGCTATGAACACTCAGAAGGATCTTACCGACTCGAGACTGAAGGAGGTCAACACCGAACTCACTAGCCTCAAGACCCTGATCACACAACGCATGACCGCCGCGTCATCATCGACACCCGCCAACGGTCTGCGACCTGGTGCGACCGCTACGCCCGCTCCTGCTGCGAACAGCACGGAGGCCGCTGCCAGCACCGAGACCACCAAGCCCGCTAGCACGCCGACCTTCAACCGCCCTTCGCCGTTCAGCGGTGCCACGGGCGCAAAGGCCTCTATCCCGGCCTGGCAGATGGCCATGGCCAATAAGGACTCTGCCGCCACACCGGCAACAACAAACGGAACCTCGTCCGACAGCAACTCGCAGCAGCAGGCATCCGCTTCTTCATAAATGGGATAGTAAGGAAACACAATGTACAGTATGCATCTATGATTTCATTGCGTCATGAACAGGAGAGCGACGGGTGTAATTGCGCGTGTGGAACTTTTGGGAAAAGAAACGCCTGTACAGTGTAGCAAAAGGTAGATATAAGCCTTGAAGCAGACTACGTGTATGCGGCGGCATAAAACATCCGAAAGCGACCTTTGTGTGTGACAGTTATCCACGTGCAAGAGCCAGAACTCCAGCCCAGCCCGGACCGCAGCTTCAGGGTTCAGAGGGGTTGTGAACGTGTGAGGCTGGCCAGGGTTCCATTGACGTGTTTTGCATGGGCTGGTCGCTATCTCGGGTGTTGCCATAGTTGTCCCGTAAGCGAGGAGGGTCTCGCGGGGGTGAAAAGGTTCGTTGGCGAGTGTGGGTGTGCGTGTCAACGTCTCACCGCGAAATGAGCCCGTCTCATTCACTTTTAGTACTTCTACTGCCAGATGAAAAGCGTTCATAGATGGGCCAGGCTGTCACGCAGTCAGTTTCAAGAGTCGATTACGACAGACTAATTGGCAATGTGCAGTTTGAGAGGATCCGCATAGATGCCGGTCAAGCAGAGATGAAAGAGAACGTGAGTATTGAGCGAGACTGTGTAGAAAGCGAGGCAGGTACAAATAGCTGCAAAACGCAGGTATCTGGCGATCTTCGCAAGCTCGACTGAAATGGGGTGGCGTCGCCCGATAGTGTTGCGGGAGCGCGCCTGAACGCCGGGGGCCCACTGCCGGAGCCGTAGGATTGGGTGCATTTCTTCTTCCATCTAAGCGACGTTAATCATCCGAGAGGGGCTAGAAAACTAAAAACGGAGCATGAGAGCATGGGTTTTAGTGTCTTGTGTGAGATGTGGTGTCTCTTTTCTTTCGTGAGTCGCGCTTGATTCAGCAACGGGCGCAGATCTCACTCTAATAGTATACCACAACGAAGCTTGAAGCTCCTTGCTTCAACCCACAGACGATGGGTCAGATGTTTGAGGAGCAGAGTGAAGAATGCAGGGTTAGGATGAGGGGTGAGAGAAGGTTGAAGTGAGTATTTGAACTTCTGAAGGGTGGATAAGCAAGCATCTCTCAGTCTAAAATGCCAGCCACCTCGAAGCATGGCGGATTGCTCCGAGCAGTAGCTTTGTGCAAGCCTTAACGTGGCTTCAAGGTACATTGTAAGTAAGGGAAGTATCAGTTGTCAACCACATGGAGGAGGCCTTCGGAGCAAATGTCAAAGAGTGTTTTAATGTCAAACACTGACACATTTATCTTTCCCCTCCTCCATCTAACTAAGTATCTGAACATGAAGGCAGAAAGGAAAAAAAAAAAAAAAGAAGGAAACCGCCCAGCTTTGGTGCGAAACGTATGCCCCGCGACATCTAGTCAGGAATACGGAGTAAGGCAGAACCGTAGACAGCACTGGAGCGGGCCGAAGAACAAGCAACGAACATGTTCCACCCTTTTCCGCAACAATTTCCTCTTTTGACCGTTCTTGCGGAGCGAACAACAGCAACCCCCCTGGGAGCCGCCGCTGATGAAGCAAAAGCCAACGACCCTCATCTTTTCTTGCGGCTTGCCGACCGTCTGGTCTTTTGCCTTCTTACCAGCAACGGTAATACTCAAAACATGACGCCTGCCAGGCTCATCCCCGCCACTGCATCTGCCATCTCAATCAACAGTCTCTCTCTCCCCGAAGGACGGGCTGAAGCCTAAGGTAGCCATGTGCTGCTCAGAAGTGAATACCAAGTCCTAGGTACCTTACGTGCTTACCTAGTCGATTCAGACTACTTTCTCATCAACCGTCCACTCACGGCTTCTGGAACACTTCGCATTGCGCTGGGCTTCCTCGTGAGTGTCGTCCTACGCGCCACTCATATCCAATCTTTGCCCTCCTTCGGCCCCTCGGCCTCTTCTAACCCTCCACTCCATCCATCATCGCTGCTGGAATTGCTCCGAAACCCCAATGGATTAAGAATTTGGAGTGACCATGAGGATATTCCCCAATTTGGAGAACTATCCTCTCTAGGGATACAACACCATTACACTAGTAGCCTTTGGCACATGATGCAAGGGTTAAAGCGGGAAGCTAACGGCGAGGGTAAAACTTGCCTTAGACCGCTGCGCATTCGTTTGATGGCCACAAGCGATCACTCGAGGGAAAATCCCACCAACCGAGGTACCTTTTTAGGCTAACCGACATGTCATCGATTTGTCTGCCATTCACCTGAGGTAGGCAATTCGCTTTAGTCGCCAACGAAGCATCCCCAGCCTCGTTGGCTTTCTTTTAATTATCCAGTACTCTTTTTGGTTTCTTACTCTGGCTCATGTTGCGGACACTTGTGGGCTACCATCCATTTACCGTTACATTTGTTTTCTTCTCCATTCTGGTTCTTCCCATCCTCCTTGTACCGTGACAGAGTGCAAACACGTTCCCGCTTTCCCCACAACAGCAGCTATTCCCATCCACACCACGCACACACACACATACAACACTCCACAGCAAGCTTCCTCAGCTTACCTTGTCTTCTCTTCGACCTTGGTACCCTGCTCCTAGAGGCTAGATACATCCCCTCTCCAAGGGACCGCCGATCCGTACGGTGAAGTGTGCGTGTGAGTCTGAGTGGACTCCAAATCTGATGGCCAGGGGGGTCCCGCAACCAATTCCCTACTCATCTGAACATCCTGTTGGCCCCTAGCCCTTGACCGTTGCTACCTTCTATCGACAGATTGCAGCCTTCTTTTGCTGGAGTAGCGTGTGTTGTTGCTGGTGTTTCAACCACGTCAGGCATAGTAGCCGTCTTGGCCTTGACCCTTCACTTGCTTCTTCTTCTCTTATATATCCCTTGACCAGGCCGTTGCCTATTTTCCCTCTCCCTCCCTTTTTTTAGCCATGTCCCGATCATCCTTCGACTATCCGAATCCTCTCAATATGGACCCTGCCCAGTTCAAGTTGCTGTTGTCGTTGCTGCCCAAAGTGCCCTTGATAACACGGGTAGCACTGCTTCATGTTCTACACTTGTCAAAGTCATCCCAGTACCTAGATCTACGGAGCGATCTCATCATCTCGGTGCTACGTTCATACCTTCAGCCAGCCAAGTTGCGCTCCATCACGTCCACGCAGAAGCTCGCGAACCGTGATAGCGGCGTCAAGGGGAGGATATGGGTTTCCACATACGCCAGCCCCGTGCCGCCAGAAACCGACGTGCGCGACGCCATCATCGGGATCATACAGTCAACCAGGGCACCAGATACCCCAGAACTCAAGCTGCGACTGCCGGATATCGTGCCAGTGGAGGCCGAGTGGACGGGCTACCGTGCCGGTGCGACGGAAGAGGAGCGGCCGCCCGCGATTGGGGAGAAGGACAAGTTTGAAAAGCTACAGAAGGAGGTTACCAGCCCGCTGACGGTGTTGTACCTTCACGGAGGAGCGTACTATCTCTGCGACCCGGCGACTCACCGACCAGCTACGAAAAAGATTGCCAAGTTGACTGGAGGCCGCGTGTACTCAGTGCGGTACCGCCTGGCTCCGCAGAACCCCTTCCCGTCGGCTCTGCTAGACGCCTTGGTTTCCTATTTGACTCTGCTATACCCGCCGCCCGATGCCTACCACCAAGCCGTCGACCCGAAACATATCGTCGTTGCTGGAGACAGGTGAGTGAATCTCAATCGTCAGGAGGAAGTCGGTGTGCTAATCAACATGTTATAGTGCCGGGGGCAACTTGAGTCTATCTCTGCTACAACTCCTTCTCGAGCTGCGCAGACAGAATCGAAAGATTCGCTGGCTGGGCGAGGAGAGAGAAATCCCCTTACCCGCGGGACTCGCACTCAACTCACCGTGGATGGACATCACGCAAAGCTCGCCCAGCTGGGACGCCAACGGAGAATTCGACTACCTGCCCACAGGCGAAGTCTACGCAAAATACAACCCGCCCCCCTGCGAAGCCTGGCCCGCGAAACCGCCCCGGACAAATATGTACGCCGACGACGACCTCCTCGCGCATCCCTTGGTGACGCTCCTGATGAGCCGCAGCTGGGCGGGCGCGCCGCCCGTGTACATCTGCACGGGGTGGGAGTTGCTGGCGGACGAGGACAAGTACATGGCGCGCAAGCTGCACCAGGACGGCGTGCCCGTGGTCTTTGAGGAGTACGAGGGGATGCCGCACTGCTTCGCGCTGATCCTGACAAAGATCCCCAACGCGAGGCGGTGCTTTGAAGGGTGGACCAATTTCATGAAGAGGGCCGTCACGAGCCCGGAGACGATCGATTCCAGGGCGACCTCGATCAAGTCCAAGACGCTGCAGGAGGAGGTTCTCGACTTTGAGTCGTTAAGTGCCGTGAGCGCTGAGGACGTGCAGAAGAGGGTTCTCGCCAAGAAGGAGACGACATTGGCGGCTGCGCCAGAGACTGCGGCGAAACTCTAGATCCCACCAGGAGCAAAGGGGTAGGGAGAGTCGCGTCGATGTCTGATGATGAGCTTTACCGGTGTTCGATGAAAGGAGAGAGAGATCACTAATGATTTTTGCATATTCAACATCAGACCATGTAATTATTTAAACGCCTCATGAAAAAAGGAATGATAATAGGGCGAGCAATTGCACAAATCAAAATAAGATACCTTCGCACAGAAAACGAGACTCGAGCGTGTCCGTACTCGCCCTCCTTGCTGGGATCATCCCGTTGAACAAGCAGTGGACGGATCTCCAAAGCCAAGAAGATTATTCTTGTCCGCCCCGTTCTAGGAGCTATCTAGTATCACATGCGAAAGGGGCCAACGAAACGCGTATCACGAATACGGAGGTTTCTGTGCGCTGATCCACGCGTTCGTGACGATTGACGAGTCGGGAAATGCTCGGGCCGTGTTGAGGTGCAGCAAGGTGAGAGGGCGGATTTGGTAAAGATCTCACCTCACACACCAATGTTGTGTTTGCTGCATCGGCAACGGGCCGCAGCTCGTCGTGTCACCCTTCGCCTTGATGAAATTCTGCGAGAACCCAGAGGCTCCAGCGTCGAGTGACACCGGAAGGCCGTTCACTCACTCTCACAGACTCAAAAACCCACCTCTGGGATTGAAGATTTCAGATTGATCCCCCAGAGTGTAGAGGTTGAAGATGGCGTTAATGGTTGAGGCTGGAGCTACCCCTGCACCGAACAGCTCCGGGTAAGGTAGCATCCCCTATCAGAACCTTGATTAAGTACATGCGGGTGAGCTAAGGCACCTACAGCCCCGGAAACGTGGCGCTGCGGCGCCAGCGCAACGTCTGGAAAATCTCACCTCACATCCGAAATCTCATTGGCATAGCTCTCACTCACATCTCATTCTTACCCTCACCCCGTGTTGGATGTGAACACACAGAGATCTCACCAAGATCTCACAAGAAACTCGATCAAGAAGGGCCAGAGAGCTCACGGTGAATCATTCATATAGTATAGGGGACAGGCACGACTAATAACGAGTTCACAATGGAGCGCCACAAGAAGACCGTCTCCAAGATCGCCGCCGCGGTGCGGTCCTTCTTCGACCGCAAGGAACCCTACCGCATCTTCCACGGCTCGACAAACAGCACCCGCCCCTTCCGCCGCGACCGCGTCGTCGACATCTCGGCCCTCGGCAGCGTTCTCGAGGTCAACAAGGCCCGCCGCACCGCCCTCGTCGAGCCAAACGTCCCCATGGACCGCCTCGTCGAGGGCACCCTCCGCCACGGCCTCATCCCCCCCGTCGTCATGGAGTTCCCCGGCATCACCGCCGGCGGCGGCTACGCCGGCACCGCGGGCGAATCCTCGAGCTTCAAGCACGGCTTCTTCGACGACACCATCAACGAGGTCGAAATGGTCCTCGCCGACGGCCAGGTCGTCCGCGCCAACCGGACCAACGAGCGGGCCGACCTGTTCCGCGGCGCTGCGGGAGCCGTCGGCACCCTCGGCGTTACCACCATGATTGAGCTGCAGCTCGTCGAGGCCAAAAAGTACGTAAAGACGACGTACCACCGCACCCACAGCGTCGCCGAGGCCGTCGAGACCGTCCAGGCCGAGACGCTCAACGCCGAAAACGACTACGTCGACGGCATCCTCTTCTCCAAGGACCACGGCGTCGTCATCACCGGCAAGCTGACGGACGAGATCCCCGAGGACCGCAAGCCGCAGACTTTCAGTGGCGCCTGGGACCCCTGGTTCTACCTGCACGTCAAAGACCGCACCCTCACCGCCGGCTCCGCCAACAGCGAGGCGTCGACAGTGGCGACGACATCCTCGTCCGCCGTGGTCGACTACGTGCCCCTGGCCGAGTACCTCTTCCGCTACGACCGCGCCGGCTTCTGGGTCGGCGCCGCCGCCTTCGATTACTTCAAGTACGTCCCCTTCACGCGCTTCACCCGCTGGTTCCTCGACGACTTCCTGCACACGCGCATGCTCTACCGCGCCCTCCACGGCAGCGGCGAGTCGGCCCGCTTCGTCGTCCAGGATCTCGCCCTCCCCTACAAGAACGCCGAGCGCTTCGTCGACTACACGGCCGAGAACTTTGGCATCTGGCCCCTCTGGCTCTGTCCCTTGAAGCAGACCGCCCCGCCCACGTTCCACCCGCACACGGGCGAGGTCGAGACCTTGCCCGCCGCTGAGGGAAGCAGCAGCAGCGGCAGCAGTACGGTAACGGCCCCCAAACCGATGCTCAACATCGGCCTCTGGGGCTGGGGCCCCTCTGACCCGGCCGAATTCGTCACCAAGAACCGCGCCCTCGAGCACAAGCTCCGCGAGCTGGGCGGCATGAAGTGGCTGTACGCGCACACGTACTACACCGAAGACGAGTTCTGGCAGGCCTACAACAACAAGAGCTGGTACGAGGCCCTGCGCGAAAAGTACAACGCCACGACGCTGCCGACCGTGTACAATAAGGTCAAGGTCGACGTCGAGGCCCGCAAGGGCGAGAAGAAGGGCTGGCGCGATGTCGTAAAGTCCAAGCCGCCCATTGGCGGTCTGTATGGTATCTACAAGGCTATCCAGAGCAAGGATTACCATTTGCACCGCCGGGCCGAGTGGAAGTGGAAGGGTGACAAATGAAGAGAAGTAGGAATGTACGAGTAGGAAGGTGAGGCCGCATCACTTTATGGATGTGACTAGTGATTCTCATTGTCGGGCGTAGATCATGTCGGAAACGGCCGCGTATATTACCCATAGATTGCCATGTGTGGCATGTATTAGTAGTGTAGCATCATTAGCATCACAGCCAACCGCAAAAGGGGGGCCTTGGGCATTTTGGCATAGACGCGAGATTATAAAAACGAATTTTTGAAACATTTAGTCACAAAGACTTGCGGCACATGGGAATCTGAGAGTAATATAACATGATTCAATTCATTCGTCTATTCTTCCAGCTTCATTCGTCCTAGTGGACGCTCAAATACGGCTATCTGGCCCGGTATATACAATGCCCCCATTGCGAGGTGCATTCCAAGCGCCGATTCCTCTCTCACGACAGAATCTCCGTCTGTCGTGGCCGGCGGCGTCTCTGTATTTCCTCCTCTGATTAAAGTACGTAATGCTGGCCGTGCTCCTTCAGCTCTCATGCTGTCGCAGGATCTATGCAGCCACCTCTATTTGTTTCGCAATTCCAAGATCAAAAAAGTCATTGTCGGTTTCATGCCTTGACGCTGTAGGAACGCTGGAACTTGTCGTTAACCTTCTCCAGGTAGTATGTACCGGGGGTGATGGTGGAGGCGTCACCCTTGGGGGTGAAGTCCTTCTGGAGGTGAGCCTGGTGGCGGAGGTCGCAGAACTGGAGAAATGTTGTCAGTAAGGCATTGCATTGGGGAAGGAAATTGCTTACAGCCTCGTAGGTCTCGGGGGCAAGCTTGGTGCGGGCCTCGAGTCTGGCGGGAATGTCGAGCACCTTGGCGAGAGGAGTGACGTCTCCGTTGATGCGGAAAGACAGGAAGCTAGCAGCCAGACCGGAGCCGTAGCTGAAGACACCAACGCGCTTGTCCTTGAGAGTGGCAGCGTCAACGTAGGAGAGCAAGCTGGCAATACCGCCCCAAACGGAACCGCAGTACATGTTGCCGAGGAGAGTGGCGACCTGGGCACCAGGAGCGACTCTCTCCTGGTACTTCTTCTTGGTGAGACCCATGAAGGTCTTCTCGACGACCTTGTCGGTCAGCGACTTCTCGTAGTCCATGTCGCGGAGCTCGGGGGCGACCTCGGCGAAGACGGGTGAGTCGGCATCGGCGAGGTAGTCGTGGTAGAGCAGGCGAGCGTACGACTTGGCGACGAGCTTGCAGTTGGGAGCGTGGAAGGAGAAGTAGTCGAATCTGTCAAGGCTGGTCTTGGGGATCTTGGACTCTCCGTTGGTGGCTCCGTTGCCGTTGGCGTGGCCGTTAGCAGCCTTGGCGAGCTTGGCCTCACGCTTGTTGTACTCGCGGTAGGCAGCATCCAGAGCCTTGGTGTAGCAGGTCAAGGAGTAGTGACCATCGACGTAGGGGTACTCGCTGGTGAGGTCGGGCTTGTAGAAATCGTAGACGTGGGACATATAGGTACCACGCAGACCAGGCTCCAGAACAACGGGAGCGTTGGGGCCAACAAGCATGGCGACTGCGCCAGCGCCTCCAGTGGGGCGGGCGTTACCCTTGGCGTAGAGGGCAATGTCACCAGCGACAACAATGGCATCACGGCCGTCCCAGGCGGAAGACTCGATCCAGTTGACAGAGTTAAGGAAGGCGTTGGTACCTCCGTAGCAGGCGTTGACAGTGTCGACACCCTCAATGTTGGTGTTCTCGCCGAAGAGTTGCATGAGCACAGTCTTGACGGACTTGGACTTGTCCAGGAGAGTCTCAGTGCCGACTTCGAGGCGACCAATGGAGTTGGTGTCAATGTTGTACTTCTTGATCAGGTTGGAGGTGACGGTCAAAGCGAAGGAGTAGATGTCTACAAAAAGCGCGACAGATTAGAGCAAGCACCGGGTTTAGGGAGAAGCAGGCGGAGCTCACCCTCGCGGTCGTC
The DNA here is from genome assembly GCF_030867565.1 of Colletotrichum costaricense. Classification (NCBI taxonomy): domain Eukaryota; kingdom Fungi; phylum Ascomycota; class Sordariomycetes; order Glomerellales; family Glomerellaceae; genus Colletotrichum; species Colletotrichum costaricense. The sequence continues at coordinate 1,489,333 of NW_026848238.1, forward strand.
GCAGAAGGCCATCTTGGTCTGACCAAGGCCGATGGTGTACTTGCCGGCGCTGACGCCATCGAAAGTCTCAAGCTCGGTTTGCTCGACATACTAGACGACGGGAAGCAAACAGGTCAGTACAATGCTCTCAGAATCTTGTGAGAGCTTCAACAAGGAGCGGGCTTTTAACCCGCCCGAGCCTGGGGTGGGAGATTGAGGAGGGGTAATTCTGGCAGTGCTGGCGTGTGGATTGCGATTTCGGCGCTGAGGGGCAGAGCGCGGATTTTTTTTTCTCTCTCCCCTTTCGCTCTCCCTCTTCCAGCAATTTGGCGGTGGCGCAAAAAAAAAGCATGGTGAGACCAACCTGGTTGGGGAAGTAGATTTCGATGGCCTTGATGCCAATGTTCTCAGGTCTGGAAGCCATTTTGGGCGGCGCGATCGAACAGACTGTGATTTTGGGAGAATTGAAGTCTACGAAAAGACTGAAGGGTTAGCCAGAAAGACTTATTTTTGAACTCCCAAACACCATTCACCGCCGTTTCAACGCGCCTGGCAAACAGGTCGCCAAAGGTGCCCAACATGCAGAATCAGGACAAGGATGTTCCAGCACCAAGGAGGGGACGGGAAGAAGAGGGGGAGGGGCAGTGAATTCGGGCCCAACGCACCTATTGGTAGAGGGTGGTCGTCTTTCCGTGAAGGACCAAAGTGTGTGTTGGAGAGAGTTTGGGAGGATCAGGAGGACGAGGAAGGAAGAGTAGGTGGGAGTAAGAAAAAGAGAGGAGGGAAGAAGCTATGAATGAGAAGAAATCAGGAGAGGGAGGCAGTGGGTAAAAAGATGTTGGGACGGAGACGAACGGGAGGCAGCAGCAGCAGCAGTAACAGCAAGAAGAGGGTCCAGAGGTCGAGGTGGTGCCGTGGTGGAAGGGGCGTTTATCTTTTTTTTTCTTAATTCTCTTCTTCTGTTTATTCCCACTGCCCTGCAGATGATAGGAGCAGACTAACGGCGGCATAGGCAAAAAAAGGTACGGGGGAGTGATTTAATATTAAATCCCCACTGACGTCGCAACACACCATACAGCCAGACCATTGACCAAGGGCGAAAACGAGCTAGGTATCCGTTGAAGGGTGGGATCATAGTCATACTCATACACCACAGGTTCATGGACCATAGACCATGGAGGGAATGGATGTACACCCGACTACTTCCTAGACGCGGGATGGGAGGGGACTGGTGCTACGAGTACAAGTTCTGGTCTGAACTGCTGCGACTGCGACTGGAACTGGACGCGCATCAACAAGTAGCAACATCCCAGGCCAAGTATAGCCACCCGCTGTCCGGCGTCTACCTCGGACAGGAAAGACCATTCGCTCACTCTCCCCGTCTGCATTACCTTCCCTGGACAGTAACAGTAACGAGACGCCCGAAACCCCCGGTGGGAAAGAGCCCAGGAACGAACACCGGTGGCGGCGCAGACTGGCAGTGTGCGAGCTGGACTTGTGTGACAACCGGTGGCTTGGGTTGGGGAAGAGGGAGTGTGCGGGCTGCGCGCGCAGTCAATTCGGTGCAATGCCCAGCCCGATCCAGGTTTCCGAAGATTTATCCCTCCGAATGAGCGCATGTATCCGTACTTAGTCTTGCTTCAAGCTGTCTGCGTGCTGATCTGCCTGTATAACTCTTCAATATCGAGTCATCTGCTCTGTGGTATTCTCGACTGAACAATGTGATGATGTTGCCGTATTCCGAACAATTAAGATTGGAAGCCAGGACCCTTGGAGACAAGGTACTGCTATCGTTATCATGCTTATCTGGCGCTGCGCCAACGACCCTTCCTCTTCTTGCCTCGCCTCGCCTCGACTGCGGACTCGGCGCGTTCGCAAACTTGGCGTATCTCTCTTCACCTCGGTCTGCACTAGCACACGTTTGCCTTGGCGTTGAAGAATTGTCTCGTTTGTTCTAGCAGCGGCATGACGAGGTGTACAAGTACAAGTAGCAAACGTTCTCTGTAAGCTAAGGTAATTAGCAGCTCGCTACATACCCAGGTGAGGCGAGAGATCAACGACATATCGCGCCAGGGAAATTGAGACACCGATAACCCTGACAAGTCGGTTGGATGGTCTGCTGGGCCTATTGAGTCGGCTGCCATGTTTCCAAGCTTGCCAAAGACATCTGTTCGGTATTGTATCGCTTGAGCTGAAGCTTCACACAGCAACAAAACATCAACACAATGGAAGAGGAGAGGACCCCGGTAGGCCTGGTAAAGTAGATAAGGTTGCGACGGACCCTGCGTCCGGAATGCAGTGAGGTCGTACAAGCACAATGCCCGACTGACAAGAAACATGCAGGAAGAAACACACTCGTGGTGCTGCTGTGATTGATGGATCGAGTTGGAGGGGGACGGTGCTCTACTGTGTGGGTGGGCAGGAACCTCACCACCTCACCTTCCGTTGTGTGCCCGGTGAGAAGGAAGGCAAATCTTACTTATGGTACCATCACCACCAAAAGATGGGAAATGGCGTTTCCCAGGTCCCCCCTCCCCCTCACCCCCTCCATCCATCGGTACGTTCCTGCCTGAACATTTTCGCATCGCATCGTCTTCGCCCACCTCATTCGGAATGTCTGGTGGGGTCCAAGTACAGTCAAGCGGGGCTGAAAGCCAAAAGGTACCTTATCAATCTGCCCCTCCATCAAAGGTACCATTTCGATGGATACTTTCAAGAGGCAAGTTTGACTTGCGACAAGTACCCAGCTGTACCTTGCCGAGCTCTCGCACACACTTTTCTCCATCGGAGTGATGAGATATTCAAACAGACGAAAAGAGTCTTCCGTCCTGCTTCTCTGCTCAGCTTTGGCTCAGAGCTGGATCGCTACCTGGCCAAAGCAAGACGGACGGCATCTCGGAACGAAGCGTTTGATGCCTGTCTATCCGACTGTCGCGGCATCAGCCTTGCACGACGGATAGCTCCCTTATTGCAAGCAAAGAGAGTATCTGAATAGGCCACCAAAGCTTTCTCGAGACAGCTCAAGCTCGTCTGCACTGAGACATGGAAACGGCTCAACGTGGTGAGAGACTTTTTCCCCCTCCAGCCCCGCGGTTACCCCCTTCCGTACCTTGGCGTCGCCTGTCTCAAGTACGGAGGTATTTGACGTAAAACATGTGAAGTGACAAGCAGGTTGGCAGGAGTCAGTACACGGAGAGATGCAGAGATCGAGGTACTTGATAACATGGCAGGCCTTGTACTTTGCTTCTAGTGCTCCGAGAATGCTTCGTGTTCCATATATTGAGGATCCACTGGACCGGGCCGCAGACGCTTCTTGAGGCCAGCAACGCGGCAATTAGAAGCATGCTGCGTGTCATGGCAGCCAGAAGAAGTTCAAGGGTCAAATAGGCTGAACAGGCGGTGCAAGCCAGCCATCCGAGGAGCGCAATCGGCAGCCCTGAGGCGCTTATTCGACATTTCGCTCATGATCTTGGTCATTGAAGCAGGAGATTCAATACAAGTTCAGGGGACCAGTTGTCACACAGCAACTCAAGCTCGAACGACAACAAGACCCATTCGTCAGGCGTCAGTTCGAAGTCCCTCAAGTAAAAAGACCCCGTGCAACTCCAGCGGTTTCTCGTCGAAGAAGGAAAGTTCTGGTAGGGCAGGGCTTCTTACGTCAGGGCAATATTCGCTCGCCTCTGCCCCTCATCTCTCACTCTATCACGGAAGGCGAATCGCATGACCCCGCCAGTTGCGGAAAGATTGCGGATACTCTTTGGGGCTTTTCTGCAACGACGGCAGCTGCAGAGAATCATTCTTTCACTCGGCGGCATATACTGTGCAGTAAGTGCGCCTGGCTTCTCAGGTCCCCAGACTTGGCCAGGGCGTCATCCAGGATGAGACGCTGCGCTTGCCCCGAGGCGTGCATCCAGAACTGCAGTTGATTTGGTCAAGTTCTAATTAGGATTAGCCCCTTCTGCTCGTTGACGATTCATCGTTTGATAGCTCCATCTTCAACAACACCACGGCCATCTCTGGCGTTGACTCGCTAAGCTTGTTCAGTCTAGCTTGATGCAAAACGGCCATGCATCCCGATGTTGACATTTCCAATTTGCTTTTCGCCGACAGGAATTTGCCTAGTCGTACTACCAATACCATTCACCAAGCAGCTAGAGCGAGCACAGGCACAGGCACGGAAGAGTCTTATGGGAACACAAAAAGGCACAGGCACATGCGTCTGACTGCAGAACTGCAAGGGCAGCAAGCAGCTTACCAGGCGTGCTAGGGTAACGGAAGACTACGTAGTAAGGGCTGACAGGCAGGCCAGTCACCAAGCCACCGCATCGCGGAAAATCCAAACACAACTACGAGGCTTCATTCTCACCACCATAACCACGTGTTATTGGTGATGGTGTTCGCGTACATCGTGGCTGAGCTTCCTGTCCTCGCCATACCCACGTTGGGGAGCAGGTGCAAGGCCCGGCCAAAGCTCCGCAGAGACCAGAGACAAGCGAACAAACTAAATAAGATTCGCACAGATTTCGTTCGTGCCGCATGTGCGCATCTCGTCAGCGACAAGCATGTCGACATTTAGACCCTGTACAACTGGACAGTTTCGCCTCGCCAGACGCACATCGATACGTAAGAAGAAAGAGGGAATAAACAAGAGACGTGAGACCTTTTCTAGGTATCACATCCTTGCAGCCCATCTCTCTCCCACCAACCCCATACTCTGAACTCCGACTGAGTGACTGGCGGTTGCTACTCCGTACACAGTAGATCGACTGCGACCAAGATATGGTATGGCATCCCACGCTTTCAACCTCGCATCGCCGCGTCGGTCCTCCGAACGATGGCCCCTCCCGGCGGATATCCACAATGGGACCGCCCCGCGTAACGACATGTCACAAGCAGCTGGCGGCTGGCCCCTTCTCGCAGTCTCTCTCTTCAGCCTCGAACTCCGAGGCTCTTAGACCGAGCGTAACAACCATCACGTCGTCCAAGAAAAAAAATTCTCTTTTTAACCCCTCGTTCTTCATGCCCTGCAACCCGAACCGCACCGCATCGGTCTCGCATCGGCCCTCTTGCCCAGGTTTGCATGGTCCGGCCCCTCCCCTCAGTTTCCAGTTTTCTCCAGTTTAGGAACCGTCGCCATTGCTTGCGCAGCGATCAAATGTACAGCACGGCAAGGCAAGGCAGAGGCACTTACTCGGCACGGACATGGACATCCTTCATCGTCTGAAGATCTTGCCCTTGAAACACTGTCAGATGTATTGTGTCCCCGTTCTATTAGCTCGGGAACCGCATGCATCTAGGACACAACCCATCCAAGGTTTATCGAACCATTGATGATGACACTCTGCCTTAGCTGGCCCGCTTCTCTGCCGCTGAGACCCTAGAGTTGCATCTTCCCCGTTTTCCAGTGACTTGCTTCCAGAAGCCTGCTACGAAGTTGTTGTCAGCATTCGCCTTCCAAACCTTCAGCGCAGACTACGGGTGTAACTCAATACAGCTGTCTGTGAATATTTTCAACTTAGCATGCTCACTCTTGCACATACGACCATACCCATTGGAAAACTCGGGATCCCGTCCGCTCTCCCATAGATAAGCCAATGAGGGCCGGATTAGTAGTTGGGTCGGTGACGACCAGCGAATACCTGGTGTTGTATGTTTTTGACGTTTTGACCTGTTCTTGCGGGGCATCTTTTTTAAGGCAGTGTTGTCCCCTCCTAATCAGCAAATCTTACCTCACATCTCATTGCATTTTCCGCACATACTCTGCCCAGTCCTTCAGGCTTCATTAATGAACTTCGTCGGGAGTAGTGTGAATTATATTTTCTACTTATCTCGAAGACCCAGAATAGTCCAACTCGGAATGATGGTAGCGCTTGATTGACTTACAAGATTCACGCTCCCCGCTGCTCCCCACGACTGAAATCCCCTTTTGATTCACCTTTGGCAGTATTGTCATGCTTGATAACCCTATATCTAGCATCCTCAGTCTCAAGCCTCCCATGCAGACTTTCCGCAAGCTTCTCTAGCTCCTCGCTCGATGGCGCTCCCTCCACGTAAATCTCGTCTCCCTCCCAGTAAATCTCGTCTCCCTCCCAGTCACTCAGAGGATAGAACAGTAGAACGATAAGCGAATCCTTCAGTAACGGCATCTGTCTGGTTAAGACGACATCCGCGAGAAATCGGCCCAGTTCAAGCACTCCTACTGCCACGGGGACAGCGAACTTCGCCCGTCGCATTGCGGTTGTCCCCGAGCTCGCTGCTGCGCGCTTTGGACCGCATCTTGATCCCTTCATGAGATCAAGGATGTCAGCCCGGTACAGGAGGTGCTGCATATGCGTCGGTCAGTTCGCCGTCGCTTTGTTGGTGGCTCGGTTTCCTGGGCGTTCTCCGTGCTCAGTCTTGAGGATATACTATAGTAAGCTGGGCTAGCCGGTCGTCACTGTCCTCGTGATGTGTCCGTCTCTCCCGGTCGAATGCCTCGAAGACGTCGGCATCGTAGGGGTTATTCTTGTCAGTGTCAATCCTCTCGTGGAACTGAAGGACGGGTCCGGCAACTGCGGCGACTGCGATATCTCAGTATCAATCCGAAGTGGGTGGCTTCGACAGACTGACATCCGGGGATGATTGCTGACGCTCCGGCTTCTTCGTTATCGGCACATGGGCGTTACTATAGAGTAGACGATCAACGTCATGGCAAAATATTTCAGTAGATAGAGGCGTAGGCAGAGTTGTATATTGATATTCGCATATCACTCGGAGTCAGCTGGTCATCTCATATAGCGTCCTCACGATGAATTCGCTTGTCTACGTGTTGTCGATAGGAATCCAGGAGATATTGTTCTTGCCGTTATTGATACTCCATCCTCATCATATGGCCGACGTCTGAATATAGAAGGATCCCAGATCCTGTAAGAAACGCGGACTACGTGTGATTATAAAGCTCGGAACGAGACAGCAGCCTGGTAGGAATTACACAAGTCGGCCAAGCAATGCCATGCATGATACACTGGTCCCAAGCTAGATAAGCTTCAGTTAAAAATCAGGTCATTATGCACATTGCTACAGTTAAGCCCAATGTCGCCGTCTAAATATCGACTCAACATTACGAGAGAACAGACTAAGCTTACGTATATACGTAAGGGTCGTTCACGCACGAGACGACGGAGATATGGTCAAGCCTTCTCATGACAAACATAACATTGCGAATTGTTACAAAGACCTCTGACAATTTATCTCACAAAGTTCCTTTCTTTCATCAATGTATCGTACCTCTCAACAACAGATGTGTGATACGGAATGCATATCCCCTCACTATGTAGTTTGCTTGCTTGCTATTAGTTATAAGTTGGTCGATGAGCTTCCCGCTATTTTGGATTCTGTCAGGCACTTGTTCCGACTAGACCTGCCTCATATTACAAGGAACAAGTTGCGCGGGCCTGAAGACTACGGTCTGTATTTACAGTGGGTCTAAGAAGCCTGATGGAGATTACACAAGCTGGTAATCGGTGACAAAGCTCACCATCTTCTCCAAGTGACACCTGAGCAAGCAAACGTATGGACGCGAGAGAAGTACTATGGGGCCGATAGGCTCAGAATCGAATAGATTTCTGGAGACCCTTGGCTCATGGTCTAATTCTATGTTAAGCTCGTGCTAGTTGAGATACGGTGAGGAATCCCCTGGAAGCAGAGATCTGACGACCATGTTTCGCAGCCTTTGCCCTTATCCCTCTCTCTCAGGCTCGAGATGGAGAAATCAGACGATGATTCCTAAGTAGAGTCATTGAAGCTCTTTGCACCGCATAAATATAGAGACGGCCAGAAGAAGTAGTAAGACGAACATTGATCCACGGTGGAGCCGGAAGTGATAAACCCAGTTTGTGAAGGTCGTCTGCAACTTCACTTGAAAGGACATATTGAACGATTTACTCACTCGCATCTTCCGAATGCCGCTGCGGGATCGAGAAACGTGGTTTACTTCTGAATACGGCCTGACAGAAATGCTCTGCGATATTTACGTACCGCAATGCCTAAAGAAGGGACAAGTTCTGAAGTTTTGATGATTTCAGTAGAATGCTGCCGGCAAAATGAGCATTCTCTGGACAATGAAGGTATCTTCAGGCTGGCCGGATGCGCCCACCCTACGAGGCATGATTCAGAGGAGACGAGAGTGCTCGAGCAACCAGTTTGTGCCTTTAGAGTCCAAATCGACTAAGCTGATGAAGCGACTGAGCACACAGTCGTCAGTTGTTGATGGCAGCCATTGTGGTGCTAGTCCAGACGCGACCAGGTACGAGGGTTTCTAAGTCTGGCCAACGTTGACAATATCATTTACTTTGTTCAATGCCCTAGATGGTTCGTTGACAGTCACAATCTTATTGTATCCTTGTTTTATGGCTTATTTATTCGCCTGTTGTTCTACGCTAGAAGATGGACATTAACCATGCATTTCTTTCTAGGCTCGATGAAATCAGAATGAAACCCTTTGAAGATGTAACGCTATGACATGGGATCGCAGTTCTCCTCCGGATCTCCCCATCTAAACCGGCCGCCCAGACGCCGGTTAATGCAAAAGAAGAAGTATACAGAAACGGCAAAGAAACAAACGCCTCAAATACATTGTGATGCAGGGTTCCAGCTTTCTCAAACCTCCACTGGAGTACCGTAACCCGAGTCTCGCTTTTGCGTGACATCCTCAGCCCCGTGCTCGGCCTTGGCCCCCGAGACCACGACCGGCTCCTCCGCAGTCTTCTTCTCCGAACCCTTGGCGGGGGCCTCCGATTCCGAGCCGGAGCCAGAATCCGAGTCGGAAGAAGATGAATCAGAAGAAGCCGCCTCCTTGTTCTTATTTCGCTTACTCTTCTTGCTCTTCTTCTCCGCCTTACGCTTCTTCTCCCTCTCCTCCTTACGCTTCTCCTTGGCCTCCTTCTCCTTCTCCTCAGCCTCCTCCTTGCGCTTCTTCTCCTCTTCTTCTTTCTGCTTGGCCTCGGCCGCTCGCTTCTCCTCGGCGGCCTTGAGCTCCTTTTCCTTCTTCTCCTTGCGCGTCTCCGTCACCCACTCCGCCGCGCCCGCGACCGCGGCCTCGGCGCTGCGCTTGTGCTTCATGAGGTACCCCTGAATCTCGGCCGGGCTGAACTCGTGCGCGGGGATGCGGGCGACGAAAGTCTCGGAGAGGGCCTCGACGGCGGCTACGATCTCTGCGGTGCGGGCGGCGGCTTGCTCGGCAAGCTTTTTCTTCTTCTCGTCGTCGTCGTCCTCAAGAGCGTCACCGATCAGTTGCTTGTGCTCCTGGAGGGGCTGCGCGGCAATGTCCTCGTCGCCCTCGAGGGGTGCGTAGATGGCACGGAAGATGGCACCAATGATTTCGCCGTCGGCCAAGGTGAACTTCACAATCTGGTCGACGCGGCCCGGTCGGATGAGGGCCTTGTCGAGCTTCTCGACGTGGTTGGTGGTCATGATCAGGACGCGGCCCTCCTGGCTGGCGACGCCGTCGAGGATGTTGAGCAGACCGGATAGTGAGAGGCGGCCGCTGGTGTTGTTGGCCCCGTTGCCTACGGTCAGTTGGCCGGGCACCATGTCGCCGCTTCCGTCCTTGGCGTCTGCGGCATCGCTACCGGTTCCTGTGCCATTCTCGCGGGTGTGCGTCAGGCCGGCGGTGTCAATGTCCTCCAGGAGGACCACGCACCGCCGGGGCAGCTCGGCGAACAGGGTAGCCAGGTTCTCCTCGTTGGCTGAGATGGAGCTCAGGCTCACGATGTAGATGCGCATCTTGAAGAAGCCGGCCAGGGCGAGCGAGAGCGAGGACTTGCCGGTGCCGGGGGGACCCGTCAGGAGGTAACCCCGGCGCCAGGGGATGCCGCGGTTGGAGTACCACTTGCGAGTCACGGGGGAGAGGTAGTCGGCGACGTCGTCGACGAGCTCCTTCTTGGTCTTCTCGTTGAGGATGACGGTCGAGAAAGGCCGGGAAGTGCGGGCCATGCATCGCTGCCACGTAGGCTCTGTGGTGCCGGCGCGGGTGCTCCCACGGTAGATCATAGTCTTTTGCGAGTCTTTCTTGAGGTACTCGGCGCGGGCCTCCTGGAGGAGCTCCTTGAGGACCCAGGGGTTGCGGCCGAAGCACGAGAGGCTGATCTCCTCGCGCTCGCTGACGACGAGGTAGGAGGCCTGCTCGCGGTTCTGGCTGCGCTTGAAGAGGAGAAGGTGACCGCGGTACCAGAACGAGTGGCTGCCGAAGCTGGGGGTGTAGGCGAGGGGCTTCTTCTTCTGGCCCGAGATCTCGACGAGGCCGCCGTCGGAGGACTCGTCCGACTCCTCCTCCTCGTCGTCCCAGCGCCAGAGGAACCAGGAACGGGAGCTTAGGTTGGTGTTGACAACGAAACGCCGCGAGTTCTTGGCAAACTTTTGGGCGGCGACCCAGGACATGAGGATGTTGTAGATCTCGTCGTCGGTGCGGACTTCGACTGTCGACATGAGGTGCTTCTCGACCTTTTCCCAGAGGTACTCGCTAAAGTACCTCCAGGCAAAGGTGGCGCCGCCGCAGAGGATCACTAGGGGGATATAGACATTTAGGTCGATTCCGAGGTACTTTTGGAAGGCTGTTGTGAAAACGCTGAAGCCTGGGAAGAAGAAGTCCAGCAGTGCCAGTTGAGGAGGAGGCTGAGCCGTGCTGGATGAGGTGTTGATGGGGTCGGCGTAGCCGGTATCTGTGATTGTGTCCATTGTCTGTAAAAGCTGAGAAAATGAGGCCAGCTCGAGGGGAAACAATGTGAGTCTATGTTATACAATCGGTCTGGTTGGGTTGAGATATCTCGTTGATGATAAGAGGTAAGACAGTTGAGATGCTTCCTCTTGTATAGTATGGAGTAGAAAGACAAGGGGATGTCGAACTAGTGAAGTGTGTGAAATCTCTAAGTCTTGAATGTGCGAGACGTTTGCTATTTTATATAGTCGAACTACAGAAGAAGATACACACCCATTCACTTGGGAGGCAACCACGTCAACGAGGCGTTCGTGATCACAAGTCTAGCCGGTTAGGCAGGGGTTTTGCAACCACCACATCCAATATGCGGGTAAGTTCGCCGGAACCCATCACACACCAATGAGCATAGCCGGCCCAGTAGATTCGGGTCGTCAGCATATGGGAATTTGAGATGGGTCGCTGAGGCCGCCTGTAACAGAGAAGGCGTGAAAAGCATGGTTTGAGTCACTCCGGCTGCGCTAGGATAGCGGTGAGGTAGGGAAAGTCGTGAAAGCAAGTCCTGCTATAACCTTGAGGGTATATTTTTCTGGGGAATAAGGAGTTAGGACTTGACGCTAAATGCTAGGCAACATTTGCTGCCTGCGGCTAAGGACTACTACTACGTATTGGGACTTGTAAGGCTGAGTGATGAACATAGAACCTGGTCCGGGGGAAGAAACCCCAGGGCTCTCTTGGATGGCCGGAAATGCGCGGCCCAAGGTCTTAGGTGGATATGGACGAGCCACTAAGGTTTCTGGAATGAGATCTGGGCTAAGTAAGACAGCTACGTTGGTGTTTCTATGCAGTCATCAAAAGTATGGGGATAGATGAGTGGTTCAAGTGAAGGTGGTCCTCGTGAGCCAATGGGGAGAGAAGTGTAGGGAGTGAGACCTGTGTCTACGACAAAACGAATTCGCTTGAATTGGGTTAAACAGACGTTGATTGGCTTGCGAAACGAGCCTTCCACAATGATACCTACCTAGTACCATGCTGCGGTAGCTTTCCTGCACGACAGATCAAAAGTGGCGGAGGCCGAGGGTCATTTTTTCTATATGCAAGTACTGCAGTATACGATCTGCCAACTGAGGAAAAGGAGAATATCCACTATCCAGAATACTACTACATTGCGGCTGAGAAGCAATTGCTGCACAAGTTGCATAGTCGGAGACGCAGGATCAAGACAATTTGGACGCGGTGCTCCGTGAAATGCGTGGATTGAGGCCAACTGTGAAGTCTGTGTGTGGCTGTGGTCTAGACTCCAAAGAGCCGAGGAACAGCGCAGAAATGCTCAGCCACACACTCGAGCTTTAGCTACAGCGGCTTCCCCGAATGACGCAGGACCGGTAGGTATCCGCATCGAGGCCGTTTTCCTCACCTTTAGTTCCGTCTGCCGGTAATATAATTCATCGGGAGTTTGCTTAAGATGATATCACTGCAGGCATGTCGCCGTTGTGAATACTCCAATTTAAGCTGTGATCAATGATCCATTGTGTACGTCAGTCTCAATTGTCCAGGGCCACCATTGGTCTCGACTCTGGAAATTGCTCCTATTGAGGTATATCAAGATGCACGTCAGAATGGGGTTGGAAAAAAAAAGAGCAGATAGTAAACAGAGTCGCCGCCAATTGGGCGTGGGCATTTTAAAGTATTGTTGCAGCCAAGCGAATAAACACATCAGTATTATGATCTTATTCTCTCGTGATATGATCAACAATAAAGCAAGATACAGACATCGTAATTCATTATATGCCCTCCCCAATTTCCTTGAAGGTTCTGTTCTCTCCCTTCGAAAAATGTTCTGGGTACAATCGGAGGGGAAGGGGAGTCTGGTAGTTTGTATGTGTGAGAGTGTGTTTTTGTTGTCAAACGCCAACGTCGATCATCAATCGAAGCCCAAAAATAAAAAGAACAAACCGCCTGCCCGTATGTCCGTACAAGAATCGTAACCAAGTAAGAAAGAACACACAGTCTCTCAGAGACTAGGAAAACAGACTCAATCTTCCCAATCATCGTACTTGCCAGGGTTGCCAGGGAAGTGAGAACCACCACCACCACCGCCTCCGGCACTGAGATCCACAAAACCGGGATCACCGCCGCCGCCGAAAGCTGCCGCGGGAGGAGGCTGGTGATACCCAGGATCTACATCGAAAAAGGCAGGCTCATCATCGTACATGGGGAACCCGGGTCCGGGAGCCATACCGGGTGGAGGCGGAGGCGGCGGGTGGTTGAACGGAGGAGGGGGAGGAGGAGGAGGCTGATACGACACGGGCGGCACCGGGAACCGATGCCGGCCTCCGCCCGAACCCCGCTGCTCCCTCCGGAGCCGACCGCTCGATCGGCTACTAGAGCGGGACGCGATCTCGGAGATGCTGTCGTCCCATTTGGGGCTGACCCAGGCGTAGGAGATATACGACGCGTCGCTGTACACGCTGCCGCCGCCGTCGTCGTAGTCCCAGTCCTCTTCGTAGTCGCAGACTTTAGTCTTTCGCAGGGCCAATTGCTTCCCGGGGGGAGCGCCCGTCGTCCACTTCATAAAGGAGACGGTCCAGTGGTCGCTCTTGATGTTGGAGTGGGATGTCTGGGACGATCTGGACTTTTTGGAACCGCCCGAGCTGGAGGATGATCTGGAGGACGACCGGGAGGAGCTCCCGGATGAGTAACTCGATACGGAAGCTGCGTCGTCAAAGCGGTGGTGCTGATGTTGATGAGCCATGGCTGATGAGCGTTTTGGGAATGACGGGTAAAGCTGAATTGGGTTGTTTGAGCGAATGGGTTGCAAGAAGCAGCAAGCAACAGAAGCAATAGCACAAGCTTTGTGTATAGAGAGATGCGAAGAGATGAAGGAACACCCCTGGTATGATACAGCAGAACTTGGGAACAAGTTGCCTGGGACGGTACCCTTACTGGTCAAGTACGTAGCAGGAGAGTCTTGCTTCACCACCGAAGAAGAGACGGAGCAGACAACGACAAGCGAGCTTTGCACAGACAGTCGTCCGGGATGGGGCTTGATCAAATACTTATTGCACTCGGCGACGGGGGCATTGCAGGCAGCGTCGGTTGAGCAATGCCTACACAGGTCGTGAAGGAAGCTACCTACATGTTTGGTCAGCGTTGCTCGCCTCGTCTCATTGCTAGTGTCCGGAGCAAGAGAGCAATGGCTGCATGCAAGCTCGAGCTCATGCACGATGCAAAGTGCAAAGGCAAGGGGACTGGTCCGTAAAGTGCATGTCTCGTCTCTTTCACCTTGGCAACCAAGACGAAGAAGAAAAGTACCCCTTTACCCTATCGCCAAACACCGAGTACCAGTAGTGTCCGAGTATCGACATAGGAAGAAGGCTATGAGATGGCGTCTCATGCGGGGTAGTAGGTATGTACCTCCAACCCTCACAGCCCACCTGGGCACCCTCCTTGGGATGCAGAAAGAAGCACTTCTTCCTCCGCCCTGCTTCCACGGCAGCCCTGCACACACACACAATTAACCCATTCACCGTGTTTCACGCCGATCTTTCGAGACAACTCAAAGCGCACCGAAAAGAACCACGTTCCGGCTTCTGGTGGCACCAGAATTGCCTACCCGTACTATAGGCAAGGCAGCTATCCATTGCCGAGTGGCACAACTCAGCGCATATGCGAGACCAGATGCCTGCACAATGGTGTAAGGGGATGACAGACCCGAACGAGAGAACGAGAAAGCGTAAAAAAGATGTACGGATAACATGAGGGGGAAAAGAAACGGATGATCTGCCCTACTCACTGCCAGTCCGCGATTGGAACATATGGAGTCACACCACTGCAACTAATACGATGCAGTACCAGACTCAGCAACTAGAGTGAGATCAATCAAGCTTGTTGCCGGTCAAGTTGTTGGCTTCGAGAGCAATCTAGGCCAAGTAGCACGTTGCCTATCGAGAAGAATGCAATCCTACGGTCATCAACTCGACTGCCGTTGACCGTAACCAACATCTATTGGGATATCCGGCCATGTGGAGTAGAAAATGAGGCTGCAAATGCAGAGGAAAGGAAGAACAGGCAACCAACGAAACCTGTCCGCATCAGGCGACCCCTGGGGCCAACAACGTGAAGCACTTGCAGCTATTGCTCACCAGGGGGTTGAGGAGGGGGATGACTGGATGAAAATGGGGCTGCTCATCGAGTGATCAGAGCCACTCGGCCGCACATATCTCTTAACGTGCAGTAGCCGCGAACCACCCCAACCATACAAAACAGGTCACAGCAACCCTTTCTCTGTCGCCTCGATCCACGTAGGAATGAGAATGCAGACGCCTAGCCCGCAGGTAGTCAACTAAGGCCAATTTTGGGACTGGTCGCTTTCTTCTTCTAAGCAGGCTAGCTGAAAGGCATCGCCATTCTTGAACTCTGTCTGGTGGATGGGATCGTTCAAAAAAGATGCCATACTGGTGAGGAGGTTACACCGAAATCATGGGACGAGCACGGAGGGAGATGTGACCTGTAGCATAGCCGAAGCTACACCCATCCGTCCAAAGCAAGAGGAGACTACCGATGGCGTTGACCACTGCTGAGCATACCCGGCGACAAATCCTACGCTGAGGTGGGCTGAAGAGCTCCGGGCGGTCGCAGCGGGCGGGCCTATGGCTGCTTACATGGTCCGGGGTCGGCTCCGAGAGACAGATGATGGGATGATGCATTCGTATGCGGGTGCCAGGACTGATGAGACGCAGGCTGGTAGGCATCCATCTCGCAGTATGCCAGAGTGTTTTGCGACTTCGACTCTGACTCTGTGCCTGCATGGGTGCCTCACCTGTTGGTCGCAAGAGCTGCACACCGAAGGTTGCCGCAAGGCGTGACTGGCCCAGCCAAGAACGGCGATTGAGGGAGAAAAGCAGCGTTGAGAAGGGTCGAGCGCCTGAAGGATTGATTGATTGGAAAGCCCGCGGGCTTGGTTACCTTGGCTTGCAAATTGCTCGGAGCCGCATAGTCGACCAGGTACAAGTAACTAGAAACAGAAAAGGAGTAAGTATCGCGAACGGGGATGCGCCCTTTGGCGTTGCTGAGGGTAACGAGGAAGAAGACGCGCATGGTCGTGGGATGGTCGTCAACTCGGATAAGTTATAGTTGTCTATGAAGGTGTGATGTAGTCTCTGTAATCTAGGATATTAATGGCGATAGACAACTGTCCCAGGACTGCACTTGTATATCTCTTGTTATGGACACAGCGCTGGCCGTTCTGAACGTTGCATACGGCGCAACGTGAATACGATACGGGCATCAACTGATAGTAGAGGAGACGAAGAGCGGAGGGACCAACTGTATCACGGAAGTCGAGGTGAAGTCATCAAGCATCCCGGGTGACGGGGAAGTCGGGGGCTTTCCGTTGGCAAGGAACCGTATCCACAATCCGCAAGCCAAGGGCTTGAAGAGGCGCCCATGGCAGATGGTCGCCGTCAGCGGCGCCGGTCGAGACCAGAAATAGTGGCCCTGGTATCCATAAGCGTGAGTAAACGGCAGCACAGAGGAAAGCTCTGTTAGCAAGAGGCCAAGTGGTTAAAGACTCTGCCGTCGTTGGTCGATAAAGATATCGTAGCTACTCCGTAGTACGAATGGTCAATAATAATCAATATCTGTCTGGTACCCGCAGTTTCTCAGTGGCAATAGAAAAGTGCGAGTCAGCGTTGCAAACTGATGGGTCACTCAGTGTCCGGGACAGATTGGCAAGATGGGGTTGTTGACACGGCCATGCCTGACAAGAAATGCTGAGATCAACTCGGGTTTCCCAACAGACTAATGTAAACAGGCAAACAACTTAAACAAGGTTCTGAGGGGGAAGAAATACCTAGGTCAGGAAAAAGGTAGGTTGCCAAGAGACGAAAGCGGTTGTAAGGGAACAGCCATCGGTGACCGAAGTTCAGCGAGACGGGAAGCTTCTTCGGTGTCTTGAACTAGGTATTGACAAGTCGACTCTGACTTGCCTCGGACGCAAAAGGTTTGGCCGGTTGCCTTTCCGGGGAAACTGAAATGTGTATCCCCGTTAGCAGAACCTTAAATTTTAATTCAGATAACGTGCCAGCGTGTCTATTGTGACAGGGACAAAAGAGGCGTTTGGAAAGGTAACTGTAGATCTAGCGACATGAGCTCATCTTACTTGAGTTGCTATCCAAGTATCCCTACGAATACCTACTACTCCGTACATCATAGGGAATCCTTCGTCATGTAGGATCAGTTGCCGCTAGCCGACATGCCCACCAAGAGACAGCGGGAAGCACTTTGGCAGGCCGGGTTTTGGCGAGGTAAGGCGGTTGAATAAACAAGTGGATTCCGTACCTTATACTCGTGACAATCGGCGGTACACCATGTTGGAAAAGGAAACATATACCTAGACTACGGTGGGTACCTGATGCCTTGAATAGCCATCGACGAGCTCAATACCGGTATGAGTGTCTTGGTAGGTCCGTGGGAGCACCCTGTCGAGTGTCTGGCGCTGTGTCTGAGTGTGGCAGAGACAATCATGGAAAGAGCCTGGAGCCCCTTGAGATGTTCTGGACAAGAAGAAAAAGACCGGCGGAGAGAAGCACACTGATGTGGGGCCCATTGCACATTCCATTCCGGGCGCGGTACGTTCCCGGTTCGCACCTGACCTAAGACACCCTAGGTACTCCGTAGGTAGTCTCTGACTCTCTGTCCACTCGGAGTGGTGGATCCGCTTTAGCCAGTCAACGACGGGAAAGTCAAGACACCACGAGCTCTCTCCGAATTCCTCAAATCTTACTGCTCTTTCTCTCCAGTCAACGTCAATGGCAATTGCTGTTTGATTTGCACCTGCAAAATGCGGATAGCCTTTGCAAGGGCAGTATTGCTTATCTGCCAATTTCTGTCGTGGGCCTCCTTGCCTGCATAATGCTCTCTGCAGGCGCGGATGAGATTTACAGGGGACGGGGCCCACGGTCCACGGTCCACGGCGAAGAAAGTGACAGACGCTAAGCCCAATTCGCCCCCTGCCATAGTAATCCCGTCACTCTCGTACCAGAGGCTTTTCGGCCCAGGTCGTCTGTTTTCGGTCCCCACATGCCCTGTTGAATGTTCGCTTGGCAGAGAATGAGAGACCGCTTGGCCCGCAGCGCTTGAGCCGACTGGCACGACGCTAGTCTCGTTTCGGATCTAGCGCCAAGCTCTCGCGCCGGCAGCCAAACTGAGATCTACAGACGTCCCTGCTTCCACTCATTCTTCACTTTTGACTCTTTTGCTCCGTTGACTGCAAGCCGGAACAAGTCCTTTTCTCATGACTGAGAAGCGTGGGAGGCTAGTCGAGGGGCTGACAGGCTGGACCTAGGGGGGAGAAAACACCACAGAGCTAGACAGCGACCATACTGCCAAAACTGGCACCTCAAGTGACTGGGCGCGGCGGCATTTGAGGCGGGAACCCCACTGTTTGCCAAACGTCTGAAACCCTGCTCTGCGACAGCATCTCTCCCAGTAGTACCAGTTTACTCCGAAGACTCTACTTGGTCTCGTCAGTCCATCCGAAGAACTTGAAGGATCGTTTGGTGTTATTGACAGGATCGGGATTCGTTCACGACTTGATACAGAATCGCCCTGTTTCCCCCAGTCCATCACCAGGAGCAACTTGATGAAAGCGAGCTCGGAGATCCCCGTGGTCACCTTCTCGCATTCTGGGAGGGCTGGTCGGTGGATGGCCGAGCCCTAAAGAGGTGATAATCTAGTTCTGGTACTCTACCGATATTTACAAGTCAAGAGAAGCTTCAGCCATGGGACAGTAGAACTTTGGTTTCTGTTTGCGGTGTCCCGGGTAAATAGGTTCATCACACACGATCGCTCTGGGCAGAACATGTGGCATTGTTTCTGGAATGCCTGCTGTGAATCGGTGGTGGGCGTCCGTACGGATAGATGAAGAGGCAACCTGGAAGTAAAGTGTTTGGACTTCCCTTGACTGACAGTGTATAACAGAATCAGACAAGATCGCTATTACTGGTTGGTCAACAGGTCTCGACAACCTGTCTGTCGGCCGGCTCTGCAGATAAGGTGAGGACGATCCCGGTCCGCTCGTGGTACATTACTCCTTACGGGATTTGTGCTTGGGCGTGGGCGCTGTCACGCTGTGGGTGGGTGGGAAGAATGCCAGACAAGGAAGAAACGATGAAGCACCGAATGGCAGCCGACCATGTTCTCCTCGGTCTATTCTTGTGATGTATACGCAGTAGAGCCACGAGTTTTCCCCGCAGTAGCATTGTGTCTACTTACTATGTGTGATAGAGAATACCTGGAGGCAAATGTTTGAGGACGGCTTGGTGAGTAATCATAGCATCTACGGATAGATGGATCTACGAATGGAACGAAAGGATACCTTGCTTTGCGTATTGTGCCACTACTATCCAACGTATGATGGACCTTAGGTGAGGTAGAATATAGGCAGTGGTAGGTATTACCTACTCCGTACGGATACTGAGGTGCGGAAAGGCGGATAGGGTAGGTATGGAGTAGGTTAGCTGGTATGAGTTAACGACCTTCCCTGCCGGTGATAAACGACCGAGTCTGTTTGGGTGGATCTGGGCAGTGGGCAGTGAGCGGGGCGGATTCGGTGGATTTGGACTTATTTAGCGTTTGTTCACTCCAGACGCCAATGCTGCACCTCCCCACCCGTCTCACACACAAACGAACTCCTGCACCTGCACCTTCAGGGAGGCGCCGGCCGAGGGCTGTCCGGAGTCCCACATTGGTGCTGCTCCTGTCTCCTCCACCCTCGATTCTGTCTCTGCCCGTTATTACTAAGGAAAGGCAAGTAGACTTTGCAGTCTACTAGGTAGGGCTGTACTTGCGGATTCCGCCTAGCACTCTCCGTACATGTACATACGGGCAATTGTTCTTGAAGAACAGAGAGATCGCCGAGGAAAGGTCAGACACGCAGACTACGTGACTACCTACACTACACTACAGATAGATACCACGACATCTTGTTGATAGTCAACGAGAGCAAGATACCCATCGTCCGCCCGCCAGTCTTTTGTCTTTCCGACGAGACTGTGACATTGCCCAGCCTGTCTTCCCATCATCGCTGTCTGCAGCCTGCTGACGCCAGGCCAGAATACACGTACACGGCCACACGCTCCTCGTCTTAGTCGTGTCGGAAGAGTGTACTTGATCCAGCTGCTGCGACATACAGACAACGGCTGTACCACTACTCCCTGGACCTTAGCAATGGATTGTCTGTATTCGGGCGTCTTTGTGATGGATTCGCCCGGCCCCCCGGCTCAGTGCTCCCAAAGACGGCACGGTTTCCCCTTCTTGTCCCTCCATGTCACTCACCCAGCACGCACCTTCTCTGCCCGGTGCCCACGCCTCCCACGCAGTATGTACATACTACGTAGTACATCTGGGTCATAGCCTGTTCTCCTTCTTCCTCTCGAGTCTTTCTCTCTTCCTTCCCCCCCGGGCTGGCCTGGACAACATTTGGGTAACACTTCCAATACAGATTGATCACGCCGTGATGTGCCTGAAGGCCAGGTACCCATAAGTAGTACCACTTCCTCTCCACCGTCAAGGGAGCCCCGGTCGTTTCTTGGTTCCAGCAGGAAAGTCTCCAACGGGTTGGCTTCTCTCGCTTCTGAATACGGCCCCTGGGTATCCTGCCTCCGCAGCCGGTAGAGAAGGGAAAAAAGAGGAACCCCTGGCCTCCCACCAATCAACGTCCCGGACGCTTCGTGTCGGACCCCAAACCCAAACTGTTCCTGAATCGTCCAACCTTGTCTGGTATTACCCTCCCGCACCCGCACTCTCCTGCTCACTCCCTCTTTCGCCCTGTCCTACGCCTATCCCTCTCTTTCTCCTCCACGACCCAACTACCCACGCCCTGCCTCTCTTTCTTGCACACTACTGATTCCACACCTGCCCACCACTCACCACCAAAATCCCGACAACCTCGTAATCACAATCCTGTCGACTCACTCGATCGATTCTTTTCGACTATCTTGGGCGACGACTGGTTCGGAGCGCGGCACAATCGGCAGAGGGTTAACGACGCAGGCAACCGCGGGTTGAGGCCGGGACTGGATCTGGATTTGGGCCTACGGGGTCAGCGGCGGACGCCCATGTTGTGAACTTGGTGCCACCACACTCTCAACAGGCCGCAGCTCCTCGTCGACATCGAAACCCGACCATCGAATCACCATCACCATGGATCCATTCCACGACAAGGCAGGCAACGAGCGGAGGGCTTCCCTCAGGATGTCAGTGAGGGCTTCTTTGACCGCCGACGATGATGACTACGACCTAGCCGCAATGGGCATCTCGGACGGCTTTCGCCCAGCCAACGTCTCTGCTTCCCATCAACCCATCAACTCGATAACCAACCCTTCGACTGGCTCGGCGGTTGTGTCACGAGAATCTCCCGTGCCTCAGCGCGTCACACCACCCCGACCTTCCAGCATTTCAAAACCTCCTCGTTCCCACGATCCGCTAGCCCTCCGTCACGATGGCTCGACGTCTCAATCCCAATCCAACGGCGCCCCAATGTCTCGTGTCTCCAGTGCCTCGAGCGATTCGCCAATAATTAGGTCCGAGAGCCCCTACGAGGGACCATCTGGACCGTCCTTCCCGTACCAAATGTACCCGCAACGTACCAACAGTGTCGCGACGTCAAACACCGCTCGCATGTCTGAAAGATCATACGCCGGGCCTCGCGGACCGACACACCCATATACACTCTACACGCAAAACACCGTAACCCCCGACACGAACGATGGTGACAGCATCCCCGTGGGATTTGCTGGTCGCTCCGATGGATATCACCGCCGCATTGGACCAGATGGAGAGGAAGCTGCTGACCTGATCGGACCATTGGGCCATACCGAAGAGCTTCCGCCCTACACTCGGTATCCCGAGCAGGCCTATACAAGGAAACAGCCTGGTGAACAACCACAATCATCGACGCCTCCGGTCCAATCTCAACCAGAGCAACAACGGCAGCCAGAGCAGCAACAACCTCCGGCACAACAACCTCCGGCACAACAAACTGCCGTCACTGTCATGACTGCAACGGTACCCGCCATTCCTGCTGGCGCTGGCGGCATCGGACTTGCGACACGCAACCCCGAGTTTGAGTCACGAGAGGATTTACGTCTTTCATCGCCATCCCGGACATCTTCTCGGACGCTGAATGATGAGACTGCTAGCCAACACGAGATCAACACCGCTGCCGAGTCCTACGCCGAGAAGGGCGAAAACGCGTCCGACCGCAAATGGCAGAAGAGGGCAAAGAAGAGGTTGTTTGGTGTCGTTCCTTACTGGGCTATCTGCTTGTTGGCAGTTGGACTGGTGATGATGTGAGTTGATATAAAATTCTTCCCTTCTCTGTTTGATGTCACTAACCATATCTAGGGGTATTATTCTCGGTGCTGTCATCGGAACATTCTTCGCCAAGCATAAAAAGCCGCCCGGCAAGCATCAGGACGATGAGCCTATACCAGTGGTCATCCCAACAGCCACGGTTGATGTGAAGCCCCTTGCTACTCTTCCACCGGATCTTCCACCAATGGAGATTGGTACCTTCGGTCTGCCGCCTCTCATTGCAAGCCAGGCACCAAGTACTTGTTTCAACGACACAACGCAAGCCCAAGCCTGGACCTGCAACATTCCTTTTACCAGCTACGTCATGGGCGTCTCCAGAATCGCCAATGAACTACCTATATCTGATTACACCTTAAAACTTACTACTTTCAATGACAGCGATCATGACGATAACTCTAGGATCAACATGTTCTCGTGGGGTACTCAACCACCACTGATCATGGATCCTCTAAAGATGCGTCTTGTCAATGACACCTCAGAACAAGGCCGCGGCGCCGCATGGTTCGCCCAGATGACATACAACAAGACCGTGGTCGTACCTGAGGATAGGTTCCCTGGCGTCGTCTCAACCCCCAAGAAGCAACAGCCACAGTCCAAACGAGGCGGATCATGGGATGGACCACCGCCTGGTATGTCTGAATTCAGTAGGAAAGGGGTCAAAGGAGCACAGGCCGGCGATCGGCCTTGGATCTGTACTTGGCCCGGAACCCTTCTCGAAGTCTTCGTCTACCCTGCCCAGAACAACAGCTATCAAAGAAAGCCTTCTACTACGACGTCCAGGCCTCCGGCGGCAGCAACATTCCCTCCTTCAACAACGACGCAGTTTCTAGTCCGCGGCTTGCAAACCCAGTCTCCCCAATCAAGTCCAATCCCGACTGATAGGCCACGCCGTGCCCCACCACCACCTTACCCTCAGGTCATCAAATTTGAAGAGCGACGTGTTTCGCTCGACCAAACGAAAAATGCCTACTGCCGACAAGTCGAAGTCTGCGATGACGGCCAGAACACCGTGCCCGTACTAGACGATCAGGGCCAGCCAATTGAGGTCATGATCATGGAAAACCGGCAAACGGTAGCAATTGCAGACTCGAGCAAACGTTGGATACACGAAGACAGCCTCTTGGTATCACCTCGAGACCGGCCATCAAGGACAAGTCAACTTAGCGACTGTGGATGTATATGGTGGTTCACATAACACCCATTTTGACCATGACGGACAAAGTCACTACCACAACCATGATTTACTGTACGGATTAATGTACCACACACCATTTTTGCGTCAACAGTCTGTGTTCGTTAATGCGGCTGTTGACTTCTTTTGTTTGGGGGCGTCAATTGAGATATGGATGAGCATCTATGGGCGTCATTCAGTAGGCGCAATTAGGCAGGCGATTGTATACATATTTGGCAAATACCTATGGATGGGCAAAGATGCCCCCAAAAAGCCACTTGTAGGACGGCAGAAAGGTTTACTTATATAGCCTGCCGATTCCTCTCAGAGTAGGCCACACACTTACCTAAAGAGATTTATTCATGTTGCAAGTCTTCCTATCTTAGTCGTAGTGTTATGTGTAGAGCGGTAGGCATAGAGGAATTCAAAGTCACACGTGAAAGAAACCACATTGTATGGCAAAACGGCCTTGCTCTCATAATGCAAATGTGCTGCCTACTGGGTATCATTTTCAAATCACCGCCTTCCTCAACCGTCACTCTTCCTTCATGTCGGCGGCCAGCCCGTCCAAAAAGTTCTCAGCCATCTTCTTGGCTCTCCTGGCCTCGACCTCTTTCCGCCGCTGCTCAATCTCCTTGCGCCTCGCCTCCTTCTTCTCCTCCCTCTCCTTCCTCGCCGCCTCCGTCCGCACTCTTTCTTCTTCGAGCCCCTGAAACTCCTTTTGCCTCGTCTCCTCGTCCTTGCTAAACTTGTAAAAGCCCGTGCCCTTTGTGCGGATCTCGCTGTCGGCGTCGTAGTGCCTGGCCTCGGGCGGCGTGGCGCTGCGGTCCCGCTTCTTGGCCAGCTCGGCCATCTTTTCGGGGTCCTCCGGGTTGAAGGCCATGGTCTGGATGGCGTCGCCGTACAGCAGCTTGGCCGGGGCCGCGGGGCGGGCCGACATGCGTTCGAGCTCTTCGGCGCCGAGGAGGCCGCGCCGGCGCTGGCGCTCGAGGCGTTCCTTGTCTGCTTTTGTGCCGCGGCGGAGACGGCCGAATTCGTCTTCGTATTCTATGATTGTGTTGTCCTCGTCGTTGCCGTCGCCGTCGGACTCGTTATCGTCGGAGCCGCTTGAGCTCGCATCCTCCCG
Organism: Colletotrichum costaricense; assembly: GCF_030867565.1. Lineage (NCBI taxonomy): Eukaryota > Fungi > Ascomycota > Sordariomycetes > Glomerellales > Glomerellaceae > Colletotrichum > Colletotrichum costaricense. Next base: position 1,513,678 of record NW_026848238.1, read on the forward strand.
GCGGCCGTTCTTCTTGTCCTCGGATTCGGCCCATTTTCGGTCAAAGTCGATGAGGGGCGCCGCCTCGTTCTCCTTGGGGACGTAGTCGCCCCGCTTCATGGCTGCGTAGAGGCGTGCCTTCTCTTCCATCTTGCGCCGTGCGCTGGCGAGGTTTGACGTTTCTTCTTCCGTGCCGAGCGGGTCTTTTAGGTTCAACTTGTTGCTGCTGCTAGCTGCGTCTGCGGATTTCTTTTTCTGCCTGTCGTTATCTCTTCCTTTCCCGCCAAAGAGGCTGGATCGTGCCTTGGAGGGTCGAGGCCGTGCTGGTGCGGAGGGTGCTGAGGAGGGCGTGGCCGACATGAGGGAGGTGAGTTGGGCTGTGAAGTCGAGCGAGCTGCCGAGGGCCGTGTCGTTTTTGCGCTTCTTGGGCGGCGGTTGACCGTAGAGGTTTGGATCTTGCGGGGTCTTGGTGTGCTGCATCTTGGTGTGCTCCGAGAGTATCACTCGGGTTGACCAGAAATCCAAAGGAATGCTTGCTGTGTTTGACGTCGCTGTGTACAATGGTGGCGTTCGTCGAGGAGGTGGTGTAGGTGGGAGGATCTTGCCTGGACGCATGCGTGCGCAGTGAGCGCTGTGGAAATCCCACCCCAAAGTCCCTTATCGTTATCGGAATAGCAGGGACGTCGGGCAGGCGACACCAAGGTGCTACCTCAAAGCAAGAAACAGAATTTAAACCGCCACAGGTACCCTAGAACAGAGCTCCAGGTACCCTAGAAATGATGTCTTCAAATACTTTGAAACCGTCCACTACGCGTATTCCTTGGAAACATTGCTATTTCCCGTAAGTTCTGTTTACGGAAGTTGGAATCTTATGGCACCCCGAAATTCCATGCAAGAGGAAGGTAGCTTTCCGTATTAGTACTCGTGTCTGCTGCCCCTGTGGCTTCATAGTAAATATTTATGACATCCCATTCATGAGGGAACCTCAACAAACGAGACGAGAAGCGAGCCTCCCCTTCAATCATGAGAACCGCCCAGATACGATTGGGAGCCCGATAAAGTAAACACATTGGAAAGAAGAAAAACAAAACGCTGGATAAGGAGAGAAACGCTTTTCGCAGCTCATTACGCAACCGTGACCTATACGCCCATTGAGCTACTGCTCTAGTCTCTCGCAAAAACCTTGCGTTCAAAGCACAGCCCCTTGATCATAACCTCGCATTCGCTCTACCTAGAAAATGAGCTGTGCCCGGTCCCGGACTCGCTCGGATGCTGTATACGTTTCCGCGCTGAATCTGTCACTGTCGAAGGGACGGCCGTCGTTCCACCCGAGGCTTCCAGTGGTGGCGGCGGTTGTGCCTTTTGCGGTTGCGACAGGTGCCTCGGCTCGCGCGAAGACGTCTGATTTTGGTTTTGGTTCCATGGACGGCTCCAACATATTCTATAGGTGTAGATAGCGATGTCTACACCGATCAGGAGGAGGATAGGGCCAAAGAAGCAGAATCCCAGTGCGATCTATTGAAGGAGTGTTAGCGACGCGGCGGCTGGGATGAATTTTACTGGGCTTACAAAGGCGCCTGAAATGTATCTGACAATGGTAGGATAGTCGGAGTGTAGTAATGAGTAGGTCATCATGGTGTCGTACCACGAGACGGTTTGCGCGTGAGTATTCATCAGGGGATTGCGGGAGCAACGGCGAGGGCCGTTGGCTATTTAGATTGGTATTGATTGAAGAAAGATGACGATGATGGGAGAATGACGGGAGGGAGTAATGCGGCGGGGTGTTCTTGAATCGCAATGGCCGGTTGGTGCAGTCGCGCGTGTAACGGCAGAAATCTAAGGTAGTCTGACGGCAGGTAGCGAAAGGGATGTTGAGAGTGGTATGACGAGACGTGATTGAGCAATCAGGTAGAGGGTTGTTGCTGGGGATGTTGGACCCTTTGCGCCGAGGGATGCAATTGGGGGGTCTCTATGTTAATAAATATTCCCATCGGCCATGTTCTTGGGCGGGCCAGTCGTGAGACAGTCAGGTGTTGGGTGCCGAGGTGGATAATCAGGCAAAGGGAGGCATTGATATAGATGCTTATGAGGATGCGCGGAGAGAGCATGGGATGGCCGACCGACGCCTCCGTCACGTTTTAGTGTTTAGTTCAGATCAAGCGGCCACGGTGCAACGACTTTCCCACTCTGTAAGTGACAAGGCATTTTGGTAATCTTCCGAGAGTGCCCCCCCCCCCCCTCTTTCCATTCGATGGAAGCTGGGGCTATATTATATGTCTTCCCATGCCTTAAGGCCAAGGTAGTTTAGTCACCCCGCTCCCTTCTGAGCCTTTTCTGTTCTCTCACAAGTCCATCACTGATATATCCTACACCTGTATCTAGGAAACCCTCCCGTCGTGTTCTGGATGGCAAAAGGGGCGCCCTCGGCCCCTCTTCAGCGTTGGAAAACATACCTTAACTAGGTTGTAAGGTACACTGGCGGGTGGCTGATCACCCGGAACGAGTGACGCAGCCAGGAACCCGCAGCGGGCACGGGTGCGTCGGGCGGGCCTTCAGCTCTTATCGCTTATCACTCAGGTACCGATACCCTGAGGTTCACGGGGGAGGTCGAGTGTCGATTTTCACCGCCTGCCCAATCGGCAGCTTTCATCGTCCCCCGCCATGCATCACCGCCCGCTCCCATCGCAACTTTTTGATTTTCAGGCGGCCAAATATTCACTTTGAGCGCATACCAGACGACTCCCCACCCAAGCCGTCTCTCTGCCCGAAGACAGCTTGAACGTGTCTAATCATTCTCTAAGGCTCTTTTCATAGGTAATTGATCGGATTCGACCAGCGACTGGCCATGAGTAGACCGGAAAAGAAAAACAAAACCACAAAGAGGGAGGAGTATCGCAATGCGCGCAACCAAGATGGCGTGGCTGAACTGCCCAAAAAGAAGTTCTACCGCCAACGCGCCCATGCAAACCCTTTCTCGGACCATCAATTAGTCTAGTTGAGTCTCAATGGTCATGCCGCCCTCTGATCTCTACTCTCTCGCTAACTGTCACCGTCCCAAATAAAGCCCGGCCAGTCCAGACTCCATGAACTGGACGCAGTACTATCCCGCCTTCGCAGCCAACGATGAGACTCCCTCCACCGATCCTACAGTCACGGAATCCATGACCCTGGATGCCTCGAAGCCGAAAACGCGCAGTCTAACGAAGGATGTGGAGGTTGTTGACATTGGCTGCGGCTTCGGAGGCTTGACCGTAGCTCTGTCACCGATCCTCCCAGAGACCCTCATTCTCGGTAGGTGGACTCTCTAAGCTCGCAACCGGTGAGTGTGCTGACCCTTCTTCCCTCTGCAGGCCTCGAGATCCGCACTTCGGTTACCGAATATGTCCAGGAGCGCATCAAGGCCCTCAGAGTTCAGAATCAGGAGACTGGCGGGTACCAGAACATCAGCTGCCTCCGAGCCAACAGCATGAAGTTTCTCCCCAACTTTTTCAAAAAGGCACAGCTCTCCAAGATCTTCATCTGCTTCCCCGACCCGCACTTCAAGGCACGGAAACACAAGGCCAGAATCGTATCAACGACGCTCAACTCCGAATACGCCTTTGCGCTGCGCCCAGGAGGCATCGTGTACACCATTACAGACGTCGAACCCTTGCATCAGTGGATGGTGGGCCACTTCAATGCCCATCCTGCATTCGAGCGTGTGTCCGAGGAAGAACAGGAGGCGGACGAGTGTGTCAAGGTGATGGCGTCCGAGACGGAGGAGAGCAAGAAGGTGACGCGGAATCAGGGCCAGAAGCACATTGCGCTTTTCCGCAGGCTGGAAGATCCTCCATGGTGAATGGCAAGGACTTGACCAGAGTGATGGCGGCATGGCTCTCTGGGAAGAGAGACTCCGGTGCTGAGGCTCGAAAAAGTTCAAATAATACCCCTTTCCTCTTGTCGTAGATTCACAGAGATGACTATGTTGTGCCCTGGTCTTGATGGAATACTGAACTTCAAAATACGTATGTCAGAGGCCGTTGACAGGCCACTTTATGTTTAACTCTTACTATCGTACATGCCAGCCCGACGATGGTCGAGGCTATTTACAATACGTTCAGTCCCATGGGCTTTTCACCGCTATAGCTTCATGCACTAGCAAAAAAGTCCGCATAGTTACATACATCCAACTCTATTCTCGACGCAACTCATGCCCTAATGGTAGCTTTCCGGTGAAAGGCAAGCGCATTTTAAGCATACGGAGGTACCTCAAGTGGCAGGGCCCCACCGAGACTCACCTCATGCACCCAACCCTGCTGCGCGCCTGCAGCAACGGTAAGAGTATTGCAAAAGCCGCTAGTATTCTGAGGTCAGTGCCTAGGTACCCTGCTGTACCTGCTATGCAGAGTACAAACGGTACCTCCCAAATTGAGGTAATGTGCACGTAAGTACGGTGAGGTCAGGTACACTTCACCGAGGTACACGCCTAGGTGCTCCCTCACCTTGCAAGCACCGGGAACAAGCGTCCAACGGTCACACCTCAACATCATCCGCCATCCACCATCCACACGTGTCTCTCGACCCGCACCTTCACGTCCCCTGAAATCGATAAGGCCCAGCCAAGCCGACCTATTCTTCTTCTCCTCCAGATCTCCCAACCCAGCAGCTCCCGAAAGTACCGCAGTTATCGACGACGTACGATGTAGCGACAGCCTATCGCCCTTCACAACCGATCTGGATATGGCCTTGCAAGGAAGAGAACTGATCCTTGCCGCCGTCACATGCTTCATAGCCTGGGGCTATGCTGTTAGCTGGGTCCCGGTCTTGAGATGGGTAGGATACGCCTTGGTTGGAGGGGTCATCTTGACCGTTGTCGCCTTTCTCGCCCTCGTCCTCGTTACGTCGCGCGGCTTCGGACACGGTTTGCGACACCGATCCCCGCGACCAAATGGCCCTGCATTCCTCGCACCCAAGGCCTGGGCCCGACAGGTCTCAAGCCTTCAAACAAGACAGGCTTATACGAAAGTCGCTCTCGACCCGAACTCCAAACGCATATCCAAAGCCCTCGACGACCTCCTCGAACTCATCATACGGGATTTTGTCAGCTCGTGGTATTCCAACATCAGCAAGAACCCAGTCTTCTCCAACGAGGTCGATAAAGCTGTGCGCGATGCCCTCATCAACATTCGAGAGCGCCTCTTGGAGCTTGACCTCGTCGACATCGTCACCACTCGAATCGTACCGATGCTCAACGCCCATTTCCGCGATTTCTACGAGGCCGAGCGAGCTGTTCGAGGGAAGAAACTCAATCGATCGGTGACGGAATCGGAGGAGCTGGACCTCGCAATTGCCTCTAAATACAAGGATGGGAAGCTCCATCCCGCAGCTTCGTTGTCATTCCCCGACACAAAGCTCGTGCAGCAAGATTATTTACGAAAGATGGTGTCTGGAATTCTGCCAAAAGTCCTACCGCCAAACATGCTTGCCAGTCGAGCCGTCTCGAGCATCATCCGAGAGATCGTCGCCTGCGCTGTGCTATTTCCCGTAATGCAAATCCTAGCCGAGCCGGACACCTGGAATCAAGTTATGGAAAACTACGGGCGTTCGATGTTGCAAGATCGGTCGACAGTCCGGAAGCTCAGGGCGGCGTTGGATCAACATGCTTCTCCAGCACCGAGATCAGGCAAGGCTGCCATTATACCCCGTCTCTCGCCCACCGATAGTGAGAGAAAGTTTGAGAAGTTCATCCGCGCTATACGGAAAGTCGGCAATCTCTCGGATGCAAGGCGGCTACGGAGCGAGGTCGCGAGCCAGTTGAAGCGGGATTCCTTGGAGGAAAATCAGGATCAGGTCTACCTCAGACGACTAGAAATGGGCAAGCGATTACTGGATGAACGCGTCCAGCTTCTTGCTGCCGGTGGAAGTCGACAGTCCTCCGCGACTTTGCCCGCCCGCCCTTCCGGTGTTCCTCAGGCACCCTCCAAGCTAGAGCATGCATCTCTTGTTGACCTGCTCCGAGATGCATCAGGCTTGTCCTATTTCATGGAGTTCATGGATCGTCACCACATGATGCCTCTGGTCCAATTTTGGCTGGTTGTTGATGGCTTTCGCAATCCTTTGGAGGATGAGGGCCAAGATGACGAGCATCTACCGTCCAATCTACCAATGTGGACCAGTTCTGACCGTGAGGATTTGGGCCAGATTGACCACGCATATCTATCCAAACCCGAACTGAAGGTCTCGAAAGCCTCCCAAGATGAGGTGCGCGCTTTCCTGAACGCCGGCAAGATAGCCACTCCCGAGCAGTACTACAGGGCTCGCAGAGCAATCCTGAGGGCCCAGACAGCTGTCTTGGACGCGATGCAAGCCCAATTCTTCCAGGCCTTCAAGAAGTCTGATCTATTCTACAAGTGTTTAGCCTCACAAGAAGCGTCGGCGAAAAGTGCAGCACTACCCGTTGCAGAGCCGTCAGCGTCTACTCCAGCACACCCACCGACGCATCGAAGCTCTCATTCCTTCCAATTCAAGCCCAGTCCTGTCACCCGTATAGCCCCAAGGTTAACACGACCGCTGTCAAGGCGAGCTGGTTCTGCATCGGATTTGGCCAGTCTCGCTCTAAACGGGAACGGTTCTGAATCGCTCTCTAAGCAACGTCGTTCTTTCGAGGAAGATGTTTCAACCCCGCTATTTGACGACGACGATTTCGATCAGGAGGGCATGATGGACTCGGTCGCTAGTCTTGACCAGGACGCAGGCAAGCCTCCTGTGCCAGATACGAACGTGGTACAAGCAATGGAAGAAGCTCTGAACAACATAATGGAGGACAATCGGCCGCAAACGGCTGAAGAGTTTCGAGAATCATTGTTTGGGGCGGATGATCAAGTCGACAGGTCAAGTTTATTTTCTGGAGATAACGAATCCCTTCGTGGATCACTTGAAATGTCAAGACCTGCAGCTTCCTCCAAGGAAACTGACAAACCAAGCCTTGCATCTCTTGGCCTCGTTAGTGCGGCATCTCGCATTGGAGTGTTTGTAGATGACGATCTTTTTGGTGATGAGGAGAAGTACCTTTCTGACGAACGAGACGATCCAGAGGAAGAAACAAAAGGCGATGTTGAGGACGAAATCCAGGAGGCAGCCCCTGGTGACCTCGGGCTAGCAGAAGCTATCACGGCGTTGTCCAATGATATTGACCGCCTCATAGCACAAGATGCTATTGTCGAGTCACTAACAAAGAAGGCGGACCTCACGAACAACACGGCTGAGCTTCGTATCCTGCGGAAGTCCAAGGCAAGTCTGCAACGTGAGATCCGTCGCAAAGAACTTCAAAGGCAACAGTACGTTGTTCAAGAAAGCGACAACAGCTTGTATGGGCGGTCAACGATCAAGATCAAGGCCATCCAAGTCGGCAAGGAAGACGATGGAAGGGAATTTGCCCTGTATGTGATCGAGGTGCAAAGAGATGCTGGCGAGAAGATGCCAGCCGCGACATGGATGGTTACTCGCCGGTATAGCGAGTTTCACGATCTGCATCAGAGACTTCGCTCAAGATATCCTTCTGTTCGGAACTTAGAATTTCCCAGGCGAAGGATGGTTATGAAGTTCCAGAGTGAATTTCTACGCAAACGACGGACGGCCCTTGAGAAGTATCTCCGAGATCTCCTTCAGCTTCCAGAGGCGTGCAGGAGTCGAGATCTGCGAGCATTCTTGTCGCAAAGTGTGATAGCGCAAGGCCAAGATCTTGTGGATCGCGAGGACAAGAAAGACATGATCACAAGGTTCTACGACTCCGTTACGGATGGAATGGAAGACATCCTCGGCAACATTCCTGTCTTGGATCAATTGTCTGTGGCTGGTCAGAATCTCATCGCAGCAGCCACTAACCAGCTGAACGCTATGCCACTACCTGTTAACGAGGATGGTGTCAGCGCTGCTGAGGCCGAGGCTGAACTGAACGCTTTCGAGAACAAGGAGCTAGAGTCTTTCATCAAGCCTATATGCGACATCTTCTTAGAAGTCTTTGAACTCAACCGAGGAAACAACTGGCTTCGAGGGCGTGCTGTGGTTGTTGTCCTTCAACAGCTACTGGGCGGCACAATCGAGCGCAAGGTTCGAGACAATGTCAAGATGCTTGTACAGGAAGATGCCATCATCAAGTACATCGCCCTGCTCAAGGATAGCATGTGGCCCGGTGGTGAAATGAATAAGAACAAGCAACCGAGGACGGCATCAGAGAAGAAGAAGACGAGGACGGAAGCCAGCTTGATGTTGGCTACTCTTATACCCGACCTAGCAGGAAGCGTTGTCGGAAGAGTGAATGCACAAGCAGCCAGCCGGCGTGTGTTCGCAACCTTCAACAATTCGAGACTCAAGTAAGTTGTCGGTGCAAAGCTGAATTGCCGTTGGTTGTCACGTGGCTAACAAGACATCTTTTCTCAGCGCACACCTAGCCTTTACGTTCATGGATGAATTGATAGAAACTTTGTTTGGTTAAGACGCGCAGGCTTTGCTTACTTGGTCAGTTTGATACCATTCGGATGTGTTTACAGGTGATGCGGCGATGGGAGTACGATCATTCAGCCCAAACCGGCGGCATACGCCGGAAACGATTATGAGGTTGCATGAGCAGGCGTCTGGTTTGATATTTCTTCTTCCGGAAGTACATACATACTTATACACCCTCATGTCAGGAGAGAGGAAGGCGGATGGCCCAAGAAGTGGCATATAATGCAAAAGTCCTGACAGGGATCTATTCACGGAAAGATGTAATGAAGCGACAAGAGGCACGAGACTGTGTCCTATGAAGCCTACGGGAGGATATGCGGTTCCCCGGGAATCGCGATGGATTGTCTAGTCAACTAGATACGCAAACTTACATAAAGAAGCTAGGCAGGAACCCCCACACTCGCGAGGTTGATGAAGCTCAAGACACATTCAAGTCAATAGTGACAACCTTAAAAGCGGGAGAACCGAAAGCCAGCACAGGAAATTGCACCTTGGCTCATGGGACAATAAGTCTGAAGTTCCTACCCGCGAGAGCGGTGGTTTAGATTTGCTTGTCCGTTGACATATAGGTCGGCAGAGGAAAGGAGAGTATGTGTGGAATAGGCAGGAGTAAGGAGGCCCGTCTCTGTTACGGAACCAGGTCGGATACGAATGATAGATATCTTTGCTGGGCCGTCTGAGTTTCGAGGCCAGGCTAACCTCGGGCTTCGGGGTCCCACCATCCCCTCAGAGCGGACGGCTTGGTGGAGGTTTTGATGATTAAGAATACTCGGTATTACTCCAGGGTGTATCTTTTACCGAACGTTCGTCACGTCTTGGATGGGTTTAGCTTGCGTGTTTGTGGTACCGCACATCGGATCGTGAAGCTTGGTTGGGTGATATGGCGACAACCAAGTATCTATTCTATCAATCAATCGACCATGATGAATCAGATTGTGTGTCAAAGTAGTGTAAGGTAATCGGATGGCATGCGCGCGACCGACTCGCTCTCTCAAGTCATCCCTGATTTGCCATGGATAGTTGTTGCGGGAGAAAGGGTGGAGAGGGAAGTTGGTTCGTTCCACAAGTCACAACGTATCGAGTAAAGTCAGCCTGTTGCAGTATCCGAACTGTCTTGGCAGACTTGGCTCCTTGCCATTGATCTTCCGATTTTCCTCATGGTCACGGTAATCTCGGCTTGGTTTTCTCTTCAAATGTGACTAAGAATTGAGACGTTGCCTGGTGTCGACTGTCCTATTGCGGGTTGGTGAAACGAACAGGTCCTGGAACTGCCTGGGCTTGGTTACCAAATGTAGCGAGGGTCGTACGGGGAAAAAGGGGGGTGCCAGGGCGCCGGGGTGGCACCGATCTGGAGACGAGGTCGCCCGGCGTGTCTCTGTTGTCTCTGTCTCTCGCTGAGACTTTCTACTGTGATAATAGTTGCCGAACACTGGTGCATCCCGTGTTCACTTTGTAACCAACGTGGATACAAGGCCCGGCTGGGCAGTGCGATGTTGGCAATCGGAATAGGACCGAAGCCAAGAGGAGGTTGTCATCCTTGACGGAGATCTTCCTTATTTCATCCCCTCTCTGTTTTGGGACGTTAAGGGGAGTTTGAAGTTGCGCCGGCGACTCCTTCTATTCTCCTCCTCTCTAGGACAGTTAGATCCATTAAAGAAACAAAAGAAATTAAACGCAAGAAGAAGGAGGATGCGGAGGGAAAGCGCCACAGTGACCGTTGGAGCTAGCCACAGGTGATGGCCTTCAAACTGAAGAGTGTCAAATTCAACGTGCATGAGCTAGCCCGAAATTGGAATGCCTTTTCTTTTAGCCGTGATCAATGACCAGTATGAATACCTTTAGTGAGGTACCTGTGCGCATAGAGCGACTCCCCCTGGATTTGTCGCAAAGCTGAGTCGAGATGTTGTCTAGACTTTGCAACACAACAAGAACGAAAGTTGGCTGCCCTCTTGGCCACAAGATTTCTGGTGAGATAGACTCGTGGAGCCGAATGGAAGCTTGATCGGATGAAAGCGAACCCTCGGACATGATGTTCCCCTTTCGCAGACCCTGGTCTGGCGAGGTATCCGTACCTGAGCCGGGTTAGAGCGATGTAACTGATCTGGCTGAACGGCAAGGTTCCTTCCTCGAGGTGAGATGTCCAACAAGCCAGAGGCTTTTGGTTCATCTTCCCGGGGTTTTCAGGCCATCGCTGTTGTAATGAATGAGTGAATCAATGAAGAGGGACTCTTAGGGTAATGATACCTTCAGGACTTGGGCACAAGAGCTCTTAGGTAGACGGGATTGGCTGAGTATTTTGAGTGATGAAGAAAGCAAGGTGTTGGCGGTTCTGCGACTCAAAGAAAGAACCCGAGCTCGTGTACCTTCAAAAAGTACCTTTGGAGTGAGGTGAGGTTCCCTACCTACCTCAGGTTCCCACCATCGTCAGGTACGAGCCAGGATCACGATGGTCGAGGAGACTGAATCAAACGCGATCATTGGCTGATGCTACGTCTAGGGGGGGGGGGGGCAGGCGCTCTCCTCATTGCTCAAAGGTACCTTGGGACCAGAAGCAGAAGGCCGCAGCTGTGCTCTGGGGCGCGGCTGGCGGCCCATCACGCCCAGATTCAGTCTTCTCCTCCTCGCCTCCCCTCCAGGCCCATGTCTGATTCTCTTTTTCGCTCCACCCTCCTTCCTTTCGAACTCACAGCTCCTAGCCTCCTGCTGTTTCCCCTGCTCCTTCTTTTTTTTTTTTCCATTCAAGAGGAAAAGGAAGAAATAAGGCTCCTTCTCATCCTCTTCTTCCTAAGTTCCTGCCTACCGAATCGCAAGGAACATAGGTTTATCAGGTACCCACTGTTTGTACCGCGGTACCTCCCGTCGCAGAGGTAAGGAACTTTACCGCCTGCCCAAGGGTACCTACCTTACCTTACTGTGTAGCTACCTGAGGTACGGATGCCAACCTACCTAAGCAATATCAAATACCTTCCATTTGCCTAACCACCACACCTACCTACCTACCTACCTCACCTTGTCCCATTCTCCTCAAACCACCACAACCATAACCATTCCAGAACCCCTCCTCTTCCTCCTCTTCCGAATCCTGCGCCCTTGACCTCTCACACAGTCAGATTCCATCTCTGCTCCGACCAATCGCATCGCGACTCGACCGACCGGGTCAGCGTCGAAATCCCCGTCCTCATAATATCCCCGCCCACCAACCGTCCCCCGTCGATTCAATTCCCCTCTCGCAGACGTCGAGCGACGACTAGACCGGGCATCTCGTCTTCCTGAATCGTTAGTATACCTCAATCTTTGCGCCTTGGTCAAAGCCGGCCTGTGCCGTTGAAGCCTCGTCCTCCCCGGCCCAGTCGCCCCATTCTCTGCCTTCGCAGCTATTCCGTTAGGACTGCTCTGGAAACCCTTTGGACGTCTCTCCCTGCCCGGTCTGCGGACCATCGCCTTCGCGAATTCTCCTCCATCCAGACCGGAATCTTGGGCCAACCTTTGTTTCTATCCAACGACCGACCCTGACTGTTTACCCAAGGACGCATCATATTCAACGCCACAATGACCGAGGTATCCTCCACCAGGCTGTACCTGGGAAATCTCCCTCGCAATGGTAAGCTCAGCCTTGCGCATCATCCGGCGCGTTCTTATCGCAACCTGGCTAACCTTCATAGCCACCAAGGCTGATGTCGAGGCCCATTTCGCGACCCATGGCACCGGCGAAATTACCGAAATAAAGCTCATGAACGGATTCGGCTTCATCGAGTACAAGGATGCCATGGATGCTCGCGATGTTGTTCCTGGTAGGTGATCCCAGCTCTAATTACGATTGCGCCTATATGCATTACTCTGTTGCTAACTTCTTCCTTGCCTAGCCTTCCGTATGTCCTACTGCGCCGTCCCACTGCGTAACGATATCCCTTCATTTCTGGTGCGCTAACCATAGCGTTGAAAAGATGGATCCGACTTCATGGGCGAACGCTTGACCGTACAATTTGCCCGTGGAACCCGTCACAGGGAGGGCGGCAGTGCCGGTGGCTTTGGCAACAATGAGCGCGCTCCTCCCAGGCCTCGCCGCACTCCCCACCGAATGCAGATCACGGGACTTCCCACCGATACCAGTTGGCAGGTCTGTTGTTCTCTCCCCATTCTCTAAGCTGGATTCCTGGATTCCCTTCTCTTCTTGCGCCTATGGCGCGCCTGGACCTTCATCGTACCCTTCGAGGTGGACTGTGGACTTTTCGGCATGCTGTATAGCCTCAGCTCCAAGCCATTGGCGGCCTGTCAGTCGACTAGTCCGGACCGTGCTGCGCTCCTGAAACTTGCTTTCCCAAGTCCTGGGCCGTTTCTTTGAACCGGCGCGGGCCTGCCAAAGCAGCGACGGAACCCCAATGCCGGACGACACCACTCCTGGCTTCAATCCCCTTGGCTTGCTGCCGACTGGTCTATGAATCCTGGATTACCAGCCCTCTTCGGCCCATCATACCGATCCTGGACACCAACTTACATGGATTCTGGATATAGGACCTCAAAGACTTTGCTCGTCAGTCAAGCCTTGACGTTGTATACTCGGAAACGCCCCGCGACGGCAACGGGCGCGGGTATGTTGACCTTAGCCCAACACCTGCAATTTTGCGTTTGCTGACCAAGACTCTATCCAGCTTCGTTGAATTCGAGACTGCGGCGGACTTGAGAACCGCTGTCGAGAAGCTTGATGGCCGGGAATTCAAGGGAAGCCGCGTCACCTGCGTAGCAGACGTAAGCGAGAGCAGATGACCGATGATGAGAGAATGTTTGTACTCACGTTTTACCAGACTCAACCGGACATGCCGCCTCGTGGCGACATGCGCAGCGCTCGGTCTCGTTCCCCCGGCGGCGGCCGTCGACCCTACCCGCCTCCAGTCGACGACTACGACCGACGTGGTCCCCCGAGAGGCTACAGCCCACGCAGAGATGGTTATCGTGAGGGATACCGTGAGCGTAGTCCCCGCCGCGAGTACTACGATGAGCGTGCTCGTTACCGCTCTCCTCCGCGTCGCCCCATGGACGATTACCCCCCTCCACGAGGCCGCTACGACGACCCTTACCGACGGGACTACCCCCCGCCGCCCGACCCTTATGTCAACGGCAGAGGGCCGTATGATCGCCCCCCTAGAGACTTCCCTCCCAGGGAAGCAGGTTACCCGCGTGATGGGTACCCTCGCGAGTATGAACGTGGTGGCCGTTACTGGTAACTCACTCCTGCTCATAAACTTGCCTCATAGGGGCTGTCCTTGACTCTGAATAGATGCTGGAAGCACCTCCACTCTAGTGGCTCCAGCCACAATGGTAAATATCAATGGCAACAAGCGGTGTTCCGTGAGAATGAAATAGGATGAGGTGGTTGAGCAGCGTTAGGCTTACGCCTGCCTCTACGGTGTTCGTCAAGCAGACGTTCGAGGCATGTTTCAAATTGCGATTTTTGTCAAAGCATCATCAACAACACAGCTGCGGATGCAACGATTCTGGGTCCGTTGAGTTCAGGAGGGGAAAAAATGTCGAGTGCCTGATGTATATTGTACGATTACATGCATGGATATCCACCAAAAATGAAATGGCGTATTCGCTTTATGAGCACAATTTTGGTCCTTGGGGGCCGGCTTTCGAGTCAATCGAACAATGACATGTGTCATGGCTCAAACCGGTTTTCTTCCAAATGAGCTGTAGCGACTGAGGGCGACTGAAACCACTTGCCATCAGCCAGAGCAAGAGATATCTCTGTTCGTAAATATCTTGAATATTCGATGTTGGTGAAAGAGGATTACTTGGTACCCAGGCCGACTATCATGTCCGCATCGACAGCAGGGAGTAGCTGGCAGTCTGCCTACCTTGTCCCGCCCATCATGGCACCATGCCTTCAGCTCAGGCTAGGTGCATACCGAACGCCCAAAAGATTTCAAAAGCATTGCCTCAGTCAAGCTCAACCCCTAACGTTCCTCCTCTTCAATTTAGTAGACAAGTACAATACCAATCGCTCCAACGACGCATCTCGTTATCCGACATACAACACAATTCATCACAAGCATACATATACAACGTACTATCTTTCCTTTGTTCCGTGCGGCAACGCGATTATGCCGTCTTCTTCCACTGGGTATACACGCCAATCAAACTGCTAACGGTGCCAGCAAGGCCGACGATGCCGTCGTCGAAGTTGGCCCACGCGAGGGCAGAGGTGGGGACGGTCAAGTCGCAGAGGTCGGAGATGAGCTGCAGACGGCCGGCGGCGCGCTCACTGTTGTTTGATTTGTCAGCTTGGTGTTGCCAGAACTTTGGAAAAAGCATTCGAGGGACTATGCGGAACGTACATTGCTATTCTCTTGGCCTCGACGACACCCTCGCCCTCCTTCTTATCGACCTTGGCCTCACGCTGCTGGAGGCGGTAGAGGGTGTAGGTCTGGGCGACGACGCTGAAGAGGATGCCAATGGCCCAGAAGCGGTAGGCCTCCTTTTGCAGCCTCTTTGCGCCCTCCCACTTTCTGATGCCGGCGGCGTCGAGGACGGTGGCGGCGTCAAAGGTCAGGTAGCCGGCGTAGCCCAGCTGACGGCCGACAGCGGCGTAGCGGAGGACGGGATCCATCGTCTTTGCGTCGGAGGCGACGGCAGCGGCCTTGAAGTGCTCGACATTTTTGCCGATGCGCATGATCTTGCGGGTCAGGCCGAACTGCTTCTTGATGGCGTCCCAGGGGGCGATCTCGGCCTTGGAGCCATTGGTGCGGAAGAGGTACCAGGCGTAGAAGCGGGCAAAGTACTGAAGGGTGCGGAGGATCTTGTCGCGGCCGACGGTGGTGGCTACGAACTTGTTGTAGTGCGATACGGACGGGTGGTAGATGAGGGCGTCGGCGACCATTTTGGCGGTTCTTGATGGGATTGCAAATCACCGGATGGGATGGATGCGATGGTGGAGTTAGATGATGATGTTTTGCTGGATTATGGAGATGGCCCTTTTTTGGATGGGGAAGCAGCACGAGATGGATGAGCGGGCTGGTCTTCACGCGGAGGTTGTAGCATTCAAATATGGTATCGAAAGCAAATAGGGAGTCTTATCGGGGGTGGTGCGGTTTAGAGAGAGAAAGAGAGAGCAGAGCATTGGGCAAGCCGACCGGCTCAAAGACGAGCTGCCACATGCCGAGGTCCGCCAGCGAACCCGAGACATCGCCAGAGCTGGGGCTTGGGGTGCTGGCTGGGAGCCTGGGGACCCGGGCCAGACAGACGGAAGGACGCGCACCTGGGCAGCCATAACGCCAACAGCAGCAGCAGCCGGGTGCGGAGAAGGCTCTCACGTGCCTAGAGACTTTCTTCGACTCGGTCAGCTTAGCTAAGGAGGTGGGGCGGTTCGCTGGGGAAATTGAGTGACCCGTGACAATTGACGGCAGTACGTTTTACCCAAGGCCAAAGGGGCCAGTCATCGGTAACTTATATCCTAATTACCAAGTGCATACGGAATAATTCCCTTTGCGGCTAAGGTCCTGCGTAGGGAGGAAGCATCTACGCCAAGAATATTCTCCAGTTATGCCTGGCAATGAGGCGTTAAAGCGTTTCGCTTCTGATTTGAATCTTTACCGTTTTTCCAGTCATGAGCAACCAACTGCTCTCTATGAGGTAAGGTACGGATATTGGATCTTCCCTCTCCACAACCAGTATGGAGAGGCTGAATTCCCATGACTACACAATGACTAGTTTTTCCTCCTATGGTAATTGTAAGCAGTGGGTTCGCGGAAACCCCCTTGTCATTCACTATCCATCCCACTTCTCGTGTCTTTCTATTTCCATCCGGCACCTACTGGAGAATCGACCCCCGTCCGTCCCGTGGAGCAACAAGAAGCACACTGGTCCGGACAAAGTCAACACCTTTTTCTCACCACAGACTGGTAAAGAACATAGAAAATACAACATCCCAACATGCCAGCATCCTTATTCAGAGAGGAGAATATTATCGGGGCAATACGCCGAAACAGCAATTATTACATACCCGTCAGATCCAACGGCTTGGAAGCCGAAAGAAAAAGGTGCTAGGGTTCAGACTCCAGAACACTTCCATCCCATCGCCCGCATGATGTCACCTCGTCCATCGGTCATGTCTTATCCGCCGTGCTTCTCTGACGCTCCTCTGTCTGCTCATCTCCTATCCCCGAAAGAGTTGCCTCTGGCTCTGGAGCCCCTCCCCCTCGACGCGAGTTATTAGTGTTGCTAAGCTGCGTTGCCCACACAAAGGTGCGGCGTGGCCCCCCCGCCCCCGCCAAAGGCAAGGTTCTCTGTTCCAGCCCAGCCGCCCTCCCAGAGTCTGCTTTCCCAAAGCCACCCGTAGACTGCCGCAGCCATCGTGTGTGCTCGCTGCACACCGCGCCGAGGGTTTCCGAGAAATCCTCGAGGGACGCCTTGCGTCCTCTCCTTGTTGCGCCCGCGTCCCCATGTCTCGGGTTCCCCTCGGCCGGAGGTGCCTGCGGTTGACTCCACTTTGTCGTGGTGACTCGGGATCGAGCGCGATAATAGGACGTGTGGCCCTGTGATAGCCGTATGCCGAACTGAGGGGCATTTTCCCATGGCTGGGCCATGGACCATGCTTTTGCCCATCGAGAGCCAGAAGAGGACCCCTTGGTACGGAAGTACACACACGAGAGCTTCCGGCAACGCTGATGATTGAAGTCTCAGGTAATTACCTAGTAATAGTCCATGCCCCAAGACCCGGGGACTACAAACAAGGTCCATTCCCCTTCCAATTCCTCCTTCGTGATCGCATCTCTTGACTATTTCTCTCTCTCTCTGCTCTCTCTCCCTCCCTCTCTCCTGCAACATTTCCCTTCATCTACTTATCCTCTACTATCCTTCGGCTTACATCCCGAACCATTGTGTCAGTGCGCAACACTCTTTGTTAGAGCTCCCGTGAACCCCGCCATCGCAAGTGTCAACCCCTCGTCCTCCATTGGAATTATTCCGTAAGTTTTCTCTCTCTGTTCACAAGCTGTCCAGACCATTCCTCCTCTACCATTGATAGCTAAGACTCGGTACCTGTAGACCAAATTCTAGCCCATCATGTCAGCCTACACAACGAACGCCGGTGAACAAGAGACCGAGAAGATCAACACCAACATTATCACCTTGACCCGTTTCCTGACGGAAGAGCAAACCAAGCACAAGGAAGCCACCGGAGATTTCACGTAGGTCTCATACGCGCTTCCAAGCCCCCGTGATAGCTCCTAACGATAGTCCAGTCTTCTGTGTCACGCTCTGCAATTCTCCTTCAAGTCCATCGCATACTACATCCGCCGAGCTACCCTGGTCAACCTGACGGGTCTGGCCGGTTCCTCCAACATCACGGGCGACGACCAAAAGAAGCTCGACGTCATCTCCAATGACCTCTTCATCGAAGCCATGAGGTCCTCTGGCCGCTGCGCCTTGCTCGTATCGGAAGAGGAGGAGGAGATCATCTTCTTCAAGGACGCCACCGGCGCCCGCTATGCCGTCGCCTGCGACCCCATCGACGGCTCCTCCAACCTCGACGCCGGTGTCTCCGTCGGCACCATCTTTGGCATCCACAAGCTGCCCGAGGGCTCCACCGGCACAAAGGAGGACATCCTCAAGCCCGGCTCCGAGCTGCTGGCCGCCGGCTTCACCATGTACGGCGCCTCGACGCAGCTCGTCCTCACCATGAAGGGCGGCACCGTTAACGGCTTCACCCTCGACAACGGCGTCGGCGAGTTCATCCTCACCCACCCGGACATGCGCCTGCCCCAGTCCCGCGCCATCTACTCCGTCAACGAGGGTAACTCGCTCTACTGGGAGGACAGCACCAACAACTACTTCAACTCGTTGAAGACGCCGCAGGAGAACGGCAAGCCCTACAGCGCGCGTTACATTGGTTCCATGGTCGCCGACGCCTACCGTACGTTGCTGTACGGAGGTGTCTTTGCCTACCCGGCGGATAAAAAGAGTCCCAAGGGCAAGCTTCGTATCCTGTACGAGTGCGCGCCCATGGCCTTGGTATTTGAGAATGGTTAGTTGCAGCCTGTTAGACCGATTGAATCACAGCATGCTAACAACATCATCACAGCCGGTGGCCAAGCGGTAGACAGCCAAATGAGGAGAATGCTGGACGTCGTTCCCGAGGGTATTCACGACAGGGCTGGAATCTTCATGGGCAGCTTCGACGAGGTTGAGAAGGTCAAGAAGTTCCACCAGTAAAGTACATTGCTGGGGAAGAACGACTGGTGTCCTCGTGCTACATACCATCTTACACCAAAATGTGGGAGAACACGGCGCATTTCATGATTTACTGAAACCCGGCGGGTGGTTTATTCTTCTTTAATGTGGCGCTTTGGGACAAATGCAATGAACATGAGGATGGCTGGCTACGTGCCAAGAAGGGATTGGATTGAGGATTCCCTGTTGCGAGCTCAAGGATAATTGTCTGGCCGTAGATCGTAACCTTGCGTTGGCCAGGAATAGGATATGCATTGAATTGATTGCACGTTTGAGTCATCTACAGAGTGAAGCTCGCTGACCATTGAGTATATCCCAAATCATGATAGATGCATTGAAGATTATGATGCCCACAGCAGTACCTGCGCACTTAGAAGATCTTGGGGAACAACTTGGGTGTGTTCTTCTTCCACTCCTGGTAGTCCTTGCGGTCACCGTAGCGCTTGTCGTATTTCTTCTCGCTCATGGGCACTCCCGACACCTTGAGGAGAAGGAAGCTGACAAAGGCCGGGCTCACATAGGACATGGCCATCGCAGTAAGTGGCCCGGTGACACCAGACGACAAGCCGAGGGCCAATTGAATGGGTTGTGTCACAAGTACTCCAGCCGACGCAGTCGCGATACCTGTCCAGAGTGACATCTCACCAAAGTAGTTGGGGTATTGGCTACAGAGAGGGTCAGCTTGTGTCTTGTTCTCGCAGCGTCGAAGGGTAGCGTCGCATGCGGTCTTGCAGCACGCGCACCGCTCAGGTGTAAACGCCAGACATACCTAACACTCCACAGACCCTTGGTCATGAACTCCTCGTCGTGGGCCTTTGCGCGCTTCTCGCGCAGCCACTTGCTCTTCTGCCTGTCTGCCGTGATCTCGAATGCGAAGCCAGCGACGTAGACGAACAGGCCAATGGCGTCCGTGATCTTGAAAGCGGGAAGGGAGGCGAAGGCGGCGGCTGGTACGGAGTTCAAAGCGATGACGGGCATGAGACAGAGGGAAACCCAGGTTGCTTGGGCGAACCAGGCGCCTGCAAACTTCGCCGGGGACTTTTTGATCTCGTCGAATCTAGAGTCTTTACCTTCTTCCAATATGCGCTGAAAGAGGTATGATCCGACTGCGGTTCACAATCAGTCAGTTTTTGGCCATCACGCGCGGCTAGAGGAGTGGCATATTACGTCTGACAGCCCAGAACGCGACGGCACCGCTGATGACGACTTGTCTCCAGTTGAGGGCTCCCACGCCACCGGGCTTGGTGAACGCTTCGAGCAGACCAGGGAGCGGTGCTGAACTGGCAACGGCCGAGGAGTATTTGGCACGGAGAGAGGGCAGGTATAAGCTCAGAGCAGTGACGGACAAGTAGGTCAGCGACCCGGAGAAGTCGTAGAAACGTTCATTTTGGGCGACGATTGACGGTACAGCAAAGGCTGCCTGGATCGCATATGCTGCTGAGACGGCGGGGATCAGAGTCCGCAGCAGAGGGTTCTTGAAGTTGGTGAGGTGCAGAAGAGATTGTAGTAGGGACATGATGGGCGATGCTGTTGCGAGGAAACCGCCTGTCTCCCACCACGGTGCAAGATCGGGGACAAGCAACCCTTTATGAGCTACAGAATCGAATTGAGCTTGCTGTAGAGTCAGCCCTATGGCTTTGTATGAAGTCCACTCGGCCGAAGCTCACCCCTGGTGAGACTGGAGTGAATGACGACACGACCTGGCCAAGGAGGGCCCAAGCTCCCTGGACTTCGGTCTTCAGAAAGGTGCGGAATGCCGACATGCCCGTCTGCCGGATGCGGTCGCTCGGTGAGTAGGTCGGTGTTGTCCTCGGTGAGTGGAACACCGACCCCGCACTCACCGACAGATTATCGGGGTCTGAATGACTTTTACCCCACTAAGAGCTGCCCCGCGGTCGGAGGGGCTTCGAAAATGAGTCTATTTCCCAACGTACACTTGCATAACATACTCTTCTGCCAGTACATCTGAGTCAATCGACGAAAGTCAATCAAGCAAGTAACAATGGCCTCCTCCAAGCAAGTTTTCATCGCCATCATCGGTAAGAATTGCTCACCTCTCAAAACAACCTCAAGGCTTTTCTTCCTCCTACTGCACGTGTTAGCAAACTTGGGTTGACCAACCGGGGTGTTACAGGTGCTGGTGGTGTCGGAAAGTGCTTCCTGTCCCAGCTCGAGGCCTTGGCCACTCGCAGACCCTCCCCGAAGCTCAACTTGATCTACATCTCGACTAGCAAGAAGGCCCTGTACGATGCGAAGTACACCCCTACCCCTTTTGCCGGCGCCATCGAGGAACTGTCTCGCGCTTCGCAAGCCCCTCCCCCTCTCCCTCAGCTCGCCGACTACCTTGCCGCCGCCCCGGCCAAGGTTGTCTTAGTCGACAACACCAGCTCCCAGGATGTCGCCGACGCATACCCCGTCTTCCTCGGCAAGGGAATCAGCATCGTGACCCCGAACAAGAAGGCCTTCTCTGGCTCTTATAAGCTGTGGCAGGATATCTTCAACGCGGCCTCGACCTCCGGCGCCAAGGTCTACCACGAATCTTCCGTCGGCGCGGGTCTGCCCGTCATCTCGACCCTCAAGGACCTCGTCGACACGGGTGACCGCGTCACCAAGATTGAGGGTGTCTTCAGCGGCACCATGTCCTTTCTCTTCAACTCTTTCGCTCCGACATCGGGCGCCGGCGGCAAGTGGTCTGCCGAGGTGGCCAAGGCCAAGGAGCTGGGCTACACGGAGCCCGACCCGAGAGACGACCTCAACGGCCTCGACGTCGCCCGCAAGCTCACCATTCTCGCCAGACTGGCAGGACTCCCCGTCGAATCGCCCACCTCGTTCCCCGTCCAGAGCTTGATTCCTAAAGAGCTCGAGTCGTGCTCGAGTGGAGACGAGTTCCTTCAGAAACTGCCCGAGTTTGACAGTCAAATGGAGGAGACCAAGGCTGCTGCGGAAAAGCAGGGCAAGGTCGTTCGCTTTGTTGGCAGCATCGATGTTGCCAGCAAGCAGGTCAAGGTTGGCCTAGAGCAGTTCGACGCATCTCACCCCATCGCCGCCCTCAAGGGTAGCGACAACATCATCAGCTTCTACACGGAACGTTACGGCAGCAACCCTCTCATCGTCCAGGGTGCAGGTGCCGGTGGCGATGTCACGGCCATGGGTGTTACTGCTGACTTGATCAAGGTATTGGGCCAGATTGCTTAAAGCTCTATGTAGCCTTATGGAATGAAATTCACTTGCCTACCCTGACGCCATGAAATTTCTTGGGATGTCAAATAACAATAGTGATTTCCTACCCGCCTTGCCATACAGCTTTGCAGTCGCCTTAGCATCTTAAACTCGTTTATCTCCCCATCCGCAAAGCCAACTCAACCATGATGATGACTTAGCCGGTGCAGGTGCAGCGACATATTCCTTTTGGAACGAGACATCGGAGCCCGATGACTCGCGACGGTTGCTGAAAGCCGCCAGGTAGCCAACGGTGAAGCTGAAATCACCTGACTGGGTGCCAAAGAAGCTGCGATGGTGTTAACAACAGCCGGGGGATTGTTTCGCAAACAGGCTTGCGTCCTACCTTCGCATCATGAAGCTGATTCTCTTGATGTTGGCAATGTCCAGTGGCTTGGCATCAGGCTTGTCCCTGCCTCTGTAGGTTGCCTTGAACTGCTCCCACGGGATCTTCACTTCGCCCTCCTCGGGAACAAAGTCATACTCCCAGCTGATGGTGCTCTGGTCGCGGCCATCCTCTCTCGGAGGAAGGATTTCATCCTTGATAGTGACTGTGTACTTCTTGGAATCGCTCTTCAAGACTCTGATAGCAAGCCCGTCGTACTGACTCAAGTCTAGGTCAAGTGTGCCGAGTGTCCTCTGCGACGCAAATCCTGCTCCTCCCAGAGCGGTGATGTCCAAGTTGCCGAAGAACTCAGCCTTCTCCGGTGACTCGCAGTGCAAATGGGACTGGCTCTTACCGCCACGTACTCTGTCATCTGAATCGGTCCACAGACTTGAGTCCCAGGGGCTGCACCTGATGGTTAACAATGCAATTTCACACGGGAATCAGAAAACGAGGCCGGATGGTCAGGCATGACCACGAGCAACGCTTGTGAAGCAAACTTGGGCACACTGACTTGTCGCCACCGTAAAGGTAGAGCAATTTCCAATCGGGAGGCATGATGTGCGCTTTGGCCGGTTGGCAAAGCTGTGGCTATATCGGCAGTTGCACTGAGGCGTGGGTTCGGAACAGAACTGATGGCACGAAGATTCGAGCTGGTCAATTGGCAGAAAACGGGCCAAAAACCAGTGACGAATTTCAATTATTTGGCGTTAGGGACGGAATTGGCTCCAAAATAGGGCTGTGTCGTGACCGGTCGACGGTGGACAATAGTCGTCGAAGAGCGCGAAGGATCATGACGACCTCATCTGAGCGTTCGCGAGGCTGGTGAGCTCCCACATAAATCCTGGCCAATAGGATGAGTGGGCAGAGGCGTGCAGCATGGCCCCACCAGAATGGGTCCTGGTAGCTATTGTGGCTCAGCAATCTAGTTACCTAAGCTCCCACAGACGTCCTGAATTGTGGCTGTACAACGGCTGTGATGTTCATCCTCCCTCCTTCACATCACAGCGCATACCTTAGTTCAAATAAAGCACCAGTGCCTCCCTATTTACTTCTAATTGCTGCCTAGGATCGATTGAATCCATATGGGTTCGGCTCCGTAATTGGCAAAAGGACGTACATAGTCGTCCTTGGAGGTGGGAGTGGCATCTCGATCGCTGTGTCATTGTCTCAAATTACCCCGAAGCACTACGAAGCTAAGCCTATGCATTTGGAAAAAGGCGGTTTGTCAGAACGTTTGAATCAAGACTCAGACTGTGGAGATCATCACGGCCTGTTCCGCCAAGGAGCCGAGAAGGAAGGCCGAGAAACGCTAGGGCAAATGGTGTCAATCTTCGAGCCAGCCAATTGACAGGATTGCTTACCCGTTGGAGATGGTTGAACGGGTTTTGCTTCACGGCTAAGAACGGTTTTACACGCTATGTCACGCGAGAAGGTTAACTTTAGAATGCAATTGAAACTTCACTACATAGACGATGGTTTGCTGAAGTTGAAATGGTGCGGCTCAGCGCGAGCGACACCGAGGGGCGAGCTGGGCGAGGTCGCGAAGGCGAGCGCGAAACTCAAGTGTAAAATGCAATGACGAATGAGATCAATCTTAGGTTGAGCCACAAGGCCCTCAGTTTGTCTGCGTGTGTTGTGTCAATGTTCCAAAGGCAGCTTTAGCCTCAAGACGGCACGCCGGGCTCAAGCTCATATGTCCTTGAGAGCCTAGCGTGGGCTAAACTCGAAAATAGCTGAGGCTTAACTTAATGCTCGCCTCGACGGATTCGGATGAGCGACACCACTTTCTCATCGTCTTAATTTTCACGATTCATCGCCTCGGTGCGGGGCGTTACGATGTCTGTTTGGGATGATCCGGCTCGCATTTGACTTGGTAGACACGACCAGGTAAGGCAACGTAAGGGGTGTTCCTTGTTGCTGATGGATATTGACATTGATGGTTGTGGGGAGAGCTGCACCTGAGTGGTGTGGTGTATGTTCATCACTAATCACTAACCATTTTCTTCTCTGTATTCTGCAGCTCCCCGACCACCCCTAATGTTGTAAGCAGATCCCAAGAGCTTGTCTTGATTGCGCCCTTGGAGAAGGCATGAAATGACCGTGGACGGATGTTGTTTTAGCGCAGTGACGGGATTATGGGGACGGGCGTTCGAGCTGACGGGGGCCGGTCTTGTGCCCCCGTCTTCTGCCGGATCGGCCCCGAGTGTGTAACCAGGAAGATGGCGGTTCTAAAGACTCGTGACTTAGTAAGACGGGGAGGCGGGCAAGGCCTTTTGACGGCCTAATATGGTTCATGGCTGAAGCCGACTGAGACGGGATGACGACGGTTCCAGATCTCCCCGATGAGTTTTGAGACGAAGTAAAGGGACAAAATCGGGTTGAATATTGGAGTAGGCTGGAGGTCTAGAACGTGCCTATTCAGTCGCATGATTTATCCACTAGTCAACAGTTCATCAAGTATACAACAAACACACTCCAAGTATTTGTCTACTCTTTTCAAGGAACCTTGATCCAAGACTTGGGACTTGGCTGCGCAGACGTGGTTGAATATGGTTGAGCATTGTATCGATGGAAGAAACTTTGGGGTAATGCCTTCTGTTGTTGAACGGCCCCTAACTCCGTCCGATCTTATTCCGGCCCCGGTCCCGATTCCGTTTCCACCTACGGAGTACAGAAGGAAAGCCTGCACATCCCACCGTTCTTCCATTTGTCGGATGATCCTTTGGGACCACTGGAGCCTAAAGGTAAGTACCGGAAAATGTTCAATCTGAGTTATGGATATTTCGGCAGCCATCATCATAGCGACGAATTGCAAGAGTCTACTCCGTAACTTCGGCACCTTTCAAAATCTCGCCGACATATGCAACCTGTCGTACCAGCCTAGGCCGTGCGCAGCGTCACGGTTCACAGTTACTAGTAATAGCGCTACCTGTTTTTGGTTCGAAGAGAGGGAGAGGGAGAGAGAGAGAGAGGGCAGAGACATAAGATGAGGTGGTGGGAAAGTGTTTTGTTCCTCCAAAGGCCGCGACTCTATTTAAAGGACACGCGAAAGTGAGACCTCTAGCGGCATTATTATGCACATTTGCCGGCACTGCGTACCTTAGGTACATGGCATTATTACAGAACAACTCCTATCATGCTGATGGGTTGTACAACTCAGAAGAATATCTCGCGACTTCCAGACTAACGCGAGTACCATGGATTGTTGTCCGGTGAAAGTGAACTGTCCCCGCCCCATCTCGGCCCACAGATTAACTTCCCTATCCTGAGATGCTCGCACTTCGGATGGAATCCTTACTAAGAAGAGGAGGCTCTACTATCGCACGACTTGACACGGCAGTGATGGCACGGGTTGGCAGAAAGCAGTCGGGGCTTAACTCCGGAAGACAAGCTCGCACACGGCACACGCCCCCCCGGGATCTCTCTCTCCCGTCTCTTTCACGGCCACCCTCGAGCCTCTCTGTCTCCTTATCCCGCACTCCCCTCCCACTCGGCTGTCTTCCTCCTCCCTCCAAAAAGATGGCGTTCTGCCGCCCTCGGCGACTTTCCGGCGACTTCCCCCAGTTGAACAACATCCGTAGGCGTTCGGATACAAGACTGGTAGTAGAAACTAGCCCAAAAGTTGCTAAGCTTTTGGAGACTGGCCGTGGTAAAGTTTAGAAACGCCTCCCATAAGTTCCCCAATCTCTTGTAGTCAATCAGTGCCAAGGGGAGCATGGCCTCATCAACAATCTTTACCCCAGACTGACTGAACCGACCGACCGTTTGGGCTCCCCCAATTACACCCCACACCCCCTACTCCTCCTCTTCGACCGACGTTCCAGGGTTTCGCGGCAAAGCGCCTCCAATACGTGCAGGTCAGTTCCCCTTCTGCGTCTACGTTCGAATGCTGTGTCACCAAACCGAACTCGCGGCCGTCCCCCCTTGGCAAACCGGTAAGGATGAAAGTCGTTGGTGACACATCATGCGGTCGCCGGCAACTCTTGCACGCGCTATCAGTCAGTCTTGCTTCTCTCCCCTCCCCTCTTCTCCTAATGCTTGGTCCTTTTTCTGCGCTTGCGGGAGGGGGGGGGGGGTGACAAGAGCAGTACGCAACCTGACAGCCGACTCGAATCCTCCCTGTGTCACCTTGGCCCAGAGCCCGAGTGATAACCCTGGGGCGGGTCGGCCTCTCTCTCTTTGTACGACAATGGCCATGCTTCCCTAATCGAGAAATAAACGCAGCTCGCAGCAGTAGGGAAGGGTGACAAGCGAAGCGGTTCAAATCCCGTACTTCCCTTGGGCCATCCGAATGCCATCCCCGGACCGTCCGCCCAACCATCATCGACCCATGAAGGCGTTGATCCCATGCCATGCCACACCTTGCGAATGCCCTGCAACAGCAGCCAAAGTTCCCTTTTGACATGATGTATTGAGACCTTCTCGACGCCCGGCTCTGCCCTGCCGCCGTGTACGAATTATCCGTATCGTCTTCGTAATATCCGTCCAGACACCCATTTCATGCGCTTGACACGCCGTATTCCCGCTCCATTTGTCATGTGTAAGAACTCTCCTCTCATGCTCCTCATAGAAGGGGGCAAGTAAAAGGCGGCGGCAGGCTGTTCGGACTTTGCCGTGTAAGGCATGCTTCTGAAAGCGCCCTTCCACCCTCCCCTTCTTCCTATCCCGACCCAATGTACCCTATATGAGTTATCTACAGACAATCCTCAGAAAGTGCTATCTTTTGGGACTTTTGGCTGAAGGCCACGACTACCAAAGCCGTTCCACCGCCACGGCGTCCGGCCCCAAGACACGTAAAGGCATATGACGAAGATTCACAAGATCCGACCGGGCTACGGGCGAACATCCGCCCGTCGGGAATTTGTCCAAGGCACAGATTCCCTCTTATTCCGCGAAATCACGTGGGTATTTATTCTACCAGGCTGCACTGGTTTCTACGTTGTTTGCTCGTGAATCTTCCTGATGTCTTCGTAATCTTGTTTCAGGTACTTTTGGGGAGCCTTGTTGTGCGTTATGTTGCGCGTTATGTTGAAGAAAACGGAGGGACGATAGGTATTCTCGCGTATATGCTTTCCGCCCCTCGTTCCCCCCATTCCGCTCTCTCCAGTTGTCTTGGTCTCTGATCCCTGTCGAGTACTCGCTTGCGGCAGAGGCTCATTCGTGGGTGGTACCGCAACATCGTTCATCTCTAGTGTGCTGCTTTGCTCAGGATTGCTGGAATCCCGGTCTTTCCATTTATCGACAATCACCGTCTTCTTCAGAAGTGAGGTATCATGGAAACAATTCCTCCCACAGTTCGGTAAAAATCCTGAAGCATGGTGTCTAAGTTCCTGTCTGCCTCTTCCCCCATGGACGTGTCTTAGTCTCTACGCATGCTACGAATAACCCAGCACCACCCTCATCCTCAACCCCAAAAGGTCTGCTCCTCAAAGTGCTTTGTCAGCTGCCTTGACCTTGGCCAAGACTTGTAGTTTGTATCTCGAGTCTCGAGCTTTGTCCCGAGTCCACACGAATACTAGGAGTTAAGAAACTTTAAGCTATTTTCTCCGCACCCGCCCTCGGCCAGACTGATGTTTAACTCCGCCTTCCCTGCACGCTTCGTATAATCCTACGATACGTATAGTCGTCCACGGCGGGCTGGAACTTGCTGTTTCTCGTTACCAGGCTGTCCCGTCCTATTGCTGCCGCCCTTTCGGCCCCCATACCAACGACCATCTCGTCATCGGACACCTTTCCAAGCACGAACACCTCACAACAGTCAAGGCGGATGCTCCACTCATGTGATTGATATCGTGTTACTTTTTGAGGTTGCTCTCTATAGTAGTACAAAGAATGTTTGGGACAATCTCGTCTTTTAAATTTTGGACTGCCGTATCAAACCTCGTAACAAGACGACCCTCGATGTGATCAGTCTGCCCAAAGTGAAACGCCGTCGCCTATTCCCAGTCATATCTCCGTGAGGTCGAGCGCTTCGACCAATACATGCGATCCGTACGCCCCCGAACTCCTGGCCAAAGCCACGCTGAACATGTGCAAAAGGAAAAAAAGGGGGGTCGTGGATGAAAAAGAACCAAGTGGTGATGGAAACCCAAATTGTGGTCGCCAGAAATGCTACGCTCCGATAGACAGGGATGTTGCATATTCGTTTTTCCTCCTCCTTCGCGCTGCGCTCTCTATTGCTGGATCATGCCAGGAGATCCCGGCATGGAGAGTGGTGTTGTGGGATACTCGTAGCCGGCGTCGGAACAGTTGGCCGAGTGGTCAAACGAGTGTGAGAGCGGAGGAGTCTGCTCATCAACCCATCAGCATCATGTATCGCGGGAAGGCGGTTGTCGCATATAACTCACATGAGGGTTCGTGGGGTCGTAGGAGTTTTGCGCGTTCATGTCCATGCTGGGCATGTACGCGTAGTTCATGTAGGGAGAAAGACCGTCGTCGCTGTGGTACGATTCGCGCTTGATGGCGTCTTGGAAGTGGTTCATGGGCGGTAGCGTGACCGGTACCGTTGCGGCGAGATATGTGGGATACTCGGCGGCAGACATGGGGTACGGTTGTGTGGTGTATGCGGGAGCCATGATCATCTCTTCAGCCGGGGGGTAGGTTGAGTATGTGAGGAACGGAGGAGTGATGGATCTCCCGCGGTCGTCCTCGTAGTGCTGTTGTGCGAAGAAGACCTCGTCGTCGTTGTTCATAGGAGGAGTGAATTGGCCCTGGTTCATGGTCTTTGTTGGTGGGGGCGTCTTTTGTGTCTTGCCCGCCGCTTTGCTTTTGGTGCTCTTGGTTGCCGCGGGCTTCTCGGTGGGGGATGTGCCTTCCTGGCCAGCGCGTCTCTCGAGGTCCTCAAGGCGTCTCTTGAGCTTCTTGCCTGTAAGTCGGTGTTAGTATTTGCGTGCTGGTATCGTTGGGTGGCTATGACTTTGACGTACGGTAGTTGCGCTGGGCAATGCGGTTCTGGATCCTCCTGCGCTCAGCGAGGTCGGAGATCTTGGTCCAGTCTTCATCAGGGTTGGCGGAGCTGCTGAAGGCGCTGCTGGTTCCGTGTCCAGAGTATGCTCTGGGAGCGGGAGCTGTTGCCGGGTAGGCGTATTGGTGATGTTGGGACATGGTGAACATTGACATTGTGAGCGGGCTGTGGTGTTGTCGCGCTTCTTGGTGTAAGAGGATTATGGGGGGGATGTTGGTTCAAGATGTAGAAGAGGAAGCTTGGTGATAGTTGACAAGTCGCAACTTATATCAAGTCTAGATTGTTGGAAGTCTGGATGATGAGGCAAGATGTGGCAGAGGAAGGGGAGAGCAAGCTATTAAATAAAAAGTAGCCCAAAGGCTTCACAGGAGCTCAGCCCGAACCGCCCAGCAAGCCGGGAGCAATGACATGGCTGGCAGCAACGACAGGGCTGGCGGCGTGAGTGCGAAGGACCACCAAGTACAAGCAGGGGTGCCTCGCAGGGCGTGGAGTTGTAACTATGTAGATAGGTTCCACATAGCCTGGCGACCCTACACTAGTACAAGGTATCGCAGCAAGAGAGACGTGCAAGCAGATGAAGGGTATTCGTACAGGTACCGTGCCTTACGCCAGAAGACGAGGAGGGGAGGCAGGGGGAGGGCGTGCGGCTGTGTGGAAGGGGGGTGTGATGTGGTGTGGGTGAAGTGAGGAAGCCTACGAATTACCCATCTCAGGCAAGGTAGGATACCACGATGCCTAGGGATGGAGATGGGGGCGCATGGGAAGGAATAAGGAGGGGGGGAGGGGCAAGAGAGCGAGGAAGAAACAGACCTAGACATAGAGACAGAGAGAGAGAGAGAGAGAGAGAGAGAGAGAGGAGAGGGTTGAGGATACGGGCGTGTTAATAGTAAAGTGAAAGGGGGTGTGGGGGGGGGGGGGTGAAGGGACCATAGGGCAGAGATAGAGCGAGAGAGAGAGAGAGAGAGAGAGAGTGTGTGTGTGTGAAAGAGAGAGAGAGAACGGCAGCAGTCCGCAGACACAAGAGACAAGTGGGTGGTCGAGAAGGTGCCTGATGACCTTTTGGTTTAAACGGAGCAAGCCAAGAGCAACGCCTCGTTCCCCTCTCCGTTTACAGATACTGGGCGCCTCAGTTTCAACGGGAGCTCTTTACGACGGGACGGCTTGGGAGAGAGGTGAGTGTATGCGGTAGGCTGTAGGCTGGCACCAGCACACCAGCACAGGAGAGATGGGCGCACCGGTAAGGGATCAGCTGGGCTGGGCCGCAGCAAGGAGATTTGACGGAGCTGGAAGAGGCCAAACACACACAGATTGACGGCCAGGCTGCAGTCCGGTAGGCGATGAAAGGCGGCAGCACACACACATGCACACTGGACGGATGCTGCGCTGCACTGCATCTAGGCCGGTGGAGGACAAGGTTGGACTCGGAGAGTGTCCAGGCTGGGCGGGGGGAAAGCATGAAGGAGACAGAGAGAGAGAGTGAAAAGAGGAGATGAAGATGGCAATACTCGGTAATGGATGGAGTAGTCTGTTGCTGTGTTGCAGGGGTCGGGTCCGACAGTGGTGTTGTGTTTGAGTGTCATTTTCAGTCATTCTCATTCTCAAAGACATGGAAGAGTGGAAGAGTGGAAGAGTATCCGTCAGGTAAGTTGAACAGAGACGGCGGTGGAGGTACGTACCTTGCATCTCCATCTCGCACTTTCTTTGATGGCTCCACCCGACCGGGTCGAGAGAAGCTGTGAGTGCACCGCGACTGTCGTTCAAGGGTTCGCGATAAGTTTTGAGTCTCCACGTCGAGGGGAGACACAGACTCACACCAAAGAGTACATAGTATGTATCTTTTGGAGTACGTACCATTGCTCATTGGGGACAAGGGAAGGGTGGCACTGGCTCTGACGCTGGTGGCCCGGTACGGAGAACCTACGGATACGCTACGTACTGTGTAGGCACCTTACCTACCTTGCTACCTACGAGGGCCCAGGGGGTGGAGAGTCCTACGACCGGGGGAGGAAAGCAACGCCCATCAACCGCAACTTCCTCACGACTCCATCCAGACTACCTACTGTGTATCCGTACTCCGTACAATGGAATACTCAGCGCGGGGGCAGGGGCACTCGCCTTTGGTAGGTATCCGTAGGTGGCTGGACCTCCAAGGAAGGCGCTGCTCCTCGGGGTTTAAACTGCGGCAGCGGCTGCGGCAGCGGCAGCGCCAACCCGACGGCACCACCAAGCCCCGGGGACTCTTACTTTACGGATACCTTCCTTCCCTTACGAATGCCTCGAATCATCCGACCTTACCTACCTTACTTACCTAAGGCAAAGCAACATTGGTACTTGTCCACTCCTGCTCGCTAGATAATCCAAATCATCCACCTCATATACCAATGACTGCATCACTTGTACGACGAACGCAAAAGGGTTTGGTGTCCATCAATCCCTACGACATCATCTCCATTTCGACGAGGGGACCTAGACAATCGCTGGCGCCTAGCCACTCCTCATCATATGGCATCCTCGGAAACACCCCCGGATGTACTCTATCAAGTTCAGAATTAGAAAACCCCTTCGGGAAGCCAATTTTGTCTACCAATCTTGGGAGAGGCATTTGGGTATTGTTAGAACCCGACAGCACCACCATGATATATCGAGATGCTCAATAATAATAGTAGATAGGCCATTCAACATCGTCCGTGGGACTAAGTCGACTTGGAGGGCTAATACCTTGGTTGGTGGCAGCACGCGGCACAGCAGAAGCATTCTCATTGGCTCTACGGTCACTAGCCTGGGCTAATTTTGCCCACTTGCATTCGTCTCCTTCTATCAATACCTGCGAAATGCTACCTCGAGATGCCATCTCGAATCAAGCGCGTCAAGTCAAAGGCAGTCTGGGTTTACCCGTCTTATTTTGGTATCCATTGTGCATCAATCAATCCATCCTTCATCTTGAAGCTCCAGGCTGGCCAGACTTCGGGTTCATGGATGACGATGGACCAGGTGACAACTGTCGGACTTCCCGCGTCAGTCGGGTCGCCAACAAATCGAATGAGCAATTCGCTCGGTTCACATTGGATGACATAGCGTCAAGGTTTCGCTCCTTTGAGCCAGCTGTCGTGCTTTGTAAGTTGCTCTCGATATATCTCATATGCAGGAAGTTAGGAATAACCTCGTGGACGCCTTGCTCTGCTTCAATGCTTCGACAATAGTCCTAGATTTCTAGGTAGCCAGCCTTTGAGGAAACCAACCTACCATCGAGGACTCACAGCGCCCCACCCACGAAGAACGTACTCACGTACGGAGTACACCCGTACCTACAGTCCTGTACTGGTACCAAGGATCGCATCCCCTGCCAACTTCTGGTGTTACACAAGAAAGGACAGGGCAGGGAGTTCGTACGGATATTGGCGCAGACAGGCTTTATCCCATCCGTATGTGCTACGGACACGGATACAGAGCGACAATAAACACCTTACTCCGTACCTTATGTCCGTCCCGTAGGGCTGCACGCACGCACGCGCAGAGAGATCCCGTTTCTCTCGCCGCCTCCCCCTCGCGCTCATCCTTTGCTCGGCGCCTCTCTCGTTGAAGGATCTGCCAGCGCAGAAGCACCTTGGGGTCCTTGGGGCCCTCGGGGGGGGGGGGGGGTGTTTGGGAAATGGTAAACGGCAGAATGCACAGTTCAGTCCGCGCCGTTCGTCGCCAACACCCGCCTATTCGTATCTAGTCATGCCATGTCAAGCAACAGAAAGGCAGCGCCGCCCTGGCTCCTGGAATTACCTCAGTCTACAGAGAGTACCTTGTCAGCTAAGGTAATTGGTATGCGCTGTTGCGGCAGAATCGCCCTTACCCCGACGCGGGAACTGCTGCCCCATTTGGGGGCCGCCGTTCAGATCCAAGCTTTCGCCTGGCGTTCTGTAGGGCGGCCGATCCCTCCACCAGTCACCACCGCCCACTTGGTGGTGAGCTGTGGCCTTTGGGCCCATTCCAGGCCGCCGTCGCCCAGAATCCATACGCGGCAAGGTACACCTTAAGGTGAAAGTAAGGTACGTAGCGCAGTAGCTAATCTGTAGCAACTTGGGGTTTTTGGGGGGTTCAAAACCACTGCTCCCCAAGCTACCTAGCTCAGCCCGCACACAAGGCCTAGCTTCTCCCAAAGTTCCTCACATAGGGCTAAGATGCATCGTCTTAAACCACCAAAACACTCACACACGCACACACACCTTGAGTTTTGTGGCGGCTTCTCTCTGCCGCGCCATAACGTCCCTCCCGAGATGGAATCGGGTAGGATTCTGTACCTATGCGGCTATGCCTCACACCTTACCTGGCCTTCATCATTGGAACCATCGATGCCACTAGAGACACAGTAAACCATCTGGTAAGTCTCCGCGCCCTGACACCTTAAACTACGCCTATACGGACCAATGTTTGACAAGAACTCACAATGGCATTTCCCGGGCCCAGTGACGAGTGTTTCGTCCTACCTCGGCCAGTGGCTGGTCATCGTTCACTAGCAAAAGAACATGCCGCTGCCGTGGATGAAGGCCATGGCTCCGTGGCGAGCTCTCAATATTCTGATACAGAGGCACCCCTTGTCAATTCAAGGTGTGCTTGGCAGATCTAGATGCTCCACGTCAATTACCCCCCACCCCCTCCCCGGACAACGACCGAAATCTTCTCTTGGGGGTTAAGATATAGTCTCCGACCCAAACAACGGACGAGCTCTATTGCTCGTGTAGTTGAAGTGTGGTTAGATTGGCTTCTCTTGCGCGGGCGCGCGCACTCGCGCAGAATGAGTCCCGAACGGGAGATGGCTAACCAAAGGCGTACCATGCAATAGAGTTGACACTGGCGGCATTTGCTGGGTTCGAAGGATCATCGGCAACGACCCTGCGCCTCACAGGTGTACCGTCCTAGTGGAGGCTCGAAAAGGGCGAGCGCAGATCCGCATGGACGTTGACGGTCGAGCACTGCTGTCTGCTGCTCCCATTGACATAATACGTCCCGAGAGGCGCGGGCTAGTTGGTTGGCACGGCTGGTTGGTAATCCGAATGAGGTCGTGACCAGGTCCGTGGGCAAGCAGTGTGCCCGGGAAGATGCTGTCAGAAGGTCGGACGGTGCAGTGGCTATTTCTTCAGGCTAGCACCGTTTCCGTGGACAACAAATTGACGACGTCTTGGTACTGACGATATCGGAAAGAGGGGAGATGAGGATGATGGCATCCACCTTGGCCTCGAACCCTAAAGATCAAGTCCCAAGTCTAGCTGCGGATGGTCAAGGCAGAGCCGGTGGGATTGGGAGTCTTGGACAGTAGAAGCATGGATCAACCCATGGCACGGAAACTCTTTCGAAGTGACTCCATCTACGGATACAGCTTTCGTCTGGACTCCCAGTTTGTTCGTTTATCCGTACACCAGCAGACATTTTCGCAGGTTCGTTCATCGTGGACGCGTATGATGCGAAGACCCCGCTTGCGATGGGGCCGGACACAGCACGATATCGGGAAACCCTTGGCGAATCTCGAAAGGGTTCCCGAATTAATCACAGTCAATCCCGCAATCTCGCGCCTGTAATGTTGAGCCGGAGCGGGAGCTAGGTGTTCGCAGACAGGGCCATTGCCTGGAAAAGTTGATTGAAGCATCCGTGGCCAGCCGGCAATAAGGACGGGACAAAAGTGGGTCGATCCCGGGATGAAGCGGAGCGACGCTAGTCCCAAGATGTAGCTTCGTAAGACGGGCCAATCCCGAAGCTCCAAAGCCCCTGGTTTTTAGCCTCTTTCCGCAGGCCAAGCTTTGCAGACCCTACGGAGTATGAGCCTGTGTAAGTACCTAGGTATCCCGTGGAGACGGGAGGTGAGTGTTCCCAAAACACGGGTCAGTGCACTAAACTTTTCTGATGATTTCCAACGCAGATGGGTGATGCTTTGGGGTCCAGGATCCTTTTTTCTTTTTTTCTTTTTTTCTGCTCTTCTCAATCTTGAGGTTCCACGGACCACCGACTACGGTTGCGGTGCTAATGCTAGGCGGCAGGTGCTCAATGCCAGATGCTGGGTCTACGGAGTACTGGCCGGGTGTGTCCAACCCAAAGGGAGGGGGACTCAGACTTGGGATACACTAGCTGGACCACTCTACCCCTAACCTTGCCTTGGCTATATTAAACACTGAAGCGTGTGGTCCAACCAGCATCAAGAGAATTCGATTGCCTAGAGGCGAGTGGGGGAGTCTCGTGGCCGAGCTTGGTCATTAACGAACGGAGCAGCCAGTGAGAGCCCGTCGTTGATCTTTTTTCTTCGCTACGCAGTGCTGTGCTGTGGTACGGATATTTCTCATCTTGCGCCCGCCAAGAGGCGCAGGCAGGGTGGAGAATCCATGGGATTTCTTCCATTCGATCTTCCCATGTGAGTTGACTGGAGAAAGAGTCCTACCCAGCCCCAGTCCCGGACCCGACTCCAGAGACCAGGGAACCTTCAACCCCATACTGTGGTCTAGTGTAGTGTAAAACCAAGGGTGCTCTCTCTCCCCTGCCGAGACGTCATCACCAAAGAGGTAAAAAGGATTCAAGGACGGGACACACGGTACACCCCAAGGCCCAAGGGGACAGCCCACCACCCAACCCCAAGTCTCTCCAGCCTAGAGGCGGGACGAGGCTATTCCGGCTACCAAGCCACAGGGCGAGGTGCGCCAGCGCCGTTTTGGCGGTGTCCCGCCCGCAAGGCACACACGGCAAATCGTCACGTCTTTCCTGCATCCTTACCCGTGTCAACGTCTTACCGCTGACTTACGTTCTGGCGGTTGGTCTATTTGACGTGTGTGGACAAGAGGTGACTCGTATCACGGAACACTGAATGCGCGTACTTGGCACGATTTGTTGATATCTTGCTATTTGCAAACAACAAATTCGGATATGGCATTATCAAATCGCCATGGGAGACCTGGATGGACCACGTCCGGAGTTTCCATGGATCCCTGCCTGTAGATAGGTGTGTGTGTGTGTGTGAAGATATACTACGTATTGAGCATCCGAACTTCAACATCGTTCATTGCAAGGATACTTGGATCCAAGAAAGCGGTCGAGACACAGATTGATCCGTGCAGACGGGAATAAGATAGAGTGATGTGTCGTGAAAGAGACTGGTGAGATTGGGGCCACGTCTTGCTCCGGCTATCGTTGGCGAATTCCGGTAATTCGTACGAATTTCTTTTTGATCATCATCATCATCACCATCACCTTGGTCGTCCTAAATCCTACCCCCTCGGTCTGGATCCTCGACATCGCGAATCCTTCAGAGCGGAACCAGTCACGAATAGTCGATACAGGAGGCCAAAATGGACAAGGTGTCGAAACAATCCTGGACGCTG
Source organism: Colletotrichum costaricense (assembly GCF_030867565.1). Taxonomy (NCBI): domain Eukaryota; kingdom Fungi; phylum Ascomycota; class Sordariomycetes; order Glomerellales; family Glomerellaceae; genus Colletotrichum; species Colletotrichum costaricense. The sequence goes on from NW_026848238.1 coordinate 1,550,288, forward strand.
GAAAGGGCGCAAGGTGCTTTAGGTCGGCCGACAGCCGCGCTGTTCTGGTGTGTGTAACTATGAATTATCAATCTCGAGACAGGGCCTTCCCCTTCCCCCATGTTGACTTGCAACTGCAACGTGCGCTTCATCTGCTTGTTTGGGACGCTCGTTCTCGGCCCCCAACCAGCGATGGTGACTCTAGGCTCTGGCTCTCTGTAGTCTGTAGGCGTAGGTGTGTGTCTACTGGTGACTGGGTAATTAGGGGTGGTATGTAGACTAGGAAGAGGTACTTCTGAGAACTACGCCGTACGCCTACCTTAGGGTAGTGCGGTCTACCCTTCCCGTGCCTCTCCAAGGACCCCAAAGTCTGCCAGGAGGGGGCCAAATGACGAAGGCTTCCACGTGCTTTGTAAGACGTCTATTTTTGCAAAGTCGATTAGCAAGACGATGCCTGCCCTCCTATTCGTCCGTACTTGCTTGCAGTCACACAACAAAGTACCTGCCTTGCCCCCCCCCCCCCCAAAAAACCTCCGCATATTCTTCCATCTACCTCAGCCGTGGATGCGCGGATACAACCTTCACCTGCGCTCCTTCGGACGAAGTGACCCATCCCATCGTGCACAGTAAACTGGGAATGTATCCGTACTTCGTACCCATCTAACCCTTCTGTCCTAACCCCGTCCCCGACCCCGACCGGCCCCCTTCCCAAGAATCACCACACCTTCAAACATCCTTCTCTCGCTCTCTCTTCGCTGGACCTGTATCGTACGGTAACCTATACCATAACCCCGTCCATGGAAACCATCGACGCCCGCAATACCTACCCTACCACCCAACCCCTGTCTACGCCGGCCAGCCGGCTCCATCGCCAAAACACCCCTTGTCCCTGGATCTTCGTCGCAGCCTGGGCAAGCCGCAAGGTCGAAAGCTCGCAATGGGTGGGGACCTCGGACTTGGGTTCCACAGGAGAGGGTACGAATAGGCACCCAACAAAACGTGTATTTTCTCTACGGAGTATCTGTAATTGCTGTACAGCTCCAACAGGGCTGCATTTCCCATCGCTTGATGCTATTGCAGGGACGCGCCGTTAAGGCCGTCGGGTTCAGACATCATCAAGCGCACACCTGACCTGACCTGACCTGACCTGGCTTCTAACGACTTATTTACGCGCCAGTAACCACCCCTCCTCTGTCGCACCGAGAACGCCTATAGTATGCCATCACCATCACCATCACAATCTCCATCTCTGAGTGGCCCGCCGTTGCATGACACGTTGACTTGGCGATATCCATCTCCGAAATAAGGTCCCAGAGTGTAACAAGACCTAATTATTTAGCTGCTCACTTTTAGATGCTGCCTGTTATGCGTCGCTGCCGTCCTCTCCAGCCCCGGGCCCAATAAGAAGGATATCACTGGACCGCCAGACGAAGGAGGATCAAATTGATACCCCAGCCACGGTTTATCTTCTCGATGCTATTGCCGAGCTTGTCAGCACTGCACTTCTCCATCTGTACGATGCGATACAACGTAGCTTCCGACTTCGATTTGCAGGGAGGGGCATCACAACGCCGCAAAAAACCGTTGGACGCACTTGTCCACCAAAAAGGCGGGCGCCATCTAGCTCCCTTTAGAGGCCGTTTATCTATCCATCTGCACTTGTCAGCAATCCAACGGCGGCCGGTCCGTCACCCTGTCATGGCAGCGCGGACCAAAGATGCCATGCAGACGTTGTCATCACCTTCGCTCCCAACAGAGCAGAGCTGTCCAAATCGAGAAACACAACGCACCGTGCCATGCCGTCAGACGTGCGCATTGTCTAGGTAGTTGCGCGAGATGATGGCGCAGCACTGTCGGTCATGACGATAATCCAACGTGTCCACGATTCGGTAGTCCTCACATTCTCCTCTTTGGGCAGGAGATCCTATTCCATTTGCGTCGCCTTTGGCTACCTAGATACATGATTGAAGCAGAAGCAGGAGCCAAACTTGCGAGCTGCCTTGTGGTCTGCCTCCAATTTACTCAACTTCAACGACAACATGGTCTCTCCCTCCAATGTAAACCTTGGACGATCAATAAACATCAGTTGCTAACGATTCTTTTCCCATTGATCAATTGAGCCCGGCACTGCGGATAAAGGTTCGTAAAGGTGGCCAAGCTCGAGCCGTAAGGGACCATGGTGTTCTACATGTTATGCCTTCTCCTGAATATCCAGCCCTACGCCATCTAGATTGGCTTCATCCATCCTAGGGGGGGACAGACAGATGGGCGCATAACGACTGCATCCTCCTCCAGCGAACGAACCCCAGCCCACCACACCGAACTCTCGGGCTTGGAGGCTGTAGCGGTGGGCCAGTAGGATTACACTGCTACACGGGCCCCGGCCAGGAAAGGAAAGGGGGCGCTGCGCTGGTCCCCCTCTACAGGCTATCTGTACAGGCTACAAGGCTCTCATCGACATGGGGGTTTACGACGGGTGGGCGATTGAACGATTGGGTACCAGGCCATGTTTCACGAGACGGCTACCTGCTAAGAAATGTGCCAGCTGAAGCTCTGGGGGAAATCTGAAGAGGGGGTGTTTTTTTTAGGTTCTGACGATGTCCACACACAAGGTGAGGGACAGCCTGGTATCCGTACTGGGTAGGTTGCCAAGCCCGAACATTGGGGTTGCTTTGCCAGCAGGGTGCAGAAATGTCGCGGGTGTGGCTGATTGTACTAGCCGTTTTCTTCTTTTACGGGACTTGGCCTCATTGTGGTCAGTATAGGTATACCATCGTCACATGCGTACGGAGAAGGGGTGGCATGCTGGGATGTAACCATTTTTCATCGCATTACTGTGTAAAATGTTGATGGGTCTTGGCCAAGAGAGGGAGGTACGGATAGAGCTACCTTGGCTAAGAATATGGAGATGGAGATGGAGAGAAAGAGAGAGGCAGCATTAGGCTGCCAGATTCGAGGGAGAGCAAGGGTAGGTCTGAGAAGTCCAAGGCAGTCCAGACCGGGCCAAGGTGCGCGATTTCTCCTCCTTCTCCTCATTCTCCTTGGTTGCGCGGTTGCTGAGGCTATTGAACATCCATACGACCATGGGCACGCATACGATATGGGCTGGTTGGAAGTCTTGGAGAGAGATGGGGAGGCAAACAAGGATCGCCGGGATTGGCAGCAGGTACGGTGTTGTCTCCGGAAGGCCGTTGGGTTCGGGGCAACAGCGGGTCATAGCGGGCACATGGAGCGGGCAACACCCACAAGCACAAGCACAGCACAGCACAGGGCACAAGATGGCAGGTGGCAGATTGGCAGATGAGATGGGCAGTTGAGGTACTCCGTAAGGCATGTCGTAGTAGTCCGTAGGAGTCGTCCATTCCCGTCCGCTTCAAAGCTCCGGAGTCGATCGGGGCGCAGGAGAGCCAGGGGGAAAGGGGGACGCCCCGGGGGTCGTGACGGTCGTCAGGGTTCCGAGACCCACAGCAACCGGGGACGAATAGCTGCGACTGGCCGGCTCGCATTTGTTGCGTGGGGCCTCCACTGTCCGGGGTTGGGGTGAAAGGGCAGCGCAGCGTTTCTTTCGTTTCTGCTGCGGGCCATGCAACGCGACCTAACCGTGAACCACAAACCACGAAATCGCCAAACCGCAGGGTGCAATATGGGGACATATGATAGTAACAATCGAGAATGGTTTGGCTCAGAGTCGCAAGGAATTATGCCCTCCTTTTGCCTGCGTTGCTTGCTTTGGTCACCGCAATACACCATTATCGTCATGCCCGGTCGGCCACAAGTCAAATGGAGAGCACACATAGTAGGACGAAGTAATAGTAGCAACACAATCACTGCCCCAATCACAAATTCATCGGATTCCAGAACTGGCATGCAGGAATCAGATACAAGGTTAAGGTAGGCGAACAATGTGGAGATGGCGTGTTTGCTGGCCTCGGTACATATTCGTTGATGCAAAAAAGTTCCTGAAAAAATCACGTCGTTGAAAATCTGGACAGGCATTTTCCAAGGCCATCATACTGCTGCCTGGGAGCGACCGGTGGACGTTTGGTCTTTAGGCTCCGCTTCGCTTGTCATGGCTAAGCAGCAAATCTCCTCGACCCAGCGCCAGTCTCTCGATGTTGGATCATGGGTGAAGTTTCGTTGCGGCGGTGAATCGCGAAAGTGGATTTGGAGGATGGGCTGCCCCCAATTGATTTCTTGATCTGGGCATATTTTGCAGTGCAGGGTGGAGCCCCCTCGTGGAGGCTCAAAGGGTAAAAGGGAAGCTGAGGGTATTCGTACATAGTTCGTACAAAGTTGTGGGTAGAGAGATGCCATCCCATGGATGATTGTGATTAAAGCCCACCGGGAGGAAACCCCATCATAGTGGATGATGTGGAATCCCTAACCCTTGTCAACCAGGACTGAAAGTTTGAACAACCTCAGCGGGAGGAAAAGGGAAGGGATTGCAGTGATACCTGTGCTTTTTCTTGTCTGTCCGTGCTTGGGGTCGCGATGTCACACTCACGATGTCTGCAGATTGCGATTGCCTTGGAATCATGACGGATAATACGCCGCACCCTCGCCTTGTCGGTTCCAAAACCCAGGGTGTTGGGAGTCCCGTCCTGGCCACCAGTTGAAAGCAACAGCCAGAGGGACCCAGGGCAAGGGGTGTGTCGCTATACATCGTTCGAGGTTTGAACCACCACCCCTCCTCCGGGGAAAGGGTTTGCCTATTTTGGTCAAGCGATGTAGCAAGTATCTTTACGTAGTGATCGTTCAAGTGAAGTGGTCCGTGCTTAAGTAATCAATAGATCAGCACTCCCGAGACTCAAGAGAACAAGAAACGAAGCTGTCTGCTCGGCCTGCTGCTAATCTAACCGTAATTATCCCATTCACAACAGGAGTAACAAGGCAAGGGAGCTCTGGAGAACTGCCCATGTCGCGCTATGGACGGCCCAGCGCCCGCGAGAGGATTTAAGAAGCTCCACGATTGGTAATCAGACGACAACGGCCCGGCTGGGGTGCCAAAATGTGCGTACAGCGTAATCGCTGCGTATCCGTGGACCGTAACGTATCTCGCAGACTTGTTAGCTCGTCTCGATGCGGTAACTCGTGGTGTGAGCCAATGGGAATCCTCTCTCAACCGCAAGCCACGACGAACCAGTCGCAGGACCCAGACTCTCAAAGGACCAAAACTTCTGCCTATGTCAATACAACTCCAGCCTCTGAGCACCCTGTCTTTAGTCTACCTTACCTAGACTGTTCACATAGGTATCGGCTCCATACAATCCGGGACAGACGTGGCTTGACAATCGCCTACCATGCTCTGCCCGTACTGGAAATCCAAGTTCCTGCTGTAGCATGTCTGCCACGCCCAGTAGACACCAAAAGTTCCAGTGATGACAAAGTAGTCATCCATTGACCTGGACTTGACCTGCTTGCGGGAACATGGCAACTCCACCAGTCATGTACCTCACTGGTCCGCCATTTCGATGCGCCAGTGAGATGCTTAATTGCCAGATGGATGCCCGTAGGGCTAGCTTCCATAAGCCACTGGGATATCGGGATGACTGTTGGGATAGCTGATTGCTTTCAACTTCGCTTATGATGCGGTGGATGTACCGGTCGCGCCGCAGTCACCCCGAAGATCCGGGCTTATGTGGCCGGCATGCACGGAGGAAAGGGAGCAGCACCCCCGTTCCGTCGAGACAGCTGTAAGGCATAATCGAAGGCGTTTCTGTCCGTACAAGACATGACCTGCGTCCATGTCGTAGACTCAGTCTTTCTAGCGGTGTAGCTATCTAATTGGAATTTCCCAAAGCAGCATGAGACGTGCTGGTCACAGTTGATCTCGTTGACGATGATGCGCAGAGCATACAAGGTCTTTTGTTCGTGCATCAACTTGCTGCAGCATAAGACTCCCGTCGTAGAATCTTGTGCGTGTAGCCTGTAGGTAGGTACTCGATAAGAGGGGGACAAACGGGCGAGACAATGGGGAATCGGGGTCGACCCCGGGCCTGGTGTGGACTGGCAGGGGAGCGAGCTGTCTTAGACTGCATTCGTGATGCTGATGATTCGCTTGGGTTTGCTGTGTTGTCCCGGGGGGTGTGAAACGACAGGTAAAGAGAAGCGAGGGAATGATTCCATGGAACAAACGAAATTGTTACACAACGGGGCCGACGAAGCAGAAGAGTACGGAACAGACTGGTGTAACTCGTACCTACGCGCGCACAGCCGACGCGGAGGGTGGATGACGAGGAAGCAGGGAGGGGAAAAGGCGGAGGAAGCAGGTTACACAGGGCTTGAAGAAGTTCATGGACTGGGGTGAGGCAGATGGGAAATGGGAGCAGGTCCAGGCAAGAGGCGGAGAGACCAGGAGACCATCAGGCGGGGTCAAAGGAGCTTGGGTGCAGACTGCAGATGCCAAGCTTTCGGTGACGCCGCCAGAAAACGAGGGGCCGTAGGGCTGAAGGAATGGCCGTGGGACGTAGTTGATTGGTCTGTTTGCTTCAAGAGCTTGTGTAACCTCAACCTTTCTCGCTTGCTGGTTACCTGCGGTACCTGGTCACCTTGCCTTGCCTGCATGACGGTACGAAGTAAGGTACCTACCTAGGTACCTACCTAGGTACCTACCTAGGTACCTACCTTACTACGGTACGTACACGAATACCCTCATCCTCCCCGCAGGCCCAGGACCTAGGTACTCCAGGAGGCTGTGAATGTGGCACACTGCTGCCAAGGTGAGGGAGGCAGGTATATCGTTCCCCATGGCAAAAAACATATTCAGTACTGCGTAGAGGTATCCGTACTGCAATTTGCCTATCTGAGAGCCGCCCGCTGTTCTGGCACCCTGCCACCTCACGCCTAGCTGTCCGAGCTTCCCCGAGTCCCGCTGCTTCACCCCGTCTCCCGACCAAGGCCTCTTCTAAACTCCGCAAGTACGGATAACTAGACTTTTCCCTAAGCACTGCTATGCATGTCTTCCTGAAGATCTACGGAGTTCCTGGGCATTCATGCGACATATAACCTGTCATCGCTTTCTTGGGCGTATCTTCGGCGGCAACGCCCGCAGCAGCCCTCGGCCGGATTGAGCAACAGCACATGCTTTGTAATCTAGGAACCCGTGGAAGTACACCACCATGGCCACCTCATGCCAGTACATACCTAGGTGCATTGGTGATGATCGACCGAAATGTCCTTCGCGCACAGAGACATCCAAGGTGTTACACATGTAACCACGCATCACACGCGGGTGTCCTCGCCATGAAGGTGTGCATACCCGCAAGCCGCTTGCTGATAAACCTAAGTGTCTAGAGAAGCCAGAGTAAGGGAGCACGCCGTGTCTTGTCGGCTTCTTGCTCATTTACATCTCATCTAACGACGAAAAGGAGAGGCAAGCATGCCTCCAGGGCTAAACAGCAATTGAAACAGTAGTATCCATACGTGCCCTTTGATGGGAATATCAATAAGACGGCGTTTGATCAGACAAGATGTTTGATCCATCCTAGTGACTCGGTGTTTGGATTTACCAGGGGACAAACACCGACGCAGTCGTTGTAACGTCGGGGGCTCCCGGCGCCGGTGGTGGTGGCGCCACAATAGACCACCTGGAAGCATTGGATCATTTGGATGGTACCTAGGTATTCGTAGCCTCGCCTCGCCTGGCCAAGATTCGTGCAGGCAAACACTTTTGATAAGGCATCGTCCCTCTCAACCAATTAATACCGGCCTGTGTCGTCACAATGTGAATCGGCAGAGAGATGAAACGCAACGTTCGCCATGGCTTTTTGGTGTTTTCCCAGGGTTGGCGAGCCTGCCCCAACAGCAATACAACTGCGGCTCAGCGGACGGACGTGAAACAACGATGGGCACAAATGCGAGTGACTGTGAAAGCCTTGTGATCCGCACTCAAGTTCCGGAGTGACGGGTAATAGCAATTGTCAACGCATGCAGAGCTTGTAGTGTAGAGACCATTGGGCAGATGGTGGTCTGGCTTGGCTATCAAAAACATGATAAAAATGGTGCAGGACTCGGAACCCCGATGCGGTTCGTCCGTTCGTGCCTATAAGCTACACGTGGCTGGCCCGTATCTTGAAGAGTCACACCGGGACTAGGCAATGGGTGCCGCTCCGGCGGAGGTAGCCTGAAGTGCTTCTCTAATTCTCAAATCAACTCGTGCCGGCCATCTGCTTGTTCTTCTCCATGTCTGAGTGTATCACTCTATCTCTGCATCCGTCTCGCACCAGGACAGCTGCCGGCAAGACGTGGCTACGAGCTCGTGGCTGTTTCTTCCTGTGCCTTTGGGCGGCTGTGCGGCGAAAGGGGACCCATCATGCCGTTGTCATTTGTCGTTCATGGCCCCCGATCGCAAAGAAAATCGGCCACTAGTGCGGGACGCGCAGGGCCATTGCGCCGGTACTGTAATTGGGGTTTAGGTGCGTATGGGTATCGATGAATGCAATCGCGTCCTAATCTGTATCCATGTCTGTCAAGACAGTCGGGCAAGGCATCTGCGTACGGGTATCCGTATGTTAGTGCGATATGACCAATCGCGTGTATCGTCTTGTCTGCGCGTGCAACGTCGTCGAGCGGCCGCCTCTCATGGAGTCATGGGCAACAAAAGATCTAGGCAGTCAGTGATGGCCGGTGACACAAGGGCAGGGAGAACATGACGATGGACCCCAGCACGTTGTAGCCGTATGGGCGGGCATCCACTGATCCAGACAACTGCTGATACCTATTGACTGACTGCATGGCCCAATTTGTAATAAAGTGAGCTTCAACGGCGTACCGAGAAAGGACATTGATGGCACCATCATACCTATGCCACCGGGCATACGTAGGCAATTTGTAAGTAGGGCAAGGCACGGCAAGGCACGGCAAGGCAAGGCAAGATACAATGGCGAGAATGAGTTGTATCCGTAATCCGTGAGGTGTGATGTAGTATAGAGCCGAGTTTGTACGAAATGACGAGGTATGGAATATGAGGCCATGGTGAGGAACCTCAGGTACGACTGCAGAGGGGGGGGTTGGGTTCAACTCGCTGTGTCCGGACAAACGGCATGTTAGCCAATTAGGTCGCGGCAATCTTTTCCCCCATCCGAAATTTGACGAGGACGAGCCACCGCCAATTCCCGCCAGATTTTGGTGTGCCTCGTCGAGCTTTGGTGGTGAAAAGGCGGAAGACTGGGGTCTGGACTGCAATGAGCTAAGGTACAGAAAAGGACTGGACGTAACGACCCCTGCACTATTCTGTCTCTCACTTTCCGGACGAAGTACGGATCCAATACGTACTTACCTTCCATTGCTTCTCCGCTCCACCTCACACCCACCCGCACCCGCTCTGCACCTCACCTGCACCGTGCGCTACCTGACCTGCAACTGCAAGTGAACCTGCACCCGCACTGCGCCTTCCTCGGAACCTTGGAACCCATACCGTTTTGTGTGACTCGAGAAGACGGTGCCCGTTTTCGTACTAGCTCGATTAGTACCGTATTGGCGGACTACAGATACTTGTCTCATGGTCAACTACAGCTGGCCTTGAACCCATCTACCTACCATATTGCCTCAATGCAGTGGATGCTATTTCGTTCCTTGAGAAAAAGCTTGCGGTTGACTCACTAGTGGGCTCTCCGTCGAATTGATTCATAATTGCCCATTAATTAGCAAGACACTCACTACTGTAGATTGATATCTAGAGAACTCGAGGTGCACCTACAGTTTGTCTCTTGGTACAGTGCAGCCCAATGAACGACGTAGCCGCCTTGCGCATATCAGGCAGCAGACTTGAGGCGGGACACAAGGCATCGTTTCCTCCTCTACTCATTCGACGAGGACGAAAGTGAGCCGGGCCCGTTGGACTTGTCACGGAAAGTGAGACGTAAGCTCGTAGGGCTGGCGAATAGCGTCCGCTATCCTTAACTTTACTTCCATCTCTTGTGTCACACGTTCTCGTGGTCCGTTCGTTTTGGACCCCAATACGCAGGCACAAGTTGCCAATGTCTTGTATCCACGACGGAAAGTGCGGCGGAGTTTACATCACTCAAGGTAGGTAGCTGCAGGCCCATCATCGCTGCCGCTGTCGATGACACAACCATCTCCGCCCAACCTTCGTCTACTTCACCCTCGAGCAATCTTGAATACACGAAACATACTGCCTTCCTTCGTGCGTGGCGACGAATCAGTCATAACTGCTTTGGGGCTGGGAAATATGCATCTATTCCAAATTGGCTATCGGTTATGAGCCTAATATGGCCCGCGTGGAGGAGCGCCAGGCTCCGGCAGATGATTGGAAGTGTATTTTAAGGCTGAGTTTGTAAGCCTCTGACTAGCCTTCCGGCTAAGCTCATAGACTTTGTCTTTGGGCCTGGATGTCGAAGAGTTGGCTCCTTTACTCTACCCCTTGGTCTCTCTGACTGAATACTCGCGCGCGCCCAACACGCACACACGACGACGCACACGCTGGCCCAGACATGCCCACGATGCCCCGTGGTAACTGTGACGATCAATCCTTCCGCCGACATCCTATAGTGTCTTCGTACTCGCCTCCAATAGGAGCTTGGCTCACAAAAGGCCCCGAGGCCCCCGAACGAAATTCCACACACTCTTCGCTTCACATGGGCCTTTCGGCCTATCCGCGCCAACAGATGTATTCTAGACCCCACGTGAGAAATGGAGGAATCTATCAGGCTTCGAGCGTATGCTAGACTCGTCTGGTCGACTGGGGGCCATTCTTTGAGCCTCATCTCCTGCTTTGCCTTGGAAGGGTATGCTCTGATTTCAGCTCTGCTGCGTTGCACAGTCCCAACTGGGGCAGGCACGGATACAGACTTGCTCTCCCGGCTATCTCCACATACTACTCGTCGAACACTGCGATTTGGAGTCTGACACTTCGTGAGAGTTGTTGACTTCTCAAACAAGGAATCCTGAGCCGTGAGGACGCTTCTGCCGGCGCAAAGAACTTGAGTTGCTGGCGTTTTGCCGTAATAGGTAGCATCTTCAATTATCAAACTCACTGTCATGGTTAAATAAAATGCGATATGTTGATATTTCACTCTTAGAGAGCTACCTCTATCAAGGTCTTCTGAACCGTTTACCTCTCATAGCGACATGAGGGAGCACTTGGTAGCGGACAGACCTTGTGATTGGGAGACCCGGTTTCCTGGAGCATGTCTTTGGTGGCTGAGTTACCTCAGAACCCTATTGGGAATACATTAGGCCGTAGGGCTGACGGAATCCTCCATTCTTCCTCCGAGGGGTCAGCATAGGTCCGAGAAGTATTAGGATCATGTGGCTCCAAACAAGTATCTATGTAGTAAAGGTGCCCTCATTACTTGCCCGTGGACAAACATTCATAGGTATGGGGCTCGTAGACATCGTGTGCCATTGTGAAGAATACCGGGCATTTATTTTCTGCTTCTCGTCTACCTCCCCGAAGCCAATTCTAATCGCTAGATTGTTGTTTTCAAGTTCCAATCAAAGTGACTGCCAAGAAATTGTTCATTGCCCACTCACTGGTGCCGCAACTTGAGCAGGATAACTGGATGTTAGACACGTAGAATGAACATATAAACGCCAGTAATACCTACGAATGCTGGAATTGCGTAGGATGCCCATAATACATGCGAGGCTCGAGTACATAGCGTTATTGAACTAATCAAGCCCAACGACGGACCAGGCCACTTTGTCAAAGCCTTCATATACACCCATCCCTACCCAACTGAAGTATTCAAGAAAGAATAATAATCTTTCCCCTCGAATCCCAAGTTAAACAGAACGACTCTATGCTGGAAATATTGAGAGAAGAACCAACCACTACCGTCACCCGCTGATGCTAGAGGAAATATGCGAAAATTCAATGCATAACGATGCTCGTTTGTTGAGCTCAGCCGGGGATCAAGCTGTTGAGGCGAATTTTCCATGTTTTCTTTAGCCGTCGAATGCTTGATCACTGAGACATTCTCACGGAGAAACCCTTCGCGAGGCTTGTGTAGTACCCTTTGAGTCACAATCGATAGAATTGAGGACGGCGAAGGAAGTGTGCCTCCATTCTTACTGGGCATATGCTGTTGCGTCGAGTGTAGTAAACTCTCAGATATTCACGATAAGTCCAACTACCGATGCCTGGGTCTGGCCGTATATTGCCTCCTTCACCATTTCCGTTAGATCTCTGACTGATTTCATATAAAGAAGCCGAGAGGCTGACCACTAATCTGTAATTCCTGAGAACATGGCCAGACCCAGTGCGACACCCTGCCCGTGTTGCCAATCGGCCACCGATCTGATTGAGCTCATCCGTTGACTTCAACTGCCATCGAGTATAAAACACAAAAGACACTCAATGGATCCCTCCTGTCCTTGTTATTTCTATTACATTAGGCTTTTGTATGTGTATACGGGGAGGTATAGTAGAATGACGATAGGTAGCTTTAGTAATAAGGTCAAGGGTACTATAGATAAGTTTATTAGAGACTATAGATCTTCCTCACATAGAGACTTGTCGTCTTGAACTCATCATTTCCAGCGCATTCGCAGGAAAAACCAAGGCAACACCAGCTCAAAGGCATGTAATAAGCAGATAATCGATGTCCCACATTTGGCTTTCCTATGACCATTGGATACTCCAGGTCCTAGGCTTCCCAGCGGTGTTGCCGGGAACAACCACTCTATTGCACCCGTGGGTGGTGGGATTCATCGATGCATGGAGCTCTGTTTGGAGTCCGAACTGTTTCACTGCATTAAAGTTTGCCTTGCGCCATTAATCGTTTGTTTCTCTGCATGTTGTTGATAGTGAATGTTTCCTCGTGAATGTCTGGAGGGGACACGAACTTGTTAGATGCTAAGTGATTAAAACCTGTCTAATTTGATTGATGTCCCGGCTGAGCCTGCTGACCGTCTCCCGTAACGCTGGGGGAATATAGTATAGAGTCTGAACACTCTCGGTATCTCGTTGATGCTGCTCGTAGAACGTTTCGATGGGCCTTCGGAGAGCAGCGAACTCAAACTTGGTGTTGGCTTTGTTTTGAGCTCAATAAAAGCTTCCAAAGGAGCCATAGAGGCTTTGGAAAATGTTGACATGATTTGAATGCCGGAACGTGATGCGAATGGCCAAAAAGTTGTTTGTGCGAAGATTTGCTACGAGGTTGCGAGGTTGAAAGAAGGGGAAAGAAGAGAGAAGAAGAAAGGAAGAGGTAAGTTACAGAAAATGCCTACTCCGATAGAGTGGCCCCCTTACCTCAACGCGCCTTCTCTACCTTGAGAGGGTGACGACTTAACCTTTGCAGGCACCGAGGTGAGTCACGCTGCACCGAATTGCCAAGATTCGAGCAGAATACATCCAAGCGGCCCGCGACGTCGCTGCCGACGTTCCCAGCATGTAACAACGAGCAAAACTGTCTGTGGTCACGCTCAGAAAGCCTTCATCATGCATCCAAAGTCGAGTAGGAGTGTCTGGGTCTGTGAATCTCTGCATGGTACCTCTCCCTCACCCCCGCACAGCTGTCATGCTATCCCGCAATGATTTGAGCTAGATGGCCAGGAAATTCATCGCGGAGACATCGTCTTATCTGACGGGTACATCACTCACTTGAAAGCCGGAGAGCACTGGAAAGCATCGTTGGGGAACAGGTAATGAGTTGAAAAAATTGGATTCATGGACCTGAGCCTCTACACATACACGGGTAGGTCAAGCCATGTGGCATGACAACCCCTACCACACTGCCAAGAAGAACAGTTCATACAAGTATACCGCCCGACTGAAGCCAATACTACCATGCGCGACCCCGGATAGGAAGTATGTTAGCAACAGAAATCTTTGAGCCGTGTCCATAAAGCCCGAGACGTCATCCCCAGCCTCCGGCGCCAGTTCCAGGTCCGCCTGCTCCTTACCGTATAATCAAAATGACACAACCCCATCGCCAATACCAAACGAGAAAAGAAACCCTTGCTTTTGTCCCCTGCCTTTTCGATGCTACATATGAAGAGAGAAAAAGAGAGAAAGAGAGTCCGCGCAAGTTGAAGATGCATCCCAGATCAGCCTGATATGCCCCCATCTGGGCAGAGAAAGCGGGTATCAATACGTCTACGATGCTTTGCGTTTTCCGATGAAATCACTGACCTCCAAGTCGCCGAGTTATGCATGAGTCTATGTTGGCCCCAGAACGTTTACAATATGTCAGGTATCCCTGACCTTTCCTCAAAGACCAGGGTGCCCCCCTTGGGTCGGTTCGACGACATTGTCTGACAGGTTTATAAGGAGCTGGGCCAAACATCTCTTGGTCGCAGCGTCGTCTCGAAGTACCGAAGAAAAGGTCGCATCTCGGAGGGGTTCTGGGAGGCACTGGCGCAAAGCCTCGCGCGCGCGCGCGTTGTCGCTCAATCTATGCGGCATTAGTGAGAGGCTGGCCCAATCGACTTGTATCGAAGAACTCACCGGAGAAAGCATCTGACAACGTGCTTCAGAAGCCGAGCTGTCTGCTGCTCGACGAGTTGAGCGACCATGTTGCTGAGGACAGTGCCCACCGCGTAAAAGCGTTCGTAGGTAGCGCAAATGTAGTTGAGCCCATTGTCGTCCAATAAGATCTTTTGCACAATGAAAATCGCCACAGTTTTGCTCAGCTCTGAGCCTGTCTCCATAATACGTAGGCAGAGAGGAATGATCTCTGTGGTGAGCAAAAAGTTGATGACCTCGGAAGAGTCGTTCTTGACGAGGGCGCCAATGACGCCTAGCGACGTCAGGCGTAGGTATTCGAAAGGTCTCGATTTCGAGGTCGTGTTGAGGAAGGGATATAGGAATAAAGGAATATGGGCTGAGAGATGTGAGCTCAGGGACAGGTAATATTTAAGGGGATCACCTGGACGGCGTACCATTAAGAAACAACGTGCGCGTATCATTGTGGGAGGCAACACACTGAAGAAGTGCTAGCGCGTTGCATACCCTATTGGAAGCCGCAGCAGTGAGTTGCGAAGGGTTCAAGAGAGTGTAGACCGAGATGATCTCCTGTAGTAGCGATGTCATGACTCCTACGTGGGTTTAGTATGCGTCAGTCATACTGGTCTCCAGACATGAAAGCTTACCGAACGAATGCCACAATATGAGCGCAAGCTCGGGAACCTGTTCTCGCTTCTTGCTCAGCTCCAGAAGAGCTGCCTCACGGGTGCTCTCGCTGAGCAGATCAGCAATGTAAGCCATTGTTCTTCGATTGTCCTCGGATATATTGTCGTGGCTGCCTTCCGGGGCATGCGCATTGCCAAGAGATGGAACCGCAGAATGCCCACTAGCAAGTCTATTGTAGTGCTGCTGCTGCTGCTGCTGCTGCTGCTGTTGTTGTTGTTGTTGTTGCTGCTGCTGCTGCTGCTGCTGCTGTTGCTGCTGTTGCTGCTGCTGTACGGCAGAAGCGGCGGCAGCAGCAGCTTGCTGAGCATGGTGATGTTGATTAGACTGCTGATGCATCCATGCCGAGTCAGTCTGTGGATTAAACTGATGGTGTCCGTAAACGTGCTGAGCGGGCATCATCTTCGAATCCCAGATCCGTGTGCTTCACAGAGTATGTTCTCGACGAATATGTGTGATGTTGAAACGATGGAAGCCACTGCACCGATCGTAGCTAAGTATTTCTATCGCAGTTTCCTAATGAGAAATCTTCTCCAAATGGCACTTCAGCAACAGGAACGACGATGAGCTGCAGTACTTCGTCGGAGTGTTGATCTGTGGGCGGCGGGCGGCGGCGGATCGAGGATGTCAACTTCGCGGGGGGGCGATTTGGGCTTTGGGCTCTTGCGCGCGAGGCCGTTGGAAGACTTAATCGCAGATTCGTAATGGGTTCAAGGGCCCGAAAATTGAGCCGTCGTTATTTCGTGGTGGCGCGAACTTCAAACCTTTGGCGGGTGCTTCGTAGTCAAGGTGACAAATGTGCGTACTCAATCAGGGTCGAGGTTGTGAACAATAAACTGGGCAGGGAAGGTTGAGAGGATGAGGCACACACAGAGGAAGGCAAGGCGAGACAGGGTTAGGTAATTGGTCGGTAGTCAGGCTAAGGTCAGGTGTATCTATGGAGAGCGTTGGAGGCAGGGAGCACAGGTGCCCCATGCACGGGCATGGATGAAATAGCGCGCAACTACCTAGACCAGCATCAGGGCGGGTTAGTCAGCACCGTTGCTCTTGTTCTTACCTACTTTCTCACCTTGAATCACCCCAAGTCCCCCCCCCCCCCTCCTGACTGGCGTGTACTTACCTAAGCTGCCTGTCCTTCGACCACATAAGGTGCCTCTCATACATCGCCTTAACTTAAGGCTGGAGAGCAAGGCAATTCTATAATGACAGGGGGCACATAGCACAGCATATAGCAATGACTAGGTGATTGCTTAAATCCCTTTCTCCAATGACCTTACCTTGGCCAGCATGAAGTACCTACATTCCACAACATAGAAGACCTAGGTATAGGAGAGGAGGAAGCGGCAGTCCAGTGTCACGCCTGGCCTCAATGTGACCGGTGTGCTTAGGAGACTTGTAAGACCGGACCGAAATTGCTGTCATAGCTTTCTGCGTTCAATGTTGCGGTTGCCCGTGCGGCTCAAGTCCTGAAATAGGCTCTTGGGTGCGGAGTATTATGGATTCAACTAACATATAGGGAAGTCACTTTGGCTGGTCATGTCTCCAAGTTTCCGAGTCTGCCCAGCAACGTAGAGAAGGATGATCATTGCCCATTGCTCATATTGGGCTGACGCGCCTGTCCGCGCCAACATCATAATTCTAAGCTACATCCAGCAGAATCCCAATAGCCCTCCTCGTGGAGCCTCCGGATATCTCATGCTTGCCGGCATCCAATGGCTGAGTGATAGCTACTGACTTGAACCATCTCTGCCCTAACACCGATGTAGCGTAGACGGAGTAGCAAATTATACGGCCAGCTGGTTTCAGAAAGAACCAAGTGCACGCACATACGTACACATAATTATCGTCTCTAAACTTCTCTATACACGTTCACCTATTTGAATTAGTTGACATTACCCAACCGCCGCTGCATGCATCGATGGACACCTATTCAAGTAATGCCGTTCCTTCGCCAAGGCAGAAAGGTGCTTACTGACTGGCAGTTGGCTACTAAAACACCTCGATTGACGCCGAGGCGACCGAGAAAAGAAAACAAATAACTTAAAGGTCAAAAAGGTCGTACGATGAGATTGTTTGCCCTCGATACCCTCCACCCGCTCTGGTATCCCGGAGTCGGGCTCCCAAATCGGAGCTAATCCTTGACCACATATGTTCTCCGCGCTTTTCATCTGAACGCTTCCGCCCCATCTAAAGACGAAGCTCCCTCAAAACCTGATCGGCCATGTTCTTGTATTGCCACGTGTTTCCCACCAGTCGCTTGAATTGGATTCCGTGAAGAGACAACAACGGGACCTTGACAATGAATATCTCAAACTCGAGGACCATGCTTCCGCCAAGATCACTCTGAACGTGAGTGCTCGTCTCGCCGGGTACTCTTCTGGATGACACTCCCGCTTCCCGCGAGACACTATCAACCGAGACGTCCGAGTTGGAGTAACTGTGATCTGCCTCAGTACGCCCAGAGCCACGCGGCGTACTCGGTCCTCGTTCAGTTGCTGGCAAGTCTTCTCGTTCCCGGTCGCCACCTCTGATTGCCCCAAAACTGAAGCGTCTCCTGTGACCTGGTGGCGCTTGTCCCGGGCTACCGGGAACCTCTGGTACTTTCTTGAGGTCAATGCTGGGTGTATGCTTGCACAAGAAGCCACCCTTGATCTCGGTGTAGTCGACTCCTAGGCCCTTGAGCACCCGCTTGATATCCGCCCGGATCTCTGTGACGTTCTTGGTAGAAGTAGTTGAAACGCTAAACAAGCCTTTGAGGAAAACGGGCTTAGCCAAGTCTGAGCTGTCCAGCCTGTCGGTGGACACGCCACTCTGGTCGCCTTGCTCTTGATCCGTTTCCTCCGGCACGTTAGCCTCTCGAGCTTCCTCCCGGCGAAGCCTGCGCTGCTGAATACTCTCGCGCCTGGCATGACCGAGTGATTTCGCTCTCATGGATGCAGCCCGTGTTTGCTGGCTGTCTCTAGACGCAGGCGGTGGTCGATCGGTGGCCGTAGATTGGTCTGAGCCGCTCGTCGGCGGTGGCTCTTTTGGTGTCCGCGTCGACCCACGGCGACGCAAGTCTGCAGAATTTACGCTTGTAGATCGGCCCAAACCTTTGCGCCGTGACGATTGACCTCCGGCCGATAAAGGAGGGCTAAGAAGATCACCGTGCTGTGGCTGACTGCTACCGGATCTGAGCGGGAGAGGGTCCGGTTCTTCTCGTTCCCGTCTGCCGCGACGTATGCTGAAGCTTTTCCGGGGCATCGGTGCAGGAGGGGCCTCGGAGGGTGAGTGAACCTGGACTACAGGCGGATGAGATCGATCTCTATCCGACCTTTCCGGATCCCGGCGTCTTCGAGTACTGAAGCGACGGAGGATGCCTGCAGCGGTACTCTCCTTCTTTGGGAGCGGCTCGGGCGGTACCTCTGGGGAAAGGGGCGTTGTTGGTGAAAGTTGAGAGTTCTTCACGGTGTCGGGAGCTTCGTCTTCACCGTGAGTCCTTGCGCGAGGACGAGAACGGCCGCCCGTGACCCGTTCGCCGGGCATTTCGTAAGTAGAGGAGTTGGTATGAGCCTCCTGCGGCGGTGTAATCTCCGGGATTGCAGGCTTCTCCTTCTCCTTATGAGCACTGGCAGCTCCGGGGTTCTTCTCAACACGATCGCGATCTTGTTTTTCTCGTACCAGGTAGTAGATCGAGACCAACGGACTGAAGGCGTTGAGAGGATCGTTGCCGAGCTGGAGGGCCTCAGAACTAGGAGCCGTCAACGTGTCGCGACTGGTGCCTGAGTTCCTCCTCTTGTAAAAGTCAAAGCCAAAGCCGCGCTTTTTCTCAACGTCTTTGGCAGGCTGAGGGAGCTCTTTTTCGCGCTGATAGAGTTTGACTGCGCGTTGGTATTCCTCAGACTCGATTGTCCGTTCCAGCTGGGCCTTGATGGCGTCTGGTGAGCCAAAATTGAATCCAGTCATGGCATTGACAACATCGGTGTCCAAAGGGAGAGAGAGGGGTTCTCGTGGAGGTAATCCGTTGTCCAATGGGCTGTTGTAACCCTTCGTCATCCACGGATGGACCATGACTTCCTGCATGGTTGCACGTTGCTTGGGATCCGTTACAAGCATCCGAGATAGCAGGTGCTTGCATTCTGCATCAGGTTAGATGGAGACCAGACGCAGTACGAGTCTGAGCAACTTACCACTTGAGAGCCAACTTGGATAGTCCACCAACCCCTTTTTGATTTTGGCGTGTAGGGCAGGCATACTCTGGTCGTCAAAGGGCACCTTTCCACACACCAAAACGTAAAGAACGATGCCGAAACTCCATACGTCCACCTCGGGCCCGGTATAGGCTCTCGCCTGAAGTAGCTCCGGGGCAGCGAAGTAAAGGCTGCCGCAAAAAGTTTTGAGATGACCACGTGGAGCAAACAGATTGCTAAGCCCGAAATCAATGATCTTGATGTCTCCATTTTTACTGATGAGAATATTTTCGATCTTGAGGTCTCGGTGGACAATGCTGTTCCGGTGACAATAGTCAAGAGCGCTGGCGATTTGACGGCTGAACTTGCGGGCTTGCTTCTCCTTCAACTTGCCGTGCGAAATGATGTAGTCAAGCATCTGGCCGCCATTGACGTACTCGCAGAGCATGTACCAATGGTAGTTGGTGCGCACAACGTCTCGCATACCGCAGATGTTGGGATGGCTCAAGAGAGTGACGATGGCGGCCTCTCGGGCGGTCCTGATTTCCTTAGATTGGTCCGCTCTTTCCTTGTCCGCTCGAGTCTGATGTTGTGTATCTTCCGTTGAGCCACGGGGAATAATCTTGCAGGCGACCTGCGATTAGAGAGGAGCATAGGTTAGCAAGCACGACACGTTTGGGCCGACAAGCACGGTAAGCCATGGGAGGGGGAAGAAACATACCTGCTCGCCTGTATCCTCTTTACGGGCCAGCTTCACCTTTCCCATGCTACCAGCACCGATTGTTTTGCCCAAGATCCATTTTCCAGATGGGGTTGGTATCGTGGTGCGTGATCTACTCGTGTGCTTCGAGGTAGTGGGTGCGCCTGGGCTCCGGGGATCGGGCCCGCCATGGTTGCTGACAGGAGCAGGCCCGGCGTTGTTGGCAACTGCGGTGCTCGCGGGCATGTCGGCAGCGTGATTGTATCGATGATTTGATCTGGTACTGCTGTGCCGCTGGGGACGCGAGGCGTCGGCGCGGGTCGATGAGGGCGGGTGTTGGCTTGGGGCGTTTCGCTTGGAGTGAAGGACTACTTCTGGTGTTTCATACTCATGTCGTGGGGGGATGTCTTGAGCGAAACGAGAAGCAGCTGAGGCAGCGGAAGCGACAGCAGCAGGAACGGTGGCGGAGGTGGAGGAAGGTTGTCGAGAGTGAGAGCGGTGTTGGAGTTGCTCGCTCCCGCTGTATTGGTGACGGCGCTGGTGGTGGTTGTGTTGTTGATTGGAGGTGGAGGAGCCACGCTGTAAAGGAGGACCAGAGCCAGAGGCGGAGACAGGAGGCCGGGTTCGGGTGGAGAGGGAGCGGTGCGCAGTCGATGGTTGAGATTGGGATTGAGATTGAGAGCGAGACAGAGGAAGGGGAGCCTGGGGAGGAGGATGTGCTGGCAGATCAGTGGTGGCCGGGATTGCTGTTGTCATTGCAGGAGAGAGGAAACGGGGGTGTGACACTGCGAGGGTTCGCTGTGTGAACTGGCACTGGCACTGGCACTGACGCTGGCACAGTTTCCGGCTCCTCTGGCGACACGAGAGGGGGAGAGGCAGAACGTGGACCGAACAGTGAGGTCAGGTACGGTAGGACACTTTCAGGATGGGATGGGATGGGATGGGAGGGTAAGTACGGAGTAAGGAAGGTATGGGGGGGCTGGGGAACCACTGGCTCCACTGCTTACTTCAACCAAGTCTTCCAAACAAGAATAAGGTGTCCGTATGGTTGAAGGGGAGTGGAGGAGAGTGAGGGAGGGGGGCTAGGAGTCGAGGTACTGAGGAGGGCAAGCGCTGCACTGTCTGAAGCGAAAGTAGAAATTTGTCGGGGATGAGGCACCGAAGCAGACGAGCGGTCAGATGCACAGAGAGTGAATGAAAGAGAGAGAGAGAGAGAGGGGGGGGGGGGGAGAACACAGCGACAAATGGTTGAAGAGTATTCGCAGTGGCAGGCGGGGGAGAGAGGAGGTGTGCGCAACAAGACTCATAGAAACTCAAGAGTGAGCGGCAGTGAACAACCCCTGCAAGGATGATTTAAGAGCTGAGGTATCCACACCAGGCAAAGCAAGGAAGGCAGACGTTCAGTCTCGTCTGATGCGGGTGTGCGGGCGTGAGTGCTGTCTGTGTGTGTTCGCACGCAAAAGAAGCATGGGAGTGAGGATGACCTTGAAAGGGCGGGGAAAGCAATACATTATCTGTAGAAGGAGAGAAGAATTGTGGAAAACTTGAGTAAGGTAGGTAGAAAGTCGGATTACAACTTCTGGTACCTTGTCTTAAGTTGTTCAAGACTTCAAGTTGTGTTTGCCCGGCGCTTATCGGTTGCCTGCCTTGCCTTACCTGACCTTCTTAGGTGCCTTACCGTCAGGTTCCAGGTCAGGTTCCAGGTCAGGTAAGGTATCCATCCGTACCTGCCTTACTTGCGAATGCCTCTCGCTTTCAACTGGCAACCCCCCAGCGATACCCGGCCAAGCCCCCAATACTCTACGATAGGTACCTGAAATAGGTATGAATAGACATGGCCACTTCGTTACTGATGGCACGCGCATTGGGTTGAACTAGATTTTCCATGTTGCCAAGGTATAGTATTTGTGAGCGAGGTCGACATGAAATCTCCTTTTCCAGTGTCTTTGTTTGACGGGGCAAGCCACCTCATTGTTGGCGTGGTGCCATGTCGACCTACCTCACATTACCTTGCCTCGGACGTCAGGGGGCACGCATCTTTCTGCACCTTGGGAAATTAGTGTTGGGTGGCAGGCGCTCCAAATTCGAATAGTGAGGTACGATGTATCCGTAGAATGCCTGTGTCTGGCTATCTGCATCTACGGACACGGATATCTAATACCTCACATCCCATCCTCTGGTAAATTGGGCCGAGGATGACAGAAACGAGTTAGACAAAAGCAAGTCCATCAGAGATGACGACAGACGCCGTGGATAGGAATGCAGACCCCGCGCTGGAGAACCTCGGATTCATTTGGTCGCAGAGCCTTCTTTGCTGGGCCCAAGGTTCACAACGTCCCCTGCCCTGCCTTCGGTATGGAACGTACTACGTGGGTACCTCGGACAGAACGTCCAGTCCTCACCAGACCGTGCTGACCAACCTAGGCACGCTGCCTAGATAGTCCGTACCTCAAGCTATCTCAAGCGAGACAAGCCAAGACAGGAAGGGAACATTGAGCAACCATGCGGCAACTTATTCCTTGAGTCGGATATTCGGACAGCATCAGGGAAGAACTCCACGATGCGCCGTAGATTTATCCGTAGAATCTCCGGATCTCTGAAAGAGACAAGCAGGGGGCTGCGTACCGGCTCAACGTTCGAGTCTCGCACACGATACTAGGGCCCTGGAGGACATCAAGCCGCGCTGATCAGCATCTGGATATGATTAAATCGGGTATCCGCGTTCAATTTGGAGCAGTTGCCCAATGCCAGTCCCGACTCCCAGAGTGTGATATGATTGGGCCTACCTTAGTTAAAAGACAGAGCAGGGTTAGGTACGAAGTAACACGGTACCTTAGCATGGTAGGTATTCGTGAATACACCGACGATGAAGTACATGTAACTGGAGGAATCACGGACGACCTGGGTCTAGGCCAGGCCGAGCAACAACTGCACGGACTTCCCTACACAGCAGTCAGGTACCCAAGAGCAAGCAGGAGGAACCAGACGAGGTCTATTTCCAAGACAAGAATACCGGTATCCGTACGGATGCAGCCAAGAGTCTCTGGACCGAGATTGATGCAGAGCAGAGTCCAAGTACCCTTTGATTCCTATCCCAGCTTGCCCTAGCTTCCGGTTCTTCATCAATCACGGTGTGGGTGATTGATGAAGACCGGGACTGCAACACCTCATTATAGGATGGGAGATGGCTCGTGATTACGTACAGTTGCTTAACACGGGCATTCGCGGTCATCTTTTGTTTAGCATGTCATCCCACCCTCAGCCATGCTGATCAAGTACAAAGTACACGTACAGAACCATAGGCGGGGCAGCACCTTTCCCAGCATCCACCAAGCGCACGCTGGAGGCAAATTACGTGACAACACGCGTTCGTGAGAATTGAAAATGCAGCTATGCTCAATGGTAGATCACTGTACTCTATACCGGGCAACGGCTGCGAGGAAAGATTGGGACTGCGAAACAAGCATCGCGAGATCCACCTTGCTGTTTGTCCCCTTTCCCGCATTTCAATTGTAGACCTGAGCATTGTCGATCCTTCAAGACTATTCGCTACACTGCAAGAACCTTCCCAGAGGTGATAGACAAGTTCAACCGCACTCTTTCCCTTTACACCATCCGTGACTAATAAGCTCAATGTATTGCGCTACCTTCAGGTATCCGTTCTATTTTACGCAATGAAAAGCCGCCATGCGCTGTCCATGACTGAGGTAGTGAGGCACTCAAGATATCTTTGAAGGTACAGGTCTTTACCTACCTTAGGTACCGTAACTAATCAACCTCTAATTACAGGTACCTTAGGTAGGTTGAGATAGCGGATCGAGCTCTTATCTTATCGTATCTTATCGATAGCAAATCCACCTTTGCCTACCTTACCTAGGTACCTTAGGTTCCGACCTAGGCAGGTATTTCACCTAACCTCTGGGCCCTAAGCTTCCGACATTGTCAATGTCAAGGTCCTTCCACCCGATTGCCTTATTTCCTACCGCAAACCTGACGTATCTTACGGAGGCGTCCGCTCGATTCGTCTAAGCGAATATAGGCAGCGACACATTGACTAGCTACGAAAGCCTACAAAATCGTTCACCGTCGTCATTACATGTCGCGTAGCAAGAGGTCGCATGCTACTTACGAGGCTGACTTGCACGATGAAGCCGCCGTACACGTCGCCTTTGGCACCCCTCTCCCGCCACTTGGCCCGGAAGTGCGCGATGATGGCGCCTACATCCCAGTACATAAGCAGGAAGTAAGGGATGAACACGGAAGGCGACGTCTTCACGGCGCTTTTACAGGTGGATGGAGTGCAGGGTTTGTCTCCCACAAGACCCCCGGCACTGAATCAAACTCAGTCATCACTTGACTGACATAAGGAACCCAGATACTTCAACACCGTTGGCTCCAAAGAAGGATGGACGCCATCTACGTTCGTCTCAAGTCGCACAAACCGTCAAAAAAACGAGCCACGTACGAGCCGACAACGGCCAGAGGATTACATGGACGAAGAGGATCTCGCAGATACCGCTGCCACTCAGAACATCCAGACAACTGATCCGTTTTCCTCTCTCGGAGCTTCTAGCCATGACAGACGTCACGCGAACGATTCCACTGGTTTAGCGAGAGCTTATGGCGATACCATGGGCCTCAAGCTTTTGAGGAAGATGGGCTGGAAGGACGGGCAGGGCATTGGCCCCAAAGTACGGCGGACCGCTCGCCTGGGTATCATGACCAGCACTCAAGATGTAACCAGTGGAAACACCCACTTGTTCGCTCCAGATGATGTCAACATGATAGAGTTCGATCGCAAGCGAAACCGCCAAGGCTTGGGTTTCATAGGAGAGCAAAAACTCTCACAGCTATCTGGTCCAGGCATCATACGGGCGAGTCGAGATCAATCTGGCGTGGATGACGAGGCGAGCAACGGCAATGAACTCTCGGATGGCCTCCAACCCGCACTCGGCATCTCACGCAGGACAGGAAAGCCAGTCCAGGCAGCGCCGCGTGGGGGGTTGGGTGTGGGCATACTGAATGACACCGGCTCAGATGACGAAGATCCGTACGATATTGGGCCACGAATATCATACAATCGAGTTCTAGGTGGAGACAAAAGTAGGAAGAAGAAGAGGCAACCAGCTAGTCTGTCTGCGAACCCCACCGTGGGGTCGAAACCAGTCTTCATCGCCAAATCCTCGTCGGCAAATGCCTATGGCCAGAAACGATGTCTTGACGGCAAGCTGCCGCTCAAGGGATTCGCCCTTGGCCGCAGTACAGAGTCTCGGCTGACTGGACAACTCGCGGTGTCATATCGTCCCCCAACCGTACCCGATCACTGGATATCAACGAAGCGCCCTGTCGGTGGGAACACAACAGCAGTGTATGTCTCTACAGCAGACGCTGCCAAGACGGCTCAACATGATCCCAGATCTCGCGCGCTGCTCCTGGGTGAGTCGACGTTGCCTGGCAAATCAATCTTTGACTACATGTCATCCGCTGCTCGCGAGCGACTGGCCGCGGCCACTGGGAGGAAAAATCTTCCCCCCGCTAAAGGCGAGATTCCCGCAGAGTATGCGCGCACGGCAGAGCAAAAGTTACAGGATATGCTAGGGAACATACCTGTCTTGGCCAAAGAGACGGCCATTGCCGCAATGAGTCGAGGATCAGGCACAGGAGGGCCTTATGCAAACAACGAGGCCAAGCAGGCAAGATATCGACTGTATCTACAGGATGCCGCGGGATTCGGTGGTTCAGCTCCTCTCAAGCCTTCAGGCATGACCGAAGATGACTATGTTAAGGAGATCGAAGAGTTTTACGGGTGTGCTCGGCTATTCAAGCCAATGACGGGCTTTATGGCAACACGGTTCACGACAGCTTCGACTGGGTCTGGGGAGGGCGTAGACGCAGGCTCTACTCACAATGCGCAGCAGGTCCCGAGGCCAGTTGGGCAGGCAGATCATATTGAAACGGCGGCCAAGATGGGAATGTATGGGCGCATGACGAGGCTGACTGCAGACTTCTTTCCCACCAGATTACTGTGCAAGCGGTTCAATGTCCGGCCCCCGGCTCATTCGCAACCAGATTCAGATGCGGCATTTCCATTAGAGCCTCATAAGACTTCCTACGGAGTACCTGCGAGTGAGGTCACACCTCACGAACCGCTCAGTCGTGAAACGAACTCAGATATGGATGACATGCTGGGTTTCGATATGGCGAAGCAGTTGTCGACGCAGACGGCCGACATCTCAAAGCTCGGAAGCGAGGCCGGCGAGGTCTCGCGACCAAGCAACGACATCTTCAAATCGATCTTTGGTGACAGCAGCGATGAGGCTGAATGAAGTAAGTATCAACTGTCTTCGCTGAGACTGACGCCATGACGTATACCAGAAAGCCTAGAGCCATACTTCGCAGAGGGGCCTTGCTGGTATACAAAACCCATCACCTTCGACTTAGACTCTCAAGGAATATAGCAAGGTGTTTGCAGCACAGGACCGGAAGGGCTGGTGCTCCACATACCGGCTTTGGATGTATTCGCGGAAGCCGAGATACGGGGATTGACTGAAATGCCTCCGTAAGAAAATCGCGCTTTGAAAGTTCACAATCGTTTATACCACAGGGCCAACAATAGATGCCGATAGAGCTGAGGAACCTGGGGCATTCCAAGAAAGTGCTGCCATGCTCGGAATGATAATACACAGCGGGCAGGAACTCAGTTATGTCGGGCATAAAAGCACGGGCAATGCATTTGCTAGATGAGATGGGGAAACGACACTATCTTGGAACCGGGCGCCGCGGGCAATCTAGACTTCCTACTAGTAGTTTCTTCATACAGCTTTACACCTATGCCTATGTTTGTGCTATAGCTACCGTAGCGGTAAGGGAAGTCGACACTGCAGGTGTTCGGAGCGTCAGACTAGACTATCGGCATAGCACGTGAGGTCATCACATGTTATTTCGATGCATGAAAGCCCCGCGATAACATCCCAATGGCCAAGCATGTGTCTAATTACATGGTGACTTGCCTTGAATTTTGTTGGCCGTCATCTAGAAGGAAAATGGTTTTGAGGAAGGTAAGCAATATCTCATAACGATACCTGGGCTACGTCCATTTTTACGGGCGCGCTGGGCCTCCGAGGTGCGTTCGTTGGCTGCACCAACCATCTCCCTCCGTCAGCCTTCAGGTACCTAGTCTGGGTACAAAAGCAAGTAGTTCCCCACCCTCAAAGGGGTGCTCAAGCAACTTTGTAGTCGCAGTAAGAAAGCCCATAAACTGTTCCTGTTAGTCTAGGTGCGTCCTTCACTTACACGACGGTTCACTCCGTTTGGCCGATTCTCTTTACAATATAAGAGTTATTTTTAAATAAGACATAAGTATTATTAAAACTATATTATTTAGACTTATACTAGAGAAAGCTATGTAAATATTTAAGTAGTTATTATAATATTTAAATATAATATTATATAGTTTAGCTTTTAATTATTAAATCTTAGTATTTAATAGATAAAATACACATAAAATACTCTATATGAATCGAATTTGTAGAAGGAAAAAAACAGTCTAGTCTAACTTATATCATTAGCGTCATTTGTTTTGAAAACAACAATAATGAACAAAGCAAGCTACGATTTGCCATGCCTTAAAGCGGAGATCCGTCAACGGGTGACCACTCACTCCTGGGGTCCTTTAGTAGACTACTGCAGGCGCGTAGACGTAATACTGGGACTGACTGGGCAAAAGTGCTCTGGACTTGGGCTTGCCTCTTTGGTCACTACCTACCTAAGGTAAGGAAATAGCCGCCATCATCCCCTGCCTGTTCTACCTCATCAAACTGCCCCCCAACGACCAATTTCCCATCCACCATTTGCTCGGACACTCGCAATCAACCATTGGTTTCTCTAGGCCTAGCATACGCCTGCCACCCCTGCGCTTGCAAGGCGACCTTTACCCCGTTTCGCACTCGACTAAACGAACTAACCTTTGGCGAGCATCCCGTCGCTCTTCCTCTCTCCCTCTCTCTACACGTCTGTCCTTCGCAAACCACTTTGTTCACTGAACTCATCTTCGCCATCCGAGCTAGGAGCGGCACAAATAAAACATACGTTTGGCTTTCGCATTGGCGCCTGATTACAAACTCTGTTAACGAATGCCATCAATTGGAACTAGCTAAGAGGTCGAGTGGTGCACCCTACTTATTTGTATCCAACTACGATCCGATACTCGATACCTTGTCGAAACCGCCAACACGTTGCCAGGCTCGCAACACGTCAGGAACGGGCAGCCCGTGTCCGCCCGGCGTACAGTCACCGCCTCTGAAGAAGAAGATCCTCCTCAGCTACCAGCAAAGACCGAGCAAGAAAGTGCAGGAGAGTCCAGCCTCAGCGCCCCGTCACCTCTTCCTCCTCCTCCGCCTCCTCAGTATCCCTCCTCCGAAGCATCAACCTCCCGGCCGCCACCCTTCTCTTCAGTGTGCGATTCGCTCGAAAACCCCTCCGAACCGGCCCACGACCCCCGCTCTGCGATCACAGTCACAGTCGCTGGAATATCCCCTGCTGCACCGTCGTATGCATCTCTAGCTCCAGGCTTCTCTACAGAACAATCGGTTCCGACTTCCTTTGATCACGCTCTTACAGAAACAAAGCGTGCGCTCCCTCGAGACACCAAAGGGGGCTCATCCGGAAAGGACGACAACGCCGAACCACCCCCCGCATACTCGGAGGGACCCAGTCCACTCCAATCGTTTGCCTTTCTGATGGCTACCGCCGGAGGCGCGTCGAGTATCATTACTCAGGTGCAACAAGGAGGGCCGCCTATCAATGCGATTGGAGGTGAGTTGCTACTCGACCAGGACAAATCGAATAAGACTAACGTAATGGCAGATGTTGGTGCCGACGAGACGATCGCGATGGACCTTCGGTAGGGTTTGCTTCTACTCGACGTCCTATCCTGAACGCTAACCGTTGTGATCTGCAGGGGCACCCGATTTGTTCTGTCGCGAGACGAACTCTTGACGCTGCCCGAATTTGTCCTCTTATCGTTGTTCCCTAACGGCCTTTTCCCCGAGGGGCATATGGGGGGATTTACTGAGGGCGATGCAGTGCAAGTGGACGTGAGTACAAATTCTCACAGTGACCTACATAGTGCACTTTAATTATTGACAACTTCTCGGCAGTACGACCCGGCATCCCTGCAGTATATGCTGGACTTCTTTCGCACCGTTGCGCAGTCGATACCTGTTGACTCATCTCCGAGTGTTTCTCAGGAGGAGGATCCTGCGACGGGAGACCCAATGGGCTCACGAGACGACTCATCCAAGAGAGCTGGCATCATCGTTCTGAGAGAGGATCTTGACTTCTACGTCATACCACCGCGGGCCGAAATCACGCAGCCTGAAATGATGGAAGTCAAGAGAGCTGCGGGGAGAGCCCTTCTTCAACAGACGGGCATTTTCTCAGGTCTGAAGCGCAGTGATGAGCCGGGTACTACGGAAGCTCACCTCATCGAAATGCTCACAGCAGGGTAAGTTCCCCCGGCATGACAATGTCCGGCCCTTGACAAGAGCTAACCATTCACCAGCGGGTTCAACCATGACGACAACTGGGGACACAGAGCAGGAGAACCGAACAAGGCGGTCGTTTGTAGCTTAGCATTGGCACGCCTACGAAGCGATATCAGAGGTAATGATATGGGCAGCAATGCCGTTGGCATGGCGCAAAAGCTGCTCCTCTTTTGGAGGAAGCCTGCGAGACGCTGCTGGTGGGAAGGCGTGGAGCTTGACAACGTTGAGGGTATTGAGGGGAAGCTGAAGGTCTGGATCAGGCGCGTTTGGACCCTGGAAATGAGCGTAATCGGCCTCCGATGAGGCCGACAAGCTTGGCTACTATCTTGTGCGGCGAGAGGTCAGGAATGGGCGTAATGGTGTAGCGCAGCCTGGCTTTGTGGGCTGAAATATGGGTTTCCTTCCGTCTACTTCTTTCAACACATGCGCGAAATGGTTCGTGGGCTTCGTCGGCCACGCATAGGCAACATTCGTTTTCAATGGCGAGACCGCTATCTGAGGCTGATATTGAGCGTGTTCATAGGTGCGTCAGACCAAGCAAACATTAGTCATAGGTCAGTTCTTACATAATCAAACAGAAGCGTTTTCTTGATCATGACTGTCACTTAGATACGTGGGCTCATGATTGATACTTGTGAGGAACCCAGTAGTGACGTTCTCGTCATCGTCTTAACGGAATGGGCCATTGAATAATTTCAGGTGTAGTGACTTCAAGTCTATGTTGTCTTGGCTCGGGGCCGCTGCCAGCTGTGTTCTCAATCTGTCAGTATAGATGGGTATATAGTCTTCATCTAACTCCTGCTCATACTGTCGCATCCTTCACCCCACTGGGCTCCTGGACAATAAGGAGAAAATGCCTTGCACCTCAATGCTAGCTATGTTTTATTTGGAGACAGAAGCAGCCCTCATACGAAGGGGACATCGCACCTTCTTCCCCATAATCATTCACTTGGGGAGAATCAGCGTCAGGCACACTAATCAGCCCCCAATCCTAGCCAAGTTCCCCCGGCACAAACAAGTGTGGCATCATTTCTTGGCTGGACCGTCGGTCCAGGCTAAGTTTCAGTGCAACACAGGGTGGTCTTCCGTCGCAGAATAGTGACGCCTGCCTCTCCGCACTATAACAGCGGCTTCAGGTCCGATCCGGTTATTCGCCATACGGCCCTCTCTACATTCACCGTGCTTCTCCGTTCCAGTATGTACGTGTCCACTACCAACAGCATGAATTTCTTACTTTCTTTGCATATTCTTGCCGCCACTCAATTTTCTGTGGCCTTGGCCCAGGAGTGCAGAAATACGTTGAAAGCAACGTATACCTCGCCCATTGCTGCCGGTGGCTGGACATATCGCCTGATCGCGAACGGACTCACTCGACCCAGAAGCATACTTTTCGACAACCAGGGAGCTCTCCTGGTTGTCGATGCTAACTCTGGAGTAAAACATCTGAAGCTGACTGACGATGGCGGCACTTGCTTATCTGTGGCCGAGAAACGGACGATTATTGATTCTCCAGAGGTATGGCAACTCTAGAGGCCGAGTATGTGTAGCGAGCTTACTTGTTGTAATGTGTCCGGCGACCCAAAGTTGAACCACGGAATAGCCCTCTCCCCGGATGGGAAGACTCTGTATGCCTCGACCGCCGACAAGGTATATTCCTGGGCATACAATGGCAGTGCTGCCACCGTTGGCGATAGGAATAGGACACTCATAGCGAACATGAGCAATACCGATCATACCACCCGGACGTTACTTCTATCCAAAAAAAGTCCAGGCATACTCTTGGTGTCGAGAGGTAGCGCGTCCAACATTGACGAGGCTGCGACCCGCCAGTCGACTGGGCATTCCCAGCTTCGCGCCTTTGATATCGGGAGCCTCGGTGAGAATTCTGGACCGCTCAACTTCCCAACTGAGGGAAGGATGCTCGGCTGGGGATTGCGGAACTCAGTTGGCGTGGCAGAAGAGCCCGTCACAGGCGGTGTATGGACAGTAGAGAATTCAGCGGACCAGTTGAGGAGGAACAATGTTGATATTCACACTGACAATCCTGCCGAAGAACTCAACTTCCACGGGCACCTCAGTGATTCTAACAAGGATCAGGGCGGCAATTATGGATATCCAGGTTGCTTTGCTGTTTGGTCGACCGAGGGATTTCCCGATAAAGGCAACATGACGACGGGAGATCAGTTCAGTCTCAACCCATCACGCACCCTGAACGATACAACTTGCAATTCCGCCTATGTGCCCCCGAGACTATCTTTCCAGGCGCACACTGCTCCATTGGATATAAAATTCACGCCCGATGGCTCAGAAGCCTTTGTAACATTCCATGGCAGTTGTGAGTGGTGCCAGGGCTCTATTGTCCACATTTAGTCCCATGACTTACACCGGCCTAGGGAACCGAGACGAGGCAGTCGGCTACAAGCTATCTAGCATACGTTTCTCGAACGGAGAGCCTACAGAGTCAGCTGATAGCCGGACACCAATTACTGATATTTTAAGTAACGCAGACACCAGCAGCTGCCCTGACCACTGCTTTCGCCCGGTAGGACTTGCTTGGGACAGTCAGCAGAGACTCTTCATGACATCAGATTCGACGGGTGAAATTTATGTCCTTCAGCGGACCGATGTCTCAGTCTCGACCAGTTCTCCGGCCATCCCTGTTCCAACATCATCACCCGACGCTGCAGCAACTTTAGTCCCCTCCCGGCTCACCTCTTTTGGCAGCCTTGCGGTCTCAGTATTTGTTTTCATGGGAAGTGCGGGCGTGGTCAGGCTGATCCTTCTCTGAGATTCAGCTTCATATACTCTCAGTCTGGGAATGGCCGGGTTCAAAGAGTCAACAAATATTCAGTTGGTACCAAGAGTATGCTGCTTCATGTAATCAATGATCTACGGTGTGCAATCGACAGTGGCTTGTTAGTCTGGGTTTGTATCATCCGTAACGATTGATCCAACTCCAAGAAGACATGAAATTCACGAGTTCAAATACGTGATGACCCATTTATGCCCTATTTTGCCGCGAACGCCTCGCCTATGACGTTACATGGATGTCTGTATTATTCCTCGATGCTCTTGACACACTCCCACTCGCCTCTGAGGTTCTCCTTCCACAACGAGACCTTGTTGTCACCTCCGCTGACCGCGAGCACATTGCCGCTCAGAGACCAGCTGACTCTCCACACAGCTGCATCGAAGTTGAGGACCTTGCAGTTCCATTGTCCACGGCTCGACGAATCCGACGTCCAAATGCGAACCGTCTTGTCTTGGGAGGCTGACGCAATGTATGACTTCTGCAAGACCGTCGGCGACCATGCTACGTCACGAACCCAGTCTGTATGACCGGCAAGAGGCTCCTGCTCCTGCTTGTACGACTGCGATGCTGAATCGAAAACCCAAACTTTGAGCAAGTTATCACAGCCGCCCGTGACAAATCGCCTCACCCCAGCTGAACCAGGACCAGGAGAACTGCTGACAATGCTTCCAGGTGCCGTGGCTGGGGCCCATGAGACGGAGTTGACGCCCAACCCGTGAGCTGGGAATGTCACATGGTCGAAGCTGTTGTCGCGGAACTCGAGTATGCTTACGTTGCCGTCCGAAGAAGCGCACGCCAGGAGGCACCCAGACTCGTGTGGTGACCAAGAGACGATATTGACGGAAGCTTTGTGCAGAGCGAAATCGAAAATCTTCTGCCACTGATTATTCTGTTCCCTCCAGATGAAGACCTTGCCGTCGTAACCTGCGGAGGCCAGAATATTTCCATACTTGGGGTGCGCCCATGAAACGCACCAAACTGCACCATCATGTCTGCAACAGAGTCAGCAGGAGTAGTAGGCTCGTGTTTCTGAAGGTCTCGAATGTGCAATGCTTACCCTTTCAGGGTCTCGACAAGTCGTTGGGAGTCCCCGTCGATTTCGAATATTTTGATGGTGCGGTCGCTTGAGCATGTCGCAAGGCGACGTCCGTAGTAATCGAGGACGGCATCGTGCTGGTAAGGGTGGTGAAGTATTAGCCTAACCGAACATGTAGGACAAGGAGGCGGCCGCCAATCGCACATCATGACACAGGCGTCGATGGTATATATTTCCCCGTCTCGAAAACCACTGGGCGATTGGGAACGTGGGGCAACACTCGAAGAGACACTTACAATCATATCATCGTGGCCAGAATTCGATATGACCTGGGCAGACGCCTGCGTGAAGAGCCATGTTAGCGGAGCGGATTGCCAAGTATATATTGAGAAGCCATACCATTGCGTGAAGTAGAAGCTGGTGTAGTTAATCAAGGACTGCGCTCATTCAGGGCATCTAATATGGGCTGATGCGGGAAGGTCGAGAGCTGGGTAAGACTTGGGTATATGTTGAATGGCAGACTGGACGGCGTCACTGTAAGTGCCACCTAAGGGAATCGAAGCTCCCAGCTGGCCTTAGCCCAAGCTTGAGATCCAATTTGGCCAACGGGATGGGGCCGTGTTGCAGGACCACCAGTAGGGTGTTCCGTATGAGGAAGGCGGTGGGATAGACTTCCCGTGACCTGAGTCTCGTGACTTCCTTTAGATTGACGGCTAGGAGCTTCCAGTTTCTTGCACGTGAGACGTCTCCCCTCCCCCTCCCCCAGCTCCGGTCCCGTTAACGGGGTGGGTGCCGCGCTGACGCAGAGGTAGTGTGCGTACAAGCCGATGCCGAGGTAAACCGAAGTGAGAGTCGATGAAAGCCTCATTACTGCCTACCGACCCATGAATAACAGACAACGTTGCGGTACTTTTCTCTACAGTGCTACTCCATGTACCCGGCTACCTTGGCGCTCGACGGAATAATTTACCATCTCAGTCGACACCTTTACTCGACGCGCCATAGGCTTCTGCTAGAACTGTGATCAGCCTCAAACACCAAAGGCCACACTCTTCAGACACCACATGCAATTTGAGTGCGCACTCGAATACTGTACATCCTAAGCACTGGAACCATTGATCATTTCCCGTACGAAGCCATCGCAGGCGCCCTCATAATGGCTGACAGTTCCTGTAGCGGCTCTACGCCGTTCAAAGGCCTCGTTGACCATGGGGCCCAAGATCGAAGTCTGCACCGAGATCGGTTTTCCAGTACTCCTAGTCTCCAGCAAGTAAGGCCTACAGTACCGCCCCCGTGCTCTCACGCAGTTCTCCTAACAATGACAGGGCTTTCGATCCACAAGTCAAACCGTCTCGGCGCCGGCTCAAGCAGGCTTTGGCGAATTCCTCGACTCCAACGGGGCTGGGCAAGTCAGCATAAACACTCCCCAAACTCTCAACTCGCCCGCATCAAGCTTCCCTCGAGGGTTGCAATCATTCCAATCATCAGCGGCCCCTGCCAGTCGAATTATCCCACCCAACCTCTACCAATCTACGTCACAAATTCCGACAGCTTCTCGGCAAAATGTGTCTATGGCGTCGCCACCGAGGACATCGAGTTGGGCACAAGATTTTGCATCATTCTCTAGGGCACCGCCAGGTGCTGGAAACTACACAACAGGGTTTTCTTCTTCGCAATATCCAGCGCCTGTAGCCGGATTTACGCAGAATATGATGGGGTCGCATTTAAGACCTTGGTTATTCGGGCCTCAAGGCGGTTCTGTAACCGCCACAAATCACGGAGTTACAAACACCGAAGCTGACTTTGATGTTGAGATGAATCGGTGGATGGCGGCCAACGGAGACGGACAGATGGAGGACCTCGACACTGTTATGGAACAACTCGCGCGAGAACTGGAACAAGAGCAGCAACCAGAGGCCGCTACACAAGCATCCAGAGATACCACCGGCAGCTCTGTGGATACTTTCACGACCTCTCTATATGTTTCTGTCCAAGATGAAGCACAAGGAATACAAACATTCGATGCTACAGCTTCAACAAACCAACAAATACCCGGCGCATCCTCGGTCCTTGGGATTGATGCCATCGGAGTATCAAAAAGAGCGAGTTTTCCAGACCACATGCCTGACTTGGAACGTCTAGGGCTCGACGAAGCGGAGCAAGCATCTGCAGAACATGTCCAGTCAACATCTGACATTTCGGAGGCAGCGAGACAGATACTTGACTCGGTTCAACATGAACAAGGAGACAAATGGAAGAATTCTCGGTTCTTATCACTGATGAAAGACTTTCGGGATGGAAACAAAGACATCGTCAACAACGAAATTCTCGAAACCAAAGTTGGCAGCGAGCGAATCGGCCGGAATTGACCTCGAGAACTCCAATGCTCCTAAACACCACCCAACCACGTTGATATCATGGCTAATGTCAACCGCAAAGCCCGGTACAAAAGCCGTTATGTAAGGGGTCATCGCGCAAAGACGGCATTCGGCGTTGTTGTATGTAAAATGAATATTACAGAACGCTGTAGCAAATATCGTTGACACAGCTATAGACCACTTGATGCTCTAGCGATCCGGTACCGTTACGTATGATACGACGAATCGTCATCGAGAGACTTCCAATAACAGGCAGGGCTTATGATTACTGGCGTAAAGAGGACGCTGGAGATCGCATCGAGACGACAGCGAAATTGATGCTGCCCTGGCGGCGACGCGAAATGTCGGTCGGTCGGTAGCTCTAAGGCTTGTTGGTGGGATTTGAAGTACAAACGTACATGGCACGAGGAATTTAGCAACCTGTGATTCTGCCGAACTACAACATCGGGGTTGGGATTACAAGAGGAATAAGTAGGGATAGATATGCAGACGCTTGCGAGCCTAGATCGAGTTACCGTACCTTGTATTTAGTATCCTCCGCTTACGAGGGAATATAATCATCTTGTTTGTTTACTCGATAGTCCAGATGTTGGATTTTTAATGTGTGAATTGTATAAACTACAGCCGAGAATGACAAGCGGCACAAACAAAAACAATAAGCGACGAGGAAAATGGATATTGCTGAAGGAAATGCACAAAGTGTACCGTGATCCCTCCAATTCATCCAGTTGTGCCTTAGTGGTCTGTGAGGAAACAGTTCAGGATCGACCAAGGGCAATGCTCTTCCAGTGGTCACGCTCCTCTTCAAGCTTACGAATCTTCTCTTCCAAATCTTCAAACCGCTGGGCCTTACGCTCGCGAGACTTGCGTGCAGCGAGTGTGTTGCGGGCACGCTTCATAGCAGTGGTATCACTAGGATCCTCGACAATGATAGGAGGCAGCGGTTTGTCTCGTCGACGAGAGCTCACGCCCGAGACTGAAGAGTGACGGGCAGAACTAGTTGGGGAAGAGTTGACAGACTTCCGGCGGCCCGAGGTTGAAGTGAACTCGACCACCTCCAGATCGTCGCCTTTGAGAGCGGGAGACTGATCAGTCTGCAGTTTCTGGATCTCCTCGATACCGGTGACGTCCTTTGTGACAGCGGTAGATTCCTGGGGAAAGAGGGGAAACCAAGGATCACCAGCAGTGGTGTCGAAATCTGCCGACCCGAAGTCGCCCGAGTCAAAACTGGGGGAAACATCGTAACCGTCGTTAAAGTCAGGAGACTCATTGTAGATCGAAGGCGATGTCAAGGCGGTCAAAGCTGTTGAGTTGGGAGCAGACATGAAGGGCTCCTGAATGAGAAGGTCATGAGGAGACACGGTGCCCAGGGTGCTAGGACCGACATCGAAGACCGAGGGCATGGCTGGCGACGAGTAGGTGGTAGACGCACCACCCTCGAAGCCGGTGAAGTCGTCAAGGTCAAGGTCTGTAGAGACATGTGAGCACAGTCCTGGGCGAGACCAGAGTGTGAGCGGTTTACCTTGAATATCCATCTTGTTGGTTACGCCCTGAGTACTTTGAGCGAACAATGGTACAGGAGGACGCTGACGGCGGTTCAGAGCAGCTGAAGACGACGGAGCGGATGAAGCGTAGAATTGAGCTGACTGAGCGGGGGAGCACACTGAAGGTGACCGGGAATTAGATCCGGAAGCTTGGATCTGAGCAAGACGATGCTTCTGTTGAAAATGGACGCGACCTTGTTGGTTCTGTCGGAGATGATATGACGAGTGGCGACGTTGGTTCAAACCGATGGCGGTATGGGTTGCCAAGTGTCTAGGTTGACTGGTACGAGGCTGATCGAACAAGACGAAGTCCTGCTGGGGAGACTGTTCCGGTGGGCTGAACTGAGGCTGTTGCGCGGGTTGTGCCGGCAGGCTGGGTGAACTGGAGGGAAGCCATGATGATTGGGAATCCGTTGTGAAGACTGAAAAGTCTCGAGGTAGAATGTTGGCGGAGGCGGAACTTAAGCTAGAGCTGGAAGCCGTAGTGTAGTTCAGGTCGACCTGGGAAGGTTGAGCTGAAGTGAAGAGCGGAGAAAAGTCGTGAATTGTTGTAGACTGAATTTTGTTGAGCTTTGAAGCGGGATCGAACTGAAGACGATGATTTAACGCATTTTGGCGGGGCTCTATGGCTGAATGATTCTTGATTGTAGTTTGGAAGATTGTGGTGGTGAAGAGGAAAGAGGAAAAAGGTATATGAAAAATTAGGCACGGAGGGATTAGCGAGCTTTTGTAGCCTGAAAGGCAGCAACAGGCCAAACCCCCCCAAAAAGGGCGGGTGGTTGTGGGACGGCACTTCCGGATACGCAAACAGGGCGAAGGGCGCAGTTGTCGAAGCCCTGTTGTCTAGAAG
The DNA here is from genome assembly GCF_030867565.1 of Colletotrichum costaricense. NCBI lineage: Eukaryota > Fungi > Ascomycota > Sordariomycetes > Glomerellales > Glomerellaceae > Colletotrichum > Colletotrichum costaricense. Next base: position 1,588,392 of record NW_026848238.1, read on the forward strand.
GTACAGCGGGGCTTTGTATCCCGCCATGTCATTAAGCGCACGGATCGGTCTTCAGATCGCAAGTGCGCTACCTAGACAGAAGTACCACCTCCAGATGGAGCGCAAGGCAGGCAACTGCGCCCACAGGAAGGAAGTGGTACCCCTGCACGGAATGAGAGTGTGAGTCACACTTTCTGATGCTAAGCCTGATTCGGCTTGACCGAGCGCACGGGACGTTTGCTCTGATTGGTTTGTGACGATGGCAGGCAGAATACAGTGCGGACTAAAGGCATTGCTCCAACAGCAGCCAATGATCAACTCCGATAAGTAGTACGATGAGGGGCATCTTCTTCGCTTAAGCACCTAGAGCTTCCGCGCTGCGCTGACATGCGGAATTTGCTCTAATAACGTACCGCTCAACTCCTACTGTTTACCTGTCGATGCTCTTGCCATACCGACACAGTAATCCCACGGACCGCAATCCAATAATGCTGGAGAGTTCCACAAGTCTCAAGCCGGTACATATTTGTGGAAGGAGTCAAAAGTCTCACAGGTGCTTTGCTTTAAATATTCTATGTTCACAAAGCAATGGCGTGGAGGAAAGATGGGGTTTGTAACATGCATTTCCTTCCGTGTCAGTGAGGATGGCTTGCGACCGACCATTGGCGACCTGAAACACGACCATTTCAACCTACAACGATTCCTCCGAATCTGGCTGCAGTCTGACGGTTCAGTCAAAAAAGTACTCCAGCAGGAGTTACTTCAGTTTCCTGCATCTCCCTCGCACAGTGCCGGTGAGACTATTAGAGTACCTGGATAGGAGCCTGGCTGCAAAGAGCCCACCGACATGGCCGTCAGTACGAAAGATGCCGTAAAAACACTTATTTATTTTTATATTCTGCCTTTGCTAGTTACTCAGGCGGTTCTCGACATTGATTGTATAGTATTAATACATTCCCCCGACGGAGCAATCCGCCGGGGCCGTACTATATAGTACGTATTAAGGAAAACTAAGTATATTACGCTCTATACCTAATTACTAATTAAAACTCCTAACCTTCCGCCGCTTTTAGGTATTTATTAAGTAAGCTTTACTTATTTTAATATATATAAAACTTCTTAATCCCCCTAATAGAGTAATCTACTAGGGCCGTATTATATATACTTTATATATTTTTATAAGAGATTAGGTTATAAATACTTAATTAATAAGGGTATAATATAAGTATAAGTATATTATAAAACTAAAGCTTATAAAGTCCTTTATATAAGCTCTATTTTATAAAAAAATCTTTTATAATATAATTTATATATTAATTACTAACATATTAATAACTTATTATTAAATATTTATTTTAATATTCTACTTTTACTAATTACTCGGGTAATTCTTAATATCTATTATAGCTAGCTAGTTATAATAAGTATATTAATAAAAATTAAGGCTACGAATACTAAGTAAATAATATTATAGTTATAAATAGGTTTATTAAAATTATATTTATAAGTTATAAAATAAATAAAGCTTTAGTAATTAATTATAGTTTTATTAAAAGGGGTTTTTAGTAAAAATAGCTAAAAGTAATTATAAAATTTAATATTAAGTTAATTATTAAAAAAGCTATAAAAAGTCTATTTTTAAGCCTAGCTTAAGTCTATATTATATATAAGTCTCGTTCTTAAATATATTTTTTATAATATTCTTATTTATTATTATTTAACTATTTACTAAATAGTTATCTATTTTACTTATTTATAATCGTCCGTTTTACTTATTTATAAATATCCGTTCTTTATTTTATTATATAATTATAGTTACGTAACTTATTTATAGTTTTTTTATTTTAAGAGGAGTTACTTTAAGTTTATATTTTTATATATATAGTATAATAGTTATTATAAGTTCCGTAGGGTAGGACCCTAGCCTTATTATATATATTAAGTTATAATATTAGCTCCTCTTTTTAAAAATTTAGTCCTCTAGGCTTATAAATAAGTCGTTTATTCTTAAGTTAGGGAATCGTTAAGTATTTTTTTTTTAAAATATACTAATATAATATTAAGTTAAATTAAAAAATCGAAATTTTTAATAACTACGTCTCGTCGTAAATTACTACGTATTATTCGTTTTTTTAATAAAAGTATAAAAATAATACTTTATTTAAATTATTATTTATAAGGTATCCGTTATTTAGTTCTTTTTAATTCCGAGGTCTATAAAATATACTATTATTTAAGTATTTTATATAGTGGTTTTTTTTCCGGCTTTATAAGCGCAAAAGATCGACTTTAACGGGATTATATTTTTAAGGGAAATTATATAATATAGTATACTTTTTAACTATATAATACGTATAATATACCCTAAGTACGCGCTTAATATAATATAGTAATTTTAATATAAAGATTACTATATAATTTAAGATAAGTAAGCTACTTTTTTTAATAGTAGCGCTAGTTAAAAAAGTTAATAATAAAGGTCGGCTATAATAATTAGTTATAATAATTAGTTATAATAGTTAGAAATAGCCTTTTTTAACTATAGAGGTTTTAAACTTTAATAATAATATAGAGGTTTTTAAAAAAAAGGGCTAAATAAGCTAATATTTATTACTTAGAGCTTATAAAAATTCTTTTTATTTTTATTACTTTTAATATTATTTAAAACTACTTTCTATTTAAACTAAATAAATTTATTAAATAAATTTATTAAATAAACTTATTAATATATAAACTACTATTTTAATAAGAACCTATTTTATTTTTAGTATATAATTAGTAATTAATAAGTTAGAACTTTTTAAAAATACTTATTAATAAGTCTACCCCTCTTAAGCTAAGTACCCTTTTTAACTAACTTAACGCTATAGTTATTATAATTAATATAAATATACTTAAAAATTAATAAAGTACTTTTTAATAATATAAAATTTAGCTAAGTAATAATATAAATACTATAAATAATTAAATTAATATAAATATTAAGATTTAGTATATTAATATTAATTTAGAAATTATATTTTATAAAGTTAAGAATCTTTTTAATACGGGCTATATTATAAATATAAAGGAATATATAAGGGGCTTTTTAATTTTTAATAAAAAGGAGTATATAATATAAGATTTAGTTATTTACGTAAGCTAGTATTAAGAAGTTTTATATATATTAAAATAAGTATAGCTTACTTTTTAAATAAGTAAAAAAAGGTCGGGAGTTAATAAAAAGAAGATAATAGTCGAATTAGTTAACTATTTTAATTAGTAATTAAATATAGAGCGTAATATACTTAGTTTTCCTTAATACGTAATATATAGTATAGCCCTAGCGGATTACTCTATCGGGGGGATTTAAGTATTTTATATAATATGTTTATGAATACTATTTATATTCGTAAATATTATATTTTTATTTATTAAGTTCTAACTAATTAAATATAGTTAGTTAATTAGTAACGGAGTCTAACTATTTTAATTATAAAAAAGAAATAAAAAAGTCGTAGTTTTAAAAAAGACCTACGGAGTTATAAAAAAAAGCTAAGGCTTATTAATAAGCCTAAGCTAAGTTAAATAAGTTATTATTTAAGTTAGAGTATTTTTATTTTTAAAAATAAATAATATTTAAAAAGAGTCGGATTATATTAGAGGAGTTTTTTAAAGATTTTAAAAATACTTCTTTAGTAATTTATAAAATATAAATTAATAATATTTTTTAAAATTATTAATTAAAACACTATAATAATTAAGAGTTTTAGGTTTAATTTTAACTTTAGTACTTTTTAAAAAGTTATTAAAAGTTCTAAAAGTTCGTAATAAGTTCTTATATATTTTTTTTATATCCGTAATTTTTTTATTTAATAAAGTATCCTTTTTTATTATTTTTTATTTTATAATTAATAATTCGTTCGACTTTATATTCTAATTAGTTTAGTTTAATAATAATATAATTTTTTATATATAAACTTCTTAATATAGGCTCGAGTAATAAAACGTAAAAAATAAAGTAGTATCGTATTATATTTAGTAATTTTAATTCGTAATTAATTAATAAGACTTTTTTAATAATTTTAAAAAGTCTAAGTTTTTTATAGTTTAACTTATTACTTAATTATTTTATTTTAATATTATAATAAAAAAAATAGGTACTATCCCCCTTTTTTAAAAATAGTCCTCTAATCCTTAATCTATTTATATTTTTTTTTATATATTATTATATAAACTCGAGGTTTAATAAGGCTTATTTATAAATTTCCTTAAGTTTATTTACGTTTATTATAGCTTTTATAAGTTATAATCCTTATTATACTTCTTTATATATTACTAATTAAAATCCGTAATTAAAGTAAAATAGGGATTTTTTTATACTTTTACTAACTATATTATTATATATAAACTAGGTTATTAATAAGAATACTATTTAATTATCTTAGTTATACTTTATATAATAATAAAAGTATATTTTAAGGATCTAATTAATCCTTTTTATCTATCTATTAGTTTATAAATAAAATAATATTAATAATTTATAATTTATACTAAGTTACGAAATTAGAAATTTTTAAAATTTTAAAATAAATTGCTTATTTTTATTTAAGATAATTTCTTTTAAATTAGAAATTTTTAAAATTTTAAAATAAATAGCTTATTTTTATTTAAGATAATTTCTTTTAATAAACCGTAGTTTAAGAATATAATCTTAATAAATATATATACTAAGTCTTTTATAGTACTTAATTCTTTATAAAAAATAAAATGCGCGAACTTAGTAAGTTAATTAACTATAATTAAAATACTATTATATTATATTTTAATAAATAATTCTCTAAACTTTAATAGTTTAATAATAAAGTCTTATATAATTAATTATTATATTTTTATTAGTAATTATAGTAGTTATAGCTTATTATAAGGCTTATATAAACTATTCTTATTTTTTTTATAAATTATATAATCCTTAATTATTTTTATAATTTTAGTATATATAGCGGATTTATTATAGTATCAGCAAATCCGTTTTTATATTTTAATTACTCCTTAATAACTATATATTAGTATATTATAAATTTTTATAATAAACTTAGGGTTTTTTTTTAATTAAGCTAGTATTTATCCTTTTAGCTATTATAAAAAGCTTTATAATTAATATAAAACTACTATCCTTTTCTTATTTAAAAATAACTTATATTTCTTTAGGGACTACGACTTCGTAATTAAGCTTTTTATTAAGAGCGTTTATTTTACTATTTTTAAAATCTTTTTAATAAATAATTTAAAAATTAAATTTAAATAAGAACTCGCTCTATTTAACTTATTATTTATTGAAATTCTTATTTATTATAAAGTTTATAAAATCTTTATAGTTTATATAAACTATAATTTTATACTTAGTTCTAAATAACTATAGTCTCTATTTTTAAAATACTTTAATAATTATTATTAGTTCTTTATTATAAATTTATTAATTTAATTCCGCTCTATAAAATACTTTAAAATAGAAATAATATAAATAAAGTTTTTTTTATTTATTTTATTATTTTAGAACTATTTTTATAGCGAAATTTAAGGTATTAGTTTTAATTTTAAAAAGTTTTTAGGGATTTAGGATTATAATAATTAGTTTAAGAATAACCATATTCTTAACTTTAATAAATACTTTTTTATATTTAAAATCCTAAATAAATAGGGTATCTGTTTATATTAAGTTATTAAGAAGTTTAATTATATTAATATAATCCTTAAAGAATTATTAATAAAAATTAACGAATCCTAAGAATCTTTATACGTCCTTAACATTTTATAGTATAAGTTAGTCCCTAATTACTTCTATTTTTAATACTTATATATAAATTTATTGTAATATAATAGTATATTTTAAAAAATATATTTTTTATATATAAAACTCGTACTTAGAGGGTTTAGTATATAGTTTAGTATTTTAGAGTTTTTAAAATACTATATAAATATATTTCTTATATATTTTAAAATTAAAGGAAAAGATAAGGATATTATTTATATAAATAATAATAAAAATATTAACGTATTCTTAAAATACGTAGTTAATTATCATTTAAAAAGTTATTAGAGTATTAATAAGTTTAAAGGGTATAATAAGATATTTAAAGAGTCCTTTATGAGTTTAGAACGCCGTTTTTTATTCGTCTTTTTTTTTAATTTAAATTTAGTTAAATACTTTTTTAAAGTTTATTTATTTTAATATCTTACTTTTATTAGCTACTCGGGCGGTTCTTAATATCGTTTATATAATATTAATATATAATATTAATAAATACTCCTACTATCTCGTTAGATTTTTTTTTTTAAATTTTCTACTTTTTTAACTTTCCCTCTTATAAAGTTTATAACTACGGATTATTAACAGCGATAATAAGCGCTACTACTTTATAAGCCTACTCTATACTTAGCTAAGTTAGCTACCCTTCTAAGTATAGTAGCTTATAATAGTAATATTAGAGATACCCTCGTTACTATTATTAAATAATATCGACTTTATAATATTTACTTAATACTTTCAACTTTAATTTATATATATATATATTCGTTACCTCGATTTTTTTATTAAAGTTAAAAACGCTATTTTTTTTATTATTATTATTACTATTATTATTACAATCTAACTATCTATTTTAAATATACTTTATTAAAATACCGAAATATTATTAATAACTTATTAACCCTTAGGGCTTTTTTAATAGCTAAAAGTTATTTAATTTTATAAGTATTATATTAAACGACCCCGAGCTATAAAAAAACTACTTTAATAAATATTATATTAGTAATATTAATTTATAATAAGTAAATAAATATATTATAACAAGCGTTGCCCTTATTAACGCCTTTTTAATATAATAAAGTAATATAAATAAGCCTAGATTTAATAATATAATTAGGAGCTTAGAAAGAGTATAGTTAAGTATATTAAATAAGAATATTAAAGAGAGGTTATTATTAAATAAAATAAAAAGAGAAAATAAGGGGTAGTATTTAGTTATTAAGAAGGTAATTAATATATTATAACGGCGGGGTTATTAATATCTTAAGTTTAGTTAGTATTAATAGTTACGGCCCGCTATAGTTAGTTATAAAGTTTTATTAAAGTACGTAATAAAAATACTTAATATTAACTCTAATAAACTAGCTTACTTATAAAGGTAAAAATGGCCCCTAATAAGGCGGACCGGACCCCAAAGGGGGGTTTTTTTTTTATTAATAGCTCCTAACCTTCCCCCGCTTCTAGCTATTTAGAGGGTAAGTTATACCTATTTTAATATATATAAGACCTCTTAGTACTAACCTATATAAGTAGCTAAATCCTATATTATATACTCCTTTTTATTAAGGGTTAGAGGGCCCCTTATATATTCCTTTATATTTATAATATAACTTATATTAAAGGGATTTCTAATTATATAAAATATAATTTTTAAATTAATATTAATATATTAAATCTTAATATCCGTATTAGCCTAGCTATTTATAATATTTATACTATTACTTAGCTAAATTCTATATTATTAAAAAATACTTCGCTATTTTTTAAATATATTTATATTAGTTATAATAGTTATAATATTAAGCTAGCTAAAGAGGGTGCTTAGCCCGAGAGGAGTAGACTTATTAACGGGCATTTTTAACTTACTAATTACTAATTATATATTAAGAGAGCAAGTTCTTATTAAAATACTATTTTAACTAGCTAACTTCTTAACTAGTTATCTAACTAGCTATCTAAGTAATAGTTTATATATTAATAAGTTTATTTAGTAAATTTATTTAATAGCTTTATTTAATTTAAATAGAGCTTTAGGTAATATTAAAAGTAATAAGGATAAAAAAAATCTTTATAAGCTCTAAAGAGTAATAAATATTAGCTTATTTAGTCCTTTTTTTTAAAAACCTTTATATTATTATTAAAGTTTAGAACCTCTGCAGTTAAGGGCCGCTTTTAACTATTATAACTAACTACTATAGCTAATTATTATAATTAACCTTTATTATTAACCTTTTTAACTAGCGCTACTATAAAATATCTTACTTATCCCGAATTATATAACGGTTTTTATATTAGAATTACTATATTATATTAAGCATATACTTAGGGTATATTATATATATTATATAATTAAAAAATATACCGTATTATATAATTTCTTTTAAAAGCGTAATCTTATTAAGGTCGATCTTTTATGCTTATAAAGCTAGAAAAAAACTACTATATAACTACCCTAATAAGCTACGTAGTACTATTATTACTAATAGTCGATATATTCGTATTATTTAGTTAGTTTTTTTATAAAATAAACTTATTAAATAGGAGTAATTAAAATATTATAACTAATTAGTTCCCCCCGACGGAGCAATTTACTAGGGCCGTACTATATATTACGTATTAAGGAAAACTAAGTATATTACGCTCTATACCTAATTACTAATTAAAACTCCCGACCTTCTCCCGCTTCTAGCTATTTAGAGGGTAAGCTATACCTACTCTAATATATATAAGACCTCTTAATACTAACTTACGTAAATAGCTAAATCTTATATTATATACTCTTTTTTATTAAGAATTAGGGGGCCCTTTATATATTCTTTTATATTTATAATATAGCCTATATTAAAAAGATTTTTAGTTTTATAAAATATAATTTTTAAACTAACGTTAATATATTAGATTTTAATATCTATATTAACCTAGTTATTTATAATATTTATATTATTATTTAGTTAAATTTTATATTATTAAAAAGTACTTTACTAATCTTTAAGTATATTTATATTAATTACGATAGTTATAATATTAAGTTAGTTAAAGAGGGTGCTTAGCCCGAGAGGGGTAGACTTATTAACGGCTATTTTTAGAATAATAGTTTATATATTAATAGGTTTATTTAATAAATTTATTTAGTAGATTTATTTAGTAGATTTGTTTAGTTTCAATAAAGAGTAGCTTTAAGTAATATTAAAAGCGATAAGGATAAAAAGAATTTTTATAAGCTCTAAGTAGTAAATATTAGCCTATTTAGCCCTTTTTTTTAAAAACCTCTACGTTATTATTAAAATTTAGAACCTTTATAGTTAAAAAAGGCCGTTTCTAATTATTATAGCTAATTATTATAACTAATTATTATAGCCAACCTTTATTATTAACTTTTTTAACTAGCGCTATTACGTAAAGGGTAGCTTATTTATTTTAAATTATATAGCGGTTTTTATATTAAAATTATTATATTATATTAAGTACGTATTTAGGGTATATTGCGCGTATTATATAGTTAAAAAGTATATTATATTGTATAATTTTTTTTAAAAGCGTAATCCTATTAAGGTCGATCTTTTGTGCTTATAAAGCCGGAAAAAAAACTACTATATAACTAGTTAGTTATAATAAGTATATTTAATAAATGTTAAGGCTACGAGTACTAAATAAATAGTATTATAGTTATAAATAGCTTTCTTAAAGCTATATTTATAAGTCGTAAAATAAATAAGGCTTTAGTAATTAATTATAATCTTATTAAAAGGGGTTTTAAATAAAAATAACTAAAAATAATTATAAGATTTAATACTAAGTTAATTATTAAAAAAGCTATAAAAAGTCTATCCTTAAACCTATCTTAAGTCTGTTTTATATATATAGTATAGTAACTACTATAGGTCCCGTGGGGCAGGACCCTGGCCTTATTATGCGTATTAGGTCGTAATAATACCTTAGGGGCTAGTAGTTCGATCTTATTAATATTATATTTAATAATCCCGATCTATAAAAAGATTATTTGCCCCCGATAGAGCAATCTGCCGGGGCCGTACTGTGTATTACGTATTAGAGAAAACTAGGTATATTGCGCTCTATACCTAATTACTAATTAAAATAGTAGTTAACTAACTCGACCGTTATTTTCCTTTTATTAATTCCTAACCTTCCCCTGCAGTCCTCTAAGTTCTAGCTATCTAAAGGGCGAGCTATACCTACTCTAACGTATATAAAACCTCTTAATACTAACTTATATAAGTAGTTAGATCTTATATTATATACTCCTTTTTATTAAAAATTAAGGGGCCCCTTATATATTCCCTTATATTTATAATATAACCTATATTAAAAAGATTTCTAACTTTATAAAATATAATTTCTAAATTAATATTAATATATTAAATTTTAATATCCGTATTAACTTAGCTATTTATAATATTTATACTATTATTTAGCTAAATTTTATATTATTAAAAAGTACTTTACTAATCCTTAGGTATACTTACGTTAATTATAATAGTTATAACGTCGAGCTAGCTAAAGAGGGTACCTAGCCCGAGAGGGGTAGACTTATTAATAAGCATCTTTAGGTTCTTATTAAGGTAGTATTTTAACTAACTAACCTTTTAACTAATTATATAACTAGCTATTTAAGTAGTAATTTATATATTAATAAGTTTATTTAATAAATTTGTTTAGTAAATTTATTTAGTTTAAATAGAGCTTTAGGTAATATTAAAAGCGATAAGGATAAAAAAAATCTTTATAAGCTTTAATATAAAGAGTAATAAATATTAGCTTATTTAGCTTTTCTTTAAAAAACCTCTATATTACTATTGAAGTTTAGAACTTCTATAGTTAAGGGCCGCCTCTAATTATTATAATTAACTATTATAACTAATTATTATAATTAACTTCTATTATTAACCTTTTTAATTAGCGCTACTATAGAGTAGCTTACTTATTCCGAATTATATAGCGGTTTTTATATTAAAATTACTATATTATATTAAGCGCGTACTTAGGGTATATTATACGTATGATATAGTTAAAAAGTATACTATATTATATAATTTCTTTTAAAAACGTAATCCCGTTAAGGTCGATCTTTGACGCTTATAAAGCCGGAAAAAAAACCACTATATAAAAAGATTATTTAAAAGAATATAAACTAACTATTATTAACTTAAAGATTTAAAAAGACGTATATACTTTTATAAGTATTATTATTATTAATACTTAAGTAATTGTAAAGAATTAATACTTATTATTACTTATTAATAAGCTCTTAAATAGGCTTTGCGAAGTAAAATAGATTTTAAAAATAGATATTAGGGATATTTATTCTTATATTTAAATTAAAAAAGAAAATTAATAAAAAATAACGTTCTAGAGCTAATATAGTTATTTTAAATATATTATTATACTTTTTAAACTAACGAACGTACTTACGACGTTCTACGTATATATTTATTAAATACTTACTAACTTACTAAATATTTATTATATAGTATATATAAACGATTTAATAATTTATTTAATAATAAAGGAGTAGTATATAAAAAATATTTCCCTTAATAGAGTAATCTACCGTAGCCGTACCGTATATTATATATTAAGGAAAACTAAGTATATTATACTCTATACCTAATTATTAATTAAAACTCCTAACTTTCCCCCGCTTATTTAAGAAATAAGCTATACTTATTTTAATATATATAAAACCTCTTAGTACTAGCTTATATAAATAACTAGATCCTGTATTATATACTCCTTTTTATTAAGGGTTAAGGGGCTCCTTATATATTCTTTTATAGTTATAATATAGCTTATATTAAAAAGATTTTTAATTCTATAAAATATAATTTCTAAACTAATATTAACTTACTAAATCTTAACGTCTATATTAGCTTAGCTATTTATAGCGTTTATATTATTACTTAGCTAAATTCTATATTATTAAAAAGTATTTTATTATTTTTAAAATATATTTATATTAGTTATAATAGCTATAATATTAAGCTAGCTAAAGAGGGTACTTAGTCCGAGAGGAGTAAACTTATTAATAGGCATTTTTAGCTTACTAATTACTAACTATATATTAAAAATAAAATAAGTTTTTATTAAAATAGTATTTTAATTAGTTAACTTCTTAACTAGTTATTTAATTAGCTATTTAAGTAATAGTTTATATATTAATAAGTTTGTTTGATAAATTTATTTAGTAAATTTATTTAGTTTAAATATAGAATAGCTTTAAGTAATATTAAAAATAATAAGGATAAAAAGAATCTTTATAAGCTTTAAAAAGTAATAAATATTAGCCTATTTAGCCCTTTTTTTAAAAACCTCTATATTATTATTAAAGTTTAGAACTTTTATAATTAAAAAAGACTACTTTTAATTATTATAGCTAATTATTATAACTAACTATTATGGCTAACTTTTATTATTAACTTTTCTAACTAATATTACTACGTAAAAAGTAGCTTATTTATCCTAAATTATATAGTAGTTTTTATATTAATATTACTATATTACGTTAAGTATATAGTAGTTTTTTTCTAGCTTTATCGGCGTAGAAAATCGATTTTAATAGGATTACCCTTTTAAAGGAAATTATATAATACGGTATACTTTTTAACTATATAATATATATAATATACCCTAAGTATGCGCTTAATATAATAAAATAATTTTAATACGAAAACCGCTATATAATTTAAAATAAATAAGCTACTTTTTATATAATAGCGCTAATTAAAAAGGTTAATAATAAAAGTCAGCTATAATAATTAGTTATAATAATCGGCCGTAATACTTAAAAGCGGCTTTTTTTAACTATAGAGGTTCTAAACTTTAATAATAATATAGAGGTTTTTTAAAAAAGGGCTAAATAGGCTAATATTTATTACTTATACTAGAGCTTATAAAAATTCTTTTTATTTTTATCGCTTTTAATATTACCTAAAGCTCTATTTAAACTAAATAAATTTACTAAATAAATTTACTAAATAAACCTATTAATATATAAACTACTACCTTAACAAGAACTTATTTTATTTTTAATATATAGTTAGTAATTAATAGGCTAGAACTCTTTAAAAATACCCGTTAATAAGTTTACCCCTCTCGGGCTAGGCGCCCTCGGCTAGCTTAATATTATAGCTATTATAGTTAACGTAAGTATACCTAAGGATTAATAAAATACTTTTTAATAATACGGAATTTAGCTAAGTAATAGTATAAATATTATAAATAACTAGGCTAATATGGATATTAAAATCTAATATATTAATACTAATTTAAAAATTATATTTTATAAAACTAGAAATTCTTTTAATATAGGTTATATTATAAATATAAAAGAATATATAAGGGGCCCCCTAATTTTTAATAAGAAAGAGTATATAATATAAGATCTAATTACTTATATAAATTAGTATTAAGAGGTTTTATATATATTAAAATAAGTATAGCTTGCCCTCTAGGTAGGCGGGGGAAGGTTAGGAACTACTTTTAATAAAAAGAAATTAACGGTCGAGTTAGTTAATTTTAATTAGTAGTTAAGTATAGAGCGTAATACACCTAGTTTTCCTTAATATATAATATATAGTACGGCCCCGGCGGACTACTCTATCGGGGGGTTATAAACTTATAAATAAGTCGTTATAGCCTAAGTTAGGGCTCGTTAAGTAATTTTTTTTTAAAATACTAAGATATCCGCTAGATCTTTAATATATTATTAATTAAAGCTTATTTTTAAAATTAAAGAGCGAGGATTCGAAATTATAATACCTTACTTATTTTATTACTTATTAAAATAAAAATATAAAATACTAAAGAGTAAATTAAGATATTATAAATATATACGTCGTAGTTATTCTTATAACGTAACTATTAATACTATATATAATTATAAGTTTTTCTTTTTTTTATTAGTACTTTTTATATTAATTATATTTATAATAAATCGTCTTTTATTTAAAGTTAATAAGTTAAAATATAAAAAAGAAGTAGAGGAGCTTTTTTTTTTAAAAAACGGGTAGAGGCCTTATACCGTATATAAACTAAAATACATTAGTCTTTATTAAAGTTAAATTATTTTTAAAAAGAAAAAAAGATAGTATTTAAAAAGGAGAAGGTAATCCCTAATCTTCTTAATATTATTAATAAAAATAAGTTAGTTACTGCGCGGGAGGTATAATTTAATAATATTTTTAAAATAATTAATTTAAACGCTTTAATAACTAAGAGTTCTAGTTTTAATTTTAATTTTAATATTTTAAAAAGGATTCTTAAGAATTCTAAAAGTTCGTAATGAGTTTTTATATTTTTTTTTTAAATTTATAACCTTTTTATTTAATAAGTAATTCTTATATTCTATTCTTAATTTTATAATTAATAATTTGTTTAATTTCGTATTTTAATTAGTCTATTTTAATAATAATATAATCTTCTATATATAAACCTCTTAATATAAGTTTAAGTAATAAAATATAAAAAACGGGATAATATTATATCGTATTTAGTAATATATATAATAAGCGAGTAAAATAAATAAGCGAGTAAAATACGAAATCGCGACTATAATATAAATATAATTAAAAGGCACTACTAATAGTTTTATATTAATTTAAACTACTTAGTATCCTCTTTTTTAAATATTTCTTTAGTAATTTAATATATTTATATATTATAACTAGTATTTTTATAAGCACTATATCATCGTTAACCTATCTTAGTCCTTAATTAATAATTACTACTCTAACGCGTTTTTTCTTTAATTTAAATCGTTACCTTTCTTTATAACTAAAAGTCTTCTTTATTAACTACTATAAGACTTCTTCTTTATTTAAAACGTATTTTTTAGCCCTTTTACGTTAGCTAAGTAAGTTATTCTCTTTTTAAAAGATCTAGTTGTCTAACTTTAATTAAATAATTTTATATATAAATCCTTATACCTCCTTTAATAAATACTTAATAATTTTAATAATTAAAATTAAAGAACTATTTTAATAATAAGTAATTCGATTTTTAATAAGTTATAACTATAATAATATTTCTATTAGGTTATTTAGTATTTAAAAAGTCTAGGCTGGGGGTATTATTAAAAAGGATCCTAGAGGTATTAGAATATATAACTTTACGTGTTTTCGTATCGAAATTACTATATTGCGTTGAGCGCGTGCTTGGGTCATATTGCGCGTATTATATAATTAAAAAGTATACCGTATCGTATAATTTCCCTTAAAAGCGTAATCCCGTTAAGGTCGATCTTTTGCGCCTATAAAGCCGGAAAAAAAACCACTATATATAACTTTACGTCTAGCTTAAATAATACACTCTCTATACTTAAAAATACAAACCTAGCTCCTCTAAATCCTCCCTAAATATTTTTTTTATAATCGCTTTTATAAATACCTTATAAAACGTAAAAAAGAAATCCTCTTTCGTAATATAAATATTACTCCGTTATATTTTTTCCTTAATTTCTTAGTTATATACCGTTTTTAAAAGCCTAAAATATTTAATATCTAAGGGCTATAATAAATAAGACGAATAAGCTAGTATATAAAGGGTAACGATATTATTCTCTTTATAATATAACTTAAAATCTATAGAGTAATAACTTTTATATTTATTAAGAATAAAGAGGTAATATTGACTTTTTATATATAGTTTTATATACTATTTAAAATATTTTACCTAATTTAGGCCTCTCTTATTTATTATCTATCCGTTTTTAATTATTATAATAACCTAATTACGTAATAAACCGGATTCTATATACTAAGTAGAGAGGTAATATTTACTTATAATAATAATATATGGTAGGATATTATAACTTAACGAGCTAATAACTTAAATAACTATAACCTATTTATAATTACTAAGCTATATTATTTTCGTATTTAAATACCTTTTTATATTTATAATAACTATTCTAAATATAATTTAACTTATTATAAAGCTAGTTTTATTAAAGTTATAAATATCGGACTTTATAATACCGTATTTTATAATTATATTTATTATAAAGCGAAACTACGCGTTTATTACGTCTAAATCTTTATATTAAACCCTTTTATAATTATACTTATAAAAAAATCGTATTTAGAGCTATAATTAGCGCTTAATAAAATTAAAAACCTAGTACTTCTTAACGGGGAGCGCGTCGTAATTAGTAAATAATTAATTAACTATATCTTTTATATTATTAATATAGAGAAAAAACGATCGGGAATTTAAATTAAAAATATACTTAACTAGCTTCTTTTTTTTAAATAGCGTTAAATTCCGTAAGTTAAGAATAGTATTATAATATAATTATATTCCCTTAAGTCTATAAGTAAGCGTAACGTAATTAACTAAATAGATCTTAGCTATAGCCCGAGTACTTAAATCAAGGTTATTTTAAATAGCCTAGAGGGTAAGCTAAACCTAAGACTTTTTACTTAGGTATACTATAATATATTATAAAAAAAAAGTACCCGGTTACGTTAGAGTATTATAGTCGCGATTTCGTATCTCACTCGCTTATCTATTTCACTCGCTTATTATATACGTTAATCTTAATTTATAATTAATTAATAAGACTTTTTTAATAATTTAATTTATTATTTAGTCGTTTTGTTTTAATATTATAGTAAAAAAGATAAGTACTATCCCCTTTTCTTAAAAATAGTTTTTTAATTTTTAATCTATTTACGTTCTTTTTTATATATTATTATATAAACTCGAGGTTTAATAAAATTTATTTATAGATTTCTTTAAGTATATTTACGTTTACTATAGCTTTAATAACTTATAGTCCTTATTATACTTTTTTATATACTATTAACTAAAATCTATAGTTAAAATAAAATAGAGATTTTCTTATACTTTTATTAATTATATTATTATATACGAACTAGGCTATTAGTAAAAGTACTACTTAATTATCTTAGTTATAGTTTATATAATAATAAAAATATTTTTTAAGGATCAAATTAATCCTTTTTATCTATTTATTAGTTTATAAATAAAATAATATTAATAGTTTATAATCTATACTAAATTATAAAATTAATAATTTCTAAAATTTTAAAACAAATAGCTTATCCTTATTAAAGACAATTTCTTTTAATAAACTATAGTTTAAAAATATAACTTTAATAAATATATATACTAAGTCTTTTATAGTACTTAATCTTTTATAAAAAATAAAGTATATAAACTTAGTAAATCGATCGACTATAACTAACATACTATTATACTATATTTTAATAAATAGTTTTTTAAATTTTAGTAATTTAATAATAAAGTTTTATATAATTAATTACTATGCTTTTATTAGTAATTATAATAGTTATAGCTTGTTATAAGGTTTATACGGGCTATTTTTACTTTTTTTATAAGTTATATAATCCTTAATTACTTTTATAATTTTAATACGTATAGTAAATTTATTATAGTATTAATAAATCCGTTTTTATATTTTAATAACTCCTTAATAACTATATATTAATATGCTATAAATTTTTATAATAAGTTTAAAAATTATCTTTTTAATTAAGCTAGTATTAATTTTTTTTAATTATTATAAAGAGTTTTATAATTAGTATAAAACTACTATTTTTCTCTTATTTAAGAATAACTTATATTTTTATAAGGACCATAACTTCGTAATTAGGTTTTTTATTAAGAGCGTTTACTCTACTATTTTTTAAACCTTTTTAATAAATAATTCGGAAATTATATTTAAATAAGAATTCGCTTTATTTAACTTATTATTTATTTAGATTCTTATTTATTATAAAGTTTATAAACCCCCCAACGGAGTAATCCGCCGGGGCCGTACCGTATATTACGTATTAAGAAAAACTAGGTATAATACGCTTTATACCTAACTACTAACTAAAATAGCTCCTAACCTTCTACCGCCCGCTTATAGGGCGAGCTTTACTTACTCTAATACGCATAGGACCTCTTAATACTAGCCCGCATAAGTAGCTAGGTTTAGTATAATCTATTTTTTTATATAAGTATTATTGTTACCTAGGGGGTCCCGTAAGAGCTATTTAAAGTGCCGGCTTATTACCCTAACCCTATATACCTCCGGCCTATCTATTATAGCTATTATAACTAGGCTAGCGTCGATATACCGGATCCTAATATCCGTATTAGCCCGGCTATTTACGGTACTTATAATATTACCTAGCTAAATTCCGTACCGCTAAAAAGTACTTTACTACTTCTTAAATATACTTACGTTAGCTACGATAGCTATAGCGTCGAGCTAGCTAAAGAGGGCGCCTAGCCCGAGAGGGGTAGACTTATTAACGGGTATTTTTAGCTTATTAATTACTAACTATATACTAAAAGTAAAGTAGGTTCTTATTAAAGTAATAGTTTATATATTAATAAGTTTATTTAGTAAATTTATTTAATAAATTTATTTAGTAAATTTATTTAGTTTAAATAAAAAGTAGCTTTAGGTAATATTAAAAACGATAAGGATAAAAAGAATCTTTACGAGCTTTAGTATATAAATATTAGCCTATTTAGCCCTTTTTTTAGAAACCTCTATATTACTATTAAAATTTAGAACCTCTATAGTTAAGGGCTACCTCTAACTATTATAACCAACTATTACGGCCGACTATTATAACTAACTATTATAGCCGACTTTTATTATTAACCTTTTTAACTAGCGCTACTATAAAGTAACTTACCTATCCCGAATTAAATAGCGGTTTTTATATTAAAATTACTATATTACGTTAAGCGCGTACTTAGGATATATTACGTATATTATATAATTAAAAAGTATACTATATTATATAATTTCCTTTAAAAACGTAATCCCGTTAAGGTCGATCTTTTATACTTATAAAGCCGGAAAAAAAACCACTACATAAAGTTTATAAAGTTTTTATAATTTATATAAACTATAACTTCGTATTTAGTTCTAAATAATTATAGACTCTATTTTTAAAATACTTCGATAATTATTATTAGTTCCTTATTATAGATTTACTAATTTAATTTTACTCCGTAAAATACTTTAGAATAGAAATAATATAAGTAAAGCTTTAGTCTAACGAGACAGTGGGTATATCCACTAATACTATGTCTTAATACTATATAACCGATATTAAGAATCGCCCGAGCAGCTAGTAAAGGTAGAAATAAAAAAAAATAAGTAAAGCTTTGTTTATTTATTTCATTATCCTAAGACTACTCTTATTACGAAGTTTAAAACATCGGTCTTAATTTTAAAAAGTTTTTAAAGGTCCGGGATTATAATAATTAGTTTAAAAACGACTATATTCTTAATTTTAATAAATACTTTTTTATACTTAGGGTCCTAAATAAATAGGTTATTTTTTTATATTAAGTTATTAAGAAGTTTAATTATATTAATATAATCCTTAAAGAATCGTTAGTAAACGTTAATAAATCCTAAAAATTCTTATACGTCCTTAACGTTTTATAATATAAGCTAGTCCTTAATTACTTCTATTTTTAATATTTATATATAGATTTATTTTAGTATAATAATATATCTTAAGAAGTTTATTTTTTATATATAAAACTCGTATTTAGAAAGTTTAGTATTTATTTATATATTCTACTTTTATTAGCTACTCGGGCGGTTCTTAATATCGTTTTTATAGTATTAATATATAGTATTAGTTAATACTTATACTATCTCGGTAGACTATTTTTTAAAATTTTCCTTAACTTTCCCTCTTATAAAGTTTATAACTACGGATTATTAATAATAATATTAAATACCTAATATTACTACTTTATAAGCCGGTATACCTAGCTAAGTTAGCTACCTTTTTAAGTATAATAGCTTATAATAATAATATTAAAAATACCCTCGTTACCGTTATTAAGAATGATATTAACCTTATAATATCTACCTAAATACTTTTAACTTTAATTTATATATATATATATATATATAGTGGTTTTTTTCTGGCTTTATAAGTACAAAAGATCGATCTTAACGGGATTACGTTTTTAAAAGAAATTATATAATATAGTATACTTTTTAACTATATAATATATATAATATACCCTAAGTACGTGCTTAATATAATATAATAATTTTAGTATAAAAACTACTATATAATTTAGGATAAATAAGCTACCCTTTTTAATAATAGTACTAATTAAAAAGGTTAATAATAGAGGTTAGTTATAATAATTAGCTATAATAGTTAGCTATAATAGTTAGAGGTAGCCCTTAACTATAGAGGTTCTAAACTTTAAAAGCGATATAAAGGTTTTTAAAAAAAGGGCTAAATAGGCTAATATTTATTATTTAGAGCTCGTAAAGATTCTTTTTATCCTTAGTATTTTTAATATTACCTAAAGCTACTCTCTATTTAAACTAAATAAATTTACTAAATAAATTTATTAAATAAACTTATTAATATATAAACTACTATTTAAATAACTAATTAAATAACTAGTTAAGAAGTTAGCTAGTTAAAATACTACTTTAATAAGAACTTATTCTAAAAATACTTATTAATAAGTTTACCCCTCTCGGGCTAAGTACCCTTAGCTAGCTCGACGCTATAGTTATTATAGTTAATATAAGTATACTTAAGGATTAGTAAAGTACTTTTTAATAATACGAAATTTAGCTAAGTAATAATATAAACGCTATAAATAGCTAGGTTAATATAAACGTTAAGATTTAGTATATTAATATTAATTTAAAAATTATACTTTATAAAGTTAAAAATCCTTTTAATATAGGTTATATTATAAATATAAGGGAATATATAAGGGGCCCCCTAATTTTTAATAAAAAAAAGTATATAATACGGGATTTAGCTACTTATATAAGCTAGTATTAAGAGGTTTTATATATATTAAAATAAGTATAGCTCGCCCTCTAAATAGTTAGAAGCGGGAGAAGGTTAGGAGTTTTAATTAGTAATTAAGTATAGAGTATAATATTCCGTGATTGTAAACTTTGCAGGAGGGAAAGTTCAAAAAGGTGGAAAATCTAAAAAAAATAGTCTAACGAGACAGTGGGAGTATCTACTAATACTGTGTGTTATTACTGTGTAACCGATATCGAGAATCGCCCGAGCAGCCAGCAAAGGTAGAAATAAAAAACAAAACAAATAGAGTATAATATACTTAGTTTTCTTTAATACGTAATATATAGTAGTTTTTTTCCGGCTTTATAAGCACAAAAGATCGACCTTAACGGGATTACGTTTTTAAAAGAAATTATATAATATAATATACTTTTTAACTATATAATATATATAATATACCCTAAGTACGTACTTAACGTAATATAGTAATTTCGATATAAAAACTACTATATAATTTAGGATAGGTAAGCTACTTTATAATAGTACTAGTTAGAAAGGTCAATAGTAAAGGTCGGCTATAATAATTAGTTATAATAATTAGCCGTAATAATTAGAGGTAGCCCTTAACTATAGAGGTTCTAAATTTTAATAGTAATATAGAGGTTTTTAGAAAAAGGGCTAAATAGGCTAATATTTATTACTTTTTAAAGCTCGTAAAGATTCTTTTTATCTTTATTACTTTTAATATTACCTAAAGCTACTCTCTATTTAAACTAAATAAATTTACTAAACAAATCCACTAAATAAATTTATTAATATATAAACTACTACTTTACTAAAAATGCCCGTTAATAAGTCTACCCCTCTCGGGCTAGGCGCCCTTAGCTAGCTCGACGCTATAGCTATTATAATTAATATAAATATACCCGAGGATTAGTAAAGTACTTTTTAATAATACGGAATTCGGCTAGGTAATAATACGAATATTATAAATAGCCGGGCTAATATAAATATTAAAATTTAGTATATCGACGCTAGCTTAGAAATTATACTTTATAAAGCTAAAAGTCCCTCTAATACGGGCTATATTATAAATATAAGGGAATATATAAGGGGCCCCCTAACCCTTAATAAAAAGGAATATATAATATAAAATTTAACTACTTATGCGGGCTAGTATTAGGAGGTTTTATATGCGTTAGAGTAGGTATAGCTCGCCCTCTAAACGGGCGGGGGAAGGTTAGGAGCTATTTTAATTAGTAGTTAAGTATAGAGCGTAATATACTTAGTTTTCCTTAATACGTAATATACGGTACGGCCCCGGCGGATTACTCTATCGGGGATATATATATATATATATATATTACTTCGTTTCTTTTATTAAAATTAAAAACGCTACTTCCCTTGCCGTTACTATCGCTATTACTATCTAACCGTTTATTTTAAATATACTTTATTAAAATACTAAAACGCTAATAGCTTATTAACCCTTAGGGCTTCTTTAATAACTAAAACTTATTTAATTTTATAAGTATTATATTAAATAACCCCGAGCTATAAAAAGACTATTTTATAAAATATTATATTAATAATATTAACTTATAAAAAACGGATAGATATACTATAATAAATATTACCCTTATTAGCGCCTTTTTAATATAATAAAATATAAATAAGCTTAGACTTAATAATATAATTAAGAGCTTAAAAAGAGTATAAGCGAGCGTATTAAGTAGGAATATTAAAGAGAGGTTATTATTAAATAAAATAAAAAAAGAAAGTAAGGGGTAGTATTTAGTTATTAAAAGGGCAATTAATATATTATAATAGCGGGGTTATTAGTATTTAGTAATAACTATAGCTAGCTATAGTTAGTTATAAAGTTTTATTAAAGTACGCAATAAAGACACTCAATATTAACCTTAATAACCTAGCTTATTTATAAAGGCAAAGATGGCCCCTAATAAGGCGGACCGGACCCTAAAGGGAGAAAGTGTAGTATATAATTTAGTATTTTAGAATTTTTAAAATACTATATAAATATACTTTTTATATATTTTAGACTTAGGGGAGAAAATAAAAATATTATTAACATAGATAATAATAAAGATATTAACGTACTTTTAGAGTACGTAGTTAACTATTATTTAAAAAATTATTAAAATATTAATAAATCTAAAGGGTATAATAAAGTACTTAAAAAGTCCTTTATAAGTTTAAAATACTATCTTTTATTTATTTCTTTTCTTAATCTAAATTTAATTAAATACTTTTTTAAAATTTATAATAATAAACTAATTAGCTTTATAAAATAAACCTCTAAGCTTAGTAATAAATAATAAGGGATAATAATTCTTTTTTATAATTTCGTAAAGTTTTTTATAATGAATAATAAGTCTTCGTTTCTTTATTCTTGTTTTTTAATATAAAAAATAGGGGTAATCTTATAAAAGAATTTAATGATTAAATATATCCTTTTTTAAGTTTCTTATTAATATATTTGTTAAGATACTCCTATTTTTCTTAATTTCTTAGATATATTAAAAAGAACCTAGGTTAAGTTCCTTTTTTAAGTTTACGTTTTATATCCTAGCTACTATATTCTAATAATTCTATTTGTTTAGGTTTTTTAAATAGTTTTATATATATTTAGTACTCTTTAAGTATATAGTAGTTTTTTTCCGGCTTTATAGTCACAAAAGATCGACCTTAACGGGATTACGTTTTTAAAGGAAATTATATAATATAGTATACTTTTTAACTATATAATACGTATAATATATCCTAAGTACGCGCTTAATATAATATAATAATTTCAATACGAAAACCGCTATTTAATTTAGGATAGGTAAGTTATTATAGTAGCGCTAGCTAAAAAAGTTAATAGTAGAAGTCGGCTATAATAGTTAGTTATAATAGTTAGCCGTAATAGTTAGTTATAATAGTTAGAGGTAGCTCTTAACTATAAAGGTTCTAAACTTTAATAGCGACGTAGAGGTTTTTAGAAAAAGGGCTAAATAAGCTAATATTTACTACTCTTTTACTATACTAAAGCTCGTAAAAATTCTTTCTATTCTTATCGCTTCTAATATTACCTAAAGCTACTTTCTATTTAAACTAAGTAAATCTACTAAATAAATTTACTAAATAAATCTACTAAATAAATTTACTAAATAAATCTACTAAACAAATCTACTAAATAAATCTACTAAATAAATTTACTAAATAAATTTACTAAATAAATTTATTAATATATAAACTACTACTTAGATAGCTAGTTAAATAACTAGTTAAGAGGTTAGCTAGCTAAAATACTACCTCGATAAGAACCTACTCTAAAGATGCCTATCGATAAGTCTACCCCTCTTAGGCTAGGCGCCCTCGGCTAGCTCGACGCTATAGCTATTATAACTAACGTAAGTATACTTAAGAAGTAGTAAAGTACTTTTTAATAATACGGAATTCGGCTAGGTAATATTATAAGTATTATAAATAATTAAGCTAATATAAATACTAAGATTTAGTATATTAACGCTAGCTTAATTATAATAGCTATAATAAATAAACTAAAAATATATAAGGTTAGGATAATAAGCTAGTACCTTAAATAGCTCTTATAAAACCCCCTAAGTAATAATAATATTTATATAAAAGAATAAATTATACTAAACCTAACTACTTACGTAGGCTAGTACTAAGAGGTCCTATATACGTTAGAGTAAGTAAAGCTCGCCCTATAAGTAGCTAGAACTTAAGAGGACTGTGGCAAAAGGTTAGGAGCTATTAATAAAAGGGAGATAATAGTCGAATTAGTTAATTACTATTTTAGTTAATAATTAAGTATAGAGCGCATTATACCTAGTTTTCCCTAATACGTAATACACAGTACGGCCCCAGCGAATTGCTCCGTTAGGGGGTTAAGATTTAATATATTAATATTAATTTAGAAATTATACTTTATAAAACTAAAAATCCTTTTAATACGGGTTATATTATAAATATAAGGGAATATATAAGGCGCTTTTTAACTTTTAATAAAAAGAAATATATAATATAAAATCTAGCTACTTACGTAGGCTAGTACTAAGAAGTTTTATATATATTAAAATAAATATAGCTCGCTCTCTAAATAATTAGAAGTAGGGGAACGTTAGGAGCTATTTTAATTAGTAATTAAGTATAGAGCGTAATATACTTAGTTTTTCTTAATATATAATATATAGTACGGCCCCGGTAGATTGCTCTGTCGGGGGGATACTCTTTAAATATAATTTAAAATTATTATAATCCTTAATTATTAATACTAATTATAAACTTTTTAGAGCTTTTTATTATTTTAATAAAAACTATATATTATATTTATTCTCGTTCTTTAAAAGTTCTTAAAAATCCATTTGAACTTTTTTTTTTAAAGTTCTTTAATAACTAGATTTTTTTGAAAAACCTAGTTAATAGTTTAATTTATTTATAAGTTATATTTTTATAACTATAAAATTCCTAAAATAACGTTAATATCTCCGATCTTTATAATATTATGTTATAGTTATTCTTATTAGTTATTAATATATATCGAGAAATATATAGTTTCTTAATTAGTATATCTATGATTATAATTAACTTATTCTCTTTTTACTATTTATAATTAGTATAAGTTATCTTTTTATACTTATAATAAATTAAGTTTATTTATTATTTTTAATAAAATATAAGTTTTTTATACGTTATTATTAATAATAACGTTTAGTCCTCGTTTATATAGTAGTTTTTTTCCGGCTTTATAGGCGCAAAAGATCGACCTTAACGGGATTACGTTTCTAAAAAAAATTATATAATACGGTATATTTTTTAATTATATAATACGCGCAATGTGCCCTAAGTACGTACTTAACGTAATATAGTAATTTTAATACGAAAATTACTATATAATTCGGGAGAAGTAAGCTGCCCTATTATTTATTAATAATAAGCTAAGCGATATACTTATATAGTAGCGCTGGTTAGAAAGGTTAATAGTAGAGGTTAGTTATAATAGTTAGCTATAATAGTTAGCTATAATAGTTAGAAGTAGCCCTTAACTATAGAGGTTCTGAATTTTAATAGCGACGTAGAGGTTTTTAAAAAAAGGGCTAAATAGGCTAATATTTATTACTCTTCGTATTAGAGCTTATAAAGATTCTTTTTATCTTTATTACTTTTAATATTACTTAAAGCTTTATTTAAACTAAATAAATTTACTAAATAAATTTATTAAATAAACTTATTAATATATAAATTACTACTCTATTCTTAGTATATAGTTAGTAATTAGTAAGCTAGAACTCTTTAAAAATACTTATTAATAAGTTTACCCCTCTCGGGCTAGGTACCCTTAGCTAGCTTAACGCTATAGCTATCGTAACTAACGTAAGTACGCTTAAGGATTAGTAAAGTATTTTTTAGTAATACGGAATTTAGCTAAGTAATAGTATAAATACTATAAATAGCTAGGTTAATATAAATATTAAAATTTAGTATATTAACGCTAGTTTAGAAATTATATTTTATAAAATTAAAAATCTTTTTAATACGGGCTATATTATAAACGTAAGGGAATATATAAGGGGCCCCCTAACTTTTAATAAAAAAGAGTATATAATATAGGATCTAGCTACTTATATAAGCTAGTACTAAGAGGTTTTATATATATTAGAGTAAGTATAGCTTACTTTTTAAATAATTAAAAGCGGGGGAAGGTTAGGAGTTTTAATTAATAATTAAGTATAGAGCGTAATATACTTAGTTTTTTTTAATACGTAATATATAGTACGGCCCCGGCGGATTACTCCGTTAGGGGGTTAGTCCTCGTTTATAAATATTAAAGTTAATTCGTAAATACGTATTATTATATTATTTAATTATATAGTAGGTTTTTTTTTTAGTTTTATAAATATAAAAGATCGACCTTAATAAGATTACGCTTTTAAAAAAAATTATATAATATAGTATACTTTTTAATTATATAATACGTATAATATACCCTAAATACGCACTTAATATAATATAGTGATTTTAATATAAAAACTCCTATATAATTTAGGATAAGTAACCTACCTTATTACTTACTAACGATAGGCTAAGTAATATACTTACGTAGTAGTACTAGTTAAAAAGGTTAATAATAAAGGTCGGCTATAATAATTAGTTATAATAATTAGCTATAATAGTTAGAGGCGGCCTTCCTTAACTACAGAGGTTCTAAACTTTAATAATAATATAGAGGTTTTTAAAAAAAAGGGCTAAATGGGCTAATATTTATTACTTAGAGCTTATAAAGATTTTTTCTATCCTTATCGCTTTTAATATTACCTAAAGCTCTATTTAAACTAAATAAATCTACTAAATAAATTTACTAAATAAACCTATTAATATATAAACTACTACTTTAATAAGAACCTATTTTAAAAATCCTTATTAATAAGTCTACCCCTCTTAGGCTAGGCGCCCTCGGCTAGCTTAATACTATAGCTATCGTAGTTAATATAAATATACGTAAGGATTAGTAAAGTACTTTTTAATAATACGAAATTTAGCTAAGTAATAATACGAATACCGTAAATAATTAAGTTAATATAAATATTAAGATTTAATATATTAATATTAGTTTAAAAATTATATTTTATAAAATTAAAAATCTTTTTAATATAGGCTATATTATAAATATAAAGGAATATATAAGGGGCCCCCTAATTTTTAATAAAAAAGAGTATATAATATAAGATCCCCTTTGGGGTCTGGTCCGCCTCATTGGGGGCCAACTTTGCCCTCACGGGCAAGCTAATCTACTAGGGTTAATACCGAGTTTTTATTGCGTAATAAACTTTATAACTAATAATAGCCGGCCGTAACTATCGATACTAACTAAACTTAAGATACTAATAACCCCGCCGCCGTAGTATATTAATCGCCCTCTGAATAGCCGAAAACTACCCCTTACTTTCCGCCCTATTTAATAACTCTAGAATATCCCTTTTAGTCCTTCCTATTCTACTCCTACGCTACGTTTTTAGAATATTAATAGTACTCTAGAGTTAGTTAGGTATTTTAAGGCTACTATGTTATATAAGCTGGGCGCTAATTAGGGTAATAGCTATATCGATATATATCTTTCCGATTTTTAAGTTAATAATATCTAATCCGTATTCCTTAAGACGATCGTATTATAGTTCGGGGTCCTTTAGTATAATACTTATAAGATTGAACTTCTGGCTATTGAGGAAGTCCTAGGGGTCGACGATAACTGGGCGTCTCGGTATTTCGATAAGCAGGTAGACGATTCGATAGCGATAGCGATAGGGCGATAGTAATAGGGCGACAGCGATAGGGCAATAACGACAGGGTAACAGCGATAGACGGCGAGGGAAGTAGCGTTTTTTAACTTTGATAAAGGAAACGAGGTAACGAATATATATATATATACAAGTTAAAGTTAAAAGTATTAGGGTAGATATCGTAAGGTCGATATTATTTAATAACGGTAACGAGGGTATCTCCGATACTACCGTTATAAGCTACTGTACTTAGAAGGGCAGCTAACTTAGCTAGGTACGCAGTAGGCTTATAAAGTAGTAGCGTTAGGCGCCTAATATCGCCGTTAATAATCCGTAATTATAAACTTTATAAGAGGGAAAGTTTAAAAAGGTAGAAAATCTAAAAAAAATAGTCTAACGAGATAGTAAGAGTATCTACTAATACTATATGTTATTACTATATAACCGATATTGAGAATCGCCCGAGCAGCCAGCAAAGGTAGAAATAAAAAACAAATAATATAAGATCCCCTCTGGGGTCCGGTCCGCCTCATTGGGGGCCATCTTCGCCTTTATAAATAAGCTGGTCTATTAGGGTTAATATTAAGTTTTTATTACGTACTTTAATAAGACTTTATAACTAATAACAGCCAGCCATAGCCGGCATAGCCGTTATCGATTATCGATACTAACTAAACTTAAAATACTAATAACCCCGCTACTATAGTATATTAATTACCCTCTAAATAGCTAAAAACTACCCCCTACTTTCTACCTTTTTTAATAGTTCTAGATTTTTTTTTTAATCTCTTTAAATTTCTTATTTTATTATAGTAATACTAAAGTATTAATAATACTTAGGAGTCGGTTAAGTATTTTAAAACTATTATTATATTATATAAGCTAGGTACTAATAATAGAAATATATATAAGGGTATATACGTTTTTTTAGATTTTTAAATTAATAATAGTTAGTTTATACTTCTTTAAATAATCCTTTTATAAATCGGGATTATTAAGTATAATATTAATAAGATTAAACTACTAGCCCCTAAGGTATCCTTATAGGTCGACGAGTTAGCGTTTTAGTATTCTAAATATTCTTAAGAATAGGTAAACGGTTTAGTAGTAATAAGGCGATAATAATAGGGTAATAGTAATAAATAGTAAGGGAAGTAGCGTTTTTTAATTTTAATAAAAAAAACGAGGTAATAAATATATATATAAGTAAAATTAAAAGTATTAGGGTAAATATTAGTAATAAGAAAATCGTTATTATTCTTAATAATAGCGACGAGGGTATTTTTAATACTATACTATTATAAACTATTATTACTTAGAAAAGTAATAAACTTAGCTAAGTACGTGGGCTTATAAAGTAGTAATATTAAATACTTAGTATTATTATTAATAATTTTAAACTTTATAAGAGGGAAAGTTAAAAAGGTAGAAAAGTTAAAAGAAAAATAGTTTATTAAGATAATAAGAGTATATATTAATACTATATATTAATATTATATAAACGATACTAAGAATTGCCCGAGTAGCTAGTAAAGGTAGAATATAAAAATAAATAATATAAGATCTAGCTACTTATGTAAGCTAGTACTAAGAGGTCTTATATATATTAAAATAAGTATAGCTCGCCCTCTAAATAGGCGGGGGAAGGTCGGGAGTTATTTTAATTAGTAGTTAAGTATAAAGCGTAATATACTTAGTTTTCCTTAATACGTAATATACGGTACGGCCCCGGCGGATTACTCTGTTAAGGGGACGTTATTTAATTATATATAGGAACTTTTTTTTTATTTTTACTTTTTATTATTTTTTTATAATTAGCTTTTTTAATTTCTTATTATTTATTTTTTTAAATAGGGTTTTTATTTATATTTTTCTTAATACTCTCTCTAGGCCTTAACTTTTTTAATATAATAAATTTAGTATTAGTCGTATCTATAATTTTTTATTTTATATATTCATTATTAAAGTATTTTATAAAGAAGTTAGGGTTTAAACTAAACGTAGCTCTATTATTATTATTAAAACTTAGTAATATCTAGCTAAGTAATTAATTTTCTATATAAATATCCTTAATAAGTTTATTATTATATTTTTATAAATAGAAATAGCTATCCTATTTAAATATGCGGTACTAAAAGCATTTATTATCTAAGTATTCTACCTAGAACAGTTCCTTATAAAAGGGGTTTTAGGGGTTAAATAAAAAGTAACCCTTTATATAGGGGGTTATTATAACCTTCTTACGTTCTCTAATTCTATAGAACTAAATAACTTAGTTATTTTTAAATAAATAAATATATTTATATTATGATTTATTATTATCTTTTTTAAAACTAATATTGTTAACGCTAAATAATACTTTATAATTAATTTTTATTTAAGTGAATTATTAAGTAATATTATAAAGTTCGTCCGAATTATAAAGTAGTTCTACTTTATTAAAATAAAAAAAACTAGTTCTTATTTCGATATCTTTTTTTATAATTTTAAAATCGATTCTTTTTTTATTTATAATTTTAAAGTTAAGGGTTAGTTTCTTAAGTACTTCGATCTTATTTTTATATATAAGGTCCTTTAACTATTCTTTAACTTTATAAATAATTTTCTTTTAACGTTTACTTATTATATTATATAAATAGACTTAGTTAGGATTTAATTTAAATTAAGCTTTTTAAATTTAGTAAGTTATTTTTAGTTTATATTATCTTATTATATTATATAAACGAGGCTCTTTATAAGTTCTATATCGGGTCCTTTGTTTTTAAAAACTAAAGAGTTACTCTTTTATACTAGCTAGGAGTCTTTACTTAATTCGTTTTTTAAAAAAGTAAAGTATATCTCTTATAATAAGGTCTATTTTAGCCTTTTTTATTTTTATTCTTATAAATATAAGAGAGTATAATTATATATTTAGTATTATTTTCTTTAAAAATATAAGGTTAGTAAGTAAGTATTCTTTTTTTAATTATTATTGATATAGTTTTAATGAGAAGTAAGGTAGTATTATACCTAGACTATTTACTACCCTTAGGTTACTTTAGGTACTATCCTATTTATTTCTTACTATTTTAATAAGTAAAAAAGTTGTTATTATAATAAGTTATTAATAAGAGTTATCCATAAAGAACTTCCTTATTTATAATATTAGCTTATTTTCTTAAAATAGGTTAGTATTAAATATACTTAGGTTATTAATAATCTCTAGCTATATATCCTAGCTTATTATAATTATAATATTTAAAGTCCTTTTTTTATTATAATTCTTTGCGTTTAGTAATACTAAGGTCTATAGGTTTTTTATATTATTTATAAATAATATTTTATTAATTATTATTTTAATTATTATAGGGTTACTAATTTATTTAAAAGCTACGCTAAGATTATTATTAATACTTATATTCTAAGTTAAGTTCTTATTTACGTTCTTTTTTTATTTTTAATAAAACTAATTATTAAGTTCAATAATAAGCTCGCTATATTAAAAAAAAGTCGTTAGGTTTATTAAGTGAAATTCATTCGTCCTTAACTTTATTTTTTAGTCCTTAATAAAATATAAATATTTTAATATTATTTATAAGGTCTGATTAAATATTAAAGTATTTAAACTTTATAAAATATTCTTTTATGAACTTAGTTTATTATAACTATATTAAGTTATACTTAGCTTATTACTTTTCGTTGAGATCTTAAAATAAAGATTTAAAAGCTTTTTTAAATCTTTTAAAAATATAATAAATATTGCGTACTTCGATAAAGTATTTATTGAATATTTTCTTATTAAAGTATTTTTTTTAAATTAGCTTAAGCTATTTAAAAACTCGTTCTTTAAAAAGGCTAGTAGTATATATAACTTTTTTAGTTTTATTAATAAAATCTTTATAATAAAAGTTCTAATAGTTCTTAATTTAAATTAAAAATCTTTTAAGGGTTCTTAAGGTATTATTATAAATAATAAGTATATTAAGCTTAAGTTTTTATAGTCCTTTTTAAAGAGGGGTAATAATAATATTAATAGCTTTTTAAAATATATTAATTTATTAAGTTAAGTATTTAGCCTTTTTAGCTTTAATTTTAAATAGTTTATAGCTTCGTTAAATATAGCTTATATCTAAGTAATATTTTTATTATTATTTTTAAAATATTTTTATATAATAATATAGATTTTTAGGATAAAATTAAGCTTTTTTTTTAAACTCTTTGGCGTTTTTTATCTCTTTATTTAGGCTTTTTTAAAAAATAAGTCCTTTTTTTTTTTTTAGAACTAGTTAAAAAGGTAAATAGGGTTATTTTAAAAAATATTATTTGTATTATTTAATTAGTTTTTATAAAGTAAACTTACTAAATAAGAGTAATTAAAATATTATAACTAGCTAGTTATAATAAGATATTAGTAAAAGTTAAGGCTATAAGTACTAAATGAATAGTATTATAATTATTAATAGCTTCCCTAAAGCTATATTTATGAATTATAAA
The DNA here is from genome assembly GCF_030867565.1 of Colletotrichum costaricense. NCBI lineage: Eukaryota > Fungi > Ascomycota > Sordariomycetes > Glomerellales > Glomerellaceae > Colletotrichum > Colletotrichum costaricense. The sequence goes on from NW_026848238.1 coordinate 1,620,752, forward strand.
ATAAATAAGGCTTTTATAATTAATTATAATCTTATTAAAAAGGGTTCTTAATAAAAATAGCTAAAAGCGATTATAAGATTCAATACTAAGTTAATTATTAAAAAAGCTATATAGTAGTTTTTTTCTAGCTTTATAGGCACAAAAGATCGACCTTAACGGAATTATGCTTTCAAAGGAAATTATATAATATAATATACTTTTTAACTATATAATACGCACAGTATACTTTAAGTACGCGCTTAATATAATATAGTAATTTTAATATAAAAACTACTATTTGTTTTTTTATTTTTACCTTTGCTAGCTGCTCGGGCAATTCTCGATATCGGTTATACAGTATTAATATATAGTATTAATAGATACTCCTACTGTCTCGTTAGATTATTTTTTTAGATTTTCTACTTTTTGAACTTTCCCTCTTGCAAAGTTTATAATCACGGATTAACGGTAATATTGGGCGCGATGCTATTACCTATAAAAACTACTATATAATTCGGAATAAGTAAGCTACCCTTTTTAATAACGGTACTAGCCGGAAAGGTCGATAGTAGAGGTCGGTTATAATAATTAGCTATAATAATTAGCTATAATAGTTAGAAATAGCCTTCTTTAACTATAGAGGTTCTAAACTTTAATAATAATATAGAGGTTTTTAAAAAATAAGCTAAATAGGCTAATATTTATTACTTAGAGCTTATAAAGATTCTTTTTATCCTTATCGCTTTTAATATTACTTAAAGCTTTATTTATACTAAATAAATTTACTAAATAAATCTACTAAATAAACCTATAAATATATAAACTATTATTTTAATAAGAACTTACTCTACTCTTAGTATATAATTAATAATTAGCAGTGGGAGTATCCACTGATACTATGTGTTAATACTGTGTAACCGATATCGAGAATCGCCCGAGCAGCCAGCAAAGGTAGAAATAAAAAACAAATAATTAATAATTAGTAAGCTAAAGATGCTTATTAATAAGTCTACCCCTCTCGGGCTAGGCGCCCTTCTTAACTAGCTTAACGCTATAGCTATTATAATTATATAAGTATACTTAAGAAGTAATAAAGTATTTCTTAATAATACGGAATTTAGTTAAGTAATAATATAAATATTATAAATAGCTAGGTTAGTATAGATATTAAGATTTAGTATATTAATATTAACTTAGAAATTGTATTTTATAAAGTTCAAAATTCCTTTAATCTAAGCTATATTATTTATTTTTGTGTTCTGCCTTTGCTAGCTACTCGGGCAATTCTTAGTATTGTTTATATAATATTAATATATAGTATTAATATATACTCTTACTATCCCGATAGACTATTTTTTTTTTTAATTTTTTACTTTTTTAACTTTCCCTCCTGCAAAGTTTAAGATTATTAAGGGTAATATAAGCTATATTATATATATAAAAGAATATATAAGGGGCCCTCTAACTTTTAATAAAAAGGAGTATATAATATAAAATCTAGCTATTTATATAAGTTAGTATTAAAAAGTCTTATATATATTAAAATAAGTATAGCTTGCCCTCTAAATAGCTAGAAACGGGGGAAGGTCAGGAGCTATTTTAATTAGTAATTAAGTATAGAACGTAATATCCTTAGTTTTCTTTTATATATAATATATAGTACGGCCCCGGCGGATTGCTCCGTTGGGGGGGTAAAAAAGCTATAAGAAGTCTATTTTTAAGCTTAGCTTAAGTTTTTTTTTTTTTTTTTTTTACCTTTACTAACTACTCGGGTAATTCTTAATATTGTTTATATAATATTAATATATAGTATTAATAAATACTCCTACTATTTTAATAAACTATTTCTTTTTAAATTTTCTATTTTTTTTAACTTTCCCTTTTATAAAGTTTATAACTACGTATTATTAATAATAATATTAGGTACCCGATACTACTACTTCATAAGCTACTTACTTAGCTAAGTTTACGGCCCCTCTAAGTAATAATAGCTTATAATAGTAGTATTAGAAATACCCTTATCGCCGTTATTAAGAATAATATCGACCTTACGATATTTACCCTATTTTAACTTTATTTATATATATATATATACTTATTATGCGCCCAGCATCGCCGTTAATAATCTTGAACTTTGTAAGAGGGAAAGTTAGAAAGGTAGAAAATCCAAAAAAAAATAGTCTATTGGGATAGTAAGAGTATGTACTAATACTATATATTAATATTATATAAACGATACTAAGAATTGCCTAAGTAGTTAGTAAAGGTAAAATATAAAAATAAATATATACTTATTATATCGTTTTTTTTATTAAAGTTAAAAAACGCTACTTCCCTTGCTATTTATTACTATTACTCTATTATTATTACCCTATTATTATTATTTTATTATTATTAAATCGTCTACTTATTCTTAAATATATATTATTAAAATACTAAGACGCTAACTCGTTAACTTATAAGAATACTTTAAGGGCTAGAAGTTCGATCTTATAAGTATTATATTAAAGGACCCCGAACTATAATACGATTATTTTAAAAAATACGGATTAGATATTATTAACTTAAAAATTAGAAATATTAATATAATTATTATTATAATTAGTACTTAGCTTATATAATATAATAGCTTTAAAATACCTAACTAATTCCTAAGTATTATTAATACTTTAGAATCGCTATATAAAAATAAATTAAGAAAGATTTTAAAAAAAAATCTAGTATTATTAAAAAAAAAGCGGAAAATAGGGGGTAGTTTTTAACTATTTAGAGGGTAATTATTATATTACGGCGGGGTTATTAATATCTTGAGTTTAGTTAGTATTAATAATTAATAACGGCTATACTAACTATAGCTAGCTATAGCCGGCTATTATTAATTAATATAAAGTCTTATTAAAGTATATAATAAAAACTTAATATTAACCCTAATAAATTAGCTTACCTATAAAGGCGAAGATAGCCCCCAATGAGGCGGGCTAGACCCCAAAGAGTAGCTTAAGTCTATACTATATATAAGTCCGTTTATAAATATATTTTTTATTAATAATTACTCCTATTCGTTAAGTAATTACTTAGTAAATACTAATAAGCGCTTATTCAAAGTAATTATAGTAATTATTTTATTACATAATCATTACTTCTTATTTATATATAACTTATTTATAATTCTTCTGTTCTATAAGAGTTACTTTATATTCCTATTTCTTTATATATATAGCGTACTATAGCTACCGTAAGCCTGCGGGGTGGGCCCTGGTCTTAGTTATATATATTAGGTCGTAATATAGGACTTATTAAACTTAAACTTAAAGTCGTCTTACTTATCTTTATTATAAGGAATATAATTAGTAATAAAAGTACGCTTTTTAATAGAAATCCAAGTCTCGGGATTATAAGAAATAGAGGTAGTACTATAAATAATAATAATATAAATAAGTATATTATTTACTAAGTACTTAGTAATGCGCTTATAAAAAGTAAAGAAACTAAGAAATTCCTAAATATACGTAATAATAACGCCCTAGGGAGTCTTTTTATAATACTAAACTAAAGTATTAAAGTTATTTTATAAAGTAGTTACGTAGTTATTATTATAAAAGTAAGCTAGTTAGAGGTAACTAAGGTAGGAAATAATTTTAGCCTTATTATTAATATTAAGGATACTAACCTAAAAAAAGAAATCTAAGTTAATAAAAAAAATATTTACTAAATAATTATCAACGACTTATTATAGTTAAAATTAATAAGTTTAAATATTTATAATTAATAATAAGTTTTTAAAGAGTAGCTTATTTAAAATAAATCTTCTTTTTTATACTACTTATTAACGGGTTAGTAATATAAGTAGTAACTTTTTTTTATATATTAATAATATAACTAAAAATATAAAGAACGCGGTCGTACTTATAGGAGTTAAGGTTACCCTACTCCTTAATATTATAGAATTTTATAAAAGTATTTTAAATAAACTAAATAGCGCTATATAGCTCCTTAAGAACTTAAAAAGATATTATTAATTTAATATTTTAATAACGGATTAGTAAAGACTTAACGACTTATAATAAAATACTTTTTCTTATTAACTTAATAAATAATATACTTAGTAACATAAGTACTAATAATATAAATAAGCTCGTTAATATTATAATATATATTAAATAAGTAGTATATATAAGGAGTACTACTATAGAGATTATAGAAGCCCTTTTTAAAATTATACTTTATATTAAGTATATCTTAAATATATAAAATAGTAAATATTTTAATAAGTACTTGATAATAATATAATAAAAAGATTGTAATTAAGAAATAATACGGAATTTAAAATATTATAAAAAGAAAAAGTATAGTTATATAAAAAAGAATTTATAAAACGGTTATTAAATAGAAGGGGGGAAGAAAAAGTAAATACGTAACTAATAATAAGAGAAAATCTTTTACTTTACTTAATAGCTTAGTAATAATAATAATAAATACGAACTTAAGCGGGCTTTTATATATAATAATAGTTAGAATACTTTACTTTAAATATATATAACTAACTTAGTAACTAGTTAGCGCGCTATTACTAAATAATGATAATAAAATAATTATTAAATATTAAAATAAGAGTAATACCTTATTCCTAAGTAAAAAAAGATATTATTAACGCCTTAAGAAATTTATTATAAATAATAATATTAATAATAAAAAATTATTAATATTAAAAAAAAGATATTACGTAATAACTTTAGGGACTAAAATTATATAAGGGGGGAGTAATTATAATAAATTTAAAATATAATTAATAATAAGACGCTAATAACTTAGCAACTTATATATAGATCGTAATATCCCCCCGACGGAGTAATTTACTAGGGCCGTATTATATATTATATATTAAGGAAAACTAAGTATATTGCGCTCTATACTTAATTATTAATTAAAATAGCTCTTAACCTTCCCTTATTTCTAGCTATTTAAAAAGCGAGCTATACTTATTTTAATATATATAAAACCTCTTAATACTAGCCTATATAAGTAGCTAAATCCCGTATTATATACTCCTTTTTATTAAGGATTAAGGGGCCCTTTATATATTCTTTTACGTTTATAATATAGCTCGTATTAAAAAGATTTCTAGCTTTATAAAATATAATTTCTAAATTAATATTAATATACTAAATCTTAATATTTATATTAACCCGGCTATTTATAATATTTATATTATTATTTAACTAAATTCTATATTATTAAAAAGTACTTTACTAATCTTTAGGTATATTTACGTTAATTATAATAATTATAATATCGAGCTAGCTAAAGAGGGTACTTAGCTTAAAAAGGGTAGACTTATTAATAAATATCTTTAGCTTACTAATTACTAATGATATACTAAGAATAGAGTAGGTTCTTATTAAAGTAGTAGTTTATATATTAATAAGTTTATTTAGTAGACTTATTTAGTAAATTTATTTAGTTTAAATAGAGAGTAGCTTTAGGTAATATTAGAAGTAATAAGGATAAAAAGAATTTTTATAAGCTATAATATAATAAAATAATAAATATTAGCCTATTTAGCCCTTTTTTTAGAAATCTTTACGTCGCTATTAAAATTTAGAACCTTTATAATTAAAGAAGGCTACTTCTAACTATTATAGCCGATTATTATAACTAACTATTATAACTAACCTCTATTATTAATCTTTTTAACTAGTACTGCCGTAGGGTAGCTTACTTATCCTAAATTATATAGCGGTTTTTATATTAAAATTACTATATTATATTAAGCGCGTACTTAGGGTATATTATATATATTATATAATTAAAAAGTATACTATATTATATAATTTCTTTTAAAAGCGTGATCCCGTTAAGGTCGATCTTTTGCGCCTATAAAGCTAGAAAAAAACCACTATATAGATCGTAATATAAAAGAACTTTTTAAGAAGTAAAACTTATATAAAGGACTTTATAAGCTTTAGTTTTATAATATACTTATACTTATATTATAGCCTCGCTATTTAAGTACTTATAGCCTAATCTCTTATATAATAGCTATAGCGTCGAGCTAACTAAGGGCGCCAAGCCCGAGAGGGGTAGACTTATTAACAGGTATCTTTAGCTTACTAATTACTAACTATATACTAGGAGTACCCTTTGGGGTCCGGTCCGCCTTATTAGGGGCTATCTTCGCCTTTATAAGTAAGCTAGTTTATTAAGGTTAATATTAAATATCTTTATTACGTATTTTAATAAAACTTTATAACTAACTATAGCCGGCCGTAGCTATTACTAACTATTAATACTAACTAAACTTAAAATACTAACGACCCCGCTATTATAATATATTAATTATCCTCTAAATAACTAAAAACTACCCCCTACTTTTTACTTTTTTTAATAGTACTAGATTTTTTTTTTAATCCTTTTTAATTTATTTTTATATAATAATTCTAAAGTATTAATAATATTTAAGAATTAGTTAAGTATTTTAAAGTTATTATATTATATAAGCTAAGTACCCCTTTAGGGTCTAGTCCGCCTTATTAGGGGCTAACTTTACCTTTACGGGCAAGCTAGTCTACTAAGGTTAATACCGAGTTTTTATTACGTAATAAACTTTATAACTAATAATAACCGGCCGTAGCTATTAATACTAATTAAACTTAAAATATTAATAACCCCGCTATTATAATATATTAATTGCCCTCTAAATAGCTAAAAACTATCTTTTATTTTTTATCTTATTTAATAACTTTAGAATATCCTTTTTAATCCTTTTTATTCTACTCTTATATTACGTTTTTAAAATATTAATAATATTTTAGAGTTAGTTAAGTATTTCGAGGCTACTATATTATATAAGCTAAGTACTAATTAAAATAATAATTATATCGATATATATCTTTCCGATTTTTAAATTAATAATATTTAATCCGTATTTTTTAAAACGATTATATTATAATTCGGGGTCCTTTAATATAATATTTATAAGATTAAACTTTTAGTTATTAAAGAAGTCCTAGGGGTTAATAATAACTAGGTATCTTAGTATTTTAATAGTATATATTTAAAGTAAACGATTTAATAGTAATAGTAATAGGGTAATAATAATAGGGTAATAATAATAGGGTAATAGTAATAAATAATAAGGGAAATAGCGTTTTTCGATTTTAATAAAAGAAACGAGGTAATAAATATATATATATATACGAGTTAAAGTTAAAAGTATTAGGGTAGATATCATAAGGTCGATATTATTTAATAACGGCAACGAGGGTATTTTTAATACTATTATTATAAGCTATTATATTTAAAAAAGTAACTAACTTAGTTAAGTACGCGGGCTTATAAAGTAGTAGCGTCGGGTACTTAATATTACTATTAATAATTTATAATTATAAACTTTATAAGAAGGAAAGTTTAAAAAGGTAAAAATTTTAAAAAAAATAGTCTAACGAGATAGTAGGAGTATTTACTAATACTATATATTATTATTATATAACTAATATTAAGAATCGCCCGAGTAGCTAGTAAAAGTAAAAATAAAAAAAAATAAATAAGCTAAGTACTAATTATAATAATAATTATATTAATATTTCTAATTTTTAAGTTAATAATATCTAATCTATATTTTTTAAAACGATTGTACTATAGTTCGGGGTTCTCTAGTGTAATATTTATAGAATCGAACTTCTAGCCCTTAAGGTATCTTTATAGATTAATAAGTTAGCGTTTTAGTATTTTAATAGTATATATTTAAAAATAAGTAAACGATTTAATAATAATAATAATAGAGTAATAGTAATAGAGTAATAATAATAAGGTAGTAATAATAAATAGCGAGGGAAGTAGTATTTTTCGATTTTAATAAAAGAACCGAGGTAATAAATATATATATATATACGAGTCGAAGTTAAAAACGTTAGGGTAGATATTAATAATAAGAAAATCGGTATTATTCTTAATAATAGTAACGAGGGTATTTCTAATACTATATTATTATAAGCTATTATTACTTAGAGGGGTAATAAACTTAACTAAGTACGTAATAAGCTTATAAAATAGTAACGTTAGGTACTTAGTATTATTATTAATAATTTTAAACTTTATAAGAGGGAAAGTTAAAAAGGTAAAGAATTTTAAAAAAATAGTTTATTAAAATAGTAAGAATATATATTAATACTATATATTAATACTATATAATCGATATTAAGAACCGCCCGAGTAACTAGTAAAGGTAGAATATATAAATAAATACTAGGAGTAGAGTAGTAGTTTATATATTAATAAGTTTCTTTAGTAGATTTATTTAGTAGATTTGTTTAGTAAATTTATTTAGTAAATTTATTTAGTAAATTTATTTAGTAAATTTGTTTAGTTTAAATTAAAAGTAGTTTTAGGTAATATTAAAAGTAATAAGGATAAAAAAAATCTTTATAAACTTTAATACATAAATATTAGCCTATTTAGCCCTTTTTTCTAAAACCTCTATATTATTATTAAAGTTTAGAACCTCTATAATTGAAAAAGGCCGCTTCTAATTATTATAGCTAACTATTATAACTAATTATTACGGCTAACTTTTATTATTAACCTTTTTAATTAGCGCTATTATATAATAAAGAGGGTAACTTACCTATTTTAAATTAAATAGCGGTTTTCATATTAAAATTATTATATTACGTTAAGCGCGTACTTAGGATATATTATATATATTATATAGTTAAAAAATCCCCCCAATAGAGTAATCCGCTAGAGCCGTACTATATATTACGTATTAAGGAAAACTAAGTATATTACGCTCTATACCTAATTACTAATTAAAACTCCTAACTTTCCCTTACTTATTTAAAAAGCAAGCTATACTTATTTTAATATATATAAAACCTCTTAATACTAGCTTATATAAGTAGCTAGATTTTATATTATATACTCCTTCTTATTAAAAGTTAAAAAGCCCTTTATATATTCTTTTATATTTATAATATAGCCTATATTAAAAAGATTTCTAGCTTTAAAAAATATAATTTTTAAATTAATATTAATATATTAGATCTTAATATCCGTATTAGCCTAGCTATTTATAACGTTCGTACTATTACTTAGCTAAATTCCGTATTATTAAAAAGTATTTTATTAATCCTTAGGCATACTTATGTTAATTACGATAGCTATAGCGTTAAGCTAGTTAAAGAGGGTGCCTAGCTTAAGAGGGGTAGACTTATTAATAAGTATTTTAGCTTACTAATTACTAACTATATATTAAGAGATTATCTAAGTAGTAGTTTATATATTAATAGGTTTATTTAGTAAATTTGTTTAGTAAATTTATTTAGTTTAAATAGAGCTTTAGGTAATATTAGAAACGATAAGGATAGAAAAAATCTTTATAAGTTTTAGTATAAGTAATAAATATTAACCTATTTAGCCCTTTTTTTAAAAACCTCTATATTATTATTAAAGTTTAGAACCTCTATAATTAAAGAAGGCCGCCTGTAACTATTATAACTAACTATTATAGCTAATTATTATAGCCGACCTTTATTATTAACCTTTTTAGCCGGCGTTATTATAGGGTAGCTTATTTATCCTAAATTATATAACGGTTTTCGTATTAAAATTACTATATAATATTAAGCGCATACCTAGGGCATATTGCGCGTATTATATAGTTAAAAAATATATTATATTATATAATTTCTTTTAAAAGCATAACCCCGTTAAGGTCGATCTTTTATACTTATAAAAATAAAAAAAACCACTATATTAAGTACTTAATATTATTATTTTATAAGCCTACGTACTTAGTTAAGTTAGGTACTTTTTTAAGTAATAGTAGCTTATAATAATATAATATCAAAGATACTCTTATTACCGTTATTAATAATAATATTAATTATCATTTTTACCCTAATACTTTTAACTTTAACTTATATAGTAGTTTTTTTCCGGCTTTATAAGCATAAAAAATCGACTTTAACGGGCTTATACTTTTAAAAAAACATTATATAATATAATATACTTTTTCCTCCTAATAGAGTAATCCGCCGGGGCCGTACTGTGTATTACGTATTAGGGAAAACTAGGTATAATACGCTTTATACCTAACTACTAACGTATATAATAAGCGAGTGGGCTAAATAAGCGAGTAAGCCACCCGACCGCTATTAAGCTACTTATATTACTATAATACGCATTCTTTAATTAAAAAGAATAATAATACTAACTAAAGATACTTAATTAAACTTAGCTATTTAGGCTATTTATAAAGATTAAAATCTTATTATTTAGGCTATAATAAGAATTTATAATATTAGTTATGTAGTGGTTTTTTTTCCAGCTTTACAGGCACAAAAGATCGACCTTAACAAGATCACGCTTTCAAAGGAAATCACACAATATAGTACACTTTTTAACTATATAATACGCGCAATATATCCTAAGCACGCGCTCAACGCAATATAGTGATTTTGATACGAAAACTGCTATTCAATTCGGGATAGGTAAGCTACCCTCTTCGTCACGCGGCGGCGCCGGCTAGAAAGGTCAACGGCAGAGGTCAGCTATAATAGTTAGCCGCAATAGTCGGCCGCAATAGTCGGAGGCGGCCCTCAACCGCAGAGGTTCTGAACTTTAATGGCGACGTAGAGGTTTCCAGAGAAAGGGCCAAATAGGCCAATATCGTACCAGAGCTCGCAAAGATTCTTTCCATCCTCATCGCTTCTAACATCGCCCAAAGCTACTCTCCATTTAAACTAAACAAATCCACCAAACAAATCCACCAAACAAATCCACCAAACAAACCCATCAATACATAAACTACCACCTCGACGAGAACCTACTCTACTCCCAGCATATAATCAGCAATTAGTAGGCCAAAGATGCCCATCAACAAGTCTACCCCTCTCGGGCTAGGCACCCTCTTCAGCTAGCTCAACACTATAGCTATCGTAGCCAACATAAGCACGCCTAAGAAGTAGCGAAGTACCTTCCGGTAGTACGGAATTTGGCTAGGCAATATCATAGGCGCCGTAAATAGCCGGGCTAATACGGATACCAGGATCCGGTATATTAACGCCGGCCTAGCTATAATAACTACGATAAACGGGCCAGAGGTATATAGGGTCAGGGTAATAAGCCGGCACCTCAAACGGCTCCTACGGGACCCCCCGGGTAACGATAATACTTATATAAAAGAACAGATTATACTAAACCTAGCTACCCACGCGGGCTAGTACCAGGAGGTCCTGTGCGCGTTAGAGTAGGTAAAGCTCGCCCTATAGGCAGCTAGAACTTAGGAGGACTGCGGCGGAAGGTTAGGAGCTATTTTAGTTAGTAATTAAGTATAGAGCGCATTATACCTAGTTTTCCCCAATACGTAATACACAATACGGCCCCGGCGGATTACTCCGTCAGGGGGATAATATTAGTTATATTACTTTAAGTCGTAAATTAAATAAAATATTATTACGACGTAATATTATTTTTAATTTATAAAAATTAATTATATTTAAAAAAAGAAGCTAGTTAAGTATATTCTTAATTTAGATTCTTAATCGTTTTTTCCCTACTTTAGTAATATAAAAAATATAATTAATTAATTACTTACTAATTATAATATACTCCTTATTAAAAAGCGCTAGGTTTTTAACTTTATTAAGTACTAATTATAGCTCTAAATGCGCTTTTTTTATAAATATAACTATAAAAAAGCTTAATATAAAGATCTAAACCCCCCCGACGGAGCAATCCGCCGGGGCCGTACCGTGTATTACGTATTGGGATCTAGGAAAACTGGGTATAATACGCTCTATACCTAACTACTAACTAAAATAGTAGTTAACCGACTCGACCATTGTCTCCCTTTTATTAATAGCTCCTAACTTTCTGTTACGTAAAGTCCTCCTAAGTTCTAGCTACCTATAGGGCGAGCTTTACCCACTCTAATGCGTATAAAACCTCTTAATATTAGCCTGCGTAAGTAGCTAGGTCTAGTATAATCTATTCTTTTATATAAATATTATCGTTACCTAGGGGGTCCTATAGGAGCTATTTAAGGCGCCGGCTTATTACCCTAACCTTATATACTTTTAGCCCGTTTATTATAGCTATTATAACTAGGCTAGTATTAATATACTAGATCTTAGTATTTATATTAGCCTAGCTATTTATAGTATTTATAATATTACTTAGCTAAATTCCGTACTATTAGAAAGTATTTTATTATTTTTTAAGTATTTATTTTTTTGTGTTCTGCCTTTGCTAGTTGCTCGGGCGGTTCTCGATATCGATTACACAGTATTAATACACAGTATCAATGGATACTCCCACTATCTCGATAGACTATTTTTTTTTAGATTTTCCAACTTTTCAACTTTCCCTCTTGCAAAGTTCACAACCACGGATCATTGACGGCGATTATTTTTTAAGTATACTTATATTAGTTATAATAGCTATAGCGTCGAGCTAGCCGAGGGTACCTAGCCTAAGAGGGGTAGACTTATCGACGGGTATTTTTAGAGTTCTAGCTTATTAATTATTAACTATATATTAGGAGAGTAGGTTCTCGTTGAGGTAGTAGTTTATATATTAATAGGTTTATTTAGTAGATTTATTTAGTAAATTTATTTAGTAAATTTATTTAGTTTAAATAGAGAGTAGCTTTAGGCGATATTAAAAGTAATAAGGATAAAAAAAATCTTTATAAAATCTAAGTAGTAGATATTAGCCTATTTAGCCCTTTTTTTAAAAACCTCTACGTTATTATTAAAGTTTAGAACCTCTGCGATTAAGGAAGGCCGCTTCTAATTATTATAGCTAATTATTATAGCCGATTATTATAGTTAACTATTATAGTCGACTTTTACTATTAACCTTTTTAGCTAGCGCTACTATAAAGTAGCTTACTTATCCTAAATTAAATAATAGTTTTTGTATTAAAATTACTATATTACGTTAAGCGCGTACTTAGGATATATTATATATATTATATAGTTAAAAAGTATACTATATTATATAATTTTTTTTAAAAGCGTAATCCCGTTAAGGTCGATCTTTTATACTTATAAAGTTAGAAAAAAAAAACTATTATATAAAGATCTAAATATAATAAATACGTAGTTCTACTTTATAATAAATATAATTATAAAATGAAATATTATAAAGTCCGATATTTATAACTTCGATAAGACTAGCTTTATAATAAGCTAGATTATATTTAGAATAATTATTATAAATATAAAAAGGTATTTAAATCTAAAAATAATATAACTTAGTAATTATAAATAGGTTATAGTTATTTAGGCTATTAGTTTATTAAGTTATAGCGTCCCGCTATATATTATTATTATAAGTAAATATTACCTTTTTACTTAATATAAAGAATCTAGTTTATTATATAATTAGGTTATTATAACGTTTAAAAATAGATAGATAATAAATAAAAGAGGCTTAGATTAGGTAAAATACTTTAAATAGTAAATAAAACTATATATAAAAAGTTAATATTACTTCTTTATTATTAATAAATATAAAAGTTATTACTTTATAAATTTTAAGTTATATTATAAAAAAAATAATATTATTACCCTTTATATATTAGCTTATTCGTTTTTTTTATTATAGCCCTTAAATATTAAATATTTTAAATTTATAAAAACGGTATATCCCCTTAACGGAGTAATCCGCTGGGGCTGTATTATATATTACGTATTAAGGAAAACTAAGTATATTACGCTCTATACCTAATTACTAATTAAAACTCCTAACTTTCCCCCGCTTTTAGCTATTTATAGAGCGAGCTATACTTATTTTAACGTATATAAGACTTCTTAATACTAACCTACGTAAGTAGTTAAATCTCGTATTATATACTCCTTTTTATTAAAAGTTAGGGGGCCCCTTATATATTCCCTTATATTTATAATATAGCCTATATTAAAGGGATTTTTAGTTTTATAAAGTATAATTTCTAAGTTAGTATTAATATACTAAATCTTAACGTCCGTATTAGCCTAGCTATTTATAGTATTCGTACTATTACCTAGCTAAATTCCGTATTATTAAAAAGTACTTTATTAATCCTTAGGCATATTTACGTTAGTTATGATAGTTATAGTATCGAGCTAGTTAAAGAGGGTGCCTAGCCCGAGAGGGGTAGACTTATTAATGGGTATTTTTAGAGAGTTTTAGCTTATTAATTATTAATTATATACTAAGAGTAGAGTAGGTTCTTATCGAGGTAGTATTTTAACTAACTAACTTTTTAACTAATTATTTAACTAGCTATTTAAGTAGTAGTTTATATATTAATAAGTTTATTTAGTAAATTTATTTAGTAAATTTATTTAGTTTAAATAAAGAGTAGTTTTAAGTAATATTAAAAGTAATAAGGATAAAAAGAATCTTTACGAGCTTTAAAAAGTAGTAAATATTAACCTATTTAGCCCTTTTTTTAAAAACCTCTACGTTACTATTAAAGTTTAGAACCTCTATAGTTAAAGAAGGCTGCTTTTAACTATTATGGCCGATTATTATAGCTAATTATTATAACTAACCTCTATTATCGACTTTTCTAACTAGCGCTGCCGCAAGGTAGCTTACTTATTCCGAATTATATAGTAGTTTTTATATTAAAATCACTATATTATATTAAGCGCGTACTTAGGGTATATTACGTATATTATATAGTTAAAAAGTATACTATATTGTATAATTTCTTTTAAAAGCGTAATCCTATTAAAGTCGATCTTTTATGCTTATAAAGCTAAAAAAAAAACTATTATATAAAAACAGCATATAGCTAAGAAATTAAAAAAAACATATAATAGGGTAATACTTATATTATAAAAAAGGACTTTTTTTTTATGTTTTATAGAGTATTTATATAAATAATTATAAAAAGAAATATTTAGAGAGGATTAAAAAGAGCTAAGCTTATATTTTTAAATATAAAGAGTATACTATTTAAGCTTAATATAAGGTTATATATTCTAACGTTTCTAAGATCCCTCTTAATAATACTACTAACTTAGACTTTTTAAATACTAAATAACTTAATAAAAGTATTATTATAGTTATAACTTATTCAAAATTAAATTACTTATTATTAAAATAGCTCCTTAATTTTAATTATTGAACTTATAAAGTATTTATTAAAGGGGGCGCGAGGATTTATATATTAAATTATTTTATTAAAATTAGAGAATTAGATTTTTTAAAAAAAGAATAACTTATTTAGCTAATATAAGAGGGTTAAAAAAATACGTTTTAAATAAAAAAGAGGTTTTATAATAATTAATAAAAAAGACCTTTAGTTATAAAAAGAAGTAATAACTTAAATTAAAAAAGAAATATATTAAAATAGTAGTTGTTAGCTAAGGACTAAGATAAGTTAATAACGATATAATATTTATAAAAATACTAGTTATAAAATATAAATATATTAAATTGCTAAAGAAATATTTTAAAAAGAGGATACTAAATAGTTTTAATTAAATTACTTTTTTTAGTACTACTTTTTAATAATAAATATAATATAGTCGCGGTTAGGTAGCGTACTTACTTATCTAGCCCACTTGCTTATTATATACGTTAACTAAAATAGTAATTAACTAACTTAACTATTATCTCTTTTTTATTAATAGCTCTTAACCTTTTACTACCCGCCTATAGGACGAGCTTTACCTATTTTAATATATATAGGACCTCTTAGTACTAGCCCGTATAAGTAGTTAAATCTAATATAATCTATTCTTTTATATAAGTATTATTATTACTTAGGGAGTCTTATAAGAGCTATTTAAAGTATTAGCTTATTATTCTAATCCTATATATTTTTAGCCCGTTTATTATAATTATTATAGCTAAGCTAGTATTAATATACTAAATTTTAATATCTATATTAGCCTAGCTATTTATAGTATTTATAATATTACCTAGCTAAATTCCGTATTATTAAAAAGTACTTTATTAATCCTTAGGCATATTTATATTAATTACGATAACTATAGCGTCGAGCTAGCCGAAGAGGGCGCCTAGCCCGAGAGGGGCAGACTTATTAATAAGTATCTTTAAATAAGCCTACTAATTATTAACTATATACTAAGAGAGTAGGTTCTCGTTAAAGTAGTAGTTTATACATTAATAAGTTTATTTAGTAAATTTATTTAGTAAATTTATTTAGTAAATTTATTTAGTAGATTTATTTAGTTTAAATAGAGCTTTAAGTAATATTAAAAGCAATAAGGATAAAAGAAATCTTTATAAGCTCTAGTATAAATAATAAATATTAGCCTATTTAGCCCTTTTTTTAAAAACCTCTATATTACTATTAAAGTTTAGAACCTCTATAATTAAAAAAGGCCGCTTTTAATTATTATAGCCGATTATTATAGCTAACTATTATAACTAACCTCTATTATTAACCTTTTTAACTAGCGCCGCTACTAAAAAGGGTAGCTTACTTATCCTAAATTAAATAGTAGTTTTTATATTAAAATTATTATATTATATTAAGCGCGTACTTAGGATATATTACGCGTATTATATAGTTAAAAAGTATACTATATTATATAATTTCTTTTAAAAGCGTAATCCCGTTAAGGTCGATCTTTTATACTTATAAAGCTAGAAAAAAACCACTATATAATATACTTTTTAACTATATAATATATTTCTTTATATTTTCTACCTTTACTAGCTACTCGGGCGGTTCTCAATATTAATTATATAGTATTAATATATAGTATTAATAAATACTCCCACTATCTTAATAAATTATAAAAAATAATATATAATATAAAATCTAACTACTTACGTAGGCTAGTACTAAGAGGTCTTATATATACTAAAATAAGTATAGCTTACTTTTTAAATAGTTAGAAATAATTAAAAGTTAGGAGTTATTAATAAAAAGGAACTAATAGTTAAGTTAGTTAATTACTATTTTAATTAGTAATTAAGTATAGAGCGTAATATACTTAGTTTTCCTTAATACGTAATATATAGTACGGCCCCGGCGGATTGCTCCGTTGGGGGGTCCTCTATATTTATATATTTTTACTTTTATATAAATATTTACTTTCTAAATTTTTATTATAAGAATATCCCGCATTACCTTGTTAAAACTATACGTATTAGAGTTTATTATTTTTAAAAAGCTAAAGTATAAAAAGAATAATAATAACTATATAAGTAAAGTATTTAATAAAAAAAGTATATAATAAAAAACTAACGAAGCTAATTATAAAGGAATTATAAGAGGTTTAAAAAAAAGAAAAGTTCTTATATATAACCTAACCCCCCCGACGGAATAATTTACTAAGGCCGTACTATATATTACGTATTAGGGAAAACTAAGTATATTACGCTCTATACTTAATTATTAATTAAAATAGTTAACTAACTTAACTATTATCTTCTTTTTATTAATAACTCCCGACCTTCCCCTACTTATTTAAAGGGCGAGCTATACCTATTTTAACGTATATAAGACCTCTTAATACTAGCCTATATAAGTAGTTAGATCCCGCATTATATACTCCTTTTTATTAAGGGATAGGGGGCCCCTTATATATTCCCTTATATTTATAATATAGCGTATATTAAAGGGATTTTTAGTTTTATAAAATATAATTTCTAAACTAATATTAATATACTAAACCTTAATATTTATATTAACTTAGTTATTTATATAGTGGTTTTTTTTTAGCTTTATAAGTATAAAAGATCGACTTTAACGGGATTACGCTCTTAGAAAAAATTATATAATATAATATACTTTTTAACTATATAATATACGTTATATATCCTAAGTACGTACTTAATATAATATAGTAATTTTAATATAAAAACCGCTATTTAATTTAAAATAAGTAAGCTACTCTCTTTATTATATAACGGCGCTAGTTAAAAAGGTTAATAATAAAGGTCGGCCGTAATAATTAACTATAATAATTAGCCGTAATAGTTAGCTATAATAATTAGAAGTAGCCCTTAATTATAGATGTTTTAAACTTTAATAATAATATAGAGGTTTTTAAAAATAGGGTTAAATAGGCTAATATTTACTACTTATACTAAAGCTTAAAAAGATTTTTTTTATTTTTATCGCTTTTAATATTACCTAAAGCTACTCTTTAATTAAATTAAATAAATTTATAAAATAAATTTATTAAATAAACTTATTAAAATATAAACTACTACTTAGATAGCTAGTTAAATAACTAGTTAAGAAGTTAGCTAGTTAAAATACTACTTTAATAAGAACCTATTCTCTTAGTATATAGTTAGTAATTAATGAGCTTATTTAAAAATACTTATTAATAAGTCTACCCCACTCGGGCTAGGCGCCCTCGGCTAGCTCGATATTATAACTATTATAATTAATATAAATATACTTAAAAAATAGCGAAGTACTTTTTAATAATACGGAATTTAGCTAGGTAATATTATTTATTTATTTTTTATTCTGCCTTTGTTGGTTGCTCGGGCGGTAGGTAATATTATATATATTATAAATAGCTAGGCTAATACGGATATTAAGATTTAATATATTAATATTAGCTTAGTTATAATAATTATAATAAATAAGTTGCCGTTAATGATCCGTGGTTGTGAACTTTGTAAGAGGGAAAGTTGAGGAAAATCTAAAAAAATAGTTTACTAAGACAGTGTGAGTATTCCCTGATACCGTGTATTAATACCGTGGAAACGATATTAAGAACCGCCCGAGCAGCTAGCAAAGGCAGAATATATAAATAAATAAATAATAAATAAGTTAGAGGTATATAGGGTTAAGATAGTAAGCTAATATTTTAAATAGCTCTTATAAAACCCCTTAAGTAACGATAATACTTATATAAAAGAATAGATTATATTAAACTTAATTATTTATATAAACTAGTATTAAGAGGTCTTATATATATTAAAATAAATAAAGCTTATTTTATAAGTAGTTAGAATTTAGGAAGATTCTAATAAAAGGTTAAGAGTTATTTTAGTTAGTAATTAAGTATAAAGCGTATTATACTTAATTTTCCTTAATACGTAATATATAGTACGGCCCCGGCAAATTACTCTATCGAGGGGAACTTAGTTATTTATAATATTTATATTATTACTTAGCTAGATTCTATATTCTTAAAAAGTACTATACTACTCTTTAAGTATATTTATATTAGCTATAATAACTAGAGTACTAAGGGGGCTTAATTTATTAAGCTTTAGAGGGGGGGACCTATCGAGGGGCATTTTTAGCCCGTGAGTTACTAACTATATACTAAGAGGTTCTTAACGAGTAATAGTTTATATATTAATAAGTTCGTTTAATAGGTTTATTTACTAAATTTACTTAGTTTAAATAGGGCTTTAGGTAATATTAAAAATAATAAGGATAAAAAGAATCTTTATAAGCTCTAAAGAATAGCTAAATATTAGCCTTTTTAGCTTTTTTTTAAAAAAACCTTTATATTATTATTAAAGTTCAAAACCTCTATAGTTAAGGGCCGCCTTTAACTTTTATAATTAACCTTTATTATTAACCTTTTTAACTAGCGCTACTATATAAAAAGTAGCTTATTTATTTTAAATTATATAACGTATATAATAAGCGAGTAGGTTAGATAAGCGAGTAGGCTACTTAACCGCGACTATATTATATTCGTAATTAAAAAGTAGTACTAAAAAAAGTAATTTAATTAAAACTATTTAATATCCTCTTTTTTAGATATTTCTTTAGCGATTTAATATATTTGCATATTATAATTAGTATTTTTATAAATATTATATTATTATTAACCTATTTTAGTCCTTAGTTAACGACTATTACTCTAACGTATTTCTTTTTTAATCTAAGTTATTACCTCTTTTTATAACTAAAGGTCTTTTTTATTAGCTATTATAAGACTTCTTTCTTATTTAAAACGTATTTTCTTAGCCCTCTTATATTAATTAAATAAGTTATTCTCCTCTTAAAGGATCTAGTTCTCCGACTTTAATAAGGTAATTTAGTATATAAATCCTCGTACCCCCTTTAATAAATACTCTATAGCTTCGATAATCGAAATTAAAGAGCTATTTTAATAATAAGTAATTCGATTTTTAATAAGTTATAATTATAATAATATTTTTATTAGGTTATTTAGTATTTAAAAAGTCTAAGCTAGTAGTATTATTAGGACGGATCCTAGAGGCGTCGGAGTATATAACTTTATATTAAACTTAAATAGTATACTTTTTATATTTAAAAGTATAAGCTTAGCTTTTCTAAATCCTCTTTAAATTTTTTTTTTATAATCGCTTATATAAATACTTTATAAAATATAAAAAAAAAGTCCTTTTTTATAATATAAGTATTACCCCGTCGTATTTTTTTTTTAATTTCTTAGCTATATACTATTTTTAAAAATTTAAAATATTTAATATTTAAAAGTTATAGTAAATAAGACGAATAAGCTAGTATATAAAAAATAATAATATTATTCTTTTTATAATATAACTTAAAATCTATAGAGTAGTAACTTTCGTATTCGTTAATAATAAGGAAGTAATATTAACCTTTTATATATAGTTTTATTTACTATTTAAAATATTTTACTTAATCTAAGCCTCTTTTATTTATTATTTATCCGTTTTTAGACGTTACGATAACCTAATTATATAATAAACCGGATTCCGTATACTAAGTAGAGAGGTAATATTTATTTATAATAATAATATACGGTAGGATATTATAGCTTAACGAACTAATAACCTAAATAACTATAACCTATTTATAATTACTAAGCTATATTATTTTCGTATTTAAATGCCTTTTTATATTCGTAATAACTATTTTAAATATAATCTAGCCTATTATAAAACTAGTCTTATTAAAGTTATAAATATCGGACTCTATAATACCGTATTTTATAATTATATTTATTATAAAATAAAACTACGTGTTTATTATATTTAGATCTTTATATTAAGCCCTTTTATAGTTATACTTATAAAAAAAGCGCGTCCGGAGCTATAGTTAATACTTAATAAAATTAAAAACCTAGCGCTTTTTAATAGGGAGCGCATCGTAATTAATAAATAATTAATTAGTTATATTTTCTATATTACTAAGGTAGAGAAAAAACGATTAAGAATCTAAATTAAGAATATACTTAACTAGTTTCTTTTTTTTAAATATAGTTAATTTCTATAAGTTAGGAATAATATCGCGTTATTATAATATTCTATTTAATTTATAACCTAAAATAACGTAATTAATATTATAGATCCTTATTATAGCCCGAATAGTAAGATTTTAGTCTTTATAGATAGCCTAAATAGCTAGGTTTAATTAAATATTTTTAGTTAGTACTATTATTCTTTTTAGTTAAGGAATGCATATTATAATAATATAGGTAGCTTAATAGTAGTTAAGTAGCCTACTCGCTTATCTAGCCTACTCGCTTATTATATACGTTAGCGGTTTTTATATTAAAATTACTATATTATATTAAGTACGTACTTAGGGTATATTATATATATTATATAGTTAAAAAGTATATTATATTATATAATTTCCCTTAAAAGCGTAATCCTATTAAGGTCGATCTTTTATACTTATAAAGCCGGAAAAAAACTACTATATATATATTTATTACCTCGTTTTTTTGATTAGAATTAAAAACGCTACTTCCCTTACTATTTATTACTATCGTACTATTATTATTATTATTATTATTATCTAACTATTTATTTACTTAAGTATACTTTATTAAAATACTAAGACGTTATTAACGACCCGTCGACTATTAGGGCTTCTTTAATAACTAGAAGTTCGATTCTATAAGTATTATACTAAACGACCCCGAGCTAGAGAAAGACCGCTTTAATAAATACTATATTTATAATATTAACTTATAAAAAAATAGATAAATATATTATTATAAACGATACCCTTATTAGTACCTTTTTAATAAAATAAAATAATATAAATAAGCCTAGATTTAATAATATAATTAAGAGCTTAAAAAGAGCGTAATTAAGTATATTAAATAAGAATATTAAGGAGAGGTTATTATTAAATAAGATAAAGGGAGAAAGTAAGGGGTAGTATTTAGTTATTAAAAAGATAATTAATATATTACGGTAGCGGGATTATTAGTATTTTAAGTTTAGTTAATATTAATAATTAATAATAGCTATACTAGCTATAGCCGGCTATTATTAATTATAAAATCTTATTAAGGTACGTAATAAAAACTTAATATTAACTTTAATAGACTAGCTTGCCTATAAAGGCGAAGATAGCCCTTAATAAAGTAGACCGGACCCTAAAGGGATAAGAACTTATTATAAATCCCTAGAATTCTTAAAAATCCTTTTTAAAATGCTAAACTCAAAATTAAAATTAGAACTCTTAGTTATTATAGTATCCTAATTAATTATTCTAAAAGTATTATTAAATTATACCTCTTATATAGTAACTAACTTATCCTTATTAATAATATTAAGAAGATTAGGGATCGTTTTTTCCTTTTTAAATACTACCCTTTTTTTTAAAAAACAAAACGATCTAATTTTAATAAAAACTAATCTATTTTAGTTTATGTATAGTATAAAGCCTTTACTTATTTTTTTAAGAAAGGCTCCTCTATTTCTTTTTTATATTTTAGCTTATTAGCTTTAAATAAAAAATAATTTATTATTTATTTTTATATTTTGCCTTTACTAACTACTTAGGCAGTTCTTAGTATTAATTATATAATATTAATATATAGTATTTATAAATACTTATATAGTGGTTTTTTTTTAGCTTTATAGGTATAAAAAATCGACCTTAATAAGATTACGCTTTTAAAAAGAATTATATAATATAATATACTTTTTAACTATATAATATATATAATATACCCTAAGTACGTACTTAACGTAATATAGTAATTTTAATACGAAAACTACTATATAATTCGGGATAAGTAAGTTACCCTCTTTAGTAGTAGTATTAGTTAAAAAGGTTAATAGTAGAGGTCGGCCGTAATAATTAGCTATAATAGTCGGCTATAATAGTTAGAAATAGCCCTTAACTATAGAAGTTTTAAACTTTAATAATAATATAGAGGTTTTTAAAAAAAAGGGCTAAATAGGCTAATATTTACTACTTTTTAAAGCTTATAAAGATTCTTTTTATCCTTATCGCTTTTAATATTACCTAAAGCTCTATTTAAACTAAATAAATTTACTAAATAAATTTATTAATTAAACTTATTAATATATAAACTATTACTTAAATAGCTAGTTAAAATATTACCTTAATAAGAACCTAAAAATACTTATTAATAAGTCTACCCCTCTTAAACTAAGCACCCTCTTTAGCTAACTTAATACTATAGCTATTATAACTAACGTAAATATACTTAAAAAATAATAAAATATTTTTTAATAATATAGAATCTAGTTAAGTAATAGTACGAATATTATAAATAGCTAGGTTAATACGGATATTTAGATTTAATATATTAATATTAATTTAAAAATTATATTTTATAAAGCTAAAAATCCTTTTAATATAGGCTATATTATAAATATAAGGGAATATATAAGGGGCTCTTTAACTTTTAATAAAAAAGAGTATATAATATAAGATCTAGCTACTTATATAAGCTAGTATTAGATCCGTGGTTGTGAACTTTGTAAGAGGGAAAGTTAAAAAGGAGGAAGAAAATCTAAAAAAGATAGTCTATCGAGATAGTGGGAGTATCAATTGATACTATATATTAATACCGTATAATCAATATTGAGAACCGCCCGAGCGGCTAGTAAAAGTAGAAAATATAAATAAACAAGCTAGTATTAAGAGGTTTTATATATATTAAAATAAGTATAGCTCGCTCTTTAGATAGGTAGAGGAAGGTTAAGAGCTATTAATAAAAAAAAAATAACGGTCGAGTTAGTTAACTATTTTAATTAGTAATTAAGTATAGAGCGTAATATACTTAGTTTTCCTTAATATATAATATATAGTACGGCCCTAGCGGATTATTCTGTCGGGGGGATTATAGATATTTATATTGTCTTAGTAAACTAATTTATTTTTTAAATTTCTTTCTTATTTTCTATTTTTCGTTCTTATAAAGTTTATAACTACGGATTATTAATAGTAATATTAAGTACCTAATATTACTACTTTATAAGCTTATTACGTACTTAGCTAAGTTAGCTACCTTTTTAAGTAATAATAGCTTATAATAATATAGTATTAAAAATGCCCTCCTTATTATTATTAAGAATAATACCGACCTTACAATATTTAGCTTAGTATTTTTAGCTTTATTTATATATATATATATTTATTATATTGCCGTTAATAATCCGTAGTTATGAACTTTATAAGAGGGAAAGTTAAAAAGTTAGAAAATCTAAAAAAAAAAAAAAAAAAAATAGTCTATCGAGATAGTAGGAGTATTTATTAATACTATATACTAATACTATTTGTTTTTTATTTTTTATTTCTACCTTTGCTAGCTGCTCGGGCAATTCTCGATATCGGTTACACAGTATTAACACACAGTATCAGTGGATACTCCCACTGTCTCGTTAGACTTTTTTTTAGATTTTCCACCTTTTTGAACTTTCCCTCCTGCAAAGTTTACAATCACGGATTGACGGCATACTAATACTATATAATTAATATTAAGAACTACCCGAGCAACTAGTAAAAGTAGAATAGTAAAATAAATAAGCTATTTTTTATATTATAACGCTAGTTAAAAAGGTTAATAATAGAGGTTAGTTATAAAAGTTAGAGGTAACCCTTAATTATAAAGGTTCTAAACTTTAAAAATAATATAGAGGTTTTTTAAAAAAAAGGGCTAAAAAGGCTAATATTTAATTACTTTTTAAAGCTTATAAAGATTCTTTTTATTTTTATTACTTTTTATATTACTTAAAGCTCTATTTAAACTAAATAAATTTACTAAATAAACTTATTAAACTAACTTATTAATATATAAACTACTACCTCGTTAAGAACCTAAAGATGCCCCTCGATAGGTCCCCCCCTTTAGGGCTCAATAGATTCTTAAGCCCCCTCGACGCCCTAGTTATCGTAATTAACGTAAGTATACTTAAGGAGTAGTATAATACTTTTTAATAATACGGAATTTAGCTAAGTAATAATATAAAAATTATAAATAACCGGGCTAATATAAATATTAAGATTTAGTATATTAATATTAGTTTAAAAATTATATTTTACGGAGTTAGAAATCTTTTTAATATAAGTTATATTATAAATATAAACGAATATATAAGGGGTTTTTTAACTTTTAATAAGAAGGATTATATAGTAGTTTTTTTTTAGCTTTATAAGTATAAAAGATTAACCTTAACGAGACTACGCTTTTAAAAAAAATTATATAATATAATATACTTTTTAATTATACAATATATATAATATATTCTAAGTATGCGCTTAACGTAATATAATAATTTTAATACGAAAACTGCTATTTAATATAGGATAAGTAAGCTACTATAGTAGCGCTAGTTAGAAAGGTTAATAATAAAAGTCGGCTATAATAATTAACTATAATAGTTAGCTATAATAATTAGAAATAGCCTTCCTTAATTATAAAAGTTCTAAACTTTAATAATAATATAAAGGTTTTTAAAAAAAAGGGCTAAATAAGCTAATATTTATTACTTTTCGTACTAAAGCTTATAAAAATTCTTTTTATTCTTATTACTTCTAATATTACTTAAAGCTACTCTCTAATTAAATTAAATAAATTTACTAAATAAATTTATAAAATAAATCTACTAAATAAACTTATTAATATATAAATTATTACTTAGATAGCTAGTTAGATAACTAGTTAAAAGGTTAGCTAGTTAAAATACTACCTTAATAAGAACTTAAAAATACTTATTAATAAGTCTACCCTTTTTAAGCTAGGTACCCTTAGCTAGTTTAATATTATAACTATTATAACTAATATAAGTACGCCCGAGGATTAATAAAGTACTTTTTAATAATACGGAATTTAAATAAGTAATAATACGAACGCTATTAATAATTAGGTTAATCTGGATATTAAGATTTAGTATATTAATATTAATTTAGAAATTATACTTTATAAAGCTAAAAATCCTTTTAATATAGGCTATATTATAAATATAAAGGAATATATAAGGGGCCCCCTAATCCTTAATAAAAAGGAGTATATAATACGGGATCTAGTCTATTGAGATAGTAGGAGTAAAGTCTATCGAGATAGTGGGAGTATCTATTAATACTGTGTATTAATACTATGTAGTCGATATCGAGAACCGCCCGAGCAACTAGCAAAGGCAGAACACAAAAATAAATAAATAATACGGGATCTAACTACTTATATAAGTTAGTATTAAGAGGTCTTATATATATTAAAATAAGTATAAGTTACTTTTTAAATAGTTAGAAGCGGGGGAAGGTCGGGAGCTGTTTTAATTAGTAGTTAAGTATAGAGCGTAATATACCCAGTTTTCCCTAATACGTAATATATAGTACGGCCCTAGCGGATTGCTCTATTAGGGGGTAAGTAGTAAGTATATATTAGAATTTAGGTAGATTATTTCTAAACTCGATTAAGATAATAAAATGCTAATAATAGCTTTTTATTATAATTTAAAAAAAGAAGTTAAGGATAACCTTTTTTATTAGGACTAACTAAACGAACTTTATAATTATATTAATATAATAATTAAAATCAATAATCGGCTTTATAAATAACGCTTTAAATAAAAAAGATAATATACTTAGAATAACTAAACTAAACTTAATAATAAACGTAAATATAAACTAACGACTATTATAATAGGATATTATAACGGACTAATAGACCTTAGCGTATTTAATATTAATTTATTTTAAAAAAGCGAGCTAATTTTATAAATAAAAAAGCCCCCTATAAGTAACTCTTATAAATAGCTTATTATAATAATAACTACCTTATTTATTAAAATAATAAGAAATAGATAGGATAGTACCTAAAGTAATTTAATGATATAAGACGATTTAGGTATAATATTATACTATTTTTTATTAAAACCCTAATAATAGTAATAAAAGAAAAATCCTTACTTACCGACCCTATACTCTTAAAAGAAATATTAAGTATATTATTATACTCTCTTAAATTTATAAAAGTATAAAAAAGAAAAAAAAGAAAAAATAAACCTTATTATAAAAAATATTTTTTATTTTTTTAAAAAACGAATTAAGTAAAAATTCCTAGTTAATATAAAAGAATAGCTCCTTAAATTTAAAAAAAGAGGACCTAAGGTAAAAGAAATTATAAATAGCCTCGTTTATATAGTATAATAAAACTATATAAATTAAAAATAATTTATTAAGTTTAAAAAAAACTTAATTTAAATAAAATCCTAATTAAATCTATTTATATAATATAACGAGTAAATAGTAATAAAATTTTATTTATAAAATTAAAAAATAGTTTAAAGACTTTTTATATAAAAATAAAATTAAAATAATTAAAAAACAGACTCTTAACTTCGGAATTATAAAAAAAAAGAAAATGGATTTTAATCTTAAAGAAAAAAATATTAAAATAAGAACTAGTTCTTTTTATTTTAATAAAATAGAATTATTTTATAATTCGGACGAACCTCGTAACGTTACTTAACGACGTACTTAAATAAAAATTAATTATAAAATATTACTTAGTATTAATAATACTAATTCTAAAGGGGATAATAACGAACTATAATATAAATATATTTATTTATTTAAAAATAATTAAACTATTTAGTTCTATAAAACTAAGGAATATAAAAAAGTTATAATAACCCCTTATATAAATAAAAATTATTTTTTATTTAACCCTAAGGACCTTTTTTATAAAGAGTTATTTTAAATAGAATATTTAAATAATAAATACTTCTAGTACTTCGTATATAAATAAAATAGCCGTTTCTATTTATAAAAATATAATAATAAACTTATTAAAGATATTTACGTAAAAAACTAATTACTTAGTTAAATATTATTAAGTTTTAATAATAATAATAATAAAATAATATTTAAACTAAACCCTAGCTTTTTTATAAAATATTTTAATAGTGAATATATAAAATAAGAAGATTATAAATATAATTAATATTAGATTTATTATATAAAAAAAGCTAAAGTATAGAGGGAGTACTAAGAAAAATATAAATAAAAAACCTATTTAAAAAAGTAGATAATAAAAAACTAAAAAAGCTAATTATAAAAGAACGATAAAAAGTAAAAATAAAAAAAAAGTTCTTATATATAACTAAATAACGTAATAATATATATTTATAAGTTAATTTTAATATTTATAAATAAAAACTAAATATTATTATTAATAGTAGTACGTAAAAAACTTATATTTTACTAAGGATAGTAAATAAACTTAACTTATTATAAGTATAAAAAGATAATTTATATTAATTATAAATAATAAAAAGAGAACGAGTTAATTATAACTATAAATATATTAATTAGGAAACTATATACCTCTTAATATATATTAATAATTAATAAGAATAATTATAATATAATATTATTTGTTTTTTTTTATTCTACCTTTACTAGTTACTCGGGCGGTTCTCAATATCGATTATATAATATTAATACACAGTATTAATAGATATTCCTACTATCTCGATAGACTATAATATAATATTATAAAGATTAGAAATATTAATATTATTTTAAGGTTTCCGTAGTTATAAAAATATAACTTATAAATAAATTAGACTACTAACTAGGTCTTTTAAAAAAATTTAATTACTAAAGAATTTAAGAAAAAAAAGGGTTTAAACGGATTTTTAATAATTCTTAAAAAATAAGAATAAATACGATATATAGCTTTTATTAAAATAATAAAAAACTTTAAAAAGTTCGTATATAGTATTAATAATAAAAATTTATAATAATTTTAAACTATATTTAAAAAATATTAAATATATACGAAATTATTTATAGAACCTGAAAAAATAGGATTATTAAAATATAATAATTAGAATATAAAAATCGAACTTAAAAAAAGAACGTAACTTAGATTTTTTTTAATATATTTAATAAACTAAGAAGAATAAGAATATTTTAATAATTATATTAATAAGAAACTTAAAAAGGGACTTATTTAACTATCGAATTCTCTCGTAAAATTATCCCTATTCTTTATATTAAAAAAAAGTAAAAAAACGAAGACTTATTATTAATTATAAAAAACTTAACGAAATTATAAAAAAGAACTACTATCCCTTACTACTTATTAATAAGCTTAGAAATCTATTTTATAAAACTAATTAGTTTATTATTATAAATCTTAAGGAAGTATTTAATTAAATTTAAATTAAAAAAGGAAATAACCCCCGACGGAGCAATTTGCCGGGGCCGTACTATGTATTACGTATTAGGGAAAACTAGGTATAATGCGCTCTATACCTAACTACTAACTAAAATTAACCGACTTAACTATTATCTCCCTTTTATTAACTCCTAACCTTTTATTATAGTCCTCTTAAGTTCTAGCTATTTATAGGGCGAGCTTTACTTACTCTAATATATATAAGACCTCTTAATACTAACTTATATAAATAGCTAAGTCTAGTATAATTTATTTTTTTATATAAGTATTATTATTACTTAGGGGGTTTTATAAGAGTTATTTAAAATATTAACTTATTATTTTAATTTTATATACTTCTAGCCCGTTTATTATAACTATTATAACTAGGTTAATATTAATATATTAAATTTTAATATTTATATTAGCTTAGCTCCCTTTAGGGTCCGGTCCGCCTTATTAGGGGCTAACTTTACCCTTATAAGCAAGCTAGTCTACTAGGGTTAATACCGAGTTTTTATTACGTAATAAACTTTATAACTAATAATAACTAGCTATAGTTATTAATACTAACTAAACTTAAAATATTAATAACCCCGCTATTATAATATATTAATTACTCTCTAAATAGCTAAAAACTACCCCCTACTTTTTACTTTTTTTAATAACTTTAGACTTTTTTTTAATCTCTCTAAATTTCCTATTTTATTATAATAATATTAAAATATTAATAATACTCCTAAGTTTATTAAGTATATTAAGGCTATATTATATAAGTTTAGCGCTAATAATAGCGATTCTTATAAAAGTATTATCGTTTTAGATCTTTAAGTTAATAATAATTAGTTTATACTCCTCTAGGTAATTCTTCTATAAATCGGGATCGTTAAGTATAATACTAATAAGATTAAAATACTAATCCCTAAAGTATCCCTATAAGTTATTAAGTTATTAATATTCTAGTATTTTAAATATTCTTAAAATAAACGGTTTAATAATAATAATAATAGTAATAGTAATAGATAATAAAATAAGTAGCGTTTTTAATTTTAATAAAAGAAACGAAGTAATAAATATATATATATATATATACGAGGTAAAGTTAAAAGTATATATTATTAATTAATATTATTCTTAATAATAGTAATGAGGGTATTTTTAATATTATTATTATAAGGCCGTTACTTAGAAGGGCTACGAACTTAGCTAGGTACGCGGGCTTATAAAATAATAGCGTCTTATACTTAATATTATTATTAATCCGTATTTATAAACTTTATAAAAAAGAAATTTTAAAAAGTAAAAAAAAATTAAAAATATTCTAATAAGATAGTATAAGTATTTACTAATACTATATATTAATACTATGTAACCGATATTAAGAATTGCCCGAGTAGTTAATAAAAGTAAAATAGTAAAATAAATATTAGCTTAGCTATTTATAGCGCTTATAATATTACCTAGCTAAATTCTATATTATTAAAAAGTACTTCGCTACTCTTTAAGTATACTTACGTTAGTTATAATAGCTATAGCGTCGAGCTAACTAAGGGTACTTAGTCCGAGAGGGGTAGACTTATTAATAAGTATTTTTAAAGAGTTCTAACCTACTAATTACTAACTATATACTAAGAGTAAAATAGTAGTTTATATATTAATAAGTTTGTTTAGTAAATTTGTTTAGTAAATTTATTTAATAAATTTATTTAGTTTAAATAGAGAATAGCTTTAAGTAATATTAAAAATAATAAAGATAAGAAGAATTTTTATAAGCTCTAAGTAGTAAATATTAACCTATTTAGCCCTTTTTTTTAAAAAACCTTTATATTATTATTAAAGTTCAGAACCTTTATAATTAAAAAAGGCCGCTTCTAATTATTACGGCTAATTATTATAGCTAATTATTATAGCCGATTTTTATTATTAACCTTTTTAACTAGCGCTACTACGTAAGTATATTACTTAGCCTATTATTAATAAATAATAAAATAGCTTACTTATCTTAAATTATATAGTAGTTTTCGTATTAAAATTATTATATTACGTTAAGTACGTACTTAAAATATATTATACGTATTATATAGTTAAAAAGTATACTATATCGTGTAATTTTTTTTAAAAACGTAATCCCGTTAAAGTCGATCTTTTATACTTCTAAAGCTAGAAAAAAAAACTATTATATAAAAAATTATATTATTATCGAACTAAATTAATTAGAGTACGAAGTTAAAAAAATTATTAATTATAAAGTTAAGAATAAAATATAAGAATTCTTTATTAAATAAAAAAACTATAAATATAAAAAAAAATATAAAAACTTATTATAAACCTCCGGAACTCCTAATAACTTTTTAAAACATATTAAAATTAAAATTAAACTTAGAACTCTTAGTTATTATAATATCTTAGTTAATAATTTTAAAAGTATTATTAGTTTATATTTTATAAGTTACTAAGGAAGTATTTTTAAAATCCTTAGGGAACTTTTTTAATATAATTCGACTCTTTTTAAATATTATTCGCTTTTAAAAACGAAGACGCTCTAATTTAAATAATAATTTATTTAACTTAGCCTAAGCTTATTAATAAGCCTTAGCCTTTTTTTATAACTCTATAATTCTTTTTTAAAACTATAACTCTTTTATTTTTTTTTTTATAATTAAGATAATTAAACTTTATTATTAATTAACTAACTATACTTAGTTAGCTAAGACTTAATAAATAAAAACGTAATATTTATATATATAAATAGTATTAATAAAAATATTATATAAAATATTAAAATAATAATATATTTTATGAACCTTAGAATTAAAAAGAACTAAATAACGGACTCCCCGTAAGTAATAATTTAAATAAAGTATTATTTTTATACCTTTTTTAAAAAAACGAATAATATATAATAATTTATAACAAGATATAACTATTAAAAATTTCGATTTTTTAATTCGACCTAATATTATATTAGTATATTTTAAAAAAATACTTAACAATTCCCTAACTTAGGAATATACGACTTATTTATAAGCCTAGAAGATTAGACCTTTAAGAGGAGAAACTAATATTATAATTTAATATATATAATAAAAGCCCCGCCTTATAGGACTTATAGCGGTTACTATATTATATATATAAAAATACGGACTTAAAATAATTCCTCTTAAGATAAAAGAACTATAAATAAATTACGTAATTATAATAATATAATAAAATAAAGAACGACCGTTTATAAATAAATAAAACGGATAATTATAAATAAGTAAAATAGACGACTATTTAATAAATAATTAAATAATAATAAATAAGAATATTATAAAAGATATATTTAAGAACGAGATTTATATATAGGATAAACTTAAGCTAAGCTTAAAAATAGACTTTTTATAGCTTTTTTAGTAATTAACTTAGTATTAAATTTTACAATTATTTTTAACTATTTTTATTAAAAAACCCCTTTAATAAGACTATAATTAATTATTAAAGCTTTGCTTATTTTATAATTTATAAATATAGCTTTAGGGAACCTATTTATAATTATAATACTATTTACTTAGTATTTATAGCCTTAACTTTTATTAATATACTTATTACGACTAGCTAGCTATAATATAACGAGGGTATTTTTAATATTATTATTATAAACTATTATA
This sequence comes from Colletotrichum costaricense, assembly GCF_030867565.1. Classification (NCBI taxonomy): domain Eukaryota; kingdom Fungi; phylum Ascomycota; class Sordariomycetes; order Glomerellales; family Glomerellaceae; genus Colletotrichum; species Colletotrichum costaricense. The sequence goes on from NW_026848238.1 coordinate 1,653,726, forward strand.
TTTAAAAAGTTATAAACTTAGCTAAGTAAGTATAGGCTTATAAAGTAATAGCGTCGGGTACTTCAAATTATTATTAATAATCTATATAGTGGTTTTTTTCTTTTTTTTCCGGCTTTATAAGTATAAAAAATCGACCTTAACGGGATTACGCTTTAAAAAGAAATTATATAATACGGTATACTTTTTAACTATATAATACGTATAATATACCCTAAGTACGTACTTAACGTAATATAATACTTTTAATATAAAAACTACTATATAATTTAAGTTAAATAAGCTACTCTTTTTATTTACGTAGTAGTATGAGTTAATAAAGTTAATAATAAAAGTTAGTTATAAAAGTTAGAGGTAGCCCTTAACTATAGAGGTTTTAAACTTTAATAATAATATAGAGGTTTTTTTTAAAAAAAAGGGTTAAAAAGGCTAATATTTAATTATTTATACTAGAGCTTATAAAGATTTCTTTTATCCTTATTATTTTTAATATTACTGAAAGCTACTCTTTATTTAAACTAAATAAATTTACTAAATAAACTTATCAAATAAACTTATTAATATATAAATTATTATTATTGTATTAAGAACCTATTTTAAAAATGCCCCTTAATAAGTCCCCCACTCTAGGGTTTAATAAATTCTTAAGCCCCCTCGACGCCCTAGTTTTTATAATTAATATAAATATACTGAAAAAATAGTATAGTACTTTTTAATAATATATAATTTAGTTAAATAATAATATAAATATTATAAATAATTAAGTTCTCTCCGACGGAGTAATCCACCGAGGCCGTACTATATATTACGTATTAAAAAAAACTAAGTATATTACGCTCTATACCTAATTATTAATTAAAATTACTAACTTTTTCCCGCTTATCTAAAGGGCGAGCTATACTTATTTTAATATATATAAAACCTCTTAATACTAGCTTATATAAGTAATTAAATTCTATATTATATACTCCTTTTTATTCAAAGTTAAAAAGCCCCTTATATATTCTCTTATATTTATAATATAACTTATATTAAAAAGATTTTTAATTTTATAAAATATAATTTCTAAATTAATATTAATATATTAAATCTTAATATTTACATTAACTTAATTATTTATAATATTTATATTATTACTTAGCTAAATTCCGTATTATTAAAAAGTACTTTACTAATTTTTAAATATATTTATATTAATTATAATAGCTATAATATTGAGCTAGCTAAGGGTACTTAGCTTAAAAAGAGTAGATTTATTAATAAATATTTTTAAGTTCTTATTAAAATAGTATTTTAACTAGCTAACCTCTTAACTAGCTATTTAACTAGCTATTTAAATAGTAGTTTATATATAGTAGTTTTTTTCTAGCTTTATAAGCGCAAAAGATTAACTTTAATAAGATTACGCTTTTAAGGGAAATTATATAATACGATATACTTTTTAACTATATAATACGCATAATATATCCTAAGTACGCGCTTAATATAATATAATAATTTTAATACGAAAACCGCTATATAATTCGGGATAAGTAAGCTACCCTCTTCGGCTACTAATTAATAATGAGTTTTGCTATCCGGGCAGTACTGTTTGGCTATCCGGGCAGTAACCCACTTTTTGGACCAATCAGAGCCTGCCGTCTAAACTCTAAACTTGTTTGCCCCACTACACCTGCCCACGGGCCACCTAGCGTATATACGCCATAATTACGTAAGGCAGCCGCAATTGCCCACGGTCGTAATTGCCTACGGTCGCAATTACTTATAGTAGTAATTACCTGCTCAATTACCTACTTAATTATCTATTTCTATAGGTATATATAACCGTGGGTAATTGCGACCGTGGGCAGTTACGACCGTGGGCAATTGCGACCGTGGGCAATTGCGACCGTGGGTAATTGCGGCTGCCTTACGTAATTGCGACCGAACGTGCCTACGGCTGCCTTACATAACTGCGCCGGGTGGCCCGTGGGCAGGTGCAGCGGGTACGGGTATGGGGTCATGGCCCGAGCTCTGCAGCTGTGAGCTCTTATTGGTTCCAAAAGTGGGTTACTGCCCGGATAGCCAAACAGTACTGCCCGGATAGCAAAACTCTTAATAATAAGCTAAGTAATATACTTATATAGCGGCGCTAACTAAAAAAGTTAATAATAGAGGTTAGCTATAATAATTAGCTATAATAATTAGCTCTAATAGTTAGAAGCAGCCCTTAACTATAGAGGTTTTAAACTTTAATAATAATATAAAAGTTTTTAAAAAAAGAGCTAAATAGGCTAATATCTATTATTTTTTAGAGCTTATAAAGATTCTTTTTATTTTTATTACTTTTAATATTACCTAAAGCTCTATTTAAACTAAATAAATTTACTAAATAAATCTACTAAATAAATTTACTAAATAAATTTACTAAATAAACTTATTAATATATAAACTACTACTTAAATAGCTAGTTAAATAACTAGTTAAGAGGTTAGCTAATTAAAATACTACTTCGATAAGAACCTACTCTACTCTTAGTATATAATTAGTAATTAATAAGCTAAAAATATTTATTAATAAGTCTACCCCTCTCGGGCTAGGCGCCCTTTTTAGCTAGCTTAATACTATACTTATTATAATTAATATAAATATACTTAAGGATTAGTAAAGTACTTTTTAATAATACAGAATTTAACTAAGTAATAATATAAACGCTATAAATAGTTAGGCTAATACGAACGTTAAGATTTAATATATTAATATTAGCTTAAAAATTATACTTTATAAAGCTAAAAATCTTTTTAATATAGGTTATATTATAAATATAAAAGAATATATAAGGGGCTTTTTAATTTTTAATAAAAAGGAGTATATAATACGGGATTTAGTTACTTCTATAAGCTAGTATTAAGAGGTTTTATATATATTAAAATAAGTATAGCTCGCCTTCTAAATAGTTAAAAGCGGGGGAAGGTCGGGAGCTATTTTAATTAGTAATTAAGTATAGAGCGTAATATATTTAGTTTTCTTTAATACGTAATATACGGTACGGCCCCGGTAAATTACTCTATCGGGGGGATAGTAGTTTATATATTAATAAGTTTATTTAGTAAATTTATTTAGTTTAAATAGAGATTTAAATAATATTAAAAATAATAAAAATAAAAAGAATCTTTACGAGCTTTAAAAAGTAATAAATATTAGCTTATTTAGCCCTTTATTTTAAAAACTTTTATATTATTATTAAAGTTTAGAACCTCTATAATTAGAGAAGGCTATTTTTAATTATTATAGCTAATTATTATAGTTAATTATTATAGCTAACTTTTATTATTAACTTTTTTAATTAGCGCTATTACGTAAAAAATAGCTTATTTATTCTAAATTATATAATAGTTTTTATATTAAAATTATTATATTATATTAAGCGCGTATTTAGAATATATTATATATATTATATAGTTAAAAAGTATACCGTATTATATAATTTCCCTTAAAAGCGTAATCTTATTAAAGTTAATCTTTTATACTTATAAAGCTAGAAAAAAACTACTATATAAATAATTTAGTTAATATAAATATTAAGATTTAATATATTAATATTATTTTAAAAATTATATTTTATAAAGTTAAAAATCTTTTTAATATAAGTTATATTATAAAAATAAAAGAATATATAAGGGGTTCTTTAATCCTTAATAAAAAGAAATATGTAATATTAAATTTAATTACTTATATAAGCTAATATTAAGAGGTTTTATATATATTAAAATAAGTATAGCTCGCTTTTTAAATAGCTAAAATTACGTAGTAAAAAGTTAGGAGTTATTAATAAAAAGAAAATAACGGTTAAGTTAGTTAACTATTCTAATTAGTAGTTAAGTATAGAGCGTAATATACCTAGTTTTCTTTAATATATAATATATAGTACGGCCCTGGCGGATTACTCTATCGGGGGGATTTAAATTATTATATTATATTAAATACGTATTTAAAATATACTACGTATATTATATAGTTAAGAAATATATTATAATATATAAATCTTTTTATAAAAGCGTAATTTTATTAAGGTCGATTTTAAATTTATTTATATATTTATTTTAATATTCTATTTTTACTAGCTACTTAGGCAATTCTTAATATTATTTATATAATATTAATATATAGTATTAATAAATACTCTTATTATTTTAAGAAACAATTTCTTTTAAAAAATTTTCTACCTTTTTAACTTTCCCTTTTATAAAGTTTATAACTACGTATTATTAACGGATTTATTTATATATATATTCTACTTTTACTAGCTACTTAGGCAGTTTTTAATATCGTTTATATAGTATTAATATATAGTATTAATAAACCCTTTAGGGTCCGGTCCGCCTTATTAGGGGCTATCTTCGCCTTTATAAGCAAGCTAGTTTATTAGGGTTAATATCGAATATTTTTATTACGTACTTTAATAAACCTTTATAACTAACTATAGCTAGCCGTAGCCGTTACTAAATTAACCCCGCTACTATAATATATTAATCGCTTTTTTAATAACTAAATACTACCCCTTACTTTCTCCCTTTATTTTATTTAATAATAACCTCTCTTTAATATTCTTATTTAATATACTTAACTATACTCTTTCTAAGCTCCTAATTATATTATTAAATCTAAGCTTATTTATATTATTTTATTATATTAAAAAGGTATTAATAAGGGTAATACTTATTATAATATATTTATTTATTTTTTATAAGTTAATATTATAAATATAATATTTATTAAAATAGTAATTTAATAGCTCGGGGTTATTTAGTATAATACTTATAAAATTAACTAACTTCTAACTATTAAAGAAGCCCTAAGGGTTAACGAGCTATTAATATCTTAGTATTTTAGTAAAATATACTTAAGGTAAATAGTTAAATAGTAATAATAATAGTAATAGTAATAGCGTAATAATAATAAATAATAAAGAAAGCGTTTTTTAATTTTAATAAAAGAAACGAGGTAATAAATATATATATATATATAAATAAAGTTAAAAGTATTAGAGTAAATATTATAAAGTTAATATTATTCTTAATAATACTAACGAGGGTATTTTTAATATTACTATTATAAACTATTATTACTTAGCAGGCCGTAAACTTAGCTAAGTAAATATAGGCTTATAAAATAGTAGTATTAAGTACCTAATATTATTATTAATAATCCGTAGTTATAAACTTTATAAAAAAGAAAGTTAAAAAAGTAAAAAGTCTAAAAAAAATAGTTTATTAAAATAGTAGGAGTATTTATTAATACTATATATTAATATAATATAAACGATATTAAGAACTGCCCGAGTAGTTAGTAAAAATAGAATATTAAAATAAATAGTATTAATAAATACTATTACTATCTCGATAGACTAATTTTAAAATTATAAAGCTAAAAAAAAGAAAGAAAAAAAACTACTATATAAGAATAAATAATTAGAATAACTAATCCCTTATAATAATACTTTAATTACTACTTAAGACCGTTTTATAACCGTTATGGCCTAGTGACTAGGCCTTACTTATAATTCCGAAGGCAGTTTACTTAATCGTGCCTATGGTGCGCATAAGGCACATAGTGCTAGAAAGGACTGATCTTTCACGGTTAATCAAAAGGCCTAATGCACACCACTTCCTACCTCCCGTGCTTCCTTATAGAAACATGCTCTTCATAGCATGTGTTGACATCGTCTCTAAGAAGCTATGTATGTCTCGCCTCACGTGTAGGTCAGTGCTATGTCTAGCAACCAATCAGCATTTCCATTATTCCATCCGGAGGTATCTGACGCAGGGCAGGACATCCTCCATTAAGGTATGTTTACTAGTGTAGCTTCATCCCGACGTGTCCCCAATTTAAAATCTTTTCGACCGGGTGATACGACGAGGTACTTCTGACGTATAGCCTATAGGAACGGTACCCATTCGCGCTCTGTAAGACGTACGCGTGGTTAGGTTCCCTAGTCTCGGCACGCCAGGGTGGAGCACTCTCCTGTTCCACACCTCATCGGACTGGACCCCTTGCGTATGTGGTCAAGGGGCTTGCGGGAAAGTGGAGACTATGCTAAGGAAAAAAAAAAAAAAGTAAGAAAAAAAAAAAAAAAGGGTGCTAGCTCGCCTTTGCCTCGTCCCAGATTCTTAGTACTATGTCGTTGCCCAGCACGCAAATCCCATCCACCATCCCCCATAACAAACGAGGACGCATGTTATCACTGCACCTTCTTTCCCATCGCCCATAGTGACCTCGTCTCTGTCTCCTGGATGCACTCGTCTGAAATTCTTATCACCATTCATATCCATCCGTACATTCCATCTCTGGACAAGCCTCGTTAAAATGCCGTACAACACTCGCCGCAAATCTTTGTCTCTCCCATCGCTGGGCATTCATGTTCCAGGGAGCCATCCAAGTCGCAATCCGGCCACCGCCGCCCCAAGTCGAAGCAATTCCGAAAATGGAGGAAACCGCGTAACAATTACATCGACAACAATAACGCGGCCGAATAAGAGACAGAAACGCTCGCATGGAGATGGGATAGTGCAGGGGCCGACGTCACAAAAACATACCGGAGACGCTGTAGTTTTTGATCATACGCCACCGCCGTCTCCGACAAAAAGTAACGTCGAGATGCAGGAATCCCACAGCGACTCCGAATCTGCCACTCACATGAAGATCGAGGGAATCAACGACGAGATTGTAGAAGCTACTATTGCCCAATTACAGGCCACCTGTAACCGACCTCATCTGGTGCGAGAGCTGGCAACTGTGCTTTCGCAGCAGATTCCAATTGTCAAGAAGTAAGCCACTCAGCTCCGTTCTCAAGTCGTCACAGACTTACTAACAAGTTCGTAGCTCTGCAAACCCATGCGCCATTGTTTCTTCCCGCCTCTCCGCCTACCTGAAGCGTTCCTGTTGGAGTGGTCGGGTACCTTGCCCAATGGCTAAGGAACTCGAAAAGATACACCCACGCCGGACATATTTTTATCTCACAACGCGGCCAAGACTGCCTTTCCCAGACTCTCCGGCCTTCGCTCAGCGTGTAGTCATCTCTCCATCTCTCTCCAGCATCGCATCTGGATCCGAAGATGGTGACGACATCGACCTTCGCCGGCGGGATTTAAGCCCCTCCCCCGAGGTTGATCTTTCCTCTCCTGAATTTGATGATGGTGACGACGACTTTGCCATGCCTACTACTCCCGTCGGGTCCCTACCAAGCAGCTTCCGGTACTCAAGAAGTCAACGCAGTGCCTCTCCTCCGCTGGAAAAGGATGAACGAGAGTTTACGCAGACGGCAGACGGTCTGCAGAAACGCAAGCTCGCCCGAGAACTGTCTTCGACGGGCAATGGCGAGCAATCTGCCAACGCCTTTGAACCGGCTCGGGATTATGGCATGTTCGACGAGAAAACCGGCGTGGCCGTTAACAGCGGGTTGGCAAATATGCATCAGTTCATGACAAGCCCAGCCTTCAAGGCAACCGTCCCGGCGAGCGTCAGAAAGGAAAGTGACGGCGACAGCTGGTTCAAGCTAGGGGGCCTCCTAGAATGGGATCATAGCCCTGAAAGCATTGAACTTGATGAGCTCGATTGTTTGCTGGACTCTTGTTAACGGCCGTGAAATGTTGCGTGTAGCGAAGGCATGGCCCACGTCCCGTATCAGCGTACGGAGTGTCGACTGATTATGTTATGGGCAAACCAATGCCAGGTGCGGCTTGTTCTGTCGACTCTGGAATCAACTGGGCTCTCTTTTTGGAGATTTGATACTTAGCTGGCGTTGCTGGATGACGGCGAAAACAATTGTGGAACCAGGGCATACGATAGCGTGAAGTTGATTTCGTTTGGAAGTACAATTAGGGAATGGGCGGATGTCTTTCTTGTACTAGTAGTTGTAAGAGCAGCTGGTTCCGAGGAAGTTTGTGCCGGCTTGATATTGGAATTCAAGCCGGGGGGATTAGACTCGACCGGGTATGATTGAAATGAAATAAACAAACCTCCCCTTTCTCTACAAGTCTTGAATTCAGCTGTTGACGCCGACTTCCCGTTGATCACCAGACTGCAATAAATGCACCATGACTCTTCGCCTGCGAGTATGGAGACCAGGGGTTGCCTAAGACACGCCCGAATCCGATACTTTCAACTCAATCCACAAGGTCGTCCCAAGCTGCGTGAAGTACGGGCGATCTACCCTTGTGACTTGAAGTCCTGGTGTACACTGTGCGGCGTTCTCGACAATCTCAGCAATGTCTCGATTCCACCAGCATCCGTATTCTGAAAGAGCAGGCGAGTTAGTTCGTGCTGATGATTATCGTGGAAGAACCAATCTTACTCTGGAAATGAGAAGCTGCAGACTTATCAAGTAGCCCATTAACAAATCCCCACCATCCTCTACCATGCTCGACTAGGACGATCTTGCCTGTGTTCGGCTTTACTTTGCTGGCCAAATCCCGAACCATTTGTTCCGGGTCGCGGACACTGCAGAGGGAAAATGTTGAACAGATGAAGTCGTATTTAGCTTGCGGACAAGGCTGCTGTGGGGGCGAGGGAATATGTTCGTGAATGTCTGATCGGAGTATTCGTAGTCTTCCTGCAAGGTAGGAAATGTCATTCCACTGGGCCGGAGACGGCACAGTTTCCTTCTCAATTATTGGGTCGACATCAGCCAGCTCTGGCACAGTTTCTGCTAGCTTTTCGACAGCAACGCCGAGCATTTCATCAGAAATGTCGATTCCCGTATAGGAGATCATCGGTGATGCTTCGAACTTGGATGGTCGTGCATTGGCTTTTGGTGCTGCAAGTGCCTGAGTTGCTGAGTTCCGAGAGCTGATAATTTGACTCCAGTCGTAGAAGGGAAGGTTACGGCCGGTGCCCATGGCGACTTCGAGCACATGTCCAGAAGCCTCTGCAGCAAGCCTTTTCCGCAGAGAAGTGATACCCATTAGCCATTCCGAGCCCTCGAGACTTTGGTCAAATCTTTTAGCAGAATCCTTGGTGAAGGCGTGGGGTCGCCCTGTCGGAACTGCATCTGGCGCTGGTTCTGGGTTCTCGTGGCAGGTCGAGGAATAGAACGAGGATGCCAAAAGGCTGATATAGATTCCTAGACCCAAAGCTACTACCCCGGAGGCAAGCAAAGGTATCTTTCTGGCCTTGAAGATGGCATCGGCTGTTTCGAGAGTATTCGAAGTGGTGGGAGTGGGTTTAAGTTGGTTAGCACGACGAGTAGCGTAGCTGCAGTATGGTTAGCACTTTATGTTGGGAAGAGGATTGGTTGGACTAACGACCGTGGAGCTCTTGCACCTTGGCCCGCGGATCGAGTTGAGGCCAGCCGTCGAGATATTGTTAGAAAGCTACAGGCAGCCCGGCGAGGGGCGCTCGTGCCGGTTGCAAAGTGTAGCATGGTTGGCAACCGCTACCAGAGCCGACACAAAGTATCTTTTGGTGTTTTTAGAAGTAGTTGCGGGGGGATTGGATGATGGCGCAGCTACCCATGGTATCACCTTGCCACGTCTGCGTCTTTACAGAAGTGGTATGCAAGAATACTGACCTTGCTCAGCGAGGTGTGATGTGTGTGTGCGCACAGCCATGGTGTTTAATGACCCGTGAGTAAAGCATCAGGTCCAGTATTCTTGATAAGATATCCTTATCAGAGGTGAATCACCTTATCTAAGGAAGCTAAGGTAGGTGCACAAATCAAGGTACCTGGCTTATGGTCATTATGTGGGACCAGGCTAGAACAGGGAGCATCCCGCCCCGGTCCCACCATGTCTTCAATTTTAATTCCCTGGGACCACGGCACTTCCGCCAAGCAGTGAGTGCCTTACCAACGGAGTTTCGGCGGAGACGCGGATGCGGTTCAGATATCGGTTTCCGTATTACGTGTAGATAATATATGGCATTGTTATGTCCTGGACAACGGGTTTGTGTTCTACCCAATCTCGGCCTGCAGATATTGAAAGCGAACGTGAGCGCTTTGGTTTGCCAAAGGCTTGGGCATACTGCCAGGTTGATAATCTATTTCCCCGTACTATGGGTCATCTCGACGTAGTCGAAGTATCGAATCTAGCTTCAGCCAACCTTTGGCGCCCCATCCTGCCACCCCTGGCTGTACATCTGGTCTGATAGACGCATACCATGAGTATGCCTTGCGGTCCATCTCACGAGGTCCAAGGCTGCTCCAGCTATCGAACAGCAGCCTGAGAGCTCCGAGGAGACGGCCAAGGTTGCGCATTCTCTCGCTATCGACCTCCGATTTGCTGACCCTCTTTTGCTTGGCTTTAGAAGCACTCCCGCCGGGATTGTCGCCAGTGGGAACACCTTCAGATTGGCCGGAAGCAAAACTTTTAAGTAGGTACGCCCGAGCCGATTCCGGGCGATAGGTAGGAATTCCGACGACGTTACCACTTGTTCCGCTGGCACTGCGGCTGCCAAGTCCATTGTCCATGTTCTGAAGATCCAGGGCCCATAAGGCCACATCATCACAGGCCCCCTGGGTCTGTGTGAATCGTAGCCTCTGGGAGAGTGCCTCTGTGACGACGTTCCGCATCAGTCTCCAGCGATCTGTGCCTAGCATCTCCCCTCCGAACCACCTAGTCAGCACTACGATCACGTCAACAATGCCGGCCTCCCTAATCAGTCGTTGTATGAATTCGCCGCAGCCAGTTTCGCCGTCGTCCTCACATGCCTCGCGTACCTCCCCCAGCCCCTTGTCTTGCTTGTCGCCTTGCCCTCTCCTCTTCACTCGATAGGCCCAGGCGTTATGCGTGGCCGTTTGTAGTTGTGGCTCGGAAAGTAGGAGGGACCTAAGGAGACCTGATGCCTGAGTGCCGTCCTCGACGTTTGCCACCCTTGCAACAAAGGTCGATGATTTGAAAGTGACCTGACGGCTGGCAGACCACTGATTTTCCGTGAACGCAATGCTGCCGAGGTCTTGCTTCGAGGAGTCTAACGGCTTCCTGTCCTGTAGACCATCACCTGAAGCCCTTCCTGGAGATTCCGGGGCTACCAAACCGCTGCCTTGCAAATCGAAGTCGCCTCTCTTGAGAACAGCTATAGCTCTGCCCATGATGTTGACCTTTGGCTGTCCTTCGCCCCACGAGCTGTCTTCGTTGGCGGCCTTGGTCAGTCCAATGCTGATGGCCTTTGACTTTGAGTTGGCGCTTACAACAGCCTGGGCCAAGCTTAGACGACTCGACATGGGCTGCATTGGCATTGTGTGCCTGAGAAGTTCCAACACAAAGGCCAACATCAGTGGCGCCCGATTGGTGTATATGGACGCCTCGGCGATCTCCTTCTCGTCCGTAACCACGGAAAGACTCAGGGCAGCCTCCATTTCCTCTACACTTTGGGCAGGACCTCCGGAGTTGTCGCTGGGGTGATAACTTTTGGGACGCTTCCCACTTGGAGAGCTAAGATGATCCCCGGATCTCTTGGTATTTGCCCTCTTCAGGTGGGTCTTGCATGCGGTCTGTAAAGCCTTGGCCGACTTTGAGTCACCTAGACCACGCTCTACCAGGTCGAGCGGAGCGTCACTAATCTGCTGGATGCTACTCACATACACGTGAGATTGGTGGGATATAAAAGCAGAACCACGCACTCGATCAACATACCTTCGAAGCTCCACTGTTTGCAGTGCTTTGACCTGGCCCATTGCAGCCATCATCGTCACTCCCTTCCGAGAGGTGATGACCCTCAGCAGTTCTTGAAGATCATGTTGTGAAGCCATTTCTGAGCCGGCCAGGACTATTGTTTCATGAGTCGCTTACTCGGGCGTTTATTTGTATCGGCAGCGTTGAGGAAAAAAGAGTTCACGCAGTGTGGATGGATTACTGCAATTGGCTACGCCGCGTCAAAATAAGTGAACAAATGGAAAATAGCTCCACCTGGAAGCACAGATTCTTCGGTACTCACTGTGACACTCTTGACTGCATTCACCTTTGTGCCTCTGTTATACCTCACTACCTATCTCATCTGTACATCGCATTGCTTGACCGTTGGGAATTGGGGTGTTCTTATCCATACTTTCCTCTTAACGTACGCACGGATATTTCCGCCAAGAGTACAGTGCCATCCCTGATCCACGTACGCAGTAATATGTGGCTACCTACCTACGTATGAAACACTGTACGGGTATGGTCAGGTACATCGACCTCGGGGTCTCCCCACGTCGATGTACCCATCGGTACGTACTACGGTATGGTGGGTAAGTTTAATCCCTGGCCGTGTATTTGCGGGCAGCGGTCCACCTGCCTAAGGTTTTGGGTAATTTGACTGGCTGAAGCACACCGTGTTGAAGTCGAAGTATCTCTGCTTACTGTGTAGATTGACTACGTGCGCCACAAATACTTAACAGGGGGTTTTACTATCGCCTGGTTTCGCAGTGGGTTTGTGAGAAGGTACTGATGATAAGATGATACCTTACGGTATGTGTTAGGTATGAGTAACTGCTGCCCACGGAATGTCACATGTCGGTTGAAGCAGCTGTCGTGTTGAGGAAGGTAGATAGCCTCCAATATGTATGAATGGGCAACAATCCTGTACTTTGCCAAGCTACTCCTTCCCGTCGAGGCAATAGCTCAAGCCATCGGGAAGATTAGCAAATTCCAGCTGGCGCGGGCGAAGGATACTTAGGTATGGAAATGGCGGCGTGTCAGCCCAGCACCATAGCTTTCTCAAGGGCGATGATATTCTGCCACCACCTCCCGATATTCTGCCCCCAAGTATGGCTATAGCTGCTACACGACCGCTAGTCTCGGGTATATATATAAGCTAAGCTTTACATAATTAGCATTTAAATAGGCTAGGCTAATTAAAGGCTAGTAATTAATTTAAATTATTGTAGTAAAAAGTACGGTAATTAATATATAAGCTTAAGTTAACGTATTAGCCTAAGTTAGCGATTTTATTAAATTAGCTTAATTAGCTTAATTCCCTAGCTACCTAGCTACCTAGCTACTTAATTAACTTATTTAAAAAGTTAATAGCGATTTACTAGCGGTAGTTTATAAACGAGGTTAAGGATTTATAATACTTATTTAAGTAGGTTAATTTTATAAAGTGTTATTATTTTTAATTATAATTATAAAGCCTTAGCCTCGTAAATAGCCTCGTTAAGTACTACTCTAGCCTTAAGTAGGCTAAAGAAGTACTAGTTATAAAATAAGTAGTCGTATTTTACGTAATTATATTTATTATAATTAATAGTATATTAATAGATAAAGGGATCGTTAATTTTATAATTATTCTCTTTTTATAATATATTAATATTAAGAATAGCTTTAATTAGTAATAGCGGTAGTAGTAGCGATAGTAAGGTTAACGAAGTAGTAGTTATAGGTAGGTAGGTAGGTAGGTAGGTAAGTAAGTAGATAGGTAAGTGGGTGGGTATGGGCAGCTGGCCTCCGGGCTCGGAGGCAGGGGCGGTCGCAGCCACACTTGGGGGCGGGATATCGGCAGGTGCTGGCAGAATATCATCGCCCTTTCTCAACTGGTATGGACAAGGTACCTTAAACGCCCGGGGCTTAAGTCAGCCACCTTGCCCACCGTCATCCCTTGGCTCAGAGTAGCTCAAGCCTTGAGCTTCAAATCCACTGCGCGTCACTTTCACATCTCAACATCAACATCAAGCGTGACCAGGAGCTCTGGCCCGTTCAAAGTCAGAGCCCAAATTGCGTCGCTTCTTTCTAGAAGCGCAGGGTGCTGCCTTCAACGGCCCACTTGACTACGTTAGTCTTACCTCACGGCAAGGACGGAGCACCTTACAGCTAACCGCTCACCCCCTGCACAACGACGACACTATACACGCATAGCTTGGTGAAGCAACTAGTCGTATGCTTCGGACGACATCGCTTGTAAATCGGACGACATCATTTTACCACAACTTGCTCCCGAACCTCCAGCTGGAGCACCCCCCCTCACCTACCTTGTTTATTGAGACTACTCCCTTGAGCTCCAAGAGCATACAATCACATCTGTTCTCGGATATAATGGTACGCTCTCTGTCCAGTATAACGATTCGCTGGTCCTTGAGATTCTAAGTCTGGCGCTGGTAGGAGGTGTTGAGCAAGGCGTCTCGAGTGGCCACGTCCAAAACTGCACAGAGGACAATTGTGAACGCGAGCCTCCTCGTCGGCACGTCGTTATTTCTGCTGCCCTTTGCTGCTATCGCCTCTATCCTTTTTTTCCGCGACTACCTACCTGAGCAAGTAGTGACGACCCCAGTCCACCTCCAGTACGGGTGAGTCCTCCTCACGCTTCCCGCCTGCTTTCCGTTTGATTCAACCAAAAAGTAACCTCACCTCTAGATCAGGTGCAAATCCCTTTGGAACAGCAACCATCCCGACGTCTGCTCTGAGATCGCAGCAGGAGTATGATGTGTCCGTCACGTTGTCTATGCCCCGTTCGCCTGCCAACACACAACGAGGCAACTTCATGATTGCTATCCACCTGCTGGATGTTGGAGCCTTGTCGACGGGAAGCAACAAAATACAGCCTCATATCGCTCCTGAGCCCTATGCTCATTTCGACGGAAAGACAGTCCTTTTGTCTTCAAGGCGGCCCGCTTTGGTGCCATATCAAGATCCAATGGTATCGACAGCGTCGCGAATCCTCTTCCTAGCCTACCACGTTTTGTTCTCCGATTCGGAAACTTGCGTACTGACCGTACCGATGGCCGAGCGCGTGGAGTTGGCCAGAGGCTCCTCCTTACCCGCTTCAGCGTACCTTGAACTTCAGGGCGGCCAGGATATCGAGACATACTCTGCCTCGATTACGCTGACTGCTCAACTGCGGGGATTGCGTTGGCTGATGTACAACTACCGCGTGATGACTCTGACCGCTGCCGTCCTGGTATTCTGGGCATCCGAGATCATATTCATGGCGGTGGCATGGCTGGCATGGTCTGGGCTTTCAGGATCGTCACAGGGCTCTGGCATCGGCAATGGAGGAATCGTGGAAAAGTCGTACAATAAGTCGATGGGGCAAGCCAAGCGAGAGGAAGGAAGTGGCATCGATGAGCTGTCGGATGCCCCGAGGACGTTCCCGACCTATGGGAACCAGGCTCCGTTACGGTATGAGCCTGAAGTCAAGGACGAGCAGCATGCGGGGCCTCGTGTGGAGGACCTGCTCCCGCTCGGTGGTGAGGCCGACGACGAGGAAGAAGATGACGGAAGGGGCTTCAGGGGGGACTCGGGCATTGGAACGAGTTATAGTGAGGGAGGTTCCAGTAGTGTACGGCGGAGGTCATCGCATCGAAGTTGATGAGGGGGTGCTTGCTATCTTATGGTGGTATTGTTGCTGACCTTTTGCTGAGATCTGGCGGGGTAACGTTAATACGTCGAGATATGGAAGAAAGCAAGAGACTATTGAGAGACCCCGCCGAGGATTCGGCACCCACTCATTTAATTAATTTCAACAAAGTTGCCTGCGTCGACTTCTTCGGAGTGCAACGAAACGAAGATACTAATCTTGACCGTGAGGGTTCGTTAGGCATCACGAGCACCCAAGTCGCCATCTAACAAGGTCCAGGTGAGGTATCTTAGGTATCACCGTATCAGCAGAGGGCGATGGCTGTGCATTTGCTTACCTAACAGGAGACGGGGAGGCACCTGAGCGCTGGTACGGAGCTAAGGTAAGTCGAGGCAATAAGTCGCGGCCTAGAATACCAAAACCTGCCACTGCCATGGTGTTACCTCGTGGACGGAAGTGCCAGCCCCCCCACAGTGCACCAGTGCACTTGATCCCAGCGGATGTAGGAAGCTGCACTTGCGGGAACATCCAAGCACGGACACGGGACAGCCAAGCAACATTTCCCCTCCAGGGCACTATCTTGTCGCTTCCTTGCCCTCCCACACCGCCAGCTGCCGCCGCCATTGTCTTGAGCCTTGTCCCAACTTCGACCACATCACGCTGTAGCCAACAATACTCTGGTATTTTTCAGCCGCATCATCTTCTACTTTTCAACAATTTTCTCTCCCAGATCCCGCACCTCTGTCTCTCCACTGTCGTTGGGACAATATGCGCACCATTTGTACCTAGGCCTCCTCGCCCAAGGTCTCATTGCCCCCGGTCGTCAGATCCACCACAACCAGGTCCATTCGGAGACGGTGAAGAAGAGCAATTTCTACTTCAGCTTCGACCCCATAGTCGCATCAACTGCCACCTTGTTACGCTGCAGTCTACTCGCTACCCGCCACTGCGGTTTTTGACATCGTTGAGCCACTGAGTCGCTCTTGCAAAACACCGTTGCTTGCGTCCCTCTCGACAACCACCAAGGCAAGAAGCAACCCCCCACTATTCCCACCTCGTCCGCCGTGTGCCGCACCGAATCCCGCAAACCACCCACGGAACTATCGACCCAACGACTCACCCAAACCACGGCCTTCAGCTAACATTACGCAGCTTTACCAAGCTGCCTGACTGCCGCGTTCGCAAGGAAAACCTTCAGACCGCCGCATTGTCACTGGCGACCGCGGTGCCCTTCGCCCATTCTCCTTCCTTGCTCGGACTGCGGCGCTTCTACGCGCTCTAGTCCGCTTCGCAGCCATGCCCTGCTTTAAAGGGATTGCCGTTAGCATACATGCCAACGGTGCTCCTCTTCCCGAGCATGGTATGCAAAAGCAGTCACGACTGTCACGCATCAGCACCTATATACCCGTGCCTCAGCCAAGCATCAACCCCGATTCGAACAAGCCCGAGCCTGCCAAGTTCGCCATTTCAATTACCCTCTTGACACCCGGCTTGCCGATCCCGTACTCGACTCCGAAGTCCACCGAGACGAACCCTTATCCCAAGCCCCAGTTCGTCGGAGGCCTGCCCACCGCCGCTCAAGGTCCTTCGAAGTTCTCCGGAGTCGTCAACCCCTATATTCCCATGACCAATTCTGAGAATGAGACGATAGCCGCCTACATATACTTTGACGGAAGATCCAAGGAGGAAGTCGCCACGCTTCTGCGACCGGGTGAGGAGACCTGGGTCAACAGTCGTTGGGTTCAGGTACCCGATTCTGAAGGCGGAGGTCTTGCTGAGCGCGAATTTTTATTCCGCGAAGTCGGCTTGGAGCGTTGGCTTAACGGCTTGGACCTTCAAGGTCACGATGCGGCAGAGAAGCTGGAACGTCGCCGTCAAAAGTTCGAGAAGCGACGCAGGAGACAAAAGACTACGACTGGAGCGACAAGCATGCAAGTTGAGGAAGGCCCCAACGGCCCCAGAGACACTCTGCGCTACGGTGCCGAGGACGGATCTCCTGTTGAGGCTGTCTTTGGCGAAGACGACTCTGACTCCTTATCCGACGATGACGAGATCCCCGAGGCAACTGGACAGATCAAGGTGCTGATGTTCCGTGTGCTTGCTTCTGGCGAAATAAAAAAAGGAGAATACTCTCCACAGTTCGATGCTCATGACGACGACGATGACGCGGAGTCCGGAAAGCAAGGCAATGGGAAGAGCGGCGTCGATGCTGACGTGGAGCACACTACAAGCTTTGCCAAGCCCAAGACGTTGGATCCGAAGACTATTAGTACTCAGACCGTGACGGGTATCGATGGCCCCGACAAGCCATATGCTTCTTTCACATTCTTCTACCGCGGGGAGAGTAAGTCGGCCAGTTTCTCAAGAAATGTAATAATGTTGCGTTCTAAGCGGCTAACAATGCGTAGGGCAACTCCAAAAGATTGGCATCATTGCTTCTTCAAAGGCAGCCCAGGCAACGCCGGGATCTGCCAAACGCCGGTCTGGGCAGCTAGACTTTTCAAGCCTCGGCCCCTTGAAGACCTCTGGCACCGTTGGATTTTCTGCCTTCAGAGACCAGGATACAGAGGCCACCAGACGACGGAAAGCCCGCAAGAAGAGCAATGGCAATATTGGGGGAGCTCTCAATGACGACAGTGACGACGATGACGACGAGAGTGAACTTCTTGGAAAGATGCAGGATATTGATGAAAAGGACATCAATAACAAGCTCGCCCCCGAGGACGTTAGATCTCAAGGGGAGCTTGCTGATGGTGTGAACCGTATTCGAGTATGTTTTACTCCCCACATCCTCTTGTGTAAGCTTGGCACCTGACTCCTCATAAAACAGCTTAAGAGAGCACATTCAGCCGAGCCCGACCGCTCCGAGAACGCAGGTGCCACCAATAACTCTGTAAACTCGGGCGCGTTCGGTAATCCGTTGATTGGCGCTGCAAGCGCTGCAGGCAATGGCCATGTTTCCGAGGGCGTGAACCAGGACCCTAGCAACGACGCTACGATAGAGGGAACAATTGGGAGCCCCTTGAAGAAACATCGGCCGAGTATTTCTGGCGGCGATGATCAAATCCGAGCCCAGTCAAATAACTCAGGTTTGAGCGATGTCATGAACCGTGGGGTCCCTACACAGACAAATGCGCCGGCCACCTCGGGTACCAATGTCGACGAGGAAGAGCTGTGATACTCAATCGCTTATACTGGTTCAATCAGGGATGAAAGGGGCTGCGGGAGTCTGGGTCACATGGTAGAGAGGGTCCATGACGATATCCACGCCAGGCGAGTGCGATGAATAAGAAAAGCGTCAGAGGTCCTGAAGAAGGCCTGTTCGGTGATTTTGTATGCCGTTCTGGCAAATCAGCGGCGACTCAGCTAGGTCATGACCGCACAGGAAGTCGCGAGGCCCAGCCTGCTTTCAATAGAAACGTGTATTCTTGTGTGTGTACTACTTGCTGGGTGGACATCTTTGTGTAGCACTCTGTGCCACAACTTCCAGGAATACATATCAAACAGGCATCTCGAATTAGTAACCGTGCGAAGTATTGAGAAAAAGACCTTTGGAGGGGAACGAATCGGTACCGTCTTGTTCGCTCGAAGACAAGCATGATTGTGTCTTCCTGTGGTCAGCCTCTGTTGTATCCGGCAACATCATCATTAGGATGTAGCTTAGAGAATTTTCTGCCTTGATTGTTGGTCGTAGGTCGCTGTGGAAATGGATGTCTACTCTCGCGCGTATGCAAGACTATTTGAGTGGGAGAATGGAAGTCGTGCAGAGCGAGAAGACCAACCGGGGGTGGGGGTCGGAGGCTAGGCTGAGGATACAGAGTACCACGACTATTTGTCAAGGTCTCTCTCTAAGGTATTGTCTATTTGGTCTACTTTGACTCGATCCTTGGACACCATGGCTGCCACACACAATTACCTGTACCTGAATTCGTTTCGAGACCCCAAGCCTCCGTTGCCTTAGAGGACTAAATGTGTTTATCTCTTTCATGTCGCCATGACGCCGCTTGGACGAATAGGAAATGACGGCCAAACGCTTCTAGGTCGGAATGTCCAACATACCACCAGAATTCTCATTATCGTACATTAGCATAAATACTACAGGTTCTTTTCCGTGATTTCCATGTAGAACGCCCTGTGGAAGGAATCACCGCCCATATCTCCTTTTTGTGAACCCCCAATCCGCCTGTTTTCCCGCCCGTCTTGTGCCGCGATTGATCCGAGGAACACACCTTGCCATCGCCTTGTCTTGTGAATAGACATGATTGTCAGATTGGGGCCAAATCTCTCCACAGATTCTTATGCGCGCTGTAAAATGGCATGGAAGCGTTCAATGACCTATTTGGCGCGACATTAGTCACGGGTGAATGTCGACGGAGTCGGCTCAAGCTGCTTCGCTTACCTCTGGGTTTGACTTGACGAATGGGAGATCAAAAAACATGTACTTCTCGTTCTTGAGCAACTCAACAACTGTCACCATGAGACCCCAGGGTTGGGGCCAGTAGCCGATCAGGCGTTCCCAAAGCACGCGAGTGATTTGCTGCCTGATCTCCGTCTCCTCAGGGTCATTCATGTCCTGGCCGAAGATCTCCAGTAAGATACGGCTGAAGTAGTTGGTATGGGCATTGGGGAACCGCAATTGGTTTGCAATGCTGGTGATGAGGTAGTAGCGGGCCTCAGGAGGCAGCTCGTGAAGCAAGATGGACATTGTGGCCACATCTGATGAGGCTGGATTGAAGACATCCGTACCCTTCTGAGTTGACTGCTGGACAGCATAGTTGCCGACATGAAGAGTGACCGCCTCGACCACTCGCAAATTGGCATTGATGGGCACATGCCCAAAACCGGTATCAGGTCGCTGGCTTTCGACAATGGCTCGCGTGATGTGTGCTAATGTATCCTCAGACGGGCCGTTCTGTAGCGCGTGGTCAAGGACATCGAGCAAGCCTAAGTCGCGCAGAATAGACGCAGAGTTGTCTAGACATTCAGGGGAGTCCCTGGCACCATCTACTCTATCAGCTTGCAGACCGGGAAACGAAGGATCCGGCATCTTAGGATGGGCTGCTGGGTTCGCTGTCAATATGGCGTTGAGAAGCTGCTTGCAGTGAGGAGGGACACTAGCTACGAGTTGATGTGAGTGTGCCGCGAGGTAGTCCGAGTAGTCGTGCTGTAGAATAACGAGTAGCTTGAGGGTGGCTCGATAAATCTCTCGCGCTACATTGGAGGGCTCGATCGCTTTGACCTGTTCGCCAATATGTTCCAGGAGCAATTGCAGGAGTCTGGTAAACGCCACCCACCCGGAGCGATCCTTCATTACTGCAGGCAAGAAAGCCCGATGCTGGAGGAGGGAGAGCCAGCCGAAAACGAAGCCAGGAAGATATTTCGGTCCGAGGTCTGCGAGTCTGGCAGCGAATTTCAGGAACAGCTCCGATCTCTCTGACTCGGGGAGCTGCTCTGCAGTAGAGCTGATTTCGTAAAGGAGAACCGACAACAGACGATGGAACACTCTCTGGTTGAAGTGATCCGCGCGCTTCACATGGTGATGGTTAAGCACGAGAGTGATAAAGGCCAAGACAGAATCCAAGTAGACCGCTCGGCTTGGCGTCGGAGTAGGCTGTGCTTCACCGTGAAGTCTGATAAAAATGTTAATCATCTTTGCGAGGGCATCCACAGCGAGGAATGCATCCGTCAGGGTTCCCGTCGAATGGACGAAGTGCTCAAACCTGTCCACCGACATGTCTGTTGCGATTCTGAGGAAAACAAAAAGGTCGTCCTTGCTCTTGACAACACCTCTGATTTGCATCTGCTGCACGAACATGATGGACGAGGTCTCCGATCCGTCAGGGTTGTTGCAAAGATGGATCCATTCGTCAAAAACATATTCCATTTGGTCCTGCTGAAGTGCGCCTTCGCTCTCCTGTTGCGCAGTTTGAGGCAGTGTTTGACCAGAGAGCTTCGCCTTCAAGCGCTGTCCGATAGCGGAATCTGGCTCGTCCTGTATCCAGGACCAGGCAGCCTCGAGTGTCCGAACAAAGTCGCCATAAAGCGCCATTGGCCGGCTGCCGAGGAGAGTCAGATCAACCATCTGGTCCAAGAAGTCTAGCGAGCCTTCTTTCCTTTGCTGCAGCGCTTTGGACATGGATAAATCAATGTTTCTCCAGTCGAGGAGGTCGGTGCGCAGCAGTGCAGCGAGAAGTGGCATTTGGAGGAAGGTGGCTCCAGACTGTTGGCGGAAGTGGGCAGTGACGCGGTTGTTCAGCGTTGGGCCAGAAATCTTCCGCAACGTCTCCAGGACATGGACCAGGCTTTCCAAGGCTAAGTTGTCATCAATCGGGCTGAAAATGAGCTGGATAATTTGATCAGCAGCAAAAACAGCAAACTCGTCTGAAGTCTGCGATGCCTTGATCATATGCTGAACCAATGCGTCAACCACATCTAGGACGGGATGTGGCCTCGGGAGGTCGGCGAAGTGTTCCTCGCGCGCTTCGGTCGCCACGCGCTGCAGTTCCATGAGAAGCTTCTGGACGCGTTCAATCAAAGCGCGGCCGTCCATTTGGAATGCTTGGGGCCTCGCGGTAGGCATCGCTCCATTGTGAACGGGGGCGTACTGCTGAACCTGAGAGCCGAGGTGTTGAACGGCTGGTGCATCTGCCGTAGCTCCCAGGCTGGGTACTGTGGAGAACTGGTCTTGGAGAACTTCGTTGGCAAGCGATCTAGTCGCATCAGAAGCGGAGGGTACGTGAGATGGAGCATTAGAAGTGGTGGTCCGAGGCTGGCGGGCGAAGTCCTCGTATATGGCCATCTGTTCAGGGTTGAGGCCGCCCATGCTTGGCGACAACTTGAACGGGTTGGGAATCGTCCACGCCCACCGACTGAGAGAGGCATCCACATATGGCTCATTAGGGCGCTGAAGGCGATGACGACGGCGTGCTTCCAGTTCAGGCTCAATCATCTCCTCAATCTCCGGCACAGCTCTCTCCTCAGCTTGCTTCTCGATGATGTTGCATGCCAGATCAAGATTTGAGTTCACACACATGATGATAGTGCCTTCCGGTAACCCTTGCGGTAAATCATTAGATGAGTTCCTCATATAATTTGTGAAGTTGGCTCTCAACGGCTCCTTAGAGGTCACCAGCGCCAAACTTCCGGCAGTCGCCTTCACCATGCTGATGGCTGATGTCCTGACCCTGTTCTCATCAGGCTCAGTCGCAAAATCTTTGTGAATCATTTGCTGGGTGGAAATGGCAGCAATCGTGACGGATCGATCTACCACAGGCTGTATGATGTCTTGCAAAGCCTGCGTAAGAGCAGTCCGAACAATCTCGTGCAGTCGGGTAGCCGTTACCACCATTTCGTTCGTAGGCGGAATGTGAATGAGCGGGCCAAGATCTGGGATTGATGCAGCAATGACCTGAGGAGAGAGGCCAGCTGTGACACCCGTGGAAATCCCGTTCAGGGAAAGATTTTCAAACGTCTCCAAAGCGTCTTGGGAAACCAGCTCTTGTGCATCTTCGACAGCGGCACGGTTGAGAATCTCGCCGGAAGGCTCGATACTTTTGTGGTCAAGGTTAAGACCCTTGCACAACACTTCAATCTCGAACTTGAGATTGAGCTTCAGCTCAGCATGGTGATATAACTCGATGAGCAAGTGAATGATATCCATCAACCATGGGTTCGGTGGCCGAAATACGGTTGAGTTGACTCCCTGGAGAATGACTTTGCAAACGAAGGGAATGACCACGATGAGCCTTTTCGTGTCGTGAGCCTCGATCAAGAGCTGTTTGAAGGCAATGTTCTTGTGCTTAATCGGCTTATCGCGAGCCAGAGTGAGAAGACCAAGCCAGCCTCCAAGATTCTTGAGGTGTGACCGTTCGGTCGAGTTCTGCATGGTGGCCTCCGAGTTGAGCATACGAGCCACGCTCACGTACGTCTCTCTCAAAACCTCTCCCCACAGAATCTTGTCTTCGAACAGCTTGACCAGTTCAAGGTAGACTTGGTGATAATTAGGCTGCATCTTGGCTCGCTCCTCGACCAGATGGCTTGCAAACCATTGCTGATAACGATGTTCCAAAATTTCCCGCAACTCTTGACACATGGTTTGAAGGGTGGTCTCGGTAAGATTGTTCAGTACGAACTGAATCTTGCCTTGTGTATCGCTTGATGGCTCCTCGCAATCGACTCCAGGCGAACGGTCAGATGCGTTGATAGACTGGAAGGGCTGCGGTTGACGATCCGTCGGTCTGCCTTCGGGTACGTTACCGTTCGAAAGAGACTCGCTATTGACATGAGCTGAAGGCATAACGCCGTTGCGCGATCGTGCAAGCTCATCCTCGTGGTCTCGAACCACGTCTTCAGCCTTCTTCCAGGCCTCGGTACCTTGTAGGCCGGGTATCTGCAGCAATTGTCGACAGAAGCCGGGCCATTCCCGGAAGCGAGAAAACAGTTGCATCAGGGCCTGCAGTCCAAATTTGTACATCGAATCCTCTGGGGAATAGTCTCTGACAGCCTCAAGAATCATGCCAAGACCAATCTTGAGCGGGAGATCCGAGATAAGCTTGTGGGAGATGATGCCACCGAAAAGCACTGCGGTTGTTGCGAGTGCCTCTAAGGGATAATCGACATAATGAGCGTATTCATCGAACAGGCCGTGGATCATGCATGCGAACACGTCTTGATCTAGAGGATCGCGAGAATGTTTGTACCGATCCAGGACCTCGACGATGTTGCGGACTTGAATTTCGTCCCCGTACATCTTCTTGTAATGTTCTTCCATCTTACTGTTGGCCCCGGTAGGCAAGGCGTTCCCATCTTTGCCGTTGGCGTCAATGATATCGTCGAAGCCTTCGCCATAGTTGATCAATCTAGGGTAGACCGTGATGCAAGATCGCTGCACCATGATGAGATCCTGCAAGGGAGTCTTGGGGAGAAAGTCCTCCAGAATTTGCAGAAAAGCAGCCACTGTCCTCACTTGGAGAGTGGTACTGGATTTGACGGCAGCTTGGCCATCAGGGGGGCGCTGGAATTGCAATTCCAAGTTTGCCTTGATCAGCAAAAACTGGAGCAAAGACCGCGCAATCTCGTTGCTTCTCTCGGAGTTGAGTCGCGCCCAATTAACCAAGTCAAGATAACCCTCGGCATGAGCAAGCGCTGCAAGATCGAGTCCAAACCCATTTGATAGGTATACAAGCTCATCGAGCCACTTGTGTTTCAAGGCATGCTCAAAAATCAAGGGAAGATCGGTTGGTTTAATGGCATGTGCCTCAATCAGCCGCTGAATCACCCACTCCTTGTCCTTCTTCCACAGGCTGTCGAGAACAAAATCATATTCCGTTGATCGTTTGTAGAGGAAGCTTTCGAAAAGAGAGTTCAGCGTATCGACTGCCATCGTTGGCCATGGTTTCGGCACTCCAAATGCGGAAACGACGAAGATGTCTAGGTTAGGTACCACGACTTCCTGGAACAGGCGCTTGGCTTCGACGCTTTGCGACGCGTGGACTGAGTGAAGGGCAACATGAAACACGGCCGACAGTGCCTCAACAGACACCAGCGCGTGCTTGGCCGCGAACGCCGCGCGTTGCTGAACCTCTGGGGCAGATTGCACGTAGGTTTCCAGTGTCAGCGTTGGAATCAAACCCGGGATTGTACTGGCGTCAAGCTGATCCGGCTGAAGTGAGGCGAACGCGCATATGAAAGACAGTTGGGTTTCTGGATGTTCCCAGTTTCCACCCCATAGCTTCTGGATATCAAATGTTTGATCATCTTCAGCGATCGGGAGCAACGCATTGTATAGACGGAGAAATTGCCGGGAGGAGATTCGAGCGGATCGCTGATCGAAGTATGAAACCACGTCTTGCCACCTAAATGACGAAGGTAGAACTCGACGGAGGGCTGCCGCAAGAATCGACGGGTCATAACGGGGTGTCTGGCTGATAGTGCTGTAAGTCAGGGCGATTGACACCTGCTCTTCACTGAGCTGAACATTCTGAGGCCGACTTTGCAGGTATGAGACGCAACTCTCCTCATCTCTAGTAAAGTCGCCGCCCGTTCTTTGGATGTATGTTGCCAGAGCATTTGGAGGTTTGTCGGCCAGCACTCTAACCAAATCAAGCGCGGCAAGCACTTCAGAGGGCGGCGGAGCCTGGTCCCCGTGCCACCTTGCCTGGACCTTGTAGGCTAGTTCGGACTTGGACGCGGCGTTGAAGTTTGGTGGCTGATACTGAATGAAGCGATCGACGAGTACAGCGATGAAGGAATCGGTCAAATCTGCGTGCTCTTCTAGTTCGCGCCGGGCAAGAATGTTCACGAAGGTCGGGAAATTCGTGGATAAGATGGCATCGGCTGGATTTGAGTAGTCAGCATTAGGAACATTTGTTTCCCACGACAATAGGACAACCAACCCTTGGTCTTGAGGTCGGACCTTGATCCTGTCTTGAAGGCTAGCGCCAATATCGTCTTTTCGAGAGCATCCAACTTGAATGCTTCCATGAAAGTTGACATGTCAAAGTCACGGAACAAGTCTTCTGTGCCGGTTTCGATAGACTCAGCAATCTTGTTGGCTTGATTGGCGTCGTGGGAAATCTTCTTCATCTCGCTCATGAGAAGGTGAAAATTGCCATTGGTTCCCGGCCGTGTATGTCCGTGGAAGATATGGCCAGCATGGGCAGCGACAAGGCGCGTAAAATACTTCGCAAAGACCTCCATTCCGTGTTCATTGATGAGCTAAGGAAGATGTTTACGTATCAGCAATGATCTAGCGTTAGACCGAATTTGAGATAATTTGGTTGCAAGCTCGACGTGGGTGGGAAGGCTACCTTTTGTAGTTGTTCTGCTTGTGTCTCCCACTTGGCGCGGTCCTTGTCTTCCTTGATAGCACCGAGGAGGAGATATACTTGGGCGACAGCAATTTTGACCAGGGAACTTGGCCCTGTCGGACTACTCGTACTTGGACTTGCGCCTGCAGTCAACCCAGCGGATTGTGATGGATGGGTTGAGTGCCAAACTCCGGTGTGCAGTGTCTGTGAAGGATGTGGAGAGAATGATCCCGACCTTGGTTGTGGGACCATGGGAGAGTATTGCGTATCGGGGCGGAAGAAGTTTGGAAGGAGGAGGAGTCCGTCCTACAGCAAGACCAGACTAGACCAACTTCCTCGCTGGAGGCTTCCGTTATCGAGCCACCAAACTAACTATCTCGCGATCGACTACGCCCACATCAACGACGAGCACTTCCAGAACTGTGAATGTGGCCGTCGGCGTGACGAGGCGGGCAACAAATGCCGCAGCTGATGCGCGAGTGCGACGAGGAAGATGAATGGGTGGAGGCGAGGATGCGTAGGCCGTGTCCGAATCGTTGCTGATGCGATGGAGGTATCGAGCAAAGGAGGGGAGGGGACCTGGCACTTGAGCCAGGTCGACCGAGACCGCAATCAAGATGCCCACCGATGTTCGGGCGGGGATCGATGAACGGCTTCTGGAACTAGCTCGCTATTGCCGGAGGTTGAGGAGGAGGATGGGAGGGGAATGGAGAGAGGGAGAGTTCGTAGAATATGCGACGTTGATCGATCGGGAACGTCTGTCGTACGGTGCTTGACAGCTTCGCAAAAAGAGAAGAAATTAGAGCCTGGCTGGTTTGAAAGGTACGTGAGGACGTGGAGGCACCTATGGTTGCCGGTAGGGGATTGGCTTGGACATGCACAAGGCGGAGAATGGACGGCACCTAAGGGAAAATGTGCCTTACCTAAGGTACCTGACCTCATGGGCGAAGACATACAGTGGAGGGAGGGTAAGGAACCTGATGGCAGGAATCTACCTCCAGGCAAGGTCGGGTGGTACCTACCTTACCCAGGCCAGGCAGGTACCTAAGGTAAGGTACCTTAAGGTGCCTTACGCAGTTAGGTAGGCAAGGTGACAGTCTGTGTGCATCTACACCGCCTAGGACGGTCATACTTGAGGCACCAAGGGCAGCCCAGATACAGCCGGCCCGGCATTGTAAAAAAGTAGATGGCCCTCAGACAACATGCTTTACCTACCTTAGGTACCTTGGCACGTCTAGGCGCGCTGCAGGTAGGCATGACCCTAAGGTAGCTCGGTTAGAAAGATATCGAGTCTCTTCTAGACGTAAGCTGGCCTCTTTAGTGCTTGATTCAACGAAGATACCAAGGTAGATAGGTAGGTAAGGTATCCAATTTCCGTACTGCTGGAGAGCCTATGGTTGCACGTGACCTGCCAGAGGTCTCGACCTGGGGAGAAGTAACTAAAATAGCACCCTCACAGGGAGAGGCATCTAGGAAGGTACTTACTGCGTAGGCATTCAGTATTGGGCTAACTACCCCGAATGCCCTTGGGCCTTTTACGTAGTATGCCTGCCTGCCTTGGTACCTAAGGTGCCTACCACCCCCGCTCTCGTCCTGCCCGCCTGAGGTACTTTCTTTGCTACCGAAACGGATACCTTATTACAGGTGATTTCCCTAAGGCAGACATGCTTGACGTACGAACACGCTAAACTCAGCCTAGCCATCCACTGACACTTGAGTAGGTCGCCTTATGTAATGAAATGGTTACTCGGCAACGGAACCAAACAATATTACCTTGGCCGTCTGCTCATCAATCGACCGACCCGTCGCCCGAATACAGCTATTGACGCCAACGTGGCTCTCAATCAACTCCAGCTTTCCAACACCAAAATTCAGAAGCGACACATTGAGGTTGTGCGCAAAGATACCCAAAGGCTGTTAATGAACCTTGATTCATTTTTCTACTATTTAGTAGCCCGGATCGACCGCATGCAACGCCATACCTCTCTTGAGTCTGTTCCTTATTTAAAGGCGTTAACGCACTCGTAGGCATCATGCCTACATCGATGGCGGATGGGCCAAGTGTGGCTCTATCATGTATGTTGGGGTTCTATATGTCTGCAGCAAAGCAGGAGCTTACCGACCCGACATTTAGTTGCGAACAACTTCTGGGGAAAGGAAGATGCTGGTGTAGGCCCTTTGCTGGACCGCATGCTCGCTGCGAAGCAAACATGTGATGAATTGAAATCTTTCTACAGCGGCAAGTAACACGACTGGATCTGTCACAGCCGAAAGCTAATGTCCAGTGCAGCTCGTGCCTCTATCGAAGACGAATACTCCCGAAAACTACTCTCTTTGTGTCGAAAATCATTAGGATCCCATGAGTCAGGAAGTCTGAAGGTTTCCCTCGACACCGTTCGAGGCGAGGTCGAATCGATGGCGAAGCAACATCAGAACATCGCAGCGCAAATGAAGACAGAATTGGAAGAGCCTCTTGCCGCTTTCGCGGGTGGTATGAAGGAGAGAAGGAAGATTGTGCAAAACGGCATTGAGAAGATCCTTAAGACGAAGATACAACAAACACAGCACGTCAATAAGGTCAGTTCTGATGATGCCCCCAAATCCGAATTGGCCCATGAGTCTTCCGGGGTCGGGTCTCGAGACGAGTCACGCACTGACGAATACGATAGACGCGGGACCGATTCGAGCAGGAGTGTCTCAAGATCAAGGGCTACCTCGCTCAGGGTCACATGGTTATGGGCCAAGAGGAGCGGAAGAATAAGGCGAAGCTAGAGAAGACGCAGATCAGCGTTGCGACGTCTAATACTGAGTACGAGAATGCTGTGAAGGCACTTGAGGACACGACAGTGAGGTGGAATCGAGAGTGGAAGGCAGCTGCGGACAAGTTCCAAGATTTGGAGGAAGAGCGTCTCGACTTCACAAAAAGTAGCTTGTGGACGTTCGCCAACATATCTTCCACTGTCTGCGTCAGCGATGATGCTTCTTGCGAGAAGATCCGTTTGTCACTGGAGACCATGGATGTTGAAACGGACATTATCAGCTTCATCAAAGAACAAGGAACGGGCCAAGAGATCCCAGATCCGCCAAAGTACATCAATTTCTGTCGAGGAGATGTTAACGACACGCAATCGGAAACGTCGGACGACGACAGCTACTCCGTTGCCCAATTTCCAAGGAGTATAAACCCGGCATTCAGATCATCTTCACCGCAACCCTCTACATACGAATCGCACCACGATCCCAATTCAAGTCTTGCTCAGGACCTAGGACACAAAGATCCACCTTCGGCTACTCCCAGAACCGTTGTTGCTCCTGATTCAAGGCGTCAAGATGCAAGCCCTTCTACGACTAGGCAACTCGCTCATGACACAGCACCAAAGGATGCCAGCTCCTCTTCCAGAGGGTTTGGATTAGATTCGGGCCACAAGGATGCGAGCCCAACCGCAAGGAGCTATCTGCAAGACACGGGTCGGCGAGAAATCTTACCCCCTCATACTCGCGAAGCACCAGTTGCTGTACAGAGACCTTTGGACAAATCGCGGCAGGCAGCCCCGGCTGCTCACCCTCCGGCTCAACAGCAGCAGCAGCAACCAAGCCGACCTTCTCTTGATATGAGTCAGCGTGGATCATTTGCACCAGTCCCTCATGATCCGTACCCTCTCGACGGCATGACAATGCTTTGCCGTACCGGCCCACCCTCGGAGCGTAGCTCGCACCCGCCCTCAGCCAGGCCTTCGAGCCGCGATTCCCTCAGCGATTACTCGAACCCAACCTCGCTTTCAAGCCAAGAGCCAGCAAGCGGTAAAGTATCGCCTCTTAAGCAGGAACCAGTGAGTGGAATTCCTGTCTCGGATAAACAAGTTCTCAAGAAACGGAGTGGCTTCTTCCAAAATCATAGTCCATTCCGTCGCAAGAGCACAAAGGAATCACCAGGCTCGCCGGCGACCAGAAACACCTGGCACCCAGTGACAACTCAAGGAAGTCCGGCTCGAAGGCCCCAACTGCAGACTCAGGAGACATCGAACCTGCTAGGAGACAGATCAACCATGAGCCCAGAGCCAATTGATGCAAATGCTAGTCTCGCATTGAACGTTGGGCAGAATGTTTTTTCCGTCACAACTCCAGACTTGGAGAAGAGAAAGGGATCCAATGTTCCGGCCGCTCAGCCTGAGACGGATCCAATTGCCCTAGCCCTGGCCGAGCTCAAGGGGGTTGGCGTAGGAAAGCAGTCCAGCGTGCGCGTTTCAGCAGACCGCTATCACGGCATTGCTACTCCGACGCCCGGTTCCCAGCCGTTCTCCAGGTCGGTCCCGGCGGTGGGAAGCAGCAATGCAACGGCCGGAGGACTTCGAGGCACGCCGCCACCCTATGATCAGCAAGTCGTGCAGAGACTTGGAGTACCACCCCAGGCGGTGACAGCAAAGGCCATGAAAGAGACATCGGCCAAATTTACCGACCAGACCCGTAGCATGTTCAACCCGGCCAACCGCCCTGGGTCAAGCTACGGTGGAACGGCCAGCTCGCGGCCAATGACACGAGGTAGCGACGTTCCTCGGGCAGCATCACCTGCCCCCCTTCGAAGCGCTTCCCCGAGAACTGCACCAATGGAAGACATGCGAAGCGGCTACAGAAGCACCCCTCGCACTGCTTCGCCGAGAGCTGGGCCAGCCGAGGATACTCGAGGTGGTTACCGATCAGCGTCTCCTAATCCGCAAGGTTCTCTGGGGCGAGGCTCATCACGAATGAGCAACATACCCAGAAGGGGGTCAGAACAGCCCTACTACCAGAAGTCACCTAACTCAATGTCGAGAGCGGCGTCTCCGGTTCCTTACTTGGAGAAGATGAGACCGGGCAGCAGCCATGTCGCCAATGAATTAGCTGTCCAACTCGCGCCTGTAGGTGATGAGGGCTATGGATCAGTCCGTGGCCGTGGTGGGAGTCGACCTGGAACGAGCTCCAGCAATCGGGCCATGGGACTCTACGAAGGCGGCGGACCACCGGGACAAGGCGAGTCGAGACAGCGTAGCAAGAGCGTAGCAGACCCATCTCGGCAATATACTCGAGATGGCCGGCCCATTTTGCATTTTGGTAAGTGCTAGCCCTATAACAAGAAGGCGGAGAAGAAGAAGACGGTGCTAACTAGGTTGCAGCAAGGGCTTTGTACGTTTACCAGGCAGCCATCCCAGAAGAACTAGGATTTTCCAAGGGGGACCTTCTTGCCGTCCTGCGTCACCAAGACGACGGGTGGTGGGAAGCTGAAATTCACGGGAGTAATGGACGCATGGGGCTGGTCCCAAGCAATTACCTTCAGCCGTGTTAGAGAAGTTGGGGTTCTCAGGGAGCAGAGTGGTACACGAATGGCCGAGTTGATGAAGATTCATGACATGAGCGAGATTCTCGGGAGTTTTCGAGCTTTAATACGTAGTTTTGGGATATGCCTTGTTGCGGTTTGGAGTTTCGGTTTCCGATGATGCTGTATACTTGCGCTTGGCTGAGAATGTTGGTCCTCTCCACAGACAAACTGAGCACTTAATGAATCAGAGTGAACACTACATTTGTACTTGCGCTATAGGCAGTGGGCTTTCTTGATCCGCGCAGATTGAATTTGGTGAAGATTGACGCGAGGGAGCGGAGGTGCGGCGTCCTTGGGAGTTGGGACAACATGTACGGACACATGCGTCAATGAAAGATTGATCGTATGTCGACGCAAAGAGCGACCATGCCGAATGGAGTCTGCCCACACCTTAGTGTTTTCTGCGCGCGCGGTTGCTTAGAAAGTGAGTGGATCCCATCGCGTGCTGACCAACTACAGTGGCGTCCGCGAAACAGCGCAATACTGACTTGGACGTCTGACAATCAGGACGGTGTGTTACCTGACATGTGTGTATATAAGTCAAAGAGTGTGCTGTTCTTATTCCGAGTTCATGAAGGCCCAATCCACTAAGTTTCGGTTTTCCTTGTATTCAACCTTCAAAACTAACTTCAAACTTGACATCCTTAGCTGGTAAGACGCTGCATACTTACCTCAGTCAAAGGAGACAGAGTTGCAATGGCCGCCAATACTCCGCTCTATACCTACATCTCCCCTCGCGAGGGGTACGAAAGTGCCCCCCCGCTGCCAACCGAGCTCAACGAGGATGGCAAGAGCTTCAGGAACCCATCACGGGAGGGATTGAGCAAGACTTATGAGGAGTTTCCAGCTCCCCTAGACACTGGGAGACAAGGTGGCTTGTAAGGGACCCAACATTGCGACGTACCTACCTCAGAGTACCTTGCTTCGCGCTTATGGTGCTAACCTCCTGTACGCACTGCAGTGACGTCCACATCTACCATTTTCAGAGCAACCCAGAACAAGTAAAGCATGCCAGAGACCTTTGGGAACGTATACGGAGAGAATGTAAGTGTCTGCGACTGATCTGGCTCTAGAGAAAGGTATGGCTGATATTTGCTTCCCCGTCCAGTCCCAGAGCTGAGAATCTATCGATTCTGGGAAAAGCCCATTGGCCCCCACCCCGTGGCCATGTTTGAAGTCAACATCTTCACGCCAGCACAGTTTGGCGCATTCATACCATGGTTGACCATATATCGAGGTCCTCTTTCCGTTCTTATTCATCCCAACACAGTCGAGGAAGGCATTGACCACAATGCCACGGAACTCCGCAATCACACACAAAGAGCTACATGGATGGGCGACAGGTTGCCTCTGGACACCACTATTTTCTACCGCAATAAAAACTAGCCGTGCGGAAAGGACAGCGTAAAGTAGTAAATCCTTTATTTCCATGTCGTTTCGTATTACCTAAGGTACCTTGTCATGTGTATTACCTCATGAACTTCGAAGTGACTCTGTACCTTCAAGACGGCACAGTTGTTGAGAAATTAGTAAGGTGATTAGGCGACGGCCCAAGGTCACGTGGCTTTGAGTGACCCGGCGATTTGATTTCGCCCTGCTGCCTACGGGATGCTGCTACTGCTGCAATGACGTCATGTCTCATGGTTTGTCAGCGACCAAGTACTCAATTCATTCTGCCTACCTATCTCATCTTGAGATATTCAAGTTTTACCTACCGATACCTTCCCTTAACTCACTTACAGAGTCTTCAACCCAATAACTTGCCCTGCCGCAAGGTATCTACGGGAGGTACCTATGTGTGGAAGATACCTAAAGTAGGCGAGAATATATCTAATCACAGTTTATTCACTGCAACCATTCTGCAGCAGACACCCTGATTTCAACCACCTACCTTACCTACTTCGCGTCCTCTTGCCTCGCCTGCCCCTGCGTCCACTGCGTATGGGCTTCCCAACCTGATATAAACATCCACACCAACCAGAGCCACAATGGCGGGCCGGAAACGAACCAGGGCCACCCGGCCCAGGGCCGCAAAGTCCGACGTACCGGATGTTTATCAAGAAATGCTGATGGAAGCTGCTGCGGACGCTGGCTCTCCAGCATTCTCAGAGCCCCCAGCTAAAAGACTAAAGCGACCTGGGGAAGGAAAAGCAGAGGCCGTGAAGTCACAGGCCACAGAAGAGGAGGGATCTGGGGAGGACGACGAAGACGCAGACATTGAGTTTGAAGACGTGATTTTGCCTCCGGCGACCGTCCAGACCATGTACCGAGATTCCGACGACGAGGAGGATGATCTTGATGATGACACCGAAGAAGAAGTCGGGAATGAGGAGGCTAGCAATTTCGCCAATGTTGCCTATGGAGACATACGCCACTTTCAAGAGACTCAGGAAGAATCCCAAAAACTGACTCTCAATCTATCAAAGCATGTCAATGCGACGAGCGTCACAAGGAAAGGTGCCAACAAACGAAAGCCAGTGACAAAGGAAGAGAAGCAGCGGCGCATCACGATACACCAGACTCATCTGCTGTGTCTCCTGCTACACTGTGCCCTCAGAAATCGTTGGTGTGATGATGAACAGGTTCACAAGACCTTGCGTCCTCTGCTTTCGAAAAAAATTATTGGCTACTTGACACCAGGCCCTGATCTTCCCCAATTTGGACAAACAGAGTCCCTAAAGAACGGCCTCGAACAGGCTGGAGCCATATTCAGATCCAAATTCCAAATAACTGAACGGGGCCTGCGTCGACCACTATGGGCTGAAGATCCTGACCATTTGGAAAACGTGAGTCTGTGCCAGGTTACTGCACTCGAAGCAACATGCTAATCCTCTTGCCTTAGTATGAGCCACCTAGCAACATGGATTCATGCTTAGACCGTTCGGACTTCAGAGACGCAGCGAGAAAGTTGTCAGGGTCTCGAGATACTGGCGCACAGTTATACTGTGCTTTGCTAAGGGCAGTAGGAGTTCGTGCGCGATTGGTTTGTTCATTACAGCCGCTGTCTTTTGGCTCAGCCGGTCCCTCTCTGCCAAGGCCCAGAGATGCAAAGCACTCGAACAAGCCTACCAAGGAGGAGAAAATAAGGTCCCAGTTGCTACAATACAAGTCAGCTGTCGAGGAACCTTCGTCTTCGGCATCCGTCTTGACTTCACCGCTCCGTCGATTGGGTCACCCAAATGCCGCTGCCTACAAGCTGCCAACAACATCATCTTCACCGACTCTGCGGCAACAGGTTGAGGGTCCCGTGAAGATTCGCGAGTCGAGCTTCCCGGTATACTGGGTGGAAGTGCTAGACGTGGGCCACCAGAAGTGGCAGCCCGTAGACCCTCTGGTAACAAACTCCAAGTGGAAACCCAGACAGTTGGAACCCCCGGCAACCGACAAGGAGAACTCTATGACATATGTCATGGCTTTCGACACTGATGGCACAGTTCGAGACGTCACGAGGCGATATGCCAAGGCATACACGGCCAAGACACGTCGTCTGCGCATTGAGACAGTGATGGAGCATGGCGAGGGTTGGTGGCGGAAAGCATTGAAGCCGTTCAGCCGGCGTCGCCTGACCGACCTTGACCAAATTGAAAATACCGAGCTGAATGCGATGGAAGCACGCGAACCGATGCCGCGAAATGTGGCAGACTTTAAAGACCATCCGGTATTTGCGTTGGAGAGGCACCTGAGGCGCAATGAAGTCTTTACGCCAGGCGCGCAGCCGGCAGGAACGGTAGCAGCAGGTAGCAGGGCTCCGCTGGAAAAAGTATATCGACGTAGGGACGTTCGAATTGCCCGGAGCAGGGACAAGTGGTATCGCATGGGGCGCGAAGTCAAGCCGATGGAGGTTCCAATCAAATTTCTGCCGCGAAGGTCCAATGCGAAACTGGGCGAGTACGCCGACGACGGTTACGGTGGGGACGAACGTGATGCCGCAGGAATGCCGGTCTTCACGCAGGATCAGACGGATATTTACCGCGCATCACCGGTCGTCAATGGGCGAGTTCCGAAGAACAAATTTGGTAACATCGACATATATGTGGAAAGCATGGTACCCGAGGGAGGGGTCCACATCCGTGACGAGTTCGACACAGCTGCTAGAGCCGCCTACGTTCTAGGGGTCGATTACGCGCCAGCTCTGTCAGGGTTCCAATTTAAGGGCAAACACGGGACTGCGGTCTTTAACGGCGTCGTGGTTGCGAAGGAGTATGAGGAAGCTGTGCGTGCAGTGATGACTGGGTTTGAGGATGTCGACGCACAGGAAGAGCAAAGCAAGCGATCCTTGGTCGCCATCCGGACTTGGAGACGGTTTCTTGTGGCGCTCCGGATTTTTGAGCGCGTGTGGGCAGGCGTCAAACCTGCGGAGCGGGCCGAGGAAGAAAGAAAGCTGACCGAATTCGTCCGGACCGACATAGATAAGGGGCCGGACAGCTGCGGTACAGGGGAGGGCGGAGGTTTCCTCATTGAAGACAGCGTCATGGTTGACAACGTTGCGCAGACATGGACCAGTGCGGGACTCGCGGGCAGGGCCGATGCAAGGGAGAGCACAAATGGCTCTGATCTAGAGAGAGGTGTTCATTCTGCTGCCCACAACGAGAATATGGGTGAGCGCGCCGCAGATGATGGGATGGAGGTTGACGGAGGCGGTTTCCTGGTTGATACTGATGAGGAGTTTGGTCACATTGATGCAGTTGAGAGAACTGATGGGGTTGAGGCAAGGCCTGAGAGTCAAAGGAAGGAAAGTCTTGGGGCAGAAGAGGATAATGAGGTCGAAGATGTGCTGAGCGATGTGACTGAGGAATACGATATGGGGGAAGATGAGAACGGTAGCGGATTCCTGGTGGATTAGGATTAGGATTGGTGGATGGGCCGAAAGACTTTGATACCCTACAGAAAGCCGAATACGACTATCGAGGCATGAATCACTTTCCTGCTGCGCCTAGAATAACTTGAAGATAGAGACCAGGCTACCTACCTGGTCATCACAATTAGTGCGAGTTGATGTGAGTACAAAGATGTCTCGTTTTTCTCTACGGCGTCGCCTTGTTAAATTTCTTGACTTATTGAAGTAAGGGGAACAGCGTCGAATCATCGTACAGCTAGCCATTACTCCTTACAAAAGTACGAACACATGTACTGACGTCAACTCGCACTCGAGAGGATGGATATGTTTCTTCGCGGGTTCACAGCCTACCTTAGCTAAGTGCTATTCCTCATACCTGATCCGTAATTGTTAGTTTGTGTTTGAATTCGTAGAGATCTAGAGGGACGCCTGTCAAGAGGTCGAGCCAGTGAGGTGGCCCAAGCTCCTCGATTCGATGACGCACGGACGGATAGGAACGGTTATGTATTTTCAACGATGGTGGGTGGCACATTACCTAGGTACCTAAGGTATCTTAGGTACCATCTTCTGTACGGACCTTACGTACCTTCCCCCACTTCCACTGCCCGTCCCCAGTGGTTTTCCCGGCATCTCCAGAAAAAAAATTCTTCCAGTCAAGCGCGTCGGGCCCATGCGAGACGCAGAGTGTCCACGTCCCCGGTCCCGAACAAACCCTGACGAACCAGGAAAGCCCGCCCTGTGCTGACTGAGAATCCCAAAGGTCAAAACTCCAGCGCAATCCGGATCAATCAACGCCTTTCCAACCTCCATCGGCTGCCTGGTTCTTCCTATTCCGTCCACCAGATCGCCTGCTAAGCAGATCCATCACGACAGCCCGCGTCGGACTATCTTTTGAAGAGAGAGCAGAGGTCAGTCAGCCCGATTCATTATTTCCCCTCAACCCCCACGCGCTTTATCACTCGAGCGACTTGCTGCTGTTGCGGCGGCACTGCTGCGATGAATCAAAACCCTCGCAGATGCCATCGTTGTCGCACTATTGCGATTGACGATGGCTACAGAACTGCTCGCATCACAGCTGACTTCCGCGACTCGCCCCTACCTGGAGCTTGTCGCGCGAATGGATGGGAAAACTTTTGAGAACGCAAGCTACCATTCACAATTGTCGCGTCGCAACGAGGGAGACAAGAGAAAAAGCTTTGCAAAATACTAGAGAGTACAGATACTAAACACATAGTTTTTTAAAACAGTGAATTGAAGCCTGCCTCGAGCTCGAGGACTCACCGCTTAGTCGTGCAACGCAATCGCGACGCGCTCCTGTGCATGCACGAACTCGCACTACACATTTCCACTGACGCGCTTTCTTCTCGTCGCGAAGAGCCTTCGACTTCCTACGTCCACCTTCCGCTTCCCGTCGCGCAACGAGTCCTGACTTCATTTTGACGCAATCCGCTCGTCAACCTTTCGTCGTCTTTCCAGCTGATGCTTAATTGTACACCCGGAAACCCTGAATAATTGGCCCTATTGTGTCTTGCGCAGCAGTGTCGCGAAACGAAATCGATAGTCGTCGGCTTCACACGGACTACCCTAGGCATCTCTCGCCATGACTTCGACGCAGGAAGGCGAGACGACCGAGGAAGAGAGATTAAAGGTGGAGGATCTCCAAGAGAGCAAACTAGAAGATGACAGCAGAACACATGAAGTCGGCTTGCGGGAGGACCGACTACAAGAGGACGATATCCAGGTAGATGGCTTGAACGATGACCGCATACAAGAAGAGAGACTCCACGACGCACCAGTGGATGAGCGACCGGAGCACGAACCACTGGAGCACGAGAGGCTGGAGCACGAGAGGCTCGAACACGAGAGACTGGAGAGCGAGAGGCTGGAGAGCGAGAGAATGGACGAGGAGCGCATCCCGAGTTATCCGTCTCCTTTGCCAGAGGAGCGACTTCAAGAAGCCGATCGAATACAAAGCTATCCTTCGCCATCGGCCGAAGCTCAAGACGGCGGTCCTTATTATCACCCGGCTACAAGGGACGATGACCCCCAAGACCAGCAACAGCCGCCGCCCACGCCACAGCAGCCCTCGTCTCACTCTGCCAGTGTGGAGGAGTTGCAGTTGGCTGCTCAACTTGGCCAGGATCTTGCAGCAGAGCCCATGATGCACGTCACAGATCCAGGCATGAACGTCGAGGACCCAAGTCTTCGTAGCATCATGCCCAATCCTCATTCCCATTCTCATTCGGAGCAACCTCAACAGCAACAGGCCCAGGCCCCGACCCCAGCCCAGACACAAACGCAGACGCAGACACAGGCGCAGACGCAGGCTCAGACACAGGCTCAACAGCACCAGCACCAGCACCAGCATGCTCCTCACCAGCATCCGCATCAGCACCCTCATCAGCCCCCTCCCCTCCCGCCTGCCTCTCGTTCTTACGTGCCCGAGGAAGCATTGCCAGAGTCACTACAGCAACATATGTCCATGTCCATACCCATGGACCACCATCATCTTGCTCAACCATATGCCCTGGGTGACAGCACTCCGCCTAGAAAACGGTCAAAGGTGTCTCGCGCATGTGATGAGTGTCGGAGAAAGAAGGTCAAATGCGACGCTCAGTCAGATGCTGGAGACAGCCCATGCTCCAACTGCAAACGGTCTGGCATCCGCTGCATGTTCAGCCGTGTTCCTCAGAAGCGCGGTCCAAGCAAGGGGTAAGTTGAGGATGGCGCGCGCTTTCTCTATCTACAAGATCCGGAAACTCACACAATGCCTTAGATATATAAAAGAACTTGCCGACAGGATCAACAGCATTGAGGGCAAGTTGGAGATCCAAAGTGAGTCATTGCCACCCGAGTCAATGGTAAACTGGACCTCTGCGGCAGCAATGCTTAACTCCATGTCAGGCCCTGGTGAGGACACCAGCCGGAAACGACCATTCTCCAGCATCTCCAGTACCGACATCTCTACCCCGGCACCACAGAGACAGGTCGCCTGGGGCACCGAGCCTCGCCCTCTTCAGCCTATAACAACACCGTCTGATCGTTATCAACCGTCCCCTTTCGCTACCAATGGCTTGGCACCCCAGCCCATGGCTTTGCCCATTAAGAATGACATGCAGCCACGGCCCCCTATTGCGTCAATAGATGGCCCTGTGGCTGACATGCCTGATATCGATCAGGCGCGGGATGTGGATGAAGAGGTTTTCAATGGGTACGTGGTCAATTTCTCTTTGCACTTGAAAAGTTGAGACTAATACAGAGCTCTTAGCTACCTGACCATGATTCATCCTTACTTTCCCTTTCTGCCGAGCAGCAGGGTGCTGATACAAGAATATTTGGCTCAGTGCCCCGGCCTTCTGCGGGAAGCGTTTGTAGAGGCTCTCTCGGGAACCATTCACTCATTCCCTTCGTTCCAGTCTGGTACCCCTGGAGATGTCCGGCTCGCCCACACGCTATTAGTAGAATGGGAGGCTAGCGATTCTACCTCTCGGACTGCAGTTGCAAACCTGGTTTTCCTCCAGACACTTCTCCTCATGATTATTGAGGCTGACATTCGACCATTGGGCTCCATCGGCGCACCCAAGGAATCCCTATTGGGCAGAGCGGTAGCGAGCGCCAATACCCTGAAGCTGTACCAGGCCAAGGCAGATCTTTCCGAGGCTGAAGCAGGCCCAGATAATGAAAGCCAGCTTCGTGTCAGGATTTGGTGGTCGTTGGTCTTGCTCGACCGATGGAATGCTGTGGGTGCTGCGGTGCCTTCCTTGATCCGAGATGAAAGTGTGGTCCTGGCACCTGGCCTCAAGGCGGTCATCGGTGAAGTGCCGTATCTGCTGATCCGTAAGTGTTCTTTTAAAAGAAACTATGCCCATTTATGTGTGAGAGTATTATAGGGTACTGACTATATAGCAGGTGCGTCCAAGTTCCTCAGCCGTGCGTCGTCCATGATTACCAACTTTCAAGAGCCACTCAACACAACCTTTGCGGACCGCATGGTGGGCTCCTTTATGGATGCGTGGGTAGAAGACTTTCGTGAGGATCTGCCTGCCCACATTGAGCCCAACATTTATCCTGTTATTCACCTCGTATATTGGCATTGCCGCTTGTTGGCATATCTTCTCAACCCATCCGCCAAGTCCACCGATGTCTTGTGGCCCAGTCAAGAGCTGATCAACCTCCTGATTGGCCATTCGCAACTCATCACGCCCTTGCACCATCATTTTACAGTTCTTGCGGTGCTCACATTAGTCGAGCTGGCAAAGTTGGATAAGACAAAGGAGGAGGCCACAAGGCTTCTTGGTGAATTCCGAGACTCTTCACTTCCAGCTTCCGTCTTCGATGGACTGGTTCGGGACAAGATTGCTGATCACCTTCGCCTCTCCACTAATACTGCCGCAGCTCCAGCTCCATCTGCTATGGAGGCAGCTGCAAGCCAGGGGCTGCAGCATCTAGCCGATTTAGCAACTCTTTCATCAGCTGCTGTGGAAAAGACAGAGGAGGCACCAGCCTACCGCACTGCGCTCAGCTACGAAGACATGGGCTTCGACCCTCGGCCGTTACTGCTTATCGGTTACCTCAATGTTGTCCGTGCAACTCAACAAGCAGCTTAGGAACCCTCTCATCTTGCGTGGATCGAACAGCGGCAGCAACGGCAGCAACGGCAGCTGCATGAACAACAGCAGCTAGCGCAGCAAATGGCAGATTGTCAGCAGCCACAGGAGATGGGGAGTGTCGTGGAGTCCCAGCAGGCACTGCATCATCCACAGCATGGAGAGGAAGAACTGCAGGTGCAGGGGCACCCGCTGCTGCTGGAACAACAGCAGCTCCTGCAGCTGGAGCATAAAGCTACCGAGCAGCATAGTGCTCAACCGCCGAACACGGGCTTTCTGGGACACTCAGAGGTGACTGGCAAAATTCACTTTTGGTACTATTGAAGATGTTGACAGCAACAGTGGGCGAGTGCCTCTATGTTGGAAGGAGATCAAGTGTGGTTGCGCGAAAGGTTGATATGGATCAATCGGGTTGTTTATCCATATGGTTATTATCCGCCAGTGGAAGATACAGATGCTTGCGACACCTATCTGGGTGCTTCAGTATCAGTGTATTAATATGAAGTGTAATGTACAATCAGTTCTCTCTATAAGCCGCATCCTTATATGCCAGAGCCTTCTCTCGCCTTGATGCCTGTCATGGGCGATGGCTCAATGTTATGGTCTCATACTTGCACACACCAGATGCTACCGCTTGGGAGTCTCCATGTCATTTTCCCCAGGTCGCCCCTTGTTGTCACCGACGCGCGGGTGGTGGAGGGGGCTGTCCTACGAAACTTGGTCGTTGGCTTGAGGTGGAAGGCGGTGAAGGCTTTGACCCGAGAGTAAGGTAAGCTGCTAATGAACCCCCCCCTTCCTCTCTCCAAATCACAGTTAAACTATCTGTAGCATGCGTAGGTAGCCTCGATCTCGAAGCGGCACATGGGAAAACCTGCTAGCTGGCGCACCGCGCGCCTGCTGGACCCATGCAGGAAGAACCATGTGATGTATGCCGTCAGAGTAAATTGACTGACAATGTATCGAAACTGGGTTCCGACTCTGTGGGAAAATCTGTGATGGGTAGTGCCCCGAACTCTGGAAAGCAAGTATCCTATTCTTGTACCACACCTCCCGGACTTCTCTCACTGCCGAGTTTGCCGTTATGAGTTATTCTCAGTCTCTGGCACGTTAGCCGCGACTCAAGGCAAACGAACATACGCTCGCATACATGGTACGGCATCTACTTCAGGGCTGTCTGCGTCGATTGGTTGCAGTCCCGACTCCCGAGCACCGGAGATCATCGACTGCCACCGCCCACGGGGGTTGGACAGCCCCTGCGAAGACCCCCCTGTGCCCCCATTCCCTCGTCTAAAGGCGCCGAGAGCCGCGCCGGTGTTGACAGCAGGTGATGACACACTCTCATAGTCGCACACACACCCACACTCTGGCTCGGCAGCGGCGCCTCCACCAACCCAGCCACCGTTGCCGGCCCAGGTGACCGTTTCGGCGTGCATGCTCCTACCTACTACCTACCTACTCGATGGCTCTGTATTCTTACGGATCCTGGTCGTGAGCCTCCACTCTCACCAAGTATTATGCATACCTATCCATAGAGTCCACAGCTTCTCGCAACCATTCATTGAGTTTGGCACTGTATCTGCCAGTGTGTGCTCCGGACCTTGGACGCCCGAGGTCTGATGGCCCTGACTGGGCGATCAAGTCGCAATCCACACGGTCCTCGCGGAGCTTGGGTGGGTTCATCAATCACCGTTGCAACTTGCCCAGTCCCTCTCGATTCCCGCAAACGCCAGTCTCGGTGGATCCCCCTTGAGAGTGAGTGCCCCGAGGAGGGGAGAGAAGAAAGTGGAGGGAGGTCCGAGGAGGAGAATTATTACACAACGGTGGGCACTGGCCACTTGGCACTCTCAGTGCCATGCAGCACAAGGGGGGAACTTCCCTGAATGGAGATTGAACAGGACGTGGACGATTTCCGGACAGAGTCACATTCGGTGACCACCGTCGACCCTACCAATCAGCCAGTTGGAAAACACTGCTGGGGCGCATGGTGGAAAACGCCGATGGTGAGGCGGTGCCAGCCTGAATGGATGATATGCAGGAACAGGAAAGGAGGGCCCCCCGACGGAGCCCTGAAGCCCTAAGGGTACGGATACAGGTATGTAAGCCTGTAAGGCAGTTTGCGAAGGACGCCTGCAGGCTGCAACTGCCTGTCTCTCACTGAGTCCCGGGTTTGCCCGCCTCTACTGCCGGCCATCTGCTCGGCGAAGGTGCTGCGTTTTGCTTCGAGTTTGGCTCATCGAAACACTCAAGTACCTACCTACCTACCTAGGGATGCCATTTACTGGGTGGTGAATCTCAGGTACTTGCAACGAGCCAATGGCTGATAAAGTAAGCAACCTAGCCACAGCGCACGAGGGAGAAGCATCAGTGCTGTGCTCTTCATAACCTCCCTACTGGTAATTGTAATAGATGTGCATAGAACAGATGCAGCACAGAACAAACACATGCAAGCCCTCATCTAAACAATAAACCCCCCCCTTCCCCCTCCCCCTCCCCTCCTCCAGGACCGCATAACTCAATCGCTATTGCAAGGCCCTTTTATCTGATTGATGTGGGCCCTGTCATCGAACATCGAAAGCCAACTATATCCGTACCAAGGTAGCTTTGATTTTATTAGATCGTTTGTCCTGTGCCCCTCTCTCATCTCATTCGCATTCGTCATCCACATCGGTGGCACATTCAGTTTCCGGTTCGTGCACCGTTTGACTTATTAACTTGCCTTGACAGTTAACGATGAAGGTGCCAAATGCTTGTCAAAAAGTAAAATGAAAATCAATAGCAAGGCATTGTCTTGCTAAGCGCATGGTAATTTGTAAGTAGGTAATTCACCAAGAGATTGTCAAATTCGAATTGCCAATGATCAGTTGAACCCTTTTTACCCACTACTACGGACATGCGAATCTCGATCAGTGGCCTATTACCTTAGTCACCTGGCGATGTATCAAGCCCCCTTCGTCTCTGAACCATTCCTATCACTCCATGACCCGCTAGCATGTCGTTGCGGGAGAAACATCACTTGCAGCCCGTATCATGGGAAAGTAAGAGCCATGGAAAGCAAAGCTGTTGCAAATGCGCAGCAAAGCTCAAATCGATCAATCTACGCGAATAATCCTACGTGAATGCGCCTCCGCGATCGCCTGGATATAGATACTATTTTGATTGCCTCGCACTTTGACAATAAGGAATCGAAACCGCTGGGATCTCTCTATGTACAGCTTGTTCATGTGCAGTGAGGGAAAACGATATGTCGTGAGGGTGAGCCAATTGCACACTAAAATCCGGTTTCCAAGGCCTACATACATAATTCGTCGTCGTCTGTAACCAAACAATCCCCAATAGCCTCACCCAGATGCTACCCAGTTGCCTTTGCGCCAAGTCCGATTGATGATGGTGATAATAATGAGATGCTGTCACTCTTTTTTGAGCCGCCCGCCCCGTCTTTTTTCTTTTTCAGTCCCATGGTCAAGCCTAACGTCAAAACATAAGAAAGATATAGCCTCTAATGCTGTCCGGGTAAAATGTAAACAAAGTCGAAGAAAAAAACAAGAGGTCTACGCCAACTCCAAGGTATGGATATCGTAGCGGGCATCTATCCAGTCGTCCACCACAAAATCTCATCTCGCCTATGCTCGCATCCCTTGCG
Source organism: Colletotrichum costaricense (assembly GCF_030867565.1). NCBI lineage: Eukaryota > Fungi > Ascomycota > Sordariomycetes > Glomerellales > Glomerellaceae > Colletotrichum > Colletotrichum costaricense. The sequence goes on from NW_026848238.1 coordinate 1,698,214, forward strand.
CCTGTACTTGCCGTCTAAAAGTCGTTGGACTGGATATCATTGGCGTGCAAGCGTCGAAAATGTCATCATATCAAAACGCTTACGGCATTGTCCAGGGTTCCGGCTGAAACTGAGGCAGGCCATCTGGCGACTCTTGGTATGTGGCGATGCCGTCGTTGAATTGCTGACCCCAGAACGCCGGGTCATCTTCAAAAGTGAGAGAACCGCCAGCAATCGGGCCGCCGTCATCAAATGAAGAAGGTGCTGCCATGAACTTATTGTTCGATGATTTGGCGAAGCTGTCGTAGTCAATCGTGCTCAGGTCTGCTCCAGTAGCAAGGAAACTCGCTGGGTGAATAAAGCTGTTGCTTCCAGTGCCGAAGCCGTCGTAGTCACTATCGCCAGCGATGAAGTTGTCCTCTACTTCAGAGACCTCCCCAGACGTCGAAGTCGTCGCGGCGAGGGTGGGAGCTGGCTCGGAGCCCGTACCGAAATCGAAAATGCCATTGAAGCTCTGAGCGCCAGCCTGGCTGTAACTCGAAGGAGCAAACTTGTCCGTCCTGTCGGTGAGATCGATATGGCTCCAATCCACGGATGCAGCGCTCAGCCCAGCACTGAAGATGGGCGCATCGTGATCCGACGACATTCCTGATCCGCCAAACAGGTCGAAAGAGGCGTTGGGTACATATGTCGGGTACTCAATGCCAGAGAGATCAAGGGGCGGAAGCTGGTTGTTGAGTTGCTGGAAACCAGATGAACCTCTCATGAGTGGAGAAGCAGCTTCAGACTTGACTAGTCTCTGTGGAACAGGTGCGACGCGGCCCGATACGGGATCCTTGAGAGGGTTGTCACTGATGCGCTCCGGGGAGTGGCTGCCCAAGCTACTGGTGCTATGCAAGGAATTGACACGGCTGAGTTGATAAGGTCCGCACTTCTGAGAAGCCTTGTTGAGCTTGTGTGCTGGTTTGTGATGGCCGTGCTCGTCGAAGGTCAACATGCCATCAGAATGGACCGTATTCGCACGCCGCCTGCGAACGGGCGGCTTCGGCCGAGGTGCGATGGCTTCCTTGTCGGAGTCGGATTCGGGGACGGTGTCGAGGGCTGGTTCTTTCTTGTGGCTGCAAGTGCAGCGACCACCATGATTACAGCAACAAGTCTCTGCGCGCGAGGAACATGAGTGTTAGAGGGGATTGTTCTCATCATGGAGGCGAATACTTGTCAGAAGCACAGGGCAGACTCACCTCTATGGCCATCGGCCAAAGGTTGCAGGTGAGCGCATTTGCTTGTCTTCTCACCACAATCGCACTTGATGTGGGCAGAGCGTGACTTGCGCATCGACCGACAATGTTGACATTGGGAGACGGGGCGACCCTTCTTGTTAATATGTTGAAGGGGACGATCTGCAGCAAAACAAGCGGTTAGCTGCACATGTTTGCTAGAATCTCGATGCTCAGTGGCGTAGTTGGGGAAGGAAATCCCCCAAGTGAAAGAGGTAGAGGTAGCTTGGGGTATGTTGTGGTATAGCTAAATGAGCTGCATTGCATGGGTGCAATTGCAATGAGAAGAGAAGTGCAATGAAAGGCCCAAGAACTTACCAGAGTGTTGGCAATTGCTAACACGGTGACCCCGAACGCAGGCCTCGCAGGCATACTTCTCCCCGTCGATAATCATGTCGGGCGAGGCAAAACAAGCAGCAAAATGGGGGATGAATGGTTGGGAGGAAAAAAGCGATTCTAAGTTCCCCCGCCACGAGAGTTTGGGAAGGAGAGAGATCGAAGACAATCGGCGGTCGGCAGGCGTGCAAAGAAACGGTCGAGTCGAAGACGAGGATATGGTAGGTCGGGTCGGCCTGGAAAGTGGGATTTTCTTGCCCTGGAGCGTGGAGCGGGAGCTCTTCGGTCTCGTTACAGAATGTTTGGCGTGGGCTGGGGGGGGGGGGGGCCGTGTTAGTCCAGTGCCCCTGGTTGGGTTGGATGCCGTGGGTGCGATGGCTAAAAGCTGGGCCGGCCGGTAGCGGAAGCTGGAGGGTTCTGGGTGTCTGTCCGTCCGTACTTTACGTACGGCTGTACGGGTGGTGCTGGGACTGTGTGTGGTAAGTGGTAGGTGGGAGGTGGTAGGTGGGAGGTAGTAGGTGGTAGGGGTGTTGGTGGTGGGAACTTGGCCAAGGGTGTGTTTGTGTTGTCCGTCCTCTGGGAGGGTTACGGACCTCTTGCCTCTTCTTTTCTTGTGAAGAAGAGGGGAGAGACTGGAGTGACAGTGACCGCCAAGCACGACAAAGTGTGGAGGTCTATGAATAGGACATATCCGTGGGGTATACGGATACGGATAGCAGCTAAAAGATTTTCATAAAAATCAGAAGAAAAAAAGAGATGAGGACGACGGACGAGGGCAGGGTTGGCCAAGCTTCGAGGTACGGAGGTACTTGGGACCAATTGACCGATGTCAACGTCCGGAACAAGTGGGTAAGTCTAGTCGAGTGGTGGGTGTTGAGTGGAGAATTTTCATCACCTTTCCAATGTTGTGTCTGGGCTTGCTCCAGTTGTTCAAGCCTCAACCAAGTTGGCGCACGCGAGGTAGAATACCGACAGCAAAGGTTTTGTTCTCAGCAGTCCGTGACAGAAGTAATCGAGAAAACACGGGTTCAAAAAGATTCAACAGAGGACGGCAGAGACAGTGTAGAGCAGTACGTCGCAGGAGAGGGCCCGTAGAGACGAGCTGCCAGTATCGTATTCTGTAGAGCAGTCTGGTAGGGGTAGCTGAGCGTGTCGTCGCTAGTGAGGGTCGTCACAGGGCCTGTACCTGGGGCGCAAGGGCTGAGCATGTGCAACAAACAGGATGTGGTCGGTGTGTGGCGGACCGTGGTCGTCGACGAAGACCGTGCAGCGCTGTGCAGCGATTGCCGGTGTTGGCGCCTTCCCAGCTCTTCTCTCGCCTAGTGTAGCGTATGAAGTAGTGTCCGGGTTTTTGGGGTTGCAGGGAGGCGGGATGAAATCGAGACTCTGATTCGGAGACGCGGGGGGTAAACCAGCCGACCAGTCGCAGCTAGGCGTTGAGGCCCTGGAGGGTGTGAAGATCGGAGGGGTTGGAAGCAGCGCTGCGCAGTAGGGTGGGGGTTCGAGGTTCCCTTCTTTCCTTTGCTGGCACGGTGGCAGGTCTGCAGCGGAATGGCGTCAAAGTCAAGTCTGTACGTCTTCGCTGACAGGTATCCGTAGGTAGCCTTTGGCCCTCCTCACAGCTGGGCTAAGGTAGCTTGGCTGCAGACTGTGTCAGGCAAGGCACGGTCGGAGAGACTGTGGCCGAAAGAAGGTAAGGTAGGTATGTACCTGTGCAATGGGATTCCAACAAGATTCCCGAGGCAAGGGGAAAAAGGTCGAAACTGTCTTTGTATCTGTAGGTCGTAGGGAGTAGGAACAGGGTGCGGAAAGCTGCAAGAAAACGGAGACACTGGCACCTCGAGGGGAGCAGCTGGATCGAGCGGTGCTTTCTTGGCCCTTGGAGATGACGGCGGTTGGTCGGCGGTGCGGTCCTTCGGTGGTGAAGCCCGAAGTAGATGAGTTCAGAGGTCGGGAGTTTGGTCGGCCAAGGGCGGGCGGGCAGGCGGATTCAGCCTTCAGGGCAGTGAACGAGACTGGTCGTCGGAGCTAATAACGCGAGATGGTGGCTGGTCGCTGAATTTCTGAAGGCCCTTGGCTGGTGGGAACCTTGAGAACGGGGGGTTTGAACGGTAGCCTAGAAGTGTGTTGGTACCTTGAGGGGCCGGCTGTGATTGGCGGGGAAGTAGGCGATGACTCGGTCGCAAACTAAGGTAAACTCGCAAAGTATTCGTAATGTCGTACGGATACTCTATCCAGGACTTTGGGACTCCTCATTCCAGAGTTGAAGGACAGGACACAAGGTAAGATCGGGTTGCACGATAGCTAGTTATGCCTTTTATCGTATTCGCTGTAGGTTATTCCAAGGGCCGACTTTGCGCTGGCCCGACGAAAGGCGCAATAATTTCTAATGTGTAAGTGAGGTGGCCTCGACTGGCAACCTGGTAAATACTGGAGACCCTGTCTGGAGACTCCGTGTGTGTCAGTGGCATGCGGAGCGCAAGCTGTGTCCTGCCTTGATACTCAAGGAGGGGAGCGATGCGTCGCCTGACGGGCAGGAGAGTGAGGGAGTCTCTCCGTGGACACGATGAAGTTTCTCGAAAGATTGCAGAATAATGGGAAGGGACGTGGGACAGGTGGCAAGGTGAAGTGGCAGGCGCCGGGGCGGACGTGGGAAGCCATTTTAATGTTTGGGGCCTTCCGCCTTCAAGAATTGGGATTGGGGTGAGACTGAGATGATGCATGGGACAGGAAGGCGAGGCGCGGTTACCTTCCCTGGGCCACACTGGCACCTGAGGTTGACTTGGAGTGACGGGCAAAGACGGCGGGGACGGCGGTAGCTTCTTCCCTGCTTTCTCAAGCATCTTATTGTGCTTCTTGTTGTTCTCTTTCTCGCCGCTGCTGATTGTGGCCCCAACAGGTACATCAAGGTAGACTGATCGAGGTGTGTTGCGTGCCTACTTACTGCTTCAGCACAAGGAACTTGCTACGGTGAAGGCCGACTCGGTTAGCAACTGACTGTGCCCATGGAGAGAATGGCACGGAATGGCAATAGCTAGTCGCAAGGCAGAGGACGGGAAAGGGCCACGACAACGGCGATGGCCATGACCCGGGGCCATGTATGTAGTGGTGGTGAACGGAATAAATTGGAATGGTGAAATGCAAGTGCGCGAAAGGGTGCATGCCTGAGGCGGGTGCCCTGGTCTTCATGTCAGGTCTTTCCAGAATTCAGCAGCCAGCAGCCAGCAGCCAGGCAGGAGCCAAAGAGGGAGGGTTCGCCCATGCATCCACCACCTGCAGACTGTCTGGAGGCCATGATTGGGTCTTTGGAGGCGTTTCTATGGGGGGTGGGCCCCGTTCGACCTGGATGTGGGCAGGTACAGACAGTCCCATGAAGTTATGTACTCCGTACAGCTGGGCCTGGGGCTGTAGCTGGAGTTGGCGTAGATGTTCAGAGGAACGACCTGAGTAGGTAAGAGCAAGGTAATCTGTGACATGCCTTACTGGGCGAGAATGAAGGATCAGGTTCATTCGCGGGAGTTAAGAAGGCGATCAAGTACCTACCTACATACCTACCTGGGTACCTAAGGTAGAAGGGGATCATGAGAGCAACGCCACATTGTATCGCGCGGGAGTCCCTCACACTGATACGAATACCTCAAGAAGCTGGATGCAGACCTCAGTTGAAAACTGGCATGTGGCAAGCACTACTGTGTCCCTCGAGATTGGTATTTGCCTCGACTGTTGCGACTTCAATATCTCATCTCGCCTTGGCAGCCCAACCTATCCATCAACTCCCGTGTATCTTGAGGTATTCATACTTACTCACACTAGCACACAGAGAACAGTCCTCAGAACATGTATTGGGTGAAACAAGCGAGACAATCACCCGTCCCGATCCCGTCCGACTATCCCGTACGGTGTAAGGATGCTAAGTACGTTATCCGTAAGTTCTTTGCAGAGTGTGAATATAGGCACAATGCAGCCTTGCTGCGTTGCGGATAAGACGGTCAAGACGGTAAAGACGGGATGAGGATGAGGATGCAAACGCCCCGAATCATGCCGATAAATACGATGCACCTCAAGGCTCGGACGGCGCTTCGTTCCGTATTGCTTACACAGTAGTCTATCCGTACCTACCTTCGCGTGTCTTCCCAACAGTCTACTTACGTGATGACCTTACCTGTCCTCGAACACAATCTTGTTGGTCCTGATCCGACAGTGGAGACCGGCTGGTGCTCCAAGCGTGGACTGGCACTCTGGAGTCTGGGGTTCAGATTCTGGAGTGCCCGTGGAGTTGCACCACAACTTTGAACAGACACATTCATGATCCTTCAGACTCCAGTTTCCGACGGTCAGGACGGCGGCACAAAACACACGCTGGTCAATACTTGGCATGCCGTTTTTTATGAACATACGGCTCTAGGCACGGATACTTGCGCAGTATTTGAATTGAAGCTCATGCAGGGTATGTATGCTCGTGCCCAGCAGCTCGTTGGACTGTTCTACCAGCTAAGTGGCCGAAGGTAGGACAGGAACATCACTTTCATTCGTACATGGCCATTGGATCTCAAAGGTCGTCAGTTGCATCTACCTTACGTACGCCGACCTCAACGTCTGCGCTCAAAGTAAATGAACTACTGACTCTCAAGGAGTACCTTGGGTATTACTTCGTAACCAGCAAAGAGACACCAATTGCTGCCACTAAAACTAAGGGTAGCAGCAACAGGAGTCGCCAAGAACAAACTGCAACTTCACAGCCTCGATACTAACGCTCTGCGGGTACCAGTCATGACTGTGACTTGGAACCGTGTTAAGAAATCAACGATTCCTGACACGTGCCTCATTGCCTGCAAGCTTGGCGAAAGGTACTGGAGCATTTTGATCCCCTTGACTGGCGCCTAGACAGCAGAGCATATCTTTGTGATGAAAACATCAAGTTGTAACGTATTCGCATCAATGTAACCTCAGCTGATTCCCAACTTCTCATGATAGTCAAGACGACTGCTCAAAGCCAGGTGCCCAGCAACGGGTTTTAGATAGTTGTTCTATGCCAGGAGCGAAAACACCAACGTCGAGTGATATGCGACAGTTGATGCCGATCTACGTAAAACGTAGTTCTGGCAATTACATCACATGGCGAAGGGATGACCGTATCGATGCCCAGATACGATTTTGGGTGCAATACGAAGCAAGGTAGAGTTCCGCAATGGATGCGGAAATCAGAGCTCCGGGAAATTGAAATTCGCGTTGAAGTGTCACAACCAACGTCTCCAGTAGCGATGCTGTGAGCTTTGTGTCCGGCGAAAGCCATTGTGAAGCAAAGAAGAGCATGGAGCCTCATGGTTGAGACTCGTAGCGAGGCCAGAGTTTGACCAAGGTCTCATCACAGGCAACGGCGGCTACCGCGATGAACTGCAACGTCTGCCGCTGCCGGCCTTGACGTGGGAGTGGCAACACAAAAGACGTGAGTGGCCTGGGTAAGACGACTAGAATTAGAGAGAGATGGGAGAGAGAGAGAGAGAGGCGGCACGAGATCGGAGAAGGTTGAATTGGTGGTTTGCTGTGAAAGAAAGAAGAGGAAGAAAATTTTTCGTCAGAAAGAGAAATGGGCGGCGAGGGGTGGGGTGGGAGGGAAAGGAAGCCGTGGGGTGAGATAATTGGGAAGGCGGTGCAGGCTGCAGCTGCCGCCTGTGAGGCGCGATCGACCTGAGGCACTCATACATCTGCAGATGTCTTTTGAGCCTTGGATTGAAAGTCAGGCCTGAGGTTGAGATTTCTAGGTACGCGAGCAGTTTCAGGGCTTCAGGGCAGATACCTCAGGTACTCTGTACAGTCGAGAAAGATGCAGATACCTAAAGTCTTCCCAGTTTGGTAATTATTACGGAGTATCCGTACTGTGGTCGGCTAAGAAGGTACAAATGAAATGCTTTGTGACAGGGCGAACAGTCGGGTGGACGACGGAAGAACGTTTCCTGATTTCTGGCACCCCCACCATGCTAGAAGGTGCATGACGGCAACCATCAACATTTACTGCGTAGGCATGACTTGCCTCATGCCCACGATATCTATCAATCTTGCGCATACGTGCTTGCCATGCTTTAGGTAACATATATGTAGGCACTGATTGCCCAAGTCGCCATCTTATCTCACGCTAAAGTTCTTCGATTGCCAAGATAGGTGTCCGTATCTCGAGAAAGAAGCACATGATTGCCGGTATCTAGGACGATGACGATGGCTGCAACCCAGCTGCCCAGCTGCCCAGCTGCCCAGCTGCCCAGCTACAGTGTATCCGTAGATGCGTGCCCACGGCACAGCTTCTAGAAGTCTGCATGGAAGACAACCTGATCGGGCCAACCGACGGGAGGACGAGAAAGGGTGGTATGGCGGCATGGTTTGCATTCCGCCTTCCTCCTTCCATCTGACCATTGGCCATCAGCCAGGTCGGCTGCCCGTCAAATTATCGGCGCTAAATGCTTGGGTCTGTGCGATCGACTGTGAATGGGAGGTGCTGCGTCCGTCTGTGTGTCGTGCGTGTCTACTCGGAAGATCCTTTCTCAGTCGATGCTTCACCTGCTGCACCGTCTGCTACCACCTTCGGCCCTTCTTGACACGGTGCAGCGCTGAGGTCGACCGTCGGCTGCACCTTCGCGACCCCCTCACACCCTCCGCCAGGCGCCAGGCGCCAGCTGACTGTGCCGAGCGACTCTGGCTGATTGACGGTCCATCTCGTTGGTCAACCCTTACGAGGGTGTCCTTGACTGTCAACCTTTGGGGGCTTCTCTGCTCAAATCAACGTCTGAAGAGTCTTGAAGCCCTCGGTGTCCGCTTTAGGCTTGGGTCTGTAGTCTCTACTGTTTGAGATCGCAAGGAGACTTATAGGCGGACAACATGTTGATCAAAGCCCGCAGACCAGCAGCCACAAGTCTGACCGAAACATGTATCCCCCTAGCTACAATGGACTCTAAAAGTCGCATCTAATTTCTACACATGATGAGTTTGCTACGGAATCGATATCTGTGTGTGCCAGAATGTAAACTGTTGTGTCTCTGTTCACTAAGCTGAGCGCCAACGGTCGGAGCAACGTGAAGCGAATACAGCTTGCCAAGTATATTTAGAGAGTGGCACCCTTGTATCCGCTGCTTACATTGCCCCTCACTACCCCATTTTGCAGCCAGACCAAAAAAGAGAATCGGTTGCCCTCGGCCATTGTCGTCTCGTCGTCGAGTTCGTCTCATTATCGACTCGTGCTCTAGCTCGGGTGCAGTTCTTGTGTTCGGGTCGCACTAGCGAAGCGGCTTCCGCTAACGACATGACACGTTAAACCATTCTCGTTCAACGATGCTGAAAATGTCAAATGAAAGTTCGATAGACCATTACGAAGGAACCCGACGTCGATCGATTGGTGTGGCTTACAAGTTACGGTTCCGGATCCTGAGGACTCGTCGGCGAATTCAGATTTGAGAGAAGGGACCTTGGATGAGGACCGGAGCTTCATACAACCCTTCATGTTCATGTTCAATGAAAACTCGAGTAGCGCACGATCAAGATGTTTTGCGCAATCCAGAACCGCAAGGTCTTTGGACAGCCAAGGTGCCTCGCATCGAGAAGAAGAGCAATTGCTATCATGGACCAAGACCATGCAGGGCAACTCTACCTGTCGGACAAATGAGAATGCAATGAAGCGGGATAACCAAGCTGCCAAGGACTATTGACGTCCGATCGGCCAACTACATCTGTGCCCTTTGTGCGGTTCGCAGAATGCAGGCCAGAATGCTGTTACAAGCGGCTAAATCGAGGCACATCCTTCCTCCTCAGAGATCAGGGAGGTGGATTGACATTAGCATTCCCCATCTCACCCGATATCCGTGCTAAGATGGAAAATTCGAGGTGAGCCTCTTGGATGCAAAAGCGTCCAAAGCGCTTCTTGTAAATACTTTCCCCCCCTACGTTGAACGGCTGGTCTCCTTTGTGGCTGCTCTTTGAGAAGCCGACTTGAACCGCGAAAGCCCACTTGCTCTAGCCCTCCCCGCCCCCTCTTTAGGCTTCGGCTTTCATCTGTTAGTCCTATTTTCATTCAGGTACGGATACTCCGCACTTCGTGACCGGTACTGGCGGTGTGGCTGGAAGAGGTGTCATCCAGCAACTATTTGTTGCTTCGACCGGTAAGTCCAAATTTGGAAGCTCCGCTGCCATTCGACCTCTTGCCATCTACGTAGATCGTGCTCGTAGTGTTAGTAACGACGGTGAAACGAAGGCCTTGATGTTGTTGATAGCTGCGCGAGTTTGATACTATTTAACATACAAAGATGTCCGTTGCCCTGATGCATGTCTCGATCTAAATGTGATGCGGAGGTCGAAAAAGGGAGCCATGGAGGTGGCATGGTGTCCCGACGAATAATGTCCCTCTAGACTCACCCAGACTCATGGTATATGACTACGGGATATGATACGCGACTGTTTCATTCTGAGTAGATAAATTCTCCCTAGGCGAAGCTTATTGAATAACCATTGCTTGTAGTCACAGCTGTTTCCATAAGATAGGTGGGAGTTGCATCTAAGAGCCACTCCGATGACCGGGTCTTGGGCGATAATGCTGCGGCCAATCGAGGTCGTATCCAACAACTTAGATACGAAGAAGAACGAGTTGGGCGTCTGGACCGGATGCGACCTATTATCAGGACGAGAAGAGCTGGGGTCTTTTCACTGTCTGCTGTATGGAGTCTAGCATCTTGCCAACGCACCGTCTAAATATTCGTGGGCAGAAAGTCGACCATACAGGTACACCTGATGCCATAGCAACTTTCAGGATTTTATGTGGTACTCTTGTCCTCCATGCACTGGGAGTGTTTGCTGGTCTCGTTAGCTGCCACTGTTGGCCAAAACATGTGGCAATGACACGATGGCCCGCTGCCGAGCCAAAGAATCTGCTCGTGGACGAGAAAGTCGCAGCGAGTGATGGCTGTATGGATCTGTACGCAGCAGCAAATCGATTGACTCGATTTCATCGTCAAATACTGCCATGGCCAAAAGGGTCTCTGCTGAGTCGGCAACTGAGTGTTCGCGCCGTCCCGTGGGCTGATGTTGGTGCCCCAATGCCTTGATGTTCGCACAACGAGGAACAGTGCTATCGTTTTTGAGCTATTGCTCATGTCCAACAGTCAATTTGCGGTTGTGGAATGCCCGAGAACACGTGCTGGTCACTCTTCCTCTCCCGACGTCGCTGTAGCTGCGAACATGGTAACCTGTATTCTAACAGCTTACTTGACCAAAGACCATCGCTGCCGCTCACTAGATCTCGACACTATGACTTGCACATTGAGTCGTCACGGTTTCTCGCCGGCGAAGGATCAAAAGTAGTCAGCAATATTCTCTCTCGTATTGTGCCCTGAATTTGTTGCCGGTTCGACTTGTTGATGGAAGATGATATGCCTGTTATGTTCTGTACCATGAAGGTCTTGCGAACCACACAAGTAAAGGCAGTGCAATAATCGACATTGTATCACAGCGTTTCATATGTGAGTAAGTCTATCTAGATCCTACGAGATCACACTAAAGACAATTATTAGAAAATATATGGTTTCAAAGGAAATTCATACCTTATCCAGGACGAGGTCGCTCGTGAGGAAGCCGGCCTACCAAGCCGGGCACGGCACAGCCAATGGCGACATTGCGAAGTGGGGCGATGTCGTCGTCAGTGCCAATCGGCAACTCCTCGGAACACGTTCAACTACACCTCGGCCAAGATCAGTGGTGACAGCAGACTCCCCTGAACAGCTCATCGAGTAGCATATTCCAATATCAATAACTTTGCTTTGGTACATATTCGATCAATAAGACCGATTTTGAACCACTGCTACCAGGGGCGGAAGAAAGTACGATGGGTTCAGAGAAGAACAACTCCAGCGAAAGGTACGCCCCTTTCTACATCCACGAAACGGTGACAATTTCATGACAGGGCTGAACTCAATACCACGTTGCAGCGCTGTGAATATCATCTTTATCGGAGCCGGCGCCGTTGGGTGCTTCTATGCTTCGCGACTACACCACGTAATTAAGCCAGTCCCCTCGTGCCACTCGTCCAACCAGGCTAACTCACGCCGTAGCCCGACCGAAACATACACGTCTCACTTGTTGCCAGATCTAATTACAAGGCGCTGAAAGAGTCGGGCGTAAAACTTCAAACCCATACATTTGGCGACTACATCTTTCATCCCCATGCCGCCTTTCCATCCGTCGACGCTGCAGCATCCTCCCAGACGCAGTGGGACTTTGTCTTCGTGACAACTAAGGCGCTTCCAGATCGCTCCGATGATTCTGCCATGATCGCGCCTCTTGTAGGGAAGAACACGAGCATTGTTCTCATCCAGAACGGCGTCGGGGTCGAGGAACCATTTCGCCAGCGGTTCCCCAACAATCCCATCGTGAGCGCCGTGACGATTGTCAGTGCCGAGCAGACCTCACCAGGTGTCATCCGACAAAATCGATGGACGAGGGTCAGTATTGGGCCGCATACGAACGGCCTCGGCACGGGTGACTCTGAACTTGGACAACGCGGCACAAAGGCGGTCGAGCAGCTCGGCACGTGGTGGGGTCCCAGCTGGGGCGGTATCCGCGACGTAGAGCCTCACGACGAGATTGGGCTGCAGACGGTGAGATGGCACAAACTCTGCATCAATGCCGCGTTCAACCCGAGTGCTGTGTTGAGTGGCGGGAGAGGCAACGCAGACATGGTCACAGATTCAGAGCTTCGAGAGCATGTTGTGGGCATCATGAATGAGATCAGAGCGGCGGTGCCCAAGATTCTGGGACGAGAGTTTCCCGACGACCTCGCGAAGCCGGATCGTATCGTCAAGAGCACGGAGCGGAATACGGGAGCAAGGCCCAGCATGTTATTGGACTGGGAGGCCGGACGCCCGTTGGAGTTGGAAGTGATTTTGGGCAATCCGGTGAGGATTGCTAGAGCCCACGGGGTGGAGATGCCTCGTTTGCAGACACTATATGCCTTGCTGAGCAGTGCGCAGAAGACTCGAGAGGAGAGGGTTACCAAGGGGAAGCTGTAGCACACGAATGTAGCGCGTTAGATGGCCACCTGGCATGCTCGATTAGACTCAACTTCGCAACCGAAGTCAGGATTTACCGCCCAAGTCTGATTCATGGGCCCCATGCCCTTGATTCACCATCCCGCGACACGATGGTCACAGGTACTGATGGGGACGGGCACAATGTGATGGACGTGTATAGTTCGTGCATGATCCGTCGAATAGCTTGTATCTGATGTCCATGTACCGTTTATCGCGCCTTGGTATGGTTCACTTCTTACAGCAAGTATGTAAATCTATATGGACGAGCACCGCGATTCGAGGCAAAGTGGCAGGCTTTTAGAGGCGTTCATGGCTCCGTCTTCACAAGCCTAAATCGTATGTTATCTCATGTCAATGGACATAACTTTGTACCTGGCCAATAACCAGTTATGAAGTGGACAATCCACTCCGAGTAAATACGTCAATCTTTTCTTTTTTCTTTTTTTTTCTTTTTGGAAAACATGGGACCTCCGAATGCTTCTGTTTGTTATTACGTTGTGGTGGCCGCAAACTTTGAACGACTAGTCTGAGAGATAGATCAACTCAACTATTGCTCATGGCTCATAAGCTGAGACTCCATCCTCTTGGCCAATGCTATCAAAACTTTAGCTGGCCTGCAGGCAGGATGCGCCCATCTCTGCCCCCCATTCACTTCAAGCACTCTCGATATAGAACGGGAACTCAATAGGTATCATGGGTACGGTATGAGCACGCCTGTCAAACATAATTAATGAGCCATGCAGCCCGGAGATTCAACACCACGAAATTATGCTTAAAGTGACGAGGGTTCTGAGCATCGTCAGGGTCTAGACCGATCTAGCGATGGCTTGTCAGCCCCAACGGCACCCGTATCTCGCTCGAGGTGGCACATCGCGGGAGATGGCAGATCACGGATAACGGGATGGCTCATGTGTAGGTACGGATAGGGGCCGAGCACTAGAAGCGGCAGAAAGCACGTGAGTGAAACAAGTCGCGGAGCCTTTGAACAAAGGACGCAGTGTGCCGTGTGACCCGTGTCTTCCGCTGGGGGTTCCAGAATGACATGGGCTCGGCGTGGGCGGCACATCCAGAGCTGGGCCCAGCATGTGCCTCGTTCTTATTGTTTATTACAGAACAGACAGGGCAGAGTCGAAATTCTGGTAGTAGATGGGGCAGTCACGAAGTCAACACGTCACGTTCAGCCGAGAAGTGTAGCTGTCAACGGCCACAACAGTGCCGGGTTGGAGCAAGCTCAGGGTATCAATAAGGTAGTGAGGCGTTGAGACGTGGGTGAAGGGTACCCAGGTCATCAAGAGGTGTGGCGGTGGCGTTGATTTAATGTGAAGGGTCCTGTAGGTAACAGCTGCAGAGAATAACGTCGACACTAGCTACCCGACAAGAGGCTTAAGGTTAGATTATAACCCAAAGTCTCGGAGCACGGGAAGTGCCCGTCCGTAAAGTAACAATGAGAGCCGGATGCGGTCGGTTGGGTCGGTGAATTTGCCCTCGAAGAGAGAGAAAAGAGGCTCTCTTCGCCGGATATTTCAACCAAGCAGCTGTCATACGTGATGTGATGGTTCGGATCTGAGGGTGGGGTTGATGAACGGACTATGATTGGATTGGAAGATCTGAAAGCAAAGTGCACGGATTACAGCTTATGACGTAGGACCTGAGCAGGGCTGAGATGGCCCCTGGTCGTGCGGCGTGCCTGCCTCGCTACCGAAGACACCGACGTATGGTCACGTATGTGCTTACCTAAGGAGCCACGCCATGAAGGTATCTCACTCCGCACACCAGGCTGCCAGGTGTGTCATAGAAGAAGTAGGAAAGGCAGGAAGAAATTGCAAACTGCCCGGCTACCCTAGCCCGAGACTCGGCTAGGCGGTGGGGAGAACTGTCGTCGGGGTCTATCGTCTACCGGCAAATGAAAAAAAAATACAGAATGTTTGGGCGGGTGCCTGCCTTCCTACTTGCTCGCCTGGGCGCCGCATTTGAGATACAATCCGGTTTTGAGACTGGCGTCGACGAATAGCCCGTCAGCTGGAGTCCAGGGGCCTCGATGGGCACGCACGGCATAATAAGGAATGTATGGAATGTGGATGGTGTATGTTGGGCAGTAAGGTTGTCTTTGATTATGTCGGAAGAATTGGTCGGGTACAGACCGCGTTCCAGACCCTACTTGTTACTTGAATTGCTGTGAACGCCGTGCCAGCTTGCCAGGGTGGTAGGTAGTTGAAGTGCATCAAAGGAGAAGTCTGGGCTAGAACCCGGCCCCCATCATGCTCAATTTGGAGAAGCAACTTGGATGAAGCCTGTTTCCCCCTCAGCTCAGACATGAGTAGCCAAGGATAACAGACAATGATCGCAGCGACGGGAAGACTTGGGCTTCAGTTTTCTTCTTTGTAGCTGAGAGTTTTTCGTTGAAAAATCTCGTTGGGAACGTAGACTGTCTTTCCATAAGGTACCTACCTACCCTTACCTACAGGGAAAGGCGAGGAGGATGGAGCAGGCAGGATTGCAAGCAAGCCTGACAAGCTTGAAGCGGGTTGGCAGGCACGGCAGGTTGTCCGAGCGGGCACGTGCAGCTGGGGATCCATCAGAGTCGACGCGAGTGGAGAGTCAAGTCTGTCCAAGCAAGGATCGACACTGACAAGGCCTTTTGAAGGATAGGCAATTCTGAGAATCCCATCCTCGACAACACCACGAATTTTGTATACCCCACTTGACCACCACCCACAGCGTCCTTCTCATTGCCCACCTCTCTTCCTCTCCCTCTCTCTTCCTCTCGTCTTGTGGATTGCCAGGCGTGCCAGCCACACACATAGCTCGGGAACCGTGAGGACAAAATCTGACACTCGCGACTCGGCACTGGACACTTGACGCCAGCCACAACAAGGAGAAGAGCGCATCATGGAGCCTGTGACACGCCAGGATAGCATCCAATCAGGGCGAGCTACCTCACGGCCCAGGGTATGCATAGTCAGGGGGATATCCTAGTCGTCACCCAAACTGCCAAAACCCCTCCAGTCGCCGTCGTTGACTGCAATGACTGTCTCCGAATTCCAGTACGAATAGAATGTGGCGAAAGGCAAGATCTGCCCTTCTCGATTCCCGCCTTTTCAGCACGCTGGAACCCCCGATCCCCTTCCCCTCCACCCCACACCACTTCGTGCCACTCTTACCTTAAGTTGCTTAGCTGCTTAGGTAAAACAGCATTTTGCGCGTGCAAAAAACCATCAAGCCGGATAGAACATCCCCATTGGTACCAGCTCCGTTGTGGACGGATGCTGCCAAGTTGGTCCTTGGTCCATCGCTGCTAGGATTTCCAAAGCTGTCCTTCCACTCTGTGTTTAGCAGCTCCGACTACCAACTCTTGTAACGGTTTCCATCATTCTTTCCATTCCAAAGCGCACGATGTATCATCTTTTCAGCTTTATATTCATACGGTACCCCGATTGCGTTGCATGACTTACATACCGTTCCTCCGACCGAGACTTACATCAAGATATGCGGGCCAGACAAGATGTCTGGCATCTTGTGGTGGAACAAGACAAGAGCCCGTGGAGCCCTGCGGCGGAGAGATTCATTTTTTGATTCGAAACTAGGTAGCTATGGCCGAGGTTCCGTATGCCGACAGACACGGCCATCTTTCTGTAGGCAGTATTGTATGAGAGGATGGATACCCGACATGCCACCCCGGTCGCCCCGATGCGCTGCACTTCACCGTGTTTTGAGGAGAGCCATAGACAAATGGCAGCTAAACAGCCACAAGCACAGCAGCGCAAAAGAGCAAGCGGCCTGGTCCGGACGTTGGCCTTGAGAGCTCGGGGTCCCTGGGGCCTCGTGTTCGTTGCAACCGGATGAAATGCTCCTAATCAATGTTAGCCAGGCATACTTCCAGGTACCTCAAATGCTTAGGTAAGTCTAGTGAGGTAGGTACCGCAAGCGGACGAAGCAGCTTTGGAAGGACCTTGGATTATGGCGTTGCAATCGTCCCTTCTCACCCTCGGTGTCTCCCCTGCGTGCCTGTGTAGATTGTGTTCCCCTCCATTTGGGGGCCACTGCGCTGGGGGCCTCTCTCTCACGTCGTCAAGCAGTTTGGCACCTCAGTATCCGTAGGTACTCCGTCAAAAGACTGATGAGTGGGCTTGGTCCGCGATTCCAACTTGTCCCACGGAGGGGGCCACTTGATTGATGATCGGCACACTAAACAGGGCTAGACAGTTTATCCTGGATCCATGATTCCATGTTCTTGTCTCTCGCATCCATCCCGAGACTTTGTAGGGAGTACGGATACCTCACCAAACCCGCTGTTGCTGCTCCTTCAGCTTCTGCTTTCGCTACCTGCTCCTTCTTTGTTGCAAAAGTAAGATTTCTGCCACTGCTGCCGCTGTAGGTCTCGTACAGTGTCCGGCGTACGATTCAGGCGGCAAGATCCGTCTACCTGTGCAGAGCACTGATGACCTTTATATTGACCGCTCCATGACTGGATTGTGGATCGTGGTTTCGACTGGACTAGACTGGACTAGACTGGACTGGACTGGACTGGACTGGACTGGACTGGATTGAACTTGACCAGGTTTGACTGGGACTGGGTTCGAGTGGGTGACTGGGAGGGAGCAACAAACTGGATCGGATTGGGCTGACTGGACCGGGCCACGCCGCATCTCATTCCTGTTTTTTTTGCCATCTCGTCTTTCCCTTCCAGCCTTCCCATGTGCCCGTCTCCCCGTCTCGTCTGCGCTTCCCAGATTCTGCGTGCCTGCACAACTGAGGTGCGCTGTCTGTGTTGTCTGCGTCATGACCATGGGACATTTATTTTGGTGTACTCCGGATAGCGCTCCTGCTTCGACGCTTGCCCTATCAGACCTGTCCATCGAGACGCTTTTACCTCTACAGTGGCTCTCACCTCTGTCTTTCCGCCTTACTCTCCGATCTACGCCTGCTGGCTGGTCGATGTACCTTTTCGTTATTGATGTTGGCCGGCACACGAGACGGGCTTCCCTCCCTTGCCTTCACCTCTCTGCTCCTAGGTCCGTACTGTGTAGCAAAGAAAAGCAGAAGTCTGTATTTGGCTGTAAAGTCGCCTATATGTAGGTAAAGCAGTACGGAGTACTTGTTCATCATTCATCTTAATGTGCCTAGGTAGGTTACTGTAGCCGTCCCTGTGAAAGGTACGGATACCGGCCCCTCTTCGCCTCTTCAGATACCTGACCTCACCAACCCTGCCCATTTGCCGGCCTTCTTTTCGCCTTCCACTTCCCTGCACGGTGATAATTCTTCATTTGCCACTCTCGGGCTGGGGCTTGAAAGATCCCCCGTTACTGACTGTGTCCATACTTTGCATGTTTCCATCAGCCACTTCTTCGTAGGCAATGCCTATTCACTAGCCTCATCTCTTGCTGGTCTTTCTTCGCCTTCGTCTTCCAACCCTCCATTGCACTTTCCAAAGTATACCTTACCATAACACCTGCCTGTCCACTGATTGCACATCTGCATGCCATCGCCTCCTCTACCCCAGATCCAGCTCTGGCTGATAGAAGGTACCTTTTCTCGTGCCATCCTACCTACCGATTGCACCTAAAACCCCCCTAACGTCTGGATAAGGTATCTACTGGACATAGGGCATCAGAGTAGCGAATCCAGTAGGTGTGCTGCTTTGGCCACCTTCCTGTTCTCAGCCACGAGTCTAGGTACGGCTTTGCTCTGCCACTTACTTACCTACACACGCACATCTCCCTCACCCTTTGGTCGCCTTTCCTTCATCGATCGATCCAACGCGGTACACACACCACACCACCACGGGCCCAGACCTGAGAATTGAGGAATTCCGAGGCTGAAGTGCCCATCTCCAGTCTCCTCTCTCTTCACTCATTGTTGAACTTTCGACAGACGATACGGCACAGAGCACGCGAAGCTCTTTCGCTGCAAACCTGCGATCTCTCGACGTCTACCTCAGCTACCTCACCTTACGTTTTGGCCAAGGTAGCTTTACCCACCTCACCTTGACACGAGCTCGCCCTGCGCCCTCAGCTTTCGATTTCCCATTTCCCAACCCCGGCCCACTGCCACCAAATCTCGACCCGTCCGCGCACAATTGCATCCCACCCCGACATCCCCATCCCGCACGCCCCTCTTCGACGACCGAATGATTGAGTAGACAAATCCTACGCACCGCACTGCAAGCAGGGGGGGAGAGCACCCATACAAGGGAAATTCTAGATCACGGCGAGCCTCTGCGCTCTTTCTTGAATCCTTGGAGTTTGGTTCTAATTCTTTCTCACCAACGTTTGCACCACATTTGCATTACGCTCCTCTCCACCCCCCCTCATTCGCCTCTTCATTTGAGCTTCACGCGTACTCTTGTATCCTTGCATCTCACCAGCTGGCTCAACACATTATTCTACGCGCCTTCGCTCCATGCCAAGTATCACTGATTACGGACCTTTGAGCCTCTTCCGGCGAGGCCTCGTTTACATAACTGCGTCGGAGTTGATAGACTTTTAGGTCTTTTTTGCCATATTCAACCGAGGACATGGACGCCCCGTCCGACGCACGGCGGCCTTCCGTTTCCTTTGCTAGCCGCTCGACGACAGACTCCTCCTCGGAGGCGACTCCCATCCCCAGCGTCCGTTCCGATACTGTCACGCCGCACATGCCAGACTCGTCTGCAGCTCCTACTCCCGTCTCCGTCAACGCTCCCCTGAGCTCTTCCTCATCATGGAGTGCTAATTCTGATCGCCAACTCGGCTACACTGCAAGTCCCGATCCCTCAGATCGCGTTTACCCGATCCGCTCCGTCGTGCGCGTAGATCGCACCGGCAGAACCTCTGGCGAGCATGACTACTTCCCCAGAGTACCCGACCATGGCCAATACCAAGCCCCCCGTCCGAGCAACCCTCGAATCGATACCGCCGCCTTCGAAGCTGTTCCTCGTCGCGATTCTGCGTCCACGCCGCTATCCAATGTCACCTCGCCTGGCGATCGACAAGGAATCCAAGCGAGGAGGAAGAACGCCGGGTCTGGCCCTATGTCCAGCGTCCAAGCCGATGCCGCACGTCACAACACCTCGCAACCGCTGGATATATTTCAAGATGTTGCTTCAGATGTTGAAGAGGACTCACTACCCGGCGACGAGCATTCGCAAAACCAGGCATCATCTACCAGTGCCCTTGGAGACTCTGCTACCGATGCTCTTCTGACCACGCGTTTCAAATACGTCATGACAGATGAAGGGCATCATGTCATCACAGGCACCGACGGTGTATTACAAACTTGTGAGGATGAGCCGATCCATACCCCGGGAGCTGTGCAAGGATTTGGCGCATTAGTGGCCATTCGCGAAGAAAGCCACGGCCAATTCTCTGTTCGCTGCGCCAGCGAGAACACGGAGAAATTGATCGGATTCTCTCCTCAGCAGCTTTTCCGACTTAAAAGTTTTCTGGATATATTGAGCGAGGAGCAGCAAGATAACCTACTAGACCATATCGACTTCATTCGCGACGAAGACGCAGACCCCGCTATAAACGGACCCGAAGTCTTCAGTTTAGCTATCCGCCCCCCGAAAAAAAAGAGTGTCAAACTTTGGTGCGCAATTCACATCAATCCCGCGCATCCAGAACTCGTCATCTGCGAATTTGAAGTCGACGACGATCATCAATTCCCACTACGACCCCCGGAGGAGGCCACACCGATGACCCCTGAAGATACCTTGCAATCAAATCCCACATCGGAAGAATTGGCGGAGAGCACCGAAATCTTGAGCAAGCCGTTGAGGGTGTTGCGAAGCGCACGCAAACGCCGAGGCGATGCTGGTGCCATGCAGGTATTCGATATTATGTCCCAGGTTCAAGAGCAACTTGCGGCGGCCATTAACCTGGAAGGGTTTCTCAAAATTTTGGTGGGCATCGTCAAGGAACTGACAGGCTTTCACCGGGTCATGATATATCAGTTCGATTCTTCGTTCAACGGAAAAGTGGTTACGGAACTCGTCGACACCTCGCACACCAAGGATCTATACAAGGGCCTACACTTCCCCGCCTCGGACATACCGCGACAGGCTCGCGAGCTGTATAAGCTGAATAAGGTGAGGCTCCTATATGACAGGGACCTGGAAACCGCACGTCTGGTCTGCAGGGCGAAAGAAGACCTCGAGGTACCACTGGACCTCAGCCATTCTTACTTGCGTGCCATGTCACCCATCCATATCAAGTACCTGAAGAACATGGCTGTGCGGTCATCCATGTCGGTGTCTATTAATGCCTTCAACGAGCTTTGGGGTCTCATTGCCTGCCACTCATATGGCCGGAAGGGCATGCGTGTCTCCTTCCCCATCAGAAAGATGTGTCGTCTAGTGGGAGACACCGCGTCTCGCAATATTGAGAGGTTATCATACGCGACTCGACTGCAGGCCAGGAAGCTCATCAACACGGCACCGTCAGATAGCAATCCTTCGGGTTACATCATTGCTTCGTCCGACGATCTTTTGAAATTATTCGATGCTGACTTTGGCATGCTCTCGATCCGAGGGGAAACGAAGATATTGGGCGATCTCGAGCATTCGCAAGAAGCGTTGGCTATGCTAGAATATCTACGCTTGCGGGAGCTCACGTCAGTGGTCACCTCTCAGGACATCAAAGAGGACTTCCCGGATCTGCGATATCCTCTTGGATTCACCGTTATCGCAGGCTTGCTGTATGTTCCCTTGAGTGTCGGAGGTAACGATTTCATTGTCTTCTTCCGCAAAGGTCAAGTCAAAGAGGTCAAGTGGGCTGGAAACCCGTACGAAAAGACTCTTCGCGAGGGCACTCAAGCCTATCTCGAGCCTCGGAAAAGTTTCAAGACTTGGCACGAGACTATACTTCGAAAATGCCGAGAATGGTCAGAAGAACAAGTTGAGACAGCTGCTGTTCTCTGTTTGGTCTACGGCAAATTCATTGAAGTATGGAGACAGAAGGAAGCTGCATTGCAAAGTAGCCGACTGACGCGCCTCTTGCTGGCAAACTCAGCCCACGAAGTCCGGACGCCGCTGAATGCTATCATCAATTATTTGGAGATCGCGTTGGAGGGTTCTCTCGACCAAGAGACGCGCGATAATCTCGCCAAGTCGCATTCCGCTTCAAAGTCACTCATCTATGTGATCAACGACCTGCTCGACTTGACGAAAACTGAGGAGGGTCAAAATCTGATTAAAGACGAAGTATTCGATTTCGGCATGTGCATACGAGAAGCGACAGACCCGTTCACCAACGACGCCAAGAGAAAGGGTATCGAGTATCAGGTTATAGAACATCCTGGACTGCCGCAGCA
The DNA here is from genome assembly GCF_030867565.1 of Colletotrichum costaricense. Taxonomy (NCBI): domain Eukaryota; kingdom Fungi; phylum Ascomycota; class Sordariomycetes; order Glomerellales; family Glomerellaceae; genus Colletotrichum; species Colletotrichum costaricense. The sequence continues at coordinate 1,720,157 of NW_026848238.1, forward strand.
CGTATGCGGTGACAGCCGACGCCTCAGACAAGCTATTTCGAACGTTGCAGCCAATGCAGTGCAAAACACATCCAGTGGATTTGTTAGAGTCGAACTATACGTCAGCGAGGTCCTCGAACGACGAGTACGCGTCGAGATTGTTGTTGAAGATACAGGCAAAGGAATGACGGCCAAGCAGCTCGACACACTTTTCAGGGATCTCGAGCAAGTGAGCGTCGAGACTGACGAAGTCAGCTCCATATTCCCAGATGATGACGAAGCGAGTAAAGACTCTAGGATATTGGGTCTGGGCTTGGCCGTCGTTGCTAGAATCGTCCGCAATATGGATGGCCAGCTACGGCTGAAATCGGAACAAGGGAGCGGTTCGAGATTTGTGATTCAGCTGCCGTTCGACCTGCCTGGCGATGTGCCTGTGCCGCCGGAAGGCGGTCAGAAGTCTGCAAAGTCGAATACTACTTCAAGCGTGGCTTCTATCACAACGGCAACTGTACCAGATAACGACGGCGAGATGATGCTCATCGATCGCGGCAGCAAGATATCGACGGTTGAGGAAGGCGGGACAGATGCTCTAGGTTCCGAGACGCGAAGCTTCGAAAGTATGAAGACAGCAGGTACGGGAGGAAGCAAGGCCAGTGGCCAGAGCTCAAGGAGTGATGCAGATCGCTTGATCGACGCAATTCAGACGCCACTTTCTATTGGCGAAGTTGATATGAACCGACCGTCGACTACGCGACAGCAGTCTTGGGAGTATTCACAGAGGCCGAGGTCTTCGGAGAGCCGCACTGCTGGAGTATCGGATGCGATGCGCAAAGGATCCCCTACCTCGCGTCGAAGCAACCCCAGCATCTCAAGCATGGAAGCCTCCAAGCCTCTAGAGGTTGGGTATGCGACAGTTACAGATGCGAAAACGCCCGTCAGAGCTGTCAAGGTGCCAGATGAGTACGTTGATGAGACATCCGTGCCACCTCGGTCACAGCAAAGCGACTCCTCACGATTTCTCTTTGAAGTCAATAGTCGCTCAAAGCTAGGCGGTGCATCGGAAGCTGGCACAATCGGTAGCACCGCCGGCACCGCGCCAAGCGTCGTCTCGTGCTTCGACGAGACGAAGCTCCAAGTTTTGATCGCGGAAGACGACCCTATCAATTCGAGAATTCTGCGAAAGCGCTTGGAGAAATCTGGCCACCAGGTTTCCCATGCTGTCAACGGCGAGGATTGCGCTACTGTCTACAAGGAGAGGCCTGAAACCTTCGATGTGGTGTTAATGGACATGCAGGTATGCCGTACTAATCGCTCAAGGCTTGTGTGATGCCGACTGACGCCTGAACTCCCTAGATGCCGATTGTAGATGGCCTCACAAGTACAAAGATGATACGAGCCCACGAAAAGTCCAGCGACCATGGTGGGCACTCAGCGATCGCAACTCACAACGGCCGTATTCCAGTATTTGCAGTTTCTGCATCTCTCATTGAACGAGAGAAAGACAAATACATCGATGCCGGATTTGATGGGTGGATTCTCAAGCCTATTGATTTCAAGCGACTCAACACGCTTCTCTTGGGAATTGTGGACGATGAAGTGCGCGCATCATGCTTATATGCACCTGGACAATGGGAGAAGGGCGGCTGGTTTAACACTAGGAACACTGAGGAGAGAAAGGACGACAACGTACCAACACCTACAGTGTCCCCGGCGCCTATAGGCATGGACACGTCTGCGGAGACCACAACAGATGGAAACACAGATCCATCGCCAAAGGTATAGGTTTCCAGCTAAACTCATCAGTGTTTGGCTGGTAGCCGGCACTGACAGTCGACACCGGCAAAAGCGCAGCAGGTTGTACTGTTCGACGGCCTCTCCTACGACTTTTTGGGAAGACATTGTAAACGGATATCGGCGGTGACAACATCAGCTACTACTACCTGTACAACAGGCAGATCTTGACGAATCTTGCTGTTTAAGATGCTTCGCAAAGCTGGCATTCAGCCGAGCAGCGAGGAAGGATGATGTCAAAGAAGACATCAGCGACACTACCATGACGGCTCTTGGCGAATATGGAGTTTATGGGTGACTCAAAGGAACGGGTTCTAAACAGGACACAAGCTTGTTGAAATATGATGAAAATAGAGATTCAGGGGAAAACGGCAATGATACCATGGCAAAAGCATACGGATTGCATGGGGAAGGTTACCCAAGGGGGCTGACTGTCTTGGAAGACTCAGCACTGGGCGGCGTTTTCGAGTTTGCGCAGTGTACATGACATATCACGGTATTAAACGAACTACACCATTTATAAGTCTCATTTGCGAGGCATACTTTCGTCTGTAGTTGGAAATCGCCATTTGACGGTTCCGACTACTAAATTTGAACCCGAGAATAGAGACCGCTCATGGACCGCGCCTGAATCGGGTGCTCTTCATGATGCGCGCTGCTGTACATATAGAGATAAACACTGGAGCATCGGTAATGCAACACTGGCACGTGGCAGGCGACCGTCTGTCGCGACGGCGATGGCGCGGAAACCAATCAACAGAAGGATTGGAGACCCTGGACATACCTGATCTAGGGATTCACATACTACGTATGGCCAACATCCGTCACAGCGAGCCGATCCCGATGTTGTACAGATGTCCTTCAGGCGTTCAGTATTTGAAAATCTGATTTGCATGCTGCGGTGACATTCAAACTCGCTTGGCACGTTGAGGTTTTGTCAGATTCGTCACATGTATCAGATTTCCCGGCTTCACAGAAGCGATGATCCTCTAATGCTCCCGAGGGGGGTTGACTTGAGTCAAGCCTTCTGCCCAACTCAACTTTAAGAGAACCCTGAATCCGTGATAGAACCTTATAGGCGACGATGGTATTGTGTATGCCTTATAGCCTAGCAGAATGGTATGTTGGTGGGAGAGAAAGAGCAGCTCTTTCAGTCATACACGGCGAGACGTTTCCTCTGCCCTCTTCCGTCCTTGATCAAAGGTGAGGTTTGGCTGCCGGGGACGGACCGCGAACTTCGAAGACACGACAAGCGACACATGTTGCACGGACTTGCGTCGAGACAGGACGAGACAAGAATGGACACGACAAGCAGTCAATCGTAGACGCCGGCCCACGACGGCCAAGGATCCGACCCCGGGTACGGCAGATGGGCAGGGTAGAGGCATCGGAGCCTGGCATGGGTGCGACTCGTGCTCTTCCACCCGTCTTTGCGTCCGTAGTTCATATTCTGCATGTCTATCAAAGGACACTCGTTGGACGAACTAGCCGGCGATTCGCACGGGGACACGCGGATTATACTACAGTCACTTGCTCTACTTACCGTAGCCCTTCTTATCCCTTTGTTTCCTTTTCTTCGTTCGATAGAACATGGAAAGGGTGGTATTAGAGACGAGAGAGCATATGGAAAATGAGAAACATTGGCATGCGGGACGTGCTGGGCTCAGGTTGCATGACATGATGACTGAACGTCTGATTGCAGTAGCTTCCGAGGTGGCCCGCTCCCGCAACGAGGGGCATCATACTCTGTGATTCGTTCTTTTCCGCATCTCCAGAGGTTTTGAAGCATGCCCTATTGAGTCCTCGCACGTGTCAAGCATATTAATCAATGGAAGGGTGTATTGCTAGAACGTGTGGAGCAAGATTGAGTTCGAATGGGCGAAGCTGATATACCAGCATCAATCGCTTATAAATCTCGTCTTTCTTGTTTACTCGCGAGGCAGAATTGGTAACAAAACCGATGTCTAACTCATTCGTCTGGTAATCTTGTGACCGAACCTGTCCACAACTTGTCGGGAGAATCAAGTGCCGTCCTTGCGGGAGCGGGGAGATGAAAAAATAGTTCAACAGGATGAGATAAACACAGGCAAATATGCAAGTCCAAGATTTCGGATAGACATCAAAAGCCAAAAGCCAAAAGCCAAGAAAACCCTGCGTAGATGACCGTCGTGGAACCGACTGTTTCCTTTCAAGATGGTGGGATGATGGAAGGCAGAGCGAAGAGGACCGAGCGCGGTGGACCAACTCTACCCAGCTGGGCTTGTGCAAGATTCGCATCATGATTCGATGTGCAACCTGCGTCCGGAGTCATCGAGCAAGGTCCTCCGCTGTCATCGCAAGCCTTTCTCGACTGTCCGTGCATTCTTTCATTGTAAGCATGTACGATAAGTGTCCGGATTCCTCTTTCCTTGAACAAAGTTCCAACCTGTGTGGTCGTCCCTGTGGCTTATGCTGGCCGCCATTCTTACATCGGTTCATTATGTCTGTGTGTTGCAGCAAGGGCCGGCAGGTGATCTAGATGAGCTGCTTCACAAAAGGATAGTGATGGGAGGGAAGATTCTGAAGACATCCGATCTTTGTATCCATGCCTGGCCTCTCTTGTCTCTTCCCGAGATAACTATAGTGCTATATATGGCAGTCTGTCTATATAGGTATTCGCTTCTTTAGTTCTTGCAACTTGGCTTTCTGCCATTTAAACTCTGGTCTTCCCTCGGGAAGTGTGTATAGCCCCGCTTCCTCCCTCCCTCAATCTCGTAGTTCTCTCATTTGTTCATATTGGTCGACTTCAGTGATCAAAGGAGTGCGGACGTGGATACGTCGTCTACTCATGAACTAGAATCTTGGTTCGGATAAGCCTGTTTCTGGGCCTGTGTGAACTCCTAGCAAACCCCTCTTTGTCGCCCCCTATGCCACAAAGGCAGGGAATTGGAAGAGTCAGGAAATCTCTTGTATTCTCTATACTGTGTTGTAGGTTTGCAACTCTGCGTGTGGAGCCTCACGCGATGTGGGTGGGTTAAGTTGACCCCAGGGAAGGGAACCCCCGTCAACCTGTTTTCCGCCTCCGTTTCCCCCATTGCTGCACGTCGCGCGGCTACAAATCCGGCCGCGCACCAAAGGCTGTCATGCCTCCTTCCCCCAGGATCAGTTGCTCGGCGTTACAGGAGGCGTACTGTTGTAGAAGTGAATGACTCGATTACGATGGGCAGCGGTCATCTGCTGGGATGGGATGTGCTGGGCAGCTTAGACCCAAAGGCAATCCCTCGCGCAAACGCTGTTTGGAAAAGTCTGGGCCGTTCGTGTCGTCTTATTTCGTGAACACCCTCCCCCAGAATGGACTGAACTACCTCGTTTGCGTTGCTTGTTCCTGCTTCTTTTACTAATATCTCTCGAGTATCCCCGACAAACACTGAGACAATCTCCGACAACACCATCCTGTTCAACCTTCCTTTGGTTTTCCCTTCTCCTCCATCTCTCATCTGTACGGTACTCTTACACGGGCAGTGCCCGTCATTCAGTTCACTAGTCCTCAGCAGAAATCCGGCCTGATTTAGCTATACTGCCTATTCTTCCCCGTCGACGCAACCATGGACACAGCGATCCCACTAGAAGTTTATCAAGATGATCGAAGGACCACAGTGGTCGCATCTGTGGTTTTCTGCATCCTGTTTGTGACGGCGATGGTTGGGTTGAGGATCTATACGAGGACAAGGGTTATCGTACTCTTCGGTATCGATGATATACTAGCTGTTGTGGCTCTGGTGAGTGAAAGTGACGAGGTCTACCTCAATGTCGAGAAGCTGAGTCTGATTTGTTGTTCTAGTTGGCAACAACAGGTTGTGGCATCGCCATCGCACTCAGTAAGTCAGATACTCATGCAATCTTAGCGGAGGAAAATTAGCTGACGACTATAAAAGTGACCAACTATGGCCTTGGCAGACACATCGTCGTCCTCAAGCCAGCGGATATTGTAGAATACATGCACGTAAGTAAAGTCACACTCGCCTCATCACAGTATTGATGATGGCTCAGTTCCCTCGACTAACAATGCAACCCAAGATGTTCTACATATCCATCGTATTCTACAACATCGCCCTCCTCGCCATCAAACTCTCCTTCCTGTGCCAGTACTACCGTATAATGGCCGTACCTCGGATGCGTAGAATCTACGCAGTCGCCCTCCTCGTGGTCGGCGCCTGGTCAACCTCGCAGGTCTTCATCGCCGCGTTCCAATGCCTCCCAGTCGAAGGGTTCTGGGACAAGTCGGTGGCGTCGCACTGCATCCCCAATCAGCCGCAGTGGTACGTCAACGCAGCTGGAAACATCATCACCGACGTTGCCGTCTTTGCGCTGCCGTTGCCCATTTTCTGGCATCTCAGCCTGCCACGGAAACAGAAAGCGCTCCTCATGGGAATCTTCAGTCTTGGATTCTTGTAAGTCTTCAACCTCGGGAGATCCTGTCTCACGCATGAAAAACCCTCGTTTGTCCGTTTTAGTAACACCAAATGCCAGCACCGTCGCCATTTCCATCGTACGCATCCAGTACCTCAGCACACCGGCAGACTTCACCTGGACCAACGTCGACGCCTCGCTCTGGTCCATCGGCGAAATCTCATCCGCCGTTACCTGCGCCTGTCTTCCGACGCTCCGCCCACTTCTGACAAAGATGTTCCCGGGTCTGATGAGCAGAGTCAACATCACCTCCCTCCACAGCAACCAGACCGACACGCGGCCGGGAACCCACCCGACCCGCCCGTATTCGAACCTCCCCAAGAGCTTTCCCCGGGATGCCGAAAAGGGGACCACGGCCTCGGGCGTATCCAGTGCGCGATCGAGCCACCTCAAGGACGACGGATCCTCCGTCACCCACGGATCGCCGTATCAGCACAACGCCCACGCCAACGAGTCGAGCGATACGATTTTCGGCCTGGCTAGCGTGCGCGGGGATTCCATCACACCCGTTAAGTCCAACTTCAGCCCCTTAAGCCCCAGGCCAGCATGGACTGCTTCTGCTTCCACAAAATCATATCCTGTCCGCAGAGACGGAACACCCTTTTGAAAGGGAAAGGAACTCTTTGAGACAGAGTGTCGAGGCACCATCGAGTCCTGGATGTGCGCTTCAGCGCTTTCAATGCGGGAACTGATTGAGTAATATCTCTGCGGAATCTAATCAGATCTTCTGCCAGTACCATCCCGATGTGGCGGCGAGAAGATCTGAGCTTGAAAGTCAACGGGAGACGCAGGCGTCGTCCCTCGAGACTGGCGGTTACATCTGAAGAGTTGACTCTTATGTGGATGGGGTTTTGCGAACTTAAACGCGGGCAACCGCTACGGATGTATTAAATGGCGCTGGTTTGCTCACGCGTCCGAATAATGATTAACTAATGATATATTAAGTCTGATGTATTATGTCTTATGCTTCAAGTCTAAATGAGCTGCCTATGACAGCATAGTGTCGTCGACGCTCCAGTAATTGGGTATCTCAAAGCCGCAGTACGTAACGACGGTACATGTTGGCGACTGTTCTCATCGTCCAAACCGCCACCATGGCTTCTTCTCGGGCTCTTTGTAGCCCTCCTCTTGGATATTGTTCTTACCGACAATATTCAGGAATACCTGGTCTAAGGTGGTTGGCGAAACACTGAAATGATTGATACCCAGCGCCCCTTTCTGTTCTTCCAGCATGACAGCCAGTTGGCCAACCGCACTTGACGAGTGAGTATCTGCCGGCGTGATGTCTCCGACTTTGTCGCCGCCGAAAACTTCGAGAACCTCTTTTCCGGGGACGGAGAAGCGCATTTGACCGTGGTACGTCTTCTCCTCTACATCAGCCCCTGGGAATGTAGATATTACCCAGTTGCGAAGCTGTGCAGTTTCCTCGGGTGTCGTGTGCGGTGCCGTTCTGCTAATTAGATGGACGTGGAGTGCATCGCCGAACCGATGACGAAGATCATCTGTCGTGCCCAAAGCAAGCATTCGCTTTGCTAGAATTCCTGCGCGGTCTGCGAGAGCATCGGCCTCCTCCATGCTATGCGTAGTGAGGAGGAGAGATCTGCCTGGGACGATGGCCGCCAGCGTCTTCCACATGATTCGCTTGGCGGCGGCGTCCAGCCCAGAGGATGGCTCGTCGAGTAAGATCACGCTAGGAGATCCCATCAGTGCGATACCAAGACTCAATTTACGGGCATTTCCGCCGCTCAGGGCCGCCGCCATGCGGTTCGAGAATGCCTGAAGACCAACGGCGTGAATGACGGTGTTGACATTGTGGTGAATATCAGGGACGCCTCGGATGCGAGCGTAAAACTCTAGATGTTCCCGGACTGTCATCAGATCCAACGCATCGTGCTGAGGGCAGACACCAAGATGAGATCGAGCAGCAGGCAAGTTGTGAATAACAGATTGATCTTCGACGAGGATCTCACCACCGTTCCGACTTGGCTTGAGGTCACCGCGGATGAGTGAAATGGTAGTTGACTTGCCAGCGCCGTTGGGCCCTAAAAGGGCAAAGACCTGAGACCGCTTGAGCCCGAACGTTACGTTATCGACCGCTGTATTCTTGCCAAAAGTCTTGGTAAGATGAATCACCCGGAGACCGTCGTCGCTAACCGATGTTGTGGTGACTCTTTTCAGTTCGTTTGAAACTTCCTCGTCGGCGACACTGCCATCATCCGATGGCCCGTCATACTTTCGCTGCCAAAGTCGCCGAACTGAAGAGCCAACGGAGCCGCTATCAGCCCATAACAGAAGCGCGAACAGAAGGATTGACTGCAGAACCAAGTACAAGATTGGCCCGCCGTATTGAAGAATGCCACCAGGGTACGCCGCTAGTTGTCGTCCATCGCAGGCTGTTGAGAATAAGTTCAGAACCAGGAACATAGCCCGGACTACAGAACCAATAGGTGCAAAAGCCGAGATGACGAAGTGAGCAACGAGAATGTTCCGATCGACTTTGGGAACTGGGGAATAGGTGATGGTGCACATGTAGGCTATCAAGTAGACCAAAAACAGAACCGCCTGACCAGCAGCTACCCAGGCATAAGTAGACAGTTGCGTCTTGCACCATAGGGATATAACATAGGCCAGTAGAATCGCAGTCAGTCCGTAGAGCATGAAGACAAGAAAGATGTAGCCTATGTGGTACCAGATACCGGACGAAACAGCCCAGATTATCGTAACCAAAGCTGTTGACGCGAGAACGATGATGAAGTCGAACGCCAAGTAAGCCGCCCACAAGGGCAGAACTCGAACTCCGTTGCTGTACTGTAAGGCACGAACCTGTCGTCGACGCTCCAGACTTGGGTATAGGGCGAAGAAGCCTGGGTAGCATGCAAGTGCGATCCCGGTATATACGAGGAACTGTAGCGAGTTGCCATCGTTGGGCTGCCAAGGCGTAGCGAAGGGTGCCCATGCCATCATGACAGTAACATTGCTAAGGAGCATATTCAAGATGTTCTGGCTCAAAATAGGGTTCAGTAAACCGTTGTAGTTCGACATGTATGCAATGGTGGGCACCGTGGAGTCGTCTCCTAGCCAGATACCGCCAGGAACAGTCTCGACCCGCCGTGCAACCACAGTGTCTTGGAAGGCTTTGAAGCTGTCCGTGAAAGTGGCGTTCTCGGCGAGTAGTTGCCTTGCGAAGTCGGTTCCAGTCCCAGAGGTCGATCCGTTGCCAGAGTTGCCGGCGGCAGCGTTGAATACTGGTAGAAGAACGCTGGCGGCAGTGTTGAGGTCAAATCGTGAATTGGGCCCGAGGACTAGTTTCCATGTAAAATCTGTCAGACTGAACCCTTGCGTCTGATCAAGCGAGCGCTCTTCAGATGGAGCGCAGCCACTTTGTGTTTGGCCTTTGATGAACAGGGTGACGAGGCCAGCGGCTGCAACGGGTAAGACAAACGCTGCAAGGTAGGGAATCCAATTTGTCTTCAAGATTGTCGTTCGTTTCCGGAAAAGTATAGCAGCCTGCCGCATGTATCCAATTTGCTGACCGCTCAGGAGTTGAAGTCCAGCTTGAGGAGTAGCGCCAACGTCGCCAGCTACATACTTCTCATTCAAGTCTGAACCTGAATCAGGAACAATCTCGCTTGCCTTGGAATCGTGGATTTCCTCCGCCAATTGAAGAAAGACGTCCTCGATGGTGGGCCCGGAGAAACGGTAGTCATGAAAGTTGTTGGCTTCCAAAGTGCGAATCACCTGCGCGGCAAGTGAAGAAGATGGGGCGATATAGCTTATCAGGTCGAAGTGTATCTTCTTCTGAACCCCTTCGATGTCGGGTGTGTTGCCCATACCTGTCTCCTTGGTCACATGGACTCGGTAACCGCCACCCAGGCGATCTTTCAACTCAACCGAAGAGCCATCGGCACGTAGCGTGCCCTTGGAGAGAATAGCGATGTGGTCGGCCAGGAGATCAGCCTCGTCGAGAAAGTGTGTTGTGAGGATTATCGTCCGTCTTCCGCGCTCAGCTAGTAAAATATCCCAAATCTTGCGTCGCGACAGAGGGTCGATGCCACTCGAGACCTCATCGACACAGCAAACCGCGCTTCCTCCTGTAAGCATCATGCCCAGTTGAAGCTTGCGCTTCTGGCCACCTGAAAGCGATTTCGACACAGCTTTTGCCTTCGTCTCCAAATCAACAGACCTGATTAGGTCTTGAATTTCCTGCTTGCTTGCACCTTTGCCAGGGGACTTGAGCCTGTTGAATATCTCAATATGCTGCTCCACGGTCAGGTCATCCCACATGACATTCTTCTGCGGGGCAATTCCCAGTCCACCGGTACCGTCAATAGTGATGGTGCCGCCTGTGAGTTTGCTTGTGCCAGCAATAGAGTCCAACGTTGTGGACTTTCCGCTACCGTTCGCACCAAGCAAGCAGAGGATTTGTCCTCTCCGGACATCCAACGTTAGACCGTCGACTGCGCGAACGGACTCTCGTGGCTTTGAGATGAAGGAAAACAAACGTCGCATCGGAGAAGAGCTGTAGACCTTGGTGAAGCCTTGCAAGCGCACAGCCGGCTCGTCGGTGTTGGAATGAGCTTGAGCACGGTTGAACACAATTGTTCTGCCTTTGGTAGTAGTGCCGTGTAAGGAGGACTCGATGACAGCGCCGAGCAAAGGGTACACAAAAATCTGGATAATCAAGAAAACCCAGAGAATGATGCCGGAAATATCCCACGGGCTCTTGGGAGCGACCTTGGATAGGTCGGCTGGGAGGTCTTCTCGCTCCCAACGTGCCATCCAAGTAATGAAGTACACGTAGTTGCATGGCGTGAAGAGAAAGGCGAGAACACCAACGGCAGCGGTGCTGGGGTAGCTAATGGACTGTGCGAGGATTCCAAGAAGTATGATAGCAAGTACGGCCGCGATGCCACTGATCTGAGCCTTCTTGAAGAGTGAAGATGCCAGAATAGAGAGGGACGCCATGGCTATGCCGTTCAAGACATGATATACAAGCACGATGCCAACGTTGGTACGAGCAAAGACGCCGGCACGTAGCACCAATGATCCTATAATCCAGCCCGGAAGGTAGACGACGGTGAAAGCGGCGTGGTAGGAAATGATTCGGGCAGCCTGACTGAACCATCTGTGCTTGACGGGCATCATAGCATCCACGAGGCGGATCATGCCACTCTCGCGCTCGGTCGCAATGAAGCCCGTAAGGTGATAGGTGATGAAGAGAACGCTGGTCATGAAAGCAACACCCATCCAGTTCGTGATGGCACTTTGATAATTAATCCTGACGCGGACGGCACGCTCTTCTTGAGTCAGGCTGGTGAAAGGATATTCGTCGACAGTGCCGGGCAGAGGGCCTTGCTGGACAGAAGTTGAGGCAGAACCGGAAGCGGCCTGGACGGAAGCAATTGCCTCATCGACGGCTCTCTGTAGTGGCAGCAGGTAGATCTGGGCATCATTTTTGTCCGAGTCGACGTCAATGACTATGCTTCGCAAGGCCCCGTCGCTGCGAAGGGTGTAGTTCCAGTAGTCTCCGGGTCCCTCTGAAGGTGATGACTGGAAGACAACGGCTCCGTAGCAATTGGAGACGCCGCGAAGGTTGGTAGGACAGTCGAGCGAAAGCTCAGTTGTGGACGTGCGGCGGAGAGCAGTCTTGCCAGCGCTTTCGACAGAAGCGGCGAGTTTATCAATGACCTCGTCGATGTCACCTCCAGAAAAGCCTCCATTCACAAATACGACTTTATGTCTCCCAGCGCTGGCGGCAGCATCGAGAGCGTTTGGGAGAGTGCGAATATGCCTCGGATCAGAAACACCATATACAGCGGGAGGAACAAAGAGATTCTTTGCAAAGCTGAAGAAGGTGGTCAGAGCTATGGGAAGAATAAAGGCGATGAAGATGGCGGAGATGGCGTGGCGAAATATGATTTTCCAGTTCTTCAGTGTGAGTGTCCATGTCTGGCGTAGGAACGCCATGTTTGGCGAGCGTCGGCCGATGGCCGCGTTCTACTTTCTGTTGCCTGCCAGTGTCGTCCGGAGGTTGGTATTGAGGGAGAAGGCCCAAGTCGACGATGAAGGCGGAAAGGTCAGCTGGTAGAGGAAAAGCAGGTTTGCAATATGAAATGTGCGCGATGTTAAGGATGTCGTTGAAAATTAGTCAAGTCCAGGGTGCCTAGACATGGGAGAAGGGCGAGAATCGGAGTCAGATCGACGGGGAAAGAAAACAAATGGCGATGCCGCTTTGTAATGAAAGTGGTCCCTTGAGGATTGAGACTGGGCGCAGACTCTTGGTCGGTAGAAGGAATACTCAACGACTCGATGCCCCTTGGTCACTACAGAGTCGGAGTAAGACGAATTGAAGGGTCCTGAGTAGGTCCAAAACTTCTTTTCCAGACACCTGAGATGAACATCGGAACGTCTCGAAGTGTGCGCAGACTCGGGATGAACGCGCCGGACGCCACCCGGACAGGAAAGAAAGGCGTTTACTGAAGTCCGTACGTCTGCAGGGTAACCTAAGGTACGTTACGGGATGACAGGGGCGCGCGGCCTCCACAGCTCGCTTAACGCCTGGAGATTGAACGTGGAAGCAGCAGCCACCCAGCCAACAGCATGGAAGCTCCCCTGGGCCCGGGCAAACGTTGATTTGCGTTTCGGGCGCTGCCTTCTCCACCCAACCTAAAATGATAGGCCACACTGCCCACCCTGCACCTTCCCGTATAATCGTCGTCGTCACTACCTCCAAAATGTTCAACCCCCAAGAATCACCAAGGAACCTTGGCACATGCTTACCCGAAATAGGTTACCCCACGGAAACTATTGTCGTAACTTCTACTCCGTACTATGTGTTCGTATAAAGTATCTAGGTAGCTTGTTCAGATCGGGAGAATTGGTAGAGTTGAACACGATAGACCTCGTACGATGCCGGCGGAACACGGCACTCAGACTGGCATCTATTTCAAAACAGCGTTCATATTCAGAATCTTAACATCCTAAAGGGAAAAGATGAAACCGAACGGACTACACATCTGGGCAAAGGCAGAGTAATCCGCCATCGGCTTGGCGCCATGCCCAGGCAGAAAAGTGCTCGTTCGACGTTCGTAGCCATACACGTGAGGCTTGGACGGGATTCGTGCAATCCCGATGTCAAACACAGTTCGTTGCCCGACGCATATGCGGCAGACTGCAGTGGTTGACCACACCCGGCTCAGAAGTGATGATGCCTTCCACCTAGGCCCACGAGTGAGATATACTACTAACTTTCCACAAAACAACGGACTTTGGCACGGAAGTCTATGGCGGAGGGCATTAAAGTTGGCCGACGGCGTGATTCAAAGCATTCGGTCTCTAGTTGATTGTGATATATGCAGACTGTAAGTGTTAGGTATGTCTCGATACCACATATAGTTGTTTTCGAGAGCCTCACTCGTTAAGTTCTTTGTTTTCGACGAGAAGCTGTGGCAGCTACGCCCATGTATTCGCGGAGCCTTCAGGTTGCCGTCGTTTTTACGTTCCAGTACTATTAAGTACATCATCGGTTCGGGCACGTTGTGGCACCGAGCCGGACAGACACAGCGTAGTAACATTGACCAAGAAGTCCGAGGCTCTTGAATATGGCTGCCTTGAAATTCATCTTGACCTTTCTCTTTCTCGTTCTGGAATGAGATGGACGTCAGTCCTAGCCACTTGGCCGACAGGATAGTTCAAAACAAACAACCCGTTGTCTTTTAGGTCATCAGATGAGGTGATTTTATTTATACAAAAAAAAAAAACAATCCTGAAGCCCAAAGGACCTCATCCCTCCTCATTCCTCCGACTCCCCCAAAACCCCTTCCCATAACTCACCAAAATCTCCTCCCCCTTCCCAATACCCCCCTTCCCCCGTCCATTCTTGCCCTCGGGCAGCACCCACACAGCCATACACTTCTGCCTCCATCTCTGACACCAAACCTCCCGAAACTCCGCATTCGGCCTCTCCCCGACGCCCCGATAATCGTTGATGAACCTCGCCTCGTTCCCGCCCTTGTCCGCGTCCACCGCCACCTCGGCCTCCCGGTCCAGCCACAGGTCGTAATCCGACTTCTCCGTCCCGGCTTCGACTCCCAAGGCCCCAGCCCCGGGGTGTACCGTGCCCAAGTACGGCAGGACAAACGTTCCCGGCTTGAGGTGCCGTGTCGCGAAGAGCCCGCACTGGCCCTGGGCCGGGTGCCCCGCGTCCGTGATGGGCGTGATCTTGACCAGCGGGCTGGGGAGCACGGTGGCTTGCGCGGGGATGTCGGGCACGTCTGGTGGTTTCTGTGCGATGGCTTGCCGTTGTGCTTGGCTCAAGAGCTTGGAGTGCGCCGGCGCTGAAAGGTATGACAGACCCGAGGGCCAGTTTTTGGGCTGTGACATGGCGTGGCTACGTGCAGGATTTGGTGAATTGGGTGCTTTAGTTGGGATACTCACGCATGCTGATACGAGCCCGGATGAGTCACAGGTCAGTGGAAAGTTGAGAACCTTTGATTTTGTGATATTGTACCGCGGGGGTTATTGTAACTTGGTGATGAGAGACAGAACTTCAGCAACAAGCGCCCAAACAGCTGGTGTGAATTAGGTTACAAAGTGGGTTGACTTGAGTGGCTGGCTCATGAACCTACAGGTCTACTTTTCCATCCCACGACCTCTCAATGTAATCATGAGGTAGAAAACACACATAACACAATACTTCGGCCATTCCAATTGGTAGAAACAATTATTTTGATGCTTGCGACAGTACAACGCCATTCAGGCAAAACATATAGATTTCTGGATACGCCAGAATGCAGCTACGCCTTACAACATACATGATACATTATTGCTTCCTTTCCCTCCCTCTGGGCAGTCTTGACGCCATGCCCAACTCCAGAAAGCAGTCTCCCTCTGCACCCTAGCTTCTCTCTTTATCCTTTTTCTCCTATCGCCTATCTGGCTCCGGCCATCAATCCTTCATAGTAGGAAAGACCCAGTTGCAGTGAGTGCTTGAGGTGACCGTCCTCTGTGACGGGGAGACCTAGTACACGAGGAACATCCTATGAAGGAGATTTTGTTAGTACATTGCGTTAACGAGAAGTGGTCCTCGGACATTCTTACCTGGTCTTGTCTGGACGTCTCCACCATAACCTTAGCTACTGTTGAGCTCATCTCTGAGATGGCTGCCATACTCGTTACGTTGGCACTCTCTGCATGCTCGCGCATGGCAGGAAGGCCCGCAACCAACTTCTCGAGGGTAGACGAGGAGACCTGTTGCCGCTGCCTGCGACTATCCACAAGCTCCAAAAAGGCCTTGTAGACCTCACCACCCAGAGTCCAGCCTGCGATGTCGTTCTTGTGGTCTTCAAAACGGGCCAAAATAGAGGCCAGTTCATTATAATCGCGGCTGATGACGGCAGAAGGCGCAACTTTGTGCACGAAAACCTCGTGGGCCTCGAAATATGAGCCGGCACGGAGTAGGCACTGCACTTCGGAAGCAGCATCTCTCTTCACCGCTCGCATGTAAAGAGCCTGGGCATCCCAAATCCAAGAGGCCGGCACCTTCAAAGTGTGAGCGAGCGTGGCGAAGTTACTTCCGTTTTCCGGACCCAAAAGAGCAGCATGACGGCAAAGGTTATCTTGAACAGCCTTCGCCCTTCTGTCTGCCTGGCTGAGATGCAGCAGCACAAAGGTGGCCTCCAGCCAACTGCCCTCGTTGATGAGCTGATCGGCGAAGGAAATTGTCAGAGCGTCAGCCTTTTCCGTCGCGTCGCGACCGTAAGCAACCTTGCCAGTAGAGAGGAGCGCGCGGCTCAGTTGCCAGCTAAGCCGGACGTCCAGTGGTGATAGTTGGCTGTTCTCTGGCCGCAGGACAGCTTCCAAATCGGTCTCGCTGTCCGCGTACAGCTTGAGCAAGCCCCATAGGAGGTCTTCCCGCAGGTCTTGGTCTTGGTCTTCCCAGAGTGCCGGAATGCCTTGCTCAACGTACCACGTCTGTGGACGCTGCTCCCTGTCCTGAGTCACGTCCTCCTTGAACACGCGGACCGCGGCCGAAAGGTCATCTTTGCGCGAGATTGAGTACCATAAGCGAAGACCAAATGCTTGCTTCCAATCCAAGCCAAATCGTTCGGAAATGACAAATGACTCAATGCGGTCATGAAGGGGAACCTCCTTTTTCCCTTCACACACGCACACGTTGCCGCTCAGAATCTCGTATATCGCTCGGACAGGGTCGGAGAACTCAGACATGAAGTTAGCATCTTGCCACTCGCTGAGTTGCTCGCGCATGTCTTTCTTTGACTGGTCACTGCTACCAATCAATGATACTAGCGTCGCAAGGTGGAAATCCTTCCCGTCTAGCAAGTGTTTGCAGGCATCTTGGACACGGTGACCAGACAAGGCTGCAATGGCCTTCTCTTCGCTGGACTTTGCAAGAGCAACAGACCGTGATGATGCAGAGTCAACAAGCGTTGCCCAAAATTGGGATAGCGTGCTTCTGCGAGACTCAGTGCTGGCGTCGCCGTCAAACAGAATGCAAGCAAGATCCCAAACAAGCTTCTCGTTCGCATTCGCGGGGTTGCCTGAGTCCTGGTCATGGAAAAGAGACTTGAGCGAACCAGGCTGCAACGACAGCTTCGGGACATCCCCGACGAGCTCTACGTTGGTTAGGCGAATGTGGTTTTCGAGGGCTTTAGCAGAGTCCTGACATGTGTTAGTCGCTGTACCTCATGGCATGCCATCAGACGAGCTCACCTCATTGGAAAATTTGGCCGCCTGGATTTCTCGCCTTTCTGCTTGGATGACATTCTTCGTGATCATCAGGTTGCTGGCTGCGCCTTTCTTGCTGGCATCCTCAAGAGACGAACGGGTCGATGTGAACAGCAACGTTCCGTCGGGTCCCCAGGTGGGCCTCATTGAACTGTGAAAGGCGTGGTCGGCATCACTCATATCGGACTGGTCAACGAAAGACTTGGTTTGTCGCTCGTAGGGCCACTAGAAAGAAATTTATTTTAGTCAACTGATCTCATCTTAAGTACAGGATAGTCAATCAGAGCCCGAAACCGTTTTGCCGAGTTTTGGCAACCCCTAGACCATGAAGTATTCACCAACCTGAACAAAGCCTCTCGTCTGCGTAGGCGCAGGCGGCGCCTTTGCCTTTTCAAACAGCGAGTTCATCAAATCGATGCTTGTAGCGAATCCACGCCCGTCTGACACAACTCGACCTCTCTGGCTTGCTGCATCGGCATCGTCGGCAGCTGGACGCAATGCTGTCTCGTTCACACTTCGCAAGAACGCCCGATCTCTCTTTTGAGGGCTGACAGACCGCTGAAGCATGTCCATCCACTCGTCTCCACCGGCAACCTGAAGCTTCATGGGAGTAGCCGAACCCTTCAGTGCCCGCATCCTTGCTCGAAGAATGCCTCCTGGTGTTTCGCTTGTTGGGGCAGTTCCATCGCCTTCCGGCGAGTCGATTGGTTGCTCCGCGGCAAGATGGCGTCTGACTGGAGTACCCACCATGTCCTCGTCCTCAGACGTGCCATATCCGTTGTCCTGATCGTCTGTCTCCTCTTCAGTCGACAGAATGAGCGCATTGGACGTCGGACCCGCGAAGCTATCCCCTAAAAAAGACTGGCGCTGGGAGGGGCGTTGAGCATCTTCGATGTCACCGAAGTCTTCATCACGTTGGTCGAATGCGCCAGGAAGAGCGCGTCGCTTGTTTCTGCGGAAGTCAAAGGTGTCATCTTCCCTTGGGCTGGACTGCGAATCGTAGGAGTCTTCCTGAGAAGCGTTGCTGAAAGAAACTTCCTCCTGGGGCTGCTGGACTGCAGACTGCTCTGGCTCATCGTCATCTTCATCATACTCCAAGCCGTAGGTGGTGAAATGTTCAACAGAGAACTTCCACACGCCAGTATCGGTGTTATAGCTTTCAAAGGTTGTGTCTTCGATGCGCTTCAGGCGCTCAATGTGCTTGTTGAAACGTTTGGCATCGTTGCTAGGGCGCTTGTCTCTACCACGTGGCCACGACTGTTCCAGAGAAATGAGAGCCGGAACATTCAGCCCCTTGCCGACAGGAGGCTTCTTGGCTGCAATGGGGTAAACAGTCGCAGATCGAGTTTCAAGAATGACGATTCCACCAAAGATCTCGTCCAGATCAATGTTGGTAAGATCGACGGGGACCTTGAAGCGAACACTGCCGACGTTGTCTCTACCCACAGTGAAGTTTGTGACTTGTTGACGCTGCATTCTGTTCATGTTGGCGAGAGCTTCCTTGGTCGGGCTCATCCAGTAGGCACCGGGGGCGGCGTCGAGACCCTCCTTATTGACTTCGGGTGTTTGGGAGGAAATATCTTCCTCATGGACGATAGTCAGCTCTTTACCCTTGCTGGGATCTGCCTCTGCGGTAGCGCTAGCGGGCTTGCTTCCGTTAACGTTGACACTGGTCGGAGTCGATTCTTGAGCGACGTTTCCGACTCTTGGCACAGATCCCAAGACACTGTCATTATCATCGACTTCAGGGGTGTCCATCGTGCTAGTATCGAAGCTGACCCTCTTCGACAGCTTGCGAGAGCCATTGACCAGATCAGTAGACGGCTTTTCCTTGGTAGGTGTAGAGAATAGGTCGCTGCGCATGTCCTTGTTGATGATCAGCTTCTTGACACTTCCGTTCTGGCCGTAATAGCGGGGTCCAGAGCTGGCAGAGAAAGCACCAGGTGCAAGGATGCTATCTTCAGCATTGAAGCTTCTCCGCAGGTTGCTGGTTGACACGCTCTTGCTCAAGCTTCGGTTGAAGCTCGAGGAACCCAATAAGCTTCGACTGGCACCGCCAGGGGTGCTCGCTGCGCTTGAAGGACTGCCTCCGGGTGTACCATAGGTGCTGTATGAAAACCCAAAGCCTCGCTTTTGGGGAGTGACGAAGCGAGCGGCTGACGCGGGATTCAACTTGTACATGGGCAAGATCGAGCTACGTCTAGGCTTAGACTTGCTTGAAAGAGGTGTGGCCAAAGGTCCAGGATTAGGCGTCTCTGAGCCTCCCAGGTTGGAGAAGAGCGACGGCGAGCCATAGGCAGAGACGTCATTGATGTTGGCCGTGAGAGACTGGGGGCCTTGGCTGACCCCTTGGGAATTGCCCAGCAGTGAACCACCGAACAAGGAGTTCTGCGGTTGCTGTTGCTGCTGGTTAGCGCCTCCGAACATGCCGCCCTGCTGTTGATTGTTTTGTCCACCAAACATGCCGCTGCTGGCGGGTTGAGATGAGCCAAACAGGCCACCAGGCTTGGCCTGGTTTTGAGCTCCTCCAAATAGAGAAGTTTGTCCAGTCTGTTGCTGAGTCTGGTTATTTTGGCCTAAGCCGCCGCCGAACAGGCCGCCACCTGCGTTGTTGGTCTGTCCTGCCGGGTTGGACCCAAACAAACCGCCGCCGGTAGCTGCCGGCTTCGCGCCAAAGAGACCTCCGCCAGTGTTGGTGTTCGTGTTCGTGGCACCAAATGAGGTGGAAGAAGTGTTTCCACCGCCGAAAAGTCCTCCACCTGTCGTCGCGCCGCCGCCGCCGCCTCCAAAGAGACCACCTCCTGTTGCTGGCTTCTGCTGGGTGTTTCCGAATAGTCCACCGCCACCCGTTTGCTGGTTTTGCTGACCGAATCCTCCACCAAATGCTGAGCCGGTGTTCTGCTGCTGAGGCTGTGCTTGATTATTGCCAAAGAGGCCACCACCTGTAGCTTGTCCGGTGTTGCTTCCAAATAGCCCACCCGTAGTGCTGGCGTTGCCGGCGGTGTTGTTGTTCGCACCGAAGCCGGTGGTCGCGGTGTTCCCAAAGCCACCAGTAGTCGCTCCAGTGTTTCCGAAGCTAAAGCCTGACGGCTTGTTTTGGGTTGCGGTATTGTTGTTCGAGCCGAAAAGACCGCCCCCAGTGTTGTTGTTAGTAGCCCCGAACCCACCAGTGGTACCCGTGGCGCCGAAACCTCCAGTAGAACCACCGCCAAAGAGACCGCCAGACTGAGCAGGCGCCGCTGTGGTCGCCGTTCCGCTACCGAAAAGGCCTCCCCCGGTCGCCGGCTTAGCGGCATTGTTTCCAAACAAGCCGCCGCCGCCAGCACCGAAACCTCCGGTAGAACCACCTCCAAAGGCGCCAGTGGTTGTTGTTGTGTTTGTGGTGTTGTTGGCTCCACCACCGAAAAGGCCTCCTCCAGTAGAGGCGCCTGTTCCGAATCCTGTGGTCTGCTGGTTGTTCGTTGCTCCGAATCCGCCACTGCCAAAGTTGGAAACACCAAAGGCTCCTCCTCCACTGGCATTGCCATGACGACGGCCTTGAGCATAGTCAGCCAACCTCAACTCATCGGACGACCACTTCTTGTACGGCTCTTGGAACAGGATGTTTTGGAAGGAATTGGATTGATTTCCAGCTCCAGTAGTCTCCTTCTCTTGGTGTGCTTGGAAGGGGGTGATCGCGGTGCCTGGTGGGTCGCCAACGTTGGATCCGATGCCGGGGTTCATGGTCGCGCCGAAGCCACCGCTGGCAGTATTCGTAGTTCCGCCGAAACCAGTAGACGTGGTACCGCCAAAGAGCGATGTGCCGCCGGTAGTATTAGCGGTGCCGGAGCCGAAAGCGGGCTTGTTGGCACTGCCGAATAAGCCTCCGCCCGAGGTGCCTCCGAAAGGCGATGAGGTATTCGTGGTTGTGGTGTTGGCGCCAAAGCCGCCGAATCCTGTAGATGGAGCGGCTGTTGTGTTGGTAGTGCTGGATGCACCGAACAGGCCACCTCCGGTAGATGGAGTGGCCCCAAAGGCGGGTTTCGCGGCACCGAATGTCGAGCCTGTGTTGGCGCCGAATCCTAGAAAACATGTAAAGTTAGCATGATACTGATGGAGCCTGTGCATCATCCACTCCTGACAGCGGCGAGATCAACCTACCCGATGATGTGCCGCCAAAAGCACTGGTTGTGCCGCCGCCGCCGCCAAACAAGCCGCCACCGGTATTGGTGGTACCGGTAGACCCAAAGGCATTGTTTGTAGTGTTGCCAGAGCCGAAGCCTTGAGCACACGGTAGTTAGTTGGCAGGCAATCGGGGGAGGAGTGGAATAAGACAGGACGACAAGGTGAGGTGATGCGACGGAGAAGGATTCGACTTACCAGTGCTAGCAGTGGTGTTGTTGGTAGCCCCGAAGCCGCCAAAACCAGTAGATTGCTGATTGTTGGTCGAGCCAAAGCCGCCGAAGCCGGTGCTGCCAAAGCCGGACATGATGGGCGATGACTAGCAGCGACGAAGTCGTGATACAGTCGTGGCCAGTTGATCGATGGCGCGACGAGGGCGTTAGGTCCAGGCTCGTGGACGCGGTATGTGTCGCCGACAATCAGTTGCGGGCAAACATCCAGCGCAATCGGGTCGGAGGGGTGCCGATGATGTTGATGTGCTGTCGTCGCGTCGGCGGGTTCGATTGACGACGTGACTTGGGTGAGCTGTGTCGAGTACACCTAGCCAAGGTTGTGGTCGAGTTTTTTTTGCACTTTGCGAAGCGCGCTGAGGAACGGAGAGATACGTGGAGAAAAAAAGGCTGGGGGGGTGGGAAGGGATGCGCGCTGCCCAGGTACTGACTGGTACGAAAGGGGCAGGGGGATTGAACAGCCCAAGGAAGGTACTGGGGAATGCAAGTCGTCAAGACGTCGACAGAAGCAGCAAGACAACAAAAATGCAACGGTCAAAACTGCTGTCAAACTTGCCAGGTGAAGTTTGCGGGTTAGTCGCGTGTGCCTACGAGAAGGGTGAAATGATTTAAGTAGGTAAATGGCCTTGAGCTCACGTCTCTTTGCAGAGGTTACTTCCAAAGCTGGCGCGGTTGGAAAGGTGCCCAAGTAGCGTAGGAAGCTTAGGTAAGGTAAGGTGGTAGCTCCCGCGGGCGAGATCTAGGCGTGCTAGGTAGCTTCCGGCAACTGCTGCCTGAGGACAATGGCTGTCTCCGATTCGACAACTTGAAGGAGCTTGAAGAAATCAGCCAATGATCAAGCTAGAATCCTGTTCCAGGCAGTTGTAGGCAGAGCCACCCGCAAGTAGCTTACGCCTAGTTTTATTAGTAATGGTACCTTTGCATCTCTTACATCGTGGGCATAAACGACTTCCACGAAAACGCCTGCTAGGTCATCAGATCACGTTTTCGCTGTTGACGTTGATTCATACACTCAAATGCATGTTTCCCGAGGAATTTTTACTACTTGAGATTCTCTTCATTCGTTCCAATTGGTCAAGTGGTCTTCCGTTGAAAACAGGGAGAGTCTGGACCTTGTGCATATGTCAGAAACCTGTCTCTCTATTATGAATACACAGCCAGTTGGTACTCATTTATAAATCTACCTAGGCTGCCACACTCGCCGTGCCCCTTTGGTAGAAGCGAAAACCCAACAGTTTTTTAGTTTTTTTTTTTGGCCAAGATGGTTACTGGGTGTAGGTGCTAACCGTGATCATCTTGCATGAAAAGCATGGTACTGTGCAATCATCATGGCACGACGTTAAACCCCTCCATTGCTCATCACTGAGGTCGTTGGCGGGTGACAGGACATCGGCTTGTGGTACATGCTGTGGCAAAATTTCAAAGATCATAAATGGCTCATTGAAGAGCGCTATAGGCAAGCTGTGTAAATGTAAATCGAAGCAAACCGCCGGCCAACTTTGAACAGGAACAAGTTGAGTCCTCTGCCGGGTATGTGACCGCACCGCAAGTAAGAACCTCTGCATCCCCCAGACTCTAAAAAAAAAAAAAAGGAATCCTTTTGAGCCTCAGTACAAACATTTGTTGGCTTGAACAGCGCCGATGATCAAGCGCCCACGTCAGCCTCGTAGTATATCCCCACGTGACACGGTGACCTAAAACTGAATGAGGTCCTGCGGCTGCGTGTTTTGCTGCTGTGGTCTTCCGACCGCAAATGGATTGTTGCTGCCATTGATACCTGCAGGACCTGTGGCAGCCGGCATTTGCTGCCCATATGACATACTAGGCATGCCTGTGAATTGTGATCGGAGGAAAGGGTTGCTTCCAGTTGCCTCTGCAGTAAGTCGCTGGGCACCAGAGCCGGCGCTGTTGACAAAGGTCCCAGGTGCAGTGTGCTGCGCTGGAATACGTGTCTGGCCGGTGTTGCCGTATGTGTCCATACCGTCTCCCCCAGCAAGCAGCGCATTGAGCTTGGCTTCGTGGTCCGTAAGCTCCTTCTGCGGGGTTCCAAAGGACGGCTGCGATGTGAGTTGAGGTTGCTGAGGTTGCTGAGGCAGCGGCTGCTGCTGCTGCTGAGCGAAGCTGGGCTGGCTGAAAGCTGAGAGTGTCTTCTGTTCTGGCAAGGGGGGCATAGAATTTTGCGTCTGCGGGCGGCCAAATGAGGACGCGAAGGGGTTGTTGGAACCCGTTTGCATTGGTTTCATTGGGTTGCCCGCCTTCATCGAACCGGTCGACCACGGGTTGTTGCTCCCTGGCTGCGAGGCTGTCTCCTGAGGGGTAATGTTCTGCTGGGCGTAAGGGTTGTAGCCCGTTGGCTGCGGCTGGAAGCCTTGCATGCCCTGTTGCTGTCCGTAGGGGTCCATGCCGAAACCGTTTCCGCCGTAGCCATTCTGGAACCCTGTCGCCTGCGGCTGTTGGTATCCGGTATACGCATTGTTCATGTAACCGGTGGGTTGCGTCTGAAGTTGGTTCTGGTCGATGGGATTGGCGAAGAAGTCCACAGCACTGCCTTGCTGATAGCCTTGGTTAAATCCAGTGTACTGCGGTTGCGTTGACTGGACGGGGGTGTCGTCGAAGAGGAGCGAGGCGTTGTTGTCTTCCATCTCTCGTCTGCGCCTTTCGTCCTCCTCTTTGCTAAGTTTGATCGCCTTAGCTAGGTCATCATCCTCGCTTTCGTTGGCGCCGCGGCCGGCTCGTTTCCGGCGGTCCTCTTCCTCCTGATGCTTGCTAGCCTCAATAGCGAGTCTGTATTCGGTATCGTCCTCGTTGCTCATGCGGCGGCGGACTCGCGGTTGAGTAGGGCTGGTATGCTGAGGAGCGAATTCTTCTAACCCTGTGACGCGGGATTTCCATGACTTGCGATCGCTTCTTTCGGCTCGAAGCCTCTCTTCGTCCAGAATGAGAGACGTAAGTTCTTTGGCGGCAACACGTACTGGTCACTGTCAGAAACCTCGCGAATTGACCAAAGTGAATGCACTAGGAATAGTAGAGGGGGCGCATACCGTTTTGGCCAACATCTCTACCGTCTTCATCGATGTACTGGAACTCGCGCAATGTCTTGATGATGTAGATGCTCTGTCTCGCCCACGTCACGACAAGCTCGGAGCCCTCGTGCAGACAGTAGTCGAGCACCTTGAGGGCTTTCAAAACGTGCCTCCAGTTTTTTCCCTTGTCGTTCAAACGCTTGTCGAGCATGTCCATAATTTCATAGAACTCGGTAGATCTGAAATGTAAACTTAGCGGACTCCCATAATCGACGGTGAAGGGAAAAGCCTACGTGTTGTACGTGAGCTGAGCAATCTCGCTCATTTGAGTTCCGGTAGGACCCCATGGATCGTTACTGGTTGCTAAAAACGAGTGTCAGGATGGGTTCCAAGGAGGACGAATGCTCGGGAGATCTGCGACTCACCTTCTCTAACCTTGACCTGGACACTGGAGTAACCCTTGGTCACGTTCTTGACACTTCGCATAACCTTGGACATTTTGGCGGTGTTTTGGTCGTCGGCCCGTCCGAGGGTGTTGTTTTGTCAGTAGGTGGTGTGCGATGGATTGGTAGGCGATGCCAAGTCCGGTTCCCGTGAGGAAGGGAGGTTGGGTATTGTTCGGGAGAAAGTGGGCTGTCGGATGCGCTGGAAGATAGTGACGACAGACGCGATGTACCTGGGTGCGACTAGGGCGACAACAACGGAGAGCTTGGGCCCAACGCAGGCGATTGCTGATTGCTGATGCGACGAGCAATAGCACGCAGAATGATTGACAGTGTTGTCAGAGGGTTGGATAAAAGCGCAGCGAAGAGACAAGCTGATGATGGATGGAAGGCAAAGGTTGGAGGTGGGAGGGGCGCTTGTGACGACAGCTTGGTCCAACGAATCGAAGGACGGCCTAGCACAGAGCGTTGGCAGACGAAGGGTCGGCGGAGGGGAATGAACGGGTCGCAAGGCCGACTTCGCCAGTGGTTGGGGTGAGGAGGCAGGCCAGATGACGGCGGATAGCGGAGCCCAGCAAACTGAGAGACGGAGACGGAGTGCCTAGCTGGCTAGTGGGTAGATTTTTGACGACGAAGATGGCGCTTGTTTGTGCCTAGAGCGTCGCGATTGTCGGAAGATGGAAGTTCTGAAGGTGAAGCATTAAAGTTTGTCAAAGATGAACGACTTGAGAAAGCAACGTGGAACTTGGAAGGCAAAAAGACAGAAAGGTCCCGGTTCGGTTGGCACTGGGCACTGACTTTGACACTGGGCACTGGGCACTGGGGCGGGAGTGACGACCTGAGTGTCACACTTCATGTCTCTGGCGGTGCGGCGAGTGCGTGTGCGTAATGCAACTTGGCCGGGCGGTCGGAGACGGAGACTGCGACTCGGAGGTCCAAGACTTTGGAGCGCTGGAGCAGTCTCCTTCCAGGCCTGTCCCACGCATAGAAGTTACCTCAGTGTGGAGCCAGAAGGCTGTGTCGGTAAAGGTATCCGTACCTTGCCCCGGCACAAAGTACAAAATACCTTACCTTTCCTGACAACCAAGGTCTCAAGGTAAGGTACCTAGCACTCATTCACCTGGATGGCAAGTCAACTCAAAGAGGTCGTGGATGTCTACAGACAATGCCAGGCTACCGAGTAGATATGGCATGAGGCACTTCGTCTAAATTAACGTTTGTCAATTTGTGTAGCGGCTGCCCGTACTTCCATTTCGGTAGCGCAAAGCTGGCGGTACCTTATGTCTCGAACAACATGCGACAGGATGTGCCTCTGCAGGTCTTCATTCCGACAAGTACCTTACCTCACATGTTGCAGGCGATCAAAAAAGCTACCTACCCGACCTAGGTATTTAAGCATGTGCTTTGAGGTTAAGGTACAAGCAGACCCCATCAGCGACACCTCACCGACGGATACGCGGCGGGCGGATACCCTTATGCCGGACCCAACCTTGCCAACCTGACATTTCCAGGTTACCTATGGGCAGACATTTTACCTAAGCTACCGTACCAGCTTACCGACCTGTTCGGCTCTTACTAAGGTATTACCTCCATCGTTGCAGCTCTATCACACGCCTACACCCTCACTCCCATGTTCACTCGAGAATGATCTTCTCATAAAATGTGCTGCTGCCCATCTACCCTCTGTGTCACGTAGACAAAGACTTTATCACGTGCTTGCGCGTACTGAGAAGGCATGTAACTCAGCGATTGGATGAAAGCAAGAAGGTGGCCAAATCGGAGGCTACGGCCATGTCATCAAGGGAGGCTGAGTGAATTTAGCTTCGGCTCCTTTACGGTTGAGTTGCTGAGCAGAATGGATACGGATGCATACTATCGCAAGGTCATGTGAGGTGGCCGGAGACGTATTTGAGAGGGACGGTCCGGATAGGAAGCGTGACAACCAGTCTCCTTATAACGGAGAATGCTGGAAAGAGGCTAGGGCGAGGTTGACTATGTGGCTGACAGCCGTGGATGTCACAGGAGTAAGAACCAGACGCGCCTTTAATCAGCCACATCTCAATGCTCAGTAATGCCAACCTCTAATTTAGGTTTGCCTGCCTGCAGATAGGTAAACAAAATTAAAGGGGTTTTCAAGAATTGCAAAAGTTGTTAGTACTACCCACTCCTTTTTGAGCTGCCTTCGTCCACAGTAAAGACACTGGTTGAATACGTCTCACTAGTATTCGATTAGACGAAAAAGAAAAATGAAAATAGAAAACGAATAGTTGCAGCGCTGGCATTACTAAGAAGACAATATGGTACAAGTCGGCTCGCATGAGACTAGGAATATGAATAGTGTAAGGGGGTATCGGTTGTTTGGCATCACTCGTCCTCTGCTTGGCCGCCAACGTCACCGTTGAGTTTGCTTGCTGCTCCCTCGGCGCCAGCGTCCTCGTGTTCCCCTTCCTGGAACTGCACACGAACCACATCCATTGTCTCGTTGCCCTCGATGGTGAGTCCTTCGGCCTCTTCGCCATTGGTCACAGCAAGGCCAGCCAGCCGCTGTTTCTCTTGCTTCTCTCTAAGCCAGCCCGGCGGGAGACCGGGCCCACTATCGGCATTACCGTAATCGCTTTTCTTAGTACCCTTCGGCCAACGGCCTGGTCCACGTCCCGTTCCCCCCGTTTTACGCCGTGATGACGACGATGAGCTTTTACTCTTGGGTCGGCTTGATGTGGTTCGTCTCGCGCTGCTGCCACCGCCCGAACGTCGCGGTCTGGAGTTGCTGCTCGTTGTTCGTGCTACGATAGGCCGAGGTACACTGGGTCGCGGCCGGTCGGACCGTCGACCCCCCGGAGGCGGATATACCTCGAACCTCGATGGAGGTACGTCTTTGTACAGGCTGGCCCAGTCGCCTCCGACCATTTGTTCGGGAATAGACTGAAGCGCTTCCTTGAGCTGGGACGGCTCTTCCTCAGCCTGTTCTAGGCCAGTCTCGCCGTTCGTCAGACCGTCTGGATGTGACTCCGTGGATTCAAAAATATTGGACTCCAACTTCGGCCCAGTCGCTTCTGTATCAGTCTCCTCAGCGATGTTCGATGGACCGCCTTCGGCAACGGGAGTGTTGTCGATAATGCCATTGGCTGCTGCCTCTTGTTGAGAGGCTGGTAGCGGCACACTCTGCACAGGTTTGTGAATGTCATCTTCTTCTCGTGGCGCAATCGCGCTGATAGCTGGACCCAACTCAAAGTTTGTAGCATTGCCACGCCCCATGACGTACGGAGTCCAGGTGAGCGCGTCTGGATTCAGTTTGACGTAGTCCTTGCTCTCCCATTTTGCTATGTAGTCGTTACAGTACGAAAGGTCGACACGGAAGGCGTAGAGCTCCGTAACTGGATCACGGACGAGGCATCGGAGACCTTCAAGGGCAGAGATGACGTCGTCAGGAGTCAGTCCGGTATCGTCGGACATTTGCCGAACACTGAGGCCCGGTGCCGTAGACTTATCCTCCTCGACATGGTCAAGGAGATACCGGCAGAGTACCAGCCTCCAGTAGTTGCGGTAGGAGACGAGGCCCATGTCCGAAAGAGGCTTTTCTGGTGATCCAGTCTTGCGCTCTACGCGAGTGAGCAAGTATGAAAAGTCAATCAGGAGATTACCGTAGCCTTTTCGCTGGTGTATGGGCAGGGTTAGAATGCAAGAAACATTGTTCTGGCTGCTGGCTCGTTTCTCCTTGGAGAAGTAACCAACAAAGTGGTAGCCAAGAGCATCGTATTCGCATAATACGTAGAATAGGAACGGCTCAACATCGTAGTAGAGCGTTTTGGACCCTAAGAATAGTTTGGCGAGGAGACACAGATTCTGGCAGTAGACAGGGTTTTTTCGGCCATCAACCTCAAAGACCGAAACGGATCCATGCCGGTATATCTCGTCGCCCGGTGGATGTTTGGCTGGGCACTTTAGTTTATGACGCCAGGCGACATAATCCGAGTTCATGTACTTCAGACAGAATTCGCAAATGTAGAGAGTGCGATTCCGGCTGTACTCCTCCGGATAGGGAGCGGCATACCAAGTGTCGATTTCCCAGCCTCCAAAATCGATGCACTCGATTTGGCTCGCTGGTCCAGCATTTTTCTTGGGCCTCTTGGCCGGTGTCGCTAGGTTGAGTTGGATACTGTGGAGACGAGCTCGCCATACCTCCTCGGCTTTTTGCTTGGCTTCATCGAATCTTCGGCGATCATCATTGGTCGGCAAAGTCCTTGATGTATCTGCTTCGTTCTCGCTGAGAATGCCTCCGTATGGCTTTGTTCTTACATCGTCGGTTTCCCGGTCCAAGAAGGAATAGAAGGGATGTGTGTAGTCAGTGGAAGTAAAGGAAGCTGCCATGGCTGCAGCCAATCCATCCTGGGACGAAGCCGTTGTGTCTATCACTTTCTCTGTTCTTCTTCGATTGGACGAGGACTTTCTTGACAGTACGCGGCGAAGGGCGGCTGGCTTGACACGTATCTTGACAACGATGGACCGGCTCCGTCGAGTGATGGTAACCGCTTTTGACTTTCGAGGGGGGTGTATACGTAGTGTGCGGCGTGTATCCTTCTCCCCAGCTCCATTGGCGCCGTCCTGTAATGTGCCTGTACCATGGCTTGATTCCCTATCTTTGGACGTGTTTCGTCGACGCTTCCTGAGCGACATAACGATTTCCTCAGCTTCGACAGAAGACGTCTTGCGCTTACGAAGAACTCGAGTTCCATCCATGGGATCGTCGTTCAAGAGAAGATGATTGAACACCGAGTGAGAGTCAGGTTTGGAGGTGCCTTTTTGGGGCGGAAGCAGGTCTCGCGCTACTTGGGATGCCGTTGACCGTCTGGACGACGGAGACAGTCCAAGTTCGTGCTCAGCGTCTGGCTCTTGCTCAGCTTCAAGCTTTTCTGCATATTCAGGAGAAGCATTCGTTTGAGACTCGTCGGCACGCATATCATCAGCAGTCGCGCAATCGGGGCACTTCCACTGAGAAGCAGCTGCAAGGAAAGATTAGACACAATAGGGCTTGACGGAGGAGGGAGTATGTACTATTAAACTCCTGCAACGCGCCGGCCTCTCTGGCGCAATGTTGGTGTGCTAAATAGATACTGTCAGCTTTCTACGCGGTATTTCTCCGCCATGTGATGTAGAGCACTTACAGTTCTCTCCACATCCAACGCAAGCTAAGTACTCTTCGAAGTCTTCTGCCGGATCATGTTCTTCATCTTGTTTACAGAACATGCAGGTGTTCATCGCTGCGTCTTCTGAACCTTCGTCTTCGTCTTCTTCTTCCTCGACAGCGACGTCGTCCCATGCTTCGCCTCCTTCGGATTCGTTTCCAGACTCACTGTGCGATTCCGAGTGCTCGCTGTCCGGCTCATCTGCGTCCTCATCATCGGTTTCGCCTGGTCTGATCTTAACAGCGCCAACACCTTCTGCCTCGTCTTCCTCAATGTCATCTAGCAAGCTGCTGCTGCGACTGCGCGCACCGCCCGAAGCTTCGTCTCCATCGTCTTGCTCCAGGCGCTGATCCATGTCGACGCCAGAGTACTCGTCCAGGTTCTCTTCTAGAGAGTCCTGCTCGGACAGTTCGCTATTATCGTCCGCATTCTCAGCCATTTCAATGTCCCCGTCCAAGGTAGGCGCGTCTCTTTCATCGTCTTCATCGCCGATCGCATCCGAGAGTTCGTCATCGTGCGTGTTTGGGTTCGTCAAGGGACTCTCGGTATCCTGAGGCAACTTTTCGACGGGCACTGCTGGTGCGTCTTCGATGTCGGCATCTTCATCTGAAAGAAGAGCGCTCTGCTGCAGCTCTTCTTCGGTGAGTTGAGCGCTTGCCATCTTGTCGTCGAAGCTCGAAGATCGCGGGAGTGTGCGGGTTGCAATCGTTTATCAGAGCTATTGCTTCGAATTTCGCCCGTGAATGACAAGATTCCGGTATTCGCAGCCCATAGCTAGCAAGAAAACCAAAGGATCGAGCGAGTCTGGCGCACAACTGTGGTAATCGGCTGGCCGTGAGCGAATGTTGTTGATAGAAGTGAGCGCGTTTAGCCTTAGGCGACGATGCGCGGCAAACATGCACTGACGTTGGTACAGCTCGAATGCTGTCTCTGGGCAGAGGACTTAACGCGTTACTAGATGGTTGACACAGGTTCTTCGGCGACTGTAGAAAAGCCAGCAATGGCTTTCACGTCTTGTCCAAGGCGCAGATACCTAATCAACAGACTGGCGCAAGCCAAGGGATGCGACTTCCACACCTGTGGCGCGTACAGTAATCAGTTAATTGAGCACTGTGTCTGCACCACCTGGGTCAGAGGTTAGGTTCCCACGGTAGGTATGTGCGACATGCACCTGGGTTCACGGGGTGTGGGACGGCAAGGCAGTGGAGGTACCTAAGGTAGGTAGGCGCCTCCTACGGAGTACCTGGGTAGCTACCTGCTAGCCACTTGCTACGAGCTTCAATTCGCGAAACGCAACCTTGGGGGAGGAGCTTTTGCCAGGCGTGTCAGGGACGGAAACAATAGATGGAAGGTTCCCACTTCCATTGAATAACTTCCACAGTGACCAATGGCAAGCTGTCGGGACCATTCACAATGCTCAGCCAATCAATCTGATCGCAAAAGCACTGACGCGAACTACATATCACGTGATCCAGAAATAACCAGTCCGAGGGCCCGACGACTTGCGGATTGCTTCCATCAATTGGTCAGTCAATTCAAGGAAGCCGGAATCCAACGACGTCTCCCGTAGACACCGACGACTACAAGCTGTGTCTCTTGTCGGCCTTGCGACCTCTCGATACATACAAACCGGCGAATAACGACGCTCAGCCGAACGGCTATCCGCTACCATGCCCGTTCCTTTCGAAACCCTGATTCCCTATGGAATCATGATTGCTGTAAGAGCTACCTTGTGATTGCCATTGTGCCGGCGCAAGACGACTCCAACCTCCACGATGGAAATTAACGTCGTATTAGATGTTCGGTATCACCGGTACCGGACTGCACGTCATCAAGGGCATTCAGAACGGCGGAAAGAAGCCCCGTTGGGGCTTGGATCAGTGGGATAGGGTAAGTATTCGTGAACTGGCACTCCTTCGATATTCACGTCGCTAACCTCGCTTCCTTACAGCAAAGTACGTGTCCAACCGACAGGAAACATATCCTACTGTTCGATCGAAAGCTAACCTGAAGGTATAACAGTGATGGACCGGGATCGCAGACTCACGGGCGATCTGCGGGGACAGATTGCCAACCACGAAGCGCCTCCGGGCTTCGAACTGAACCACCCCTGGAGAGTATGTATTTGCTTGCGACAGATGGCTGAACATTGGCTAATCATAACGTGCAGTTGGAGAAGCGTATGACATAGAGGATGAGGTTCAACTAGAAACATGTATGCTACTTTGTCTGGAAACCATGGGGGTTTCCACTATTCATCACCCACTTCAGCCACCCAATGAAACTTTTATTTCCTGTTCAGTCTCAGAACTACTGCCGCAGTCTATGCGATTGTTGACTTGATCGTGCCGGTTACGTCGAGTGGAGGGGTGGGAGGCGGGCCACAGACAAACATTGTAAATGTCTGCTAGTTCTGGCTTGGGATGAGGATCTTATTATCTCTATAAGCTAATCTGCGCCTTGTTTTTGTTCAGCCCATCCACCAACAGACAGGCTTGACAGATGGCTTGACTAGACATGTAGCCGCATCTTTCACACTTGCCCAATGTCTGTAATGGAGCACTCGGAGTTGCCTGTGCTTGGCCATGTCTCGGTCTGGGCGTCTCAGACGAATTCTGAATCTTCTTTCCAATCTTTGACGAAGGTGAAGGAGCAGTCGTGAAGTCTGTCTCCTGAGATTTGGTCAGATTTGTCTGGCTCAAGCTTGCATCCAGTTGAGCAATTTCGGTTGCAAGGCCTTTGCTTTGCTGCGAGCCGCAGCCAGCAATGAAGTCATCCTCAGCGACACGGGGAGTACTTCCTTTGCCGGCGCAAGAGCTGCCTGACGCTCCTGCAACCAGCCGAGCCATATCCTCACCGCTGCGGACTATATCCAAAATAGCACTTGGCCGCACCCGCTCGAGGTTCTTGATCAGGGTGCGAGCAGTTCCACGGAAAGCTTCGGGGCTGTAGATGCATTCGGTACTGAAGTAGTCGAGCTTCTTGTGATGAGCATATAGCACAATTTCCTTCTCGTAAGAATACTTGAGGGGCTTGCTGCGCTTGACATCGCTAGTGTCGTCGCCAGTGACGATACTTGTGCTGCGACCTAGCCGTGGCAAATCTCCTCTCAAGAGGTTCATGAGGATGGTTTCAGCCACATCATCTGCGTTGTGGCCGGTGACAACATGTTTAATGTTCAAAATCTTGGCGCCTCGGTCCAGTGCCTGTCGGCGGAATACACCACAATATGTGCAGTTGCCCTTCTTTCCAATCACTTCGACAACCTGGTCCATCGTCCAGCCGTACAACTCGTCGTACCCCACTATAGTAAGGGGCATGTCGTATTGCACGGCATTTCTCTTGACGGTTTCGAGCGAATCATCTCTATAACCCTTGATGCCCTCATCGATGCTGAGGAGTACAAGGTTCAAGCCGTAGTCATACCTGTCGTTGAGGGTTTTGAGAACACTTGCCAAAACGGTGGAGTCTTTGCCACCCGAAGCCCCGATAGCTACCTGTTCTCCCCGAGAAAACAGTGCGGAAGAGACAATAGTGTGATGTACTTCTTCCTCAAACACTGAGATAAAACAAGCCTTGCAAAGTTTCTGGTGGTTCTTGGGCCGCTTCACGAGAGCGCGTTCGGTCTTGCACTTTGCGCATAGTACCGGTGCCATTTTGATTGCTGCACCACGAGGAAGGAATAAGTAGGTCCCCAGCGATACGAGAGGCGTCCCAGAGAAATAGTGTCGTGTCGGCGGCAGAGGTTTAGCGCCACTTCGCGCTGGAGAAACCGTCGCCTCAGTTGAATCGACGAACTTCGAAATTGACACCTCGCGGTGGATCGGACAGGATAAAATTAAGCTGAACCGGAAAGTCGAGAACGCAGTGAACGTGGGCTTGTGTTTCTCCACGTAACATGTATTCCGGGGGAAGAGTGGTCTAGGGGGTCGGATCAGAAAAGGAATTTGTTGTTGCTAGATCGAAGTTAAGGAAAATTTAAGAATAGCATGTGTCGCCGTGTCGCTTTGATGACCTTGGAGTCATCATCGTCGGTGCAATAGGTACGTACCGCAACGCGGAATTCCGTGCCTGGATCTTCCATCACTTAGTGGGCAAGATACCTACCACACGGGTACTGTCATTTAGTGCAGAGATGGGACGGGAATTTCTCTGTTAAATACTCCTCGTTCGCTTTGCCATGCATTACAATCGTCTGCTCCAGCAACTTTGCATCCCTCCTGAGTGAACCAGGAATAAAAAAGACTGTCAGCCTGGGTTTTATGAGGAAACAAGAGACGAGGATCTTATTCGTATTGATACTGCTGTCTCCGTTTTGCATTGCCTGCTAGCTTGCACGCTTGAGCTGCCAAACGGGTAATTACCTATGCCAGCAGAAGATTGATTCAGGATGGGCGTAAATACTTGTCGTGGGTACTTTAAGAGTCGGTCCAATCGTGGTGAACAAGATGACCAACAATCAGGTGCTCGGGTCTCTGTGAACTATTTTGTCTGGCGCAAAAGTGACATTCCATCATCCCTCGTAGTGGGGTCGACTACCCTGTCGTCACTGTTAAGGCTGTTCCGCGCACTCCTTTGTTACCTAAAGTACCTACCTACCTAACTTCAAGCCTTCAGGTCACTTATCGTCGGAAAGCGATCATCACGTGGAGATAAGACTAGCGGTGCGGGTTCCCCACCTGCAGTACGGTGCAGATACGCGACCATGTTGTAAATGTTCTTATCGGGTACCCACCCTATCTTGCCCTAATCCAAATTTTTCGCGCCCACACCAACAACGTCTTATCCTCGTCTCCCGAAATTTGTGTTTCTGCATATTGACCTTCTCTTCATCCATCCCCGCCAAAGGCAGTATCACGACAACCGACAAAATGGTGAGTACAAATTGAACGAAGACGACTTCATCTGCCCTCGAGGCCAATCTCCATCCAGTTTCGCTGCTATGCGAACTGCGATTTTCCGTCTCGGTCGTCGGTCCTTAGCTAGCTTGCTTGCGGGGACGGGCCGTTGATGATGATTTGGCTGGAAAGGATGGTGAAGTGTTGGATTCACTTCCAATGCTTCTCCGTCCTTCTCCTTAGAGTTAAAGGAAGACACAAGTTGATTTGAACAATTCACTGATGTCTTGCTTTCTCAATGATAGCCTCCCAAGTCCGGTAAGAAGGTGGCTCCCGCCCCTTTCCCTCAGGGAAAGGCTGGCTCCAAGAAGGCTCCTAAGGTCAGTACATATTCTCTCCATGATTGCGCGCGCAGTTCCATAGATGGCTGACAATGATCGCAGAACCCTCTCATCGAGCGCAAGCCCCGCAACTTCGGCATCGGCCAGGACATCCAGCCCCGTCGCAACTTGGCCCGCATGGTCAAGTGGCCCGAGTATGTCCGTCTTCAGCGCCAGAAGAAGATCTTGAACATGCGCCTCAAGGTCCCCCCTGCGATCGCCCAGTTCCAGCACGTCCTCGACCGCAACACTGCCGCCCAGGCTTTCAAGCTCCTCAACAAGTACCGCCCTGAGACCAAGGCCGAGAAGAAGGAGCGTCTCGTCAAGGAGGCCACCGCCGTCAAGGACGGCAAGAAGAAGGAGGACGTCTCCAAGAAGCCCTACACTGTCAAGTACGGTCTCAACCACGTTGTTGGCCTGATCGAGAACAAGAAGGCTTCCCTCGTCCTCATCCCCAACGATGTTGATCCCATTGAGTTGGTTATCTTCCTCCCCGCCCTCTGCCGCAAGATGGGTGTCCCCTTCGCCATCATCAAGGGCAAGGCCCGCCTCGGAACCGTCGTCCACAAGAAGGTATGTCTACTCGGTTGTCACAGATGTTGTTGTTGCGGCTTACTGACTGATCATAGACTGCTGCTGTCCTCGCTTTCACCGAGGTCCGCTCCGAGGACAAGAGCGAGCTCTCCAAGCTTGTTTCCGCCATCAAGGACGGATACTTGGAGAAGACCGACAGCGCTCGCAAGCAGTGGGGTGGTGGTATCATGGGTGCTAAGGCCCAGAAGCGCACCGAGAAGAAGCAGAAGGCTCTTGACAACGCCATCAAGGTCTAAGATGGAACAATACCCGGACTACTTTAGTGTATTAGGAGACTAGGCCACTGGAGGCTATCGGATCATAAAAATTTGGCATGGCGTCGGGATTATTCTATTGGGTTTCAAGTTCATGTTTTGCTCTCATGACATGGTGACCTCCCGACCCTTTTACTCCCAATCCGACATGTCGCTTTCTTCAATCCTGCCAAATTCTCAGCAATGATGTGAAACTTGACAGTTGGTGGGTTGTAAAGATACCGGTGGCTAAGTCTTTTTGCGAATAACTCAAGCCCATTTCTGTAAGGAAATTAAAGACTACTGAAGCCCTTCCTGTGGATTGTGGAGTTGTCAAGTCTTATCTGATGGCAGTCTGCCATGGGCTCACGGCGCAGTCATACAAAGGCCAAGTCAACCCATTATTATGACGGACGGGTATGTCCGTCCATGGATGCCGTAGTCTACTCTGTATTTACCGAAGGCCTTTCTCTCAAAAGTCTTGGCAAGTCGCATATGGCGAGATGCGACAGCGTGAGATACTACAGGACCACTCTGTAGAACGAGTGTACATTAGTAATTAACAAACAACCAGCTATAGTCGGCTGTGGGGTTGATCGACGACAGGGGTCCCACAACTTGATGAGAAACCCAGAGAGAGGCGCAAGGGTCCAAGTGCGGTAGTGCTCCAGATCGACCATCGAAATACCGTACGATGATGCAAAAATTTGGGTTCCTCAACAAAGTGCCAAGAACCAAGTCTGAGAACATGCTCTCATTATAGCTGCGGTATGGTAACCTGAGGGCCTCTGCACGCGTGCAACGCTGAAGAGCTGCTGCACGCCAAGCCGGTAAACCTTGTGGTGCATTGCGCGTTTTGTATTCTGGGCTGAGCAATCTTCCCAGATTGGTAAATACAGACAGCCCTGTTTCTCGCTGGCTCTTTCTTCCTTCACGTCCGCAACTATCCTCATCCCGCCCGCTTGTCGAATGTTCGTGGAAGACGGCGCATTCCATGATTGTCGGGCGACCTGGACCGGATGCAGACCCGGGGCCAGCTTTACATTTGTTGTGTGCTTTGCCGTCTCAGGCCCCGAAGCTGTAGGTATGGTAGGAATGGCCCCGGCCCGGGTTATCTATGGGAGAGGCCCCCTCCCCCCCTTTTTTGTTCTTCCCTCAGACTCCAAAGTCGCCGTGGCCGCGATATCGAAAACGTTCTGAATTTCTTGGCATTCGTGTACCCATATGCTTCCACTTCGGGCACAGAGATGTCCCTGTCCATCCAAAGAGCACGACTGCGAGTGCGACCCGAGCTCTGGACGTGCTCAGCCTATTTACAACTCTGCGTAGGTCAGGTTGACTTTTGTCTCTTCATACGACCGGGCCATTGCCCCGGCGGCTTATAATCTGTGTGGGGTGTAAAAAAAAGGTAAGCCTACCTATGAAGAGGAGAGGGAAACATGAGGGAGTGCCCGCCCGGCACCTATCACGCTGTCACGCATACATTCAATGAGAGCTTACATTGGCTGGCTAAACTGCTTTAGGTTAGTAAGCAACCACCAAATACCGTTCTCCTCTTCCAGAAAGCTTAGTTGCATTTCTCTTCCTCACTGGTTCTTCCTGTGAACCAAGAGTTTCCTTGTGGATTGATGAGCAACTGGTCAACAACTTCGACTCTCGATACTCCTTCTCATTGGTAAACAGTCCTGTCTGCATTATGATTGAGATAGCGACATGAACCCAATCTGTCAGATCACCGTCGATCACACCGTGGAGATCAGCGAGGGAAGGATTGGGATTGCGAAGGATGCCTTGCCTTTACGGCAGTGTTGTGAGGGATGACACTGACAAGCACTGTTTCACAGCCGGGAGTCGCTCTTGGTTCAACTGTTTCCCTATGGCTTCTGGTAGCCCCAAAGACAGAGAGCATGGATCATATTCCGCGGCCGCGCATTAGAGACGGAAGGTTCACTATGGTACTGCCCTTGTCT
Organism: Colletotrichum costaricense; assembly: GCF_030867565.1. NCBI lineage: Eukaryota > Fungi > Ascomycota > Sordariomycetes > Glomerellales > Glomerellaceae > Colletotrichum > Colletotrichum costaricense. The sequence continues at coordinate 1,758,177 of NW_026848238.1, forward strand.
GTCAAAGGGACAGTTCAACTTGTCAGCGGCTCGGTCAGATTCTCCACGACCCAAGTGGGCTGGAACGGAGATAAGTGCCCGACCGACGGAGATGGCCGGGCCTGACTGATCATCGCACGGAGACGGTCCTTCAGCCCCCACTCGGTGGCCGGAGACAATAATACACTGCGCGCCCTCGCTAGCGTTTTCAATCGATTAGATTCAGTCCGATTCTGTTATACACAACCGTCCTTTAAAGAATAGCAGCCAGGACATATGCCGTGAACACTGGCCATGCTTTCCATTGCCATGCGGACACCGCACCGCCTCAGGGTGGTGGATTAGCCGGAGGCATAGCGCAAACGTCCCAAGTCACAGGTCACAACCCCGAAATAGTGCGCATCGCAAAGACGTGACCGGGGTATGGTGTCTTCTTCCCAAGTTTCCCTCCGTCTTTCTCTCCCGTCTCCCATTTCCCCCTCCCCCCCCACCCTATTTCTGTCTTCTGCCGTGTGTACTTGTCCCTGGTGATGCCCGGGGTGTGGCACCGTCAATCTCTGGGGCGACTCGTCCGAAAGTCTTGGCTCTGTCTGGCTCTGTGTTTGGCTCTGTCTCCAGGTGCGGAGAGCTCTCCACCAAATGGTCACGGTCATGGTCCCGGCCAAGAGGATTGTGGGTGGTACCCGGGGGGTGTTCCGTCTGTCTGTGTCTCTCTGCTCTCGTCTCATGCATCGACTCCATGTATGGTAGCGCCCAAGTATGCATCGCCATACTACTTATAATATCCTCCATGTCTCGCCCCCCCGCGTGCTCATGGCCTTACATCTTATGATATCTGCATGTAGCCTACTGCAGGATCTCGAGTCTATTTCGCTTGCCCACTACGTTGTCTGATACTACCATTCTCTCAGCTCAGCTTGATCTTGAAGCTCATTTACATTGTCTCAACAACACCATCTCTCATTGGATCAACCATTCCCTCGGCGCTCCCTCTCCAACTCAACCACAAGTCTCTGCTCATCTCAACGCAAGTTTTCTGGAATAGGTTGGTTCGCCCTTCACATACCACACTTTCTTACACACAAATTCTCTCTCTCTCTCACACACACACACACACACACATACTCTCCTTCACTCAGCTCATTGGATCGTCCCTCTTTCCCCTCTATCTATTATCATCCTTGCTTCCTTCGCTGAAGGCTCGGAATCTCTTTGCATATGCCTGTTCTCGTCACGCATCACTAGCTCAATACATCTTGCTTATACTCAAGTGGCACGACCAGTCCGCGAAAACCCCAGGTTACACTACGGCATTCGGCGTTGGCCAACACCACTACCACCGTCATCTTCGATCTCAGACTCCAAAGTCCCTCCCAACCAGCTTAACTCGCATACCGTCGGCCGAGACAGGAAGTCACTTGTCATACATTCGATTCTGCGGCCTTGTGTTCCGACCTACGTTGACCCGGCATCCTACCTCGTAGCCAAGGACGTCCGACAACTTTGACGTCTGTCGTGCTCTGTGTGTACAGTCAGAAATCAGCTCCTCCTTTCCAGTAGTGAACCGGCCCGGCTTCTCTACCTCGCAGCAGAAACGAGCGTCAATCAAGGGTCTCATATATCATTACTATCTCTGCAGCTGGGCAGGTCTCAGCCAGGTTGCCTGCACACAGCATCCGGACACAGGAGCAACACGTAATACTTTCCTGCTTGCACACTAGAATCAGCTATTGCGTCCTCCCGACTATCGACCGAGTCGTAGTCGAATTCATCTAGATACCCCGCAGCGTTGCTCTTACATTGAGTCCGGCTGCGTCAGTGTACATTCGATCACAATGGCTTTCCATGACCGTAAGTACCCGACAATCTCACCTCCCTGGGCAAATAGTCCTACTTCAAGACAACATGCTGACATTCCATCGTCATGGATAAAGAGAACAAGTTCCTTTATGCCCTGAGCTCTAACCAAGCTTGGGCTGGGTACAAATCACACCAGAATCCTGCGTTCTTCAAGAACCTTGCCTCGGGGCAGTCGCCTTCAATCTGTAAGTTCATCTGCAATGCCAGCGTCCTCCTTAAGCTCTGATGCTAACGCATGTCGACACAAAGTGTGGCTAGGATGCTCTGATTCTCGTGTTCCCGAGACAACAATCTTGGGTCTCCAACCCGGCGACGTCTTCGTCCATCGCAACATCGCCAACATCGTAGCCCCCACAGACATCAACACCTCGGCCGTCATCGAGTACGCTGTTGCCCACCTCAAGGTTAAGCACGTCGTGCTCTGCGGTCACTCAGCCTGCGGCGGTGCCAAGGCGGCGTTGGGCGACTCCCGTGTCGGAGGCGTGCTCGATACCTGGCTCACTCCCTTGAAGACAGTCCGCGCTCAAAACGCAAAGGAGCTCGACGCCATCAAGAATGAGGACCGCAAGGCTGTCCGTATCGCAGAGATGAACGTCGAGACTGGTGTCAATGTGCTCATGGCCAACTTCACCGTTCAAGAGGCTATCAAAGAGCGAGGCATGACTGTCCACGGCTGCATCTTCGACATCGCGAGTGGCCGTATCCGCGACCTTGGGTTCGGAACCATGGGCCCGGGTGCCACTCGGAACGGCATTATCAAGAAGGGAGGTGGGGAAGAGGAGATCGTCCGCGGTCAACACGCTCAGCTCGTGTTCCGTGACAGCGGAGACGCCCACATGCAGGTCCGTTGAGGGTGGAAAGAACGGCAAAGGGATGATGATGTAACACCAATGGTGCCGTCTAGATACGGTGACCACTTGTCTGAAGATAGCCTTTGAGGGGCGATGTTTGATTTCCATCTTCGGGTTTCCATTCTTGTACTGAAATTTATGCGAGGCGCAGGAAACGGAATGACAGGCAAAATCAAGGCCACAAAGTCATACAAGAATATCAAGGGGCGTAATAGGTCTTTGAGTTCATGTGATAATAATAGGGGTATTTTCCCAGTTCTCTAAAGAGCCATGTATGAACAGAGCCGTCTTGGGATTCCTGGAAACGTGAAATGGTATCCTTGCCAACGTGCTCGCCTCAACCCGGCGTAGATTCATGGGAATGAGAAATCGAAGGAGACAGAGATTCTTTTATCCTGCCTTAAGCCATGCCCGGTCCCTCGAAATCAGATATTAGGCCTCATCAAATCGTATTCTCCTAGAGTGCGTGGAGAATTATGCACCGTAGACAAGCTTGAAAATGTCGTTGTAGACGAAGTAACTGCCAGAGGCAGGATCACGCAGAAGCTGGAAAGCCTGAGTGTAGTTCATGGGGCGCTGCTCCTCATCGACCTATTTTTCTTGGGTTAGATAAAGAGTTGCAACGGTGGAACAGCCGCAGGGCATGTCATATACGTACCAGAAGCTGGCCAGTGACGAGGATGATAATGCCGCCATCAGCGGTGGGCTGGGCGTCGAGGGTGGTGACCTGGTGCTTGACCTTCTCGAAGGGGAGGGACTATTGTAAAGGGGTCAGTGAGGGGACTGCAGGCGGCGCATTGAATTTGCGCATTCTCTTTGGGAGTACACACGGTGAGCTTCTCAACGATGGAGTTGACACCAAGGGAAGAAGCAGACTCGAAAGTCAGCATAGAGTGCTCCCGCTATTATTATTATCGTTGTCAGTGAATGCCCGGATGACTATGTAGCAGTAGATTTCTCACGTAGAGGCTGGCAAGTCCCTTGCGGTCCGAGTCGAACTGGTTGTAGTAGAACTCGATGAACTGCTCTGTTTGCGTTGTGGAGGCCGTCAGTGTCTTCTTTGTCGAAGAAGGGCAAGCAAACGGCATTGCGGTGCGGGCTATCTCGGCTATCGAGTATGGAAACACTTACTTGCGATTTCCTCGAAGTCTGCGAAAAGGCATCGGTTAGCTATCTATCTATTTTCTTGGTCTGATGAAGCGCAAAAAAAAAGGACGAAAACATCATGGAGATGCGGGGCAGCACACAGAGCGAGCGCACGCGCAAAGACAACAGCTACAGCAGTGACGGGGACGGTTGAGTGCACAACAGACTTACTGTTCGCCATTTTGTCTGATTTGGAAAGGGGATAGGTGTGTTGAAGACGAGGGGGTTTCGGGTCGGAAGGAGGGGTCGGTTTGTTTACGGTGGGTTTGAAGCGATCGAGACTTTTGTCGGAGGAGAGCTTTCGCCGGTCGCCAGGCTGAGCAACGAAGGAGGGGTGGTGGGCAAAGAGGGGGGACTAACACAATCGAATGGCAGGGGCGCGGCGCACAGCACACACGCAATGGAAGGCGGGAGGCTAAGGTACCTTGCCTTGTGTGCTTGGGCACTTGGTCACTGTGGTCAGGTACCTAACGTCACCTGTCGGGCAACTTCCTGGTTTTAGGCATAGGGCAGTGCCTACCTGGTCTTTGGGTTTGGGTGCCCAGTATTAATGGTGGGGTTCTGAACTTCTGACACCTGTAACCTACTGGGCAACCGCTTCGAATGTCAGCATGCGATTGTGCAAGTGCTATACGGTAGATACTGGCATAAATAGCGGGGTGATTCTTGTTTCGAGGGATAGATGCAGCTAAACAGTTCTTGATGGGGAGCCGCCATCTGCCTAAGGCTCAACTCAACTGTCCCCATCATCTGAAGTAAGCGAGCCCGTTCCGCATGGGCCGTGCACCACCGAGACCTTGACTACAAAAATCTTTTCTGTCTCTCTCCAGTCGCGGCTTTTTTCCTCACTTCGATATAAAGGACGAACCAAACCGAGTATCGATCTCTTTTGAGAATCTCAATGGTCGACTGTATCAGAGTACTCAAATCGTTCATGGTATCTCCTGCGCATCCTGCCTTCAGGCGACATGAGGGCTTTACCTCGAATTTTTACTCACTTCACTACATTCTGTTCACAGAATTTTCCCTGCTCGGTAAGCATTTGATCTCATTTTTTCTTAACAAATTTGACTCCATCGCGGGTTGCTACGTTGATGATCAACTCTTCCATTAAGAACGGCCAACAGAATATACTATGTTGATTCAATTTATCAAGCTCAACAGTCTGAATGTAGCTTTGAAGCAAAACTTAATTAAGCGCTTGTTAGCACGAAAGCACTAGCTAACCTGGATATCAATAGATCCCTTAACCTTCACTTTGATTGATGAACCTGCTAGATTAGGAAGGACTGTACTATGTACACCCATGTAGAAACAATAAACATGGACTATGAGAATTACTGTCTGTTTGAGCATGCTGGCCTGTTGTTTGGTGATATCTTTCCTTCATCGTCTTCGGAGTTGCTCGACGAGCGACATGGAGTGCTGCTCCGAGGACGTGGAGGTGACTCTCACGTCGGACCAACTGCTCGTTGGTCGCGAGCGGCTGAGTGACTCATGTGTGCCGAAGCGTCAATCTCGAATAAAGCCAGGGAATTGCAGATGCTCTACTCTTGTCTATTGCTTCTTAATGACGTTAGCAGCCTATGCAAAGAAAGTGTCGACACTCTCTATGAGCCAGCTCCTGCCATCCTTATGTTGAACATACATCTAGACGTGGGCATGCCACACTGTTTCCTTAAGAAACATATCATGGAGTAGTCCCACAATCGTGACCATCGCGGCCGCTAGAGAACAATATGGGCAAGGTCGTACTTAACCACCCCATATACTCAAATCGGAGGCGGTCAAGAGACCAAAATAGAACATCCAATCCTTCAAGGTAGGCATGGGGTGCTGTAATATCCCGGCATAGATATCATTGTGAACGTTAAGGGGAATATAATGTTTTCGGCCCCCAGGCATGTCATACCTCGATGATATCTCCATCAGCAAAACTTAATGACAAGAGTGGGATTCGAACCCACGCCAATTACTTGACTAGCACCTGAAGCTAGCGCCTTAGACCGCTCGGCCATCTTGCCGTTGTTGTTGTATTTTGCCAGAGAAAGTATATGATTCACCGGGTCAGTTTGCTGACGTGAATGTGTACCCGCGATCTTGATCACCGAAGAGAACGAGAGTTTGGAAAGATTGCTGTGTACAAGGACCAGTACAGAGAATCTACTTGTAGCTTCCTTTTTAAACATATCCAACTTTTGAAAAGTCCGATCTGGTTGGTGATTTTCAATCTCTGAACTGCACCTCGGGGGTGTAATTCCAGTTTGAGATATAAGCAGGCGTATTTCCTGTCCTCCCGTTGCTAGTCGAATACACCCCGAGGAATACACCTGTTGAGCTATCAGCGAAAGCTTTGATTCAGAAAGAGAAAGCGGCATACCTGTGAAACCCCAACTAACCGCATCGTTGGAGGCGTAGAGAAGAGTCTTGGTCTGGAAAGCTGACCCAGCTGGCCCAGCAGAGAACGAGTAATGTGTCATGTTGACAGCCCGAATCTCCAATCTGAGTGGTTTATCAAGCCAGTCCTCCGGTACTGGTGCCACGATATCAGTGGGAACAGCAACATACGACATAGCTCGGAACCGAAATTGAAGCTTGAGATCAGTCGGATTTCCCCCCGTCGTCAAATTCTGGCCAGGGAAGGCCTGCGTACTTGCGCTCGCGGGCAGCAAGACAACGCCGAGATCAAGGTGATGGTTCTGCGTAAGAAACACCGTAACGCCGGCCTCTTCCTCCTCCTCGGTTGGTTGAAAGTCAAGCTCGACGCTATAAGAGAAGAGCGTGTCTTGCTGTCTTCTTCCAATGAATGTCTGGCCATCGGGACCCGCGTAGTTCCCATTTAGAGCGGTGAGGTTGAGTTTGGAGGGTATCAGACGTAAGCTGTTGGGCTTCTCAGGCGGTGAAACTATGTATGAGCTTCCGATCGGATACCGCCAATACGTGAAGTGAGCTGGAAGGGTCGAATTCGGAGAGAAGTCAAACGCGTCGCCTTCAATTTCTCCCAGTGAGATCCATGGGCTAGCTTGATTAGCAGAAGTCTTCTTGAGAGGGAAAAGATGTAATACGTACCCGGGGCCTTCAATATCCAGATTCTCAAGCGGCATCTCCCAGCCACTCATCTTCCCTTCGATGGGGGTAAAGTATGGCCATTCCCCCTCGTTCCACGTTACCGAAGTCATGACAGTCTCTCGGCCCATTGGAAAGTTGCGCCATTCTGGCCCTGATCTCGTGCCCAAGGCAACACACCACCTGGTTCTCATTAGCTACTCGAAGTACAATGGTGGAGCTCCTTACCAATTCCCAGAGGCATCTTGGAATAGATCTGCGTGTCCGACAGTTTGAACTGATCTCCGTTAGCCTCGCCTGCAGAGCCAATTTGGAAAGAGAGCACTCTTTGCGCTTTGCTAACAATAATTGGTAGTATTGGCGTTGGTCAGAACAGGGTTCAATGGACTTGACTGATACGGGCCACCAATACTCTTTGAGCGGGCCATCGTGACCATATGGCCAAGCCCAGTGCCGCCTTTCAACTTGCCATTAGCTTTCGGAGCCCACAGGATGTTTATTTGGAATCACCTTCGGCAGCCAGAAGATAGTAGTAGCCATCATTACGATAGATATGTGGTCCTTCGGGTGCCTGTTCCCATGTCAGCCCTGAGGAAGTCTCCAGAGGACTCATCACAGACCATGCCGCCTGTGCCATTCCAGATAGTTCTCCATTCGCCGACTTTCCCGGTGTTGAGATCGGCCTCCGCCTGTTGAATCCACGGTCTCGTATCGTTTCAGCATTTGTATTATTTCCTCCGAGGGTCGTTCTCATTTCCATAACACATACCCGATCTTCCAGGCGTGGGCACCATTGATGTATGTCTTACCATCATCGTCCCAAAATGGCTCTGTATCGTATCCTTCAAACTCAAAATGTACCGCGTCGGTCCAAGATTCCGGATTAAAAGGATCTTGCGCCTTGAAGATAATCTTGGACCCGAGAACTGAGTTAGATGAGTCAAGGAGAAGAACGTGGATCGGATCATACGTTGTCCCACCGCGAAGCATCTGTCGCGTCTCTATCATCGTCTACAAGAGTCGTAACAAGCCAAAACGTATCATCGTGATAGCGCAGTGTCGGTGCCCAAATACCACTGAATTCTGTCAGGCGCGGCAAGCTTTCTTCTACCCCGAGAGACTTGCCTTGTGGATCGGTTTGTCTCAACAAGTCGAGGGAGCTGTTCTTCCCTGTTCAAGACGTGCCCTAGACCATGTTAATGAAGTATTCACCCTCACAGGTCATTGAAACATACCGACTAGCTTCCAATTCTGCAAGTCTCTACTAGCATGGAGTGGTATACCCGGGAATGCATTGAAACTAGAGGATGCGCAGAAGAAGGTATCATTCCACTCAGGGACAAATATACAGCTAGGATCTGGATGAAATCCTGGGATTATTGGGTTATAAAAGGTCGAGTTAGATCCCTCTGACACTGAAAGCCACATCAGCCACACGGCCAATGTTACAAGTGAAAACATAATGTCTACTATAATGCAAGTGACATGCCCTTCTCTCCAAGATATGACACTCAGTAGTTACATTCGAGACTAGATGGGCGACTTATAGGCGAACTAGAAGGCCATGGTAATCGCACCAAACATGCTCGGGATATCTGCCAACGAACAAGCCTAGCTCGAGTCCCCGCATCGCCGGTACAGGGTGACATCATCCGGGTAAATAGCAGGCATAGGATAAATGAAGAGAGGCTCGATCGTAGATTTGTCTAGCATTCACCCGGGGCCGTATAGTCCTCTCATCGAATATATTCTGCATGGGTTTGTGGGTCTAGGAGGATCGTCTGGGGCATTAAGCATGATGGCGATCCGGGAAATACGCGACCGGGAGGAGAGGAGCAGGTGGGAGGAGGGGGCGGGGTGAAATGGAGAATACCAGGCCAGTGATACGTTACTAGTATGCAGGGCAAGGAAAGACGCAACGTGGACATCGAGAAGCTGACCCCATGGGCAGGATGTGGTTTTCACGGGGGCCATCGCTACCTACAAGGAGATCTGCCGCCGAGCCGTTGTGTAGAGGTATTATCTCCATGCATCGCGATGAGAGCGAGATGAAGAGTCGTTGTTTTTGACCGTCGAATTGCATGCAGTCTATATTCTGTGTCCCGAGGCCCAGAAATGCAATGGCCGTCGCATTCAGCCTACACAACAGGCACCATTGCCTGCAAAAGGAGTTGAAACCAAAGTTCGTGTAACGGCATGAGTTGTTTACTTCAGTAATGCATCTCCCTTAGCAACGCCGTGCCTCTTTCATCAACGGAGATCGGGGTGTGCCTCCTAAACGCCATCTACCTTATGCAGAGCAGCCGTATTGACCGTCTCGCTCGATCTGCACCGACATCTTTCTCTCTCTGGCCTGTTGCCTCCATCCTGGCGCGGTGCCACACTCGCCGCCCAACCTTGGAGGACTACCGGTCCCATAAGTACGAATCGTTTTCCAAACCAAGTCCTAAAGCTCCGACTCTGCACCGTTCGTCTCCACAGCCATCGGGCTGCCATTCTGCGCCTGGCGTTGCGTTGCACGGAGGCGCGCATTGCCAGGAGCACGGCGACGGGGCGTAGGCCGGCCGTTGCCGTTCAGGTTCTCCTCGTCATCGTCTGAATCGGGGTGTCCATCCGCGTACAGACGCGCCTCGTCCAGTTCGGTCATGCTATCCGGCCTGTCCCTCAACCACTGCATCCGAGGGCCTGATTTTGCAATCTCGGAAACGCGGAAGCCGTAAATACGGGGCTCATATATACGTCCAGCGCCCAGGCCCGGTGCAATGTTCTTAGCGTACATGCCATTGATCATCTCGAGCGAATCATCGTTAATACGAGCGCCGCCGCTGCTGAGAACCTCGGCCCCACGCTTAGTGAGGTCGTATTCCGGGAATGTGAGGAGGAAGAGGGCGCCAAAGGTACGGCCGAAGAAGGCACCGTCGACGGTTTGGAAACGGCTGTTGGGAGGGACGTAGACGTCGAGGCAGGAAGGGCAAAACAGCTTCACGGTGTCTTCGCCGGGAATATCAGAGAGACCGACAGGGAGTGTTCTCGCTTGATCGCAGTTGGTACGGGGGCAGCAGCCGAAATGGCCCAACTCATACTTCTCGCTCATCTGTTGAATGCCCGCCCTCGAGCAAATGAATCGCTGATGAATCAAGCCGTAAAGCATCTCGGAGGAAGACTCGATAACACTTAGGTCGCTAGCCATGCGGCTATGTTGTCTCCGGTCGTGTCTGGGGCCGAGTCGGTCTTGATCTCCCGAGTCGTTCTCGTCTTCGTCTTCATCCTCCTCCTCCTCTTCGTCCTCGTCCTCTTCAGGCTCCACATCAAGGATCATCTATGCAGGTCAGGTCAGCATTGACGTCTATCGCGCAGCCTGGGGGCTGAAAAGGTCGCTTGAGCTCCCAATCTCCAGAAGAACAAAAGAAAAAAGAAAATCTAAGCGAGAAAGAAACAGCCTGCGTACCTCGAGTGCCTCCTTGTACATCGCGACCTGATTCTGCAGGCCAGTGAGGTTGAAGTCATCCTCGATGAACTCCTCAGAAACCTCAGCGAAGTATTCATGGCCAAGGAGAGAGCAAAAGGAAGATATCCAAGACTCCGGGGCCCCCGAAGAGGTGGACATGTCGTCGAGGTAATCCAAGGTGATGGTATTGACGGGGTGTCGTTTAAAAATGGGTTGGGTTGCGACGCGGGCAAGCACGCGCGATACAGTCGTCGGATGGAGGACAGCGATGGTCTCCGAACAGCTGCTTTGGATATCGATGGTCTCCCAGCAGGGGCGCAAAGGTGGCGGGGTAGTTGGGGGGCGTGACGGGTCAAGTGCGGCGCATGTCGAGCGCGAAGGACGATGGGGAAGTTGCGAGATCGAGGAATGGTTTCGCGAGCGGTCGGATGCCGTGTACTGAGCAGACTTGAGTTGCGATACAGAGAAATATTTCCCCGTCCTTTTTTTCTGGCGGCAGGGGAGAGAAGCGGTATTTGGAGCCTCTCAGCAAAAGCTGTAGTTGTGGTGGGTGGGCTGTGGACTGCGGTGCCTCACGAAGCCCAGCCCGCTGAGATTACGTCCAATCACTATGCTGGTCTGTGCGCACTCCATCGGTCATTCGGTGAGCGGGCCTCTAGTTGTTCCCTTCGCCGATCTTCTCGGTGAGGGTACTCCTTCTCGCTTCCACTGATTCATTGCTACTCACCGAGACGTATGTGTCTAGGTACGTAGCCATGTCAAATCAAGTCGAATTGCTCGCCCATCACTGCTCTTCTTAGCTTGCTGATGGCTCGTTCTATGATACATAACAATTCTTGTTCTCGTTTATTTACTTTTAGACTATGGTCCTTCAGTAGATGCTCTCAGACATGAGGCTTCTTGCCCGCGGCTGTTGCCACGCGCTCACTTCATCCAGGCCCCCCCAAATTCGACGTGGGTTTTCAACATTACACTCGGTAGAAGCTACAAAATCTCCATTCGAGGTAGTCAATATCGAAGAATTTCGAAGATCTTCATTCACACAAGAAAAACCTCTCCTATTTGGCCAGTCCTCCAACCCTGCTCAGCAGAGTTCCTTCTCAGCATCTTCAAAATGGTTCGCCCAAACTCAAGACGCTAACCAGAAACCCACCGCCAAATTCACTCCCTATATGAACCAATTCGCCCACCACATGTTCCCATACGAGTTCATAAGTCCTCAGATCGCCGACGATTCTGGAGTTTTAGTGAACACAACACAACAGTTTCTTGCATGGCTCGCGTCTGATCCGGATCCCATGGGTGCAGTGCTAGCAGGCATCGTCCATGCAGCATCCCACCCAGATGCCTCGGAGCCAAAGTTCTCGTCATTCGTTGCTCCCCTGCAACTCCTTCTCAAGGCTGCGGAATTCAACAGCCTGCACGAGAAGAAGATCAAGCAGCTTTACATCGCCCAGGCTCAACTCCCGGACCTACCTCTAGAACTCCAGGAAGACCTGCCTGTCCCACGCATTGTCTTGGAAGCCGGTAAAGGCGACGTATACAATTCGAGCTTGTGGCTTGGGCTGGAGCCGACATATACCCCGCTACATCGCGATCCGAACCCTAATTTGTTCTGTCAACTTGTTGGCAGCAAAACAGTCCGCCTGCTACCGCCGTCATCTGGCGATCGGTTGTATCGTCAGATACAGGCTCAGCTTCAGCAGTCGGGGAGTAGTCGCATCAGATCGACGGAAATGATGGAGGGCCGCGAGAGGGTAGCAATGAACACAGCTGTCTGGGGATCGGAGAGCCACGCGGATATTACAGAGGCTCAATTGGGCCCTGGAAATGCTCTCTTCATCCCCAAAGGTTGGTGGCATAGTGTCAAGAGTAGACATCATGATGGGAGGTTGAATGCCTCCGTGAATTGGTGGTTCAGGTAGTCAAAAGAAGACCCGAAAGGGTGTCCAAAGCTTTATCTCATAATAGGCTTTTTGTGTCTCTGTAATTAATCTGTTAAGACTTTGTCTGCGTACAAACGGTCTGACTTGGTGATACCTTACGTGTACTGGTGTACTTCCCCAACTTGTACTGGTCAATAAGCAACAATCTAAAGGCAGAAAAGATACCTCAAACTATTATAACACTTAAACGTCACAGTTTGCTTCTACTCAATGTCTGAGAATTTCCACAAATGACACGCGATTACAAAGGTGCAGGATTCTGGACCTAAGTACTGTGCAGAGCGAGCGGGCATCGATGATTGTTAGTCTAGGTAAAGACCGTCAGCAATCAGCCCCACATCAAAGCACAATAGCTCAGGGGTAGAGCGCTGGGCTCATAACCCAGAGGTCCCTGGATCGAAACCAGGTTGTGCTATAATTTTTGCAACTTTTTTGCTGTTGAAGTATACTTTTTGATCATTTAGACCCTGATGGACCAAAGAATGATGTTTTGCATTCTGTTCTTTCAACCGGGGGTGCAGACATGCGACAGTGGTCCCTACCCGTTATCGATGATCCTCCGGAAGCAACGTCGTGTCCCCTATCCCATCCTCTGACTTACTTGCCTTCAATAGTTTCAAAAGTGACCACCAAAGGGAACGAGAACCCTCAAAAACGGAAGATTGATGGCTTAAAATTCGACATCAGGTCTACGTTGTACAAAACAGGGCAGGCCGTCCTTCATCGGCAAGGTAAGACTACTCTTGCTGACTCTCGTCGAGTCATCGACTCTCACGCAATCAAAGAGACCAGCTACGGTAGCAATTACTTGCACGGCAATGATCTCAGCCATCTTCTTCCCCAAACATGTTCTTGGCCCGCCGTTGAAGACTGGGAATTCGGAGGTGCTCTTGTTGATGACTTTACCGTCGACCAGCCATCGCTCGGGCCGGAACTGGTCCGCATCAGAGCCCCATGTGGTGCGCGAGCGGTTCATCGCCCAGGTGCACCAGACAATGACGGAGTTCTGGGGTAGAAAGGTGCCGTCCGGTAGCGTTGTCGCCTGAACAGCCTGTTTGATTTCGAAAGGGATCGGTGGGAAGATGCGCAGCGCTTCGTAAAAGACTGAGAAGACGTACGGCATCGTATTCGGGTTACCCCGTTCCGCAATGGCTTTCTCAAGTGAGTCCTCCTCACTTTGCTGTTTAATGTCGTCGACCTCCTCGCGGATCTTGGCTACAACCTCCGGGTGCTGCATGAGCAGGTAGAAGGTCCACGTCAGAGCCTGCGCCGTGGTATCTTTGCCTGCCGAGAGGTAATTCAGCGCGGCATCGGCAACTAGCTGCTCGTCTCCAATGGTGTCTAGCAATGACTGGACTAAACTGCCGGATATGTTGTCGAGCCTGTCGCTCCCCAGATCTTGTGAGACGTCTGGCGCGGTTTTGGGAGACGCTTTTCTGTCCGTCATCGCACTGGAGACTATGCTCTGTCCAAAGGATTTTACGACAGAGATGGATTTCCTCAGACGTGCTCCTGTGAGGATCTCTGTGAGGAACCACATTGGATTCTGGAACCGCTTTGCAGTCGCACCTGATGCGTAGTCGAAGGACAGGCCAAACGTGTCTTCTGCGTGCATTTCCATCTATGTCATGTGTTAGACGGAGCAATGAGAAGGACAGAATGGACTGTGAGAAGCATGCCAACATACGTTGTAAGCCATCTTGCCCATGACTTGGGTCGTGATTTCGTGAAAGACTGCCTGCAAGTCCACCACATCATTACCTGACTGGCTTCCAAGGTAGGCGACACTCTGAGATAGATACTGTGGCAACGCCACGTCTGTGAGAACTCTCAGGTTCGAGGTATTGAGGAAATTGAGGCCGGCCTTTCTCTGGACCTTCCACAGGTCGCCATCAACATTGATTATGCCATTACCTGTGGCCCGTAAGCGGAGTGATCATCAATACCGAGAGGCACTAAGACTCACCAAACAAGTCCCTCGATCTCCCCTTGAAGAATTCCCCCTTGGCAAATATGCCCTCGTTCTTGAAGACGTATTCTAGGTTCTTGGGATCGCTGATGATGACCCCTGGAGGTAGACTGGGAACAGAGATTTGCAGCGTTTCATAGCCGTAAAGTTGTTCACACTTGGTGAACCAGTCGAATAGCTTCTGGCGATCTCTGAGGAAGATGATGCCATTTCCGGCGAGCGGCAGTGTATTAGGAGGTCGCCTAGGCCAAAGTCAATATCCAACCAAACGGTGTATTCAATAGGTAGCTCAACAGGCTTGAAAGTTGGTGAACTGACCGTAATGGGACGCCATTCCTCCTCAGCCTTGGCTGACCAAAGATGGCGTATACTAGGAGTGAGATCGCAACTACTACGACGGCTGCTGAGGCATTGACCAGGGCCATCACGAGGCGATGTCCTTGATCTCTCGTAATGGAGATGTGGGACGACTTTCCACTACAACACGTGCCGAAGACACCATCCGCACTTTGAGACCCAATTTACCGTAAGTGAAAGACTGTAACTTCTAGCTTCTCGATCTTGACTAAACTCGGCCAGAAAAGGAATGGTGGAAGGAAGGCGTTGAGGAGGGGTGAGGAAGAATGATACCACGAAGTATATGATGACGAAGACGAAGGCCAACACGATTGTCCAATGGCCCCAACGTCTCAATACCTAGGCGCTGACCAGTGGGAGGGGAGCAATTGGTAGCTTGCATCCCCGACGGGGAAACTCAGAGTTCCATTGCACCGCTCCCGAGTAAGTCCACATTACTGCGTACACTAAACATCTCACCCCTGTCGAAACTTCAAGCCCTTGGCCCTTGTTACCTTTAAGGATAAGGTAGCTCCCCGCCATCATGTTGACGTTCTTTTCCAAGAACTCTTCACCTTACGTGCCATGATACCATCAAGGGTACTTACAACCAGACTTCAACGATGTGCCAAGTCAATCTAGCCTGTGATCACCTTGTTCTTTGGAACCCAGGTCGGTCTCAGGTGTTGCTTCCGTCGTGGTGAACTGATGAGGTACCTAGTGGGCACGTTTCCAGCGGAGCTTGGGGGGGGTCGGACCCATGCCCGGGCTGGAGCTTTCCCTGTCTCGAGCTCAGCACTAGCGAATGCGATAGCTCCCGCACCCGCCACCCCGTGCCGGCTAACGGCAGGGCACAGGGGGACCCCAATTCTGCTACGAACTTCCATCTGTCTCAACAAGAAGCACCGTGTAATAAAGCCCTCGTGGCCGCCAGATTGAACCTCCAGCCGATTTGCAAGGAGCTACACATCGGACGCTTTGCATGTGATTTGGTCACCTAAACTCTTCTTCCAGTACAATCAATTACATTAACTGCTCAACCGGCCACCAGTGTTAAACGAAATCCTGCTACGACAGCTACTTGCATCTCGACGTCATCACGATGGCGCCTCTCGTCCCGCGATTCCACCTCTTTGAGATTGACGACCAGACTTGGTGAGTTGCGCCTCCCAATTCCTACTTTCGCCTTTCACAATTCTCTCTGTCATCGCAGAAAGCTAACACATCCTCTCCCAACCCCAGGTTCCCCTCTTTCCTCCGAGCCTACGTCCAAGAAGGCCTCCACGCAGCCTGGGTCTACCGCGTCCCCGTCCTCCAAACCTCCTCCCCGGCCCGCGTCGCCGCCCAGATCCTCCAGCACGTCCTCGGTCCTCGCCTCCCCTCCTACACCTTCATCGACTTCTGCGCCGGCTCCGGCGGTCCCACCCCGGCCATCGAGCGCTTCGTCAACCGCCACCTCACCGCCCAGAAGCAGCCCAACGTCGACTTCGTGCTGACGGACCTGCACCCAAACACCGAGTCCTGGGCCCGCGCCGCCGCGCGCAGCGAGCATATCGGCTACGAGCCAAAGAGCGTCGACGCCGCGCACGCGCCGCGCGAGCTGGTCGACGGGTATACCTCCAAGGGCAAAAAGGTGTTTCGGCTGTTTAATCTGGCGTTCCACCACTTTGACGACCCGCTGGCGAAGGCGATTTTGAAGAATACACTCGAGACGTCGGACGGCTTCGCTATTATGGAGCTGCAGGGCCGCGACCTCTTGTCCTTCATCATGCCCGCGATCCTCGGTATCGGCTGCTTCATCTTCGCGCCGCTCTACGCATGGAGGCTACGCAGCTTCTCCGTCCTCATTTTCACCTATCTCATTCCGATTATTCCGTTTGTGTTGGTGTTTGACGGGTACATTTCTGCGCTGAGGACGCGGACGCCGGACGAAGTAGAGGCGTTGATGAAGTCGTGTGGCGGCCGGACTGAAGGGTGGGAGTTTAAGAGTGGTAAGGAGATATATATGCCACCTGTCGGGTCTGTGAGATGGATCGTGGCGGAGAAAATTTCATCTAGGGATTGGTAGATGCGGGGGGCTATGAGAAAAAGAGGAAGAACCTAGACTGAGAGAACATACAAAACTACAAAGTTACGAAGACAAGACCGATTTGCTGTTGGGTTTGATCAACTACAAAGATTTCATGTGCTTGCATGGCATCATTACTTGACAACGCAGGCACACTGACACTGAGAGATGACTGATTGTAACTTACATCCTTGATGAAGCTAATACCTTTGTTACAAATTTCCCCCCTGGGGCGAGTTGAGAACTAGTTGGCTAGTGACAAGTTCTGAGAGAGGTATCGAATTTTGCTCAAGTCGGTGCACTGCAGCCAATATAATTTAACGAGGTTGATAATAAACATTGGTGGGTCGGAACATTCACATTCAAAATTTGGAACGGTAATTTTGCTCCATGTTTATTCTCATTCTCATTCTATGAAATGAAGCACAGAACAGATATCACTCCGTTTTGACACCAAATCCCCAAAACTTGCCGCGGTATCCAATCCACGCGACAATTATGTTCGTGTCGGAACTATGTCGACGACACATCCTGATTTCCCAAAGTTGTACCCAAAAGATGATTAAAGAAAAGAGTCCTTCATAAATCCATAAATATGATCGCTAATCAACTCAGAGCATGCTTGCGCTTTAAACGACGGGACCGGCCTTGACGACCTCCTCGGTCGCTTCGCTGGCGTACTTCTTGAAGTTCTCGTTGAAGAGGGTGCCGAGCTTCTTGACCTCGGTGTTGAAGCTGTCGTTGCCGGCAGTCCAGGCGGCCTTGGGGTTGAGAAGCTCGTCGGGGACACTTGGGCAGGTCTTGGGGACCTGGAGGTTGAAGACTTCGTAGGTCTCGTACTCGACCTTGGCGAGCTCGCCAGAGTGGATGGCGTCGAGGATGGCACGGGTGTACTTGAGGGGGCAGCGCTTGCCTCCCTGAGCGGCACCGGCACCGACCCAACCGGTGTTGAGGAGCCAGGCATTGGCGTTGTGGTGCTCGATCTTGTCGGCAAGCATCTTGGCGTAGCGCATGGGGTGCAGGGCCAGGAAGGGCTGGGCGAAGCAGGAGGAGAAAGTGGCCTGGGGCTCGGTGACACCGTCCTCAGTTCCGGCCATCTTGGAGGTGTAACCAGAGATGAAGTGGAACATGGTCTGGGCGCGGTCGAGCTTGGAGATGGGAGGCAGGACACCGCGGGCGTCGCAAGTGAGGAGGATGATGTTGGTGGGGTGAGATTCTGACATGCAAGGAATCTTGGCGTTGCTGATGTACTCGATGGGGTAGGCGCAGCGGGTGTTTTCTGTCAGGGTGCAGTCATCGTAGTCGACGGCACGGGTCTCGGGGTCGAAGACAACGTTCTCAAGGACGGAGCCGAAGCGGATGGCGCCGAAAATATCGGGCTCCTTCTCGGCTGACAAGCCGATGGTCTTGGCGTAGCAGCCGCCCTCAATGTTGAAGACACCGCGGTCACTCCAGCAGTGCTCGTCGTCACCGATCAAGGCGCGCTGAGGGTCGGCAGAGAGAGTGGTCTTGCCAGTGCCGGACAGACCGAAGAAGAGGGTAACATCGCCGTTCTTGCCCTCGTTGGCAGAGGAGTGCAGAGTGAGGACGTTGTGCTTGATAGGCATCTCGTAGAAGAGGACGGTGAAGACACCCTTCTTCATCTCACCAGCGTACTCAGTACCGAGAATGACCATCTCCTTCTCGGCGAAGTTGATGGCGACTGAGGTGCCGGAGGTCATACCCTCGGTGTATCTGTTGGCGGGGAAAGAGCCGGCATTGTAGATGGTGTAGTCGGGGTGGAAGTGCTCGAGCTCCTCACGAGGAGGGCGAATGAGCATGTTTCTCATGAAGAGAGCATGGTAGGCGCGGGCGCAGATGACACGGACGCGGATACGGTACTTCTCATCCCAGCCGGCGTAACCGTCGACGACGTAGATACGGTTTCTGGTGTTGAGGTAGTCGATGGCACGCTCGCGGTTGATCTTCCAGACCTAAAAATCTCACATGTCAGCGAATGCTCAAAGAGAGGTTGGCCCCGGCGTTGGATGTGGGTCCAGCGCCGGGAGAAGCAGGAACATGGAGGCCGTCGGCACGCGGGGTGGGTGTGGCAGGAGAGAATGGGTGACAGGAGTGGAGTCATGAGAAAAAGGTTTAGCGCGGCTTTGCATTGGAAAGTGCGGGGCCGGCAACCGACTGCCTTCTTTTCTCATGCGCTGCACTCAAGGCCCAAAGGGGGACGAGGAGGGGTTGCAGCCTTTGATGACGACACTCCCAGTCGCAAAACTGCACCCGAGGAACCTGGCGGGGAACATCGGGGGAAAACATTGGATGAAGGGCCATCTCGATGAGTTCCCTCCGGCATGAACCGATGCGATGCGCCTGCATCGGTTCCTCGGATTTGTGCAAAAAGGACCAGCGGTAGTAGACTTTTTGCTTGCTGCGCGCAGGTGTGTACCGGTAGCAGTGCCGAGCTGAAGCATGACGCATTCATTGACAGCAAAGAAGTCTTCGGCAGTGCCTGAGTTCGTTTCGCTGCTGACTCAGAGTAGGGCTCAAGCTTGCAGCAGAAAAGGGCCCAGACACTTTCCAGAGTGACTTTTTTGCTGTCTCCGAAAGGTCGCGTGACAGACGGCTCTGTTTGGGTGCAAGCGCAGTTACCATGGCTGAGTGTCTTGGGGGGAAATGCGAATATCCCACCGATGACGAGCCACACAAACAAAGGACCAAGGGGAAGCGTGCCCACAGCACCATGACTCGATCTGGGTTGCGATTTCTCTTACCTCGGGTGACATGGGCTTGTTAACGGGGCCCCACCTGGTGAACATCGTGTTAGCAAATAGTTACGCATTCAATGGTCAGCGCCAGCCGTTCTGAAGCTGTGCGTGTTGACTACTCTGGCTTTGGAGAGGAAAGAGAAGCTTACCAGATGTCGTTCTTGGAGCTGTCCTCCTCGACAATTCGCTTGTCCAAAGGCGAACGACCAGTCTTCTTTCCAGAATAGGCAGTCAAGGCACCACTTGATGTGATGGCGGAACCGGTCTCGTAGACGAGGGCATCTTCGTAAAGGGCGGGGACGGAAGGGTTGGGGATAATGGCGACACGGTCGTAGTCAATGTGCGCGGTCTCGTGAAGCTCCTCCTCGAGCTCCGTGTGCTCCTGGTGAGGACTGCAAGTTGTGGGTTAGCCAGCTATTTCTGGTGTTTTTTTTGTCCAAAAACTGGACTTGCTGAACCAAGAAACAGCAGGGAAACTTACGCAACACCACCAGGGTGGAGAGGAGTCTTGTTAACGTTGCTAGCGATCACTGAAGGCGCCATGTTAGCTACAACTTGTCGATTGGTGAAATTGAATGATGGTGATTTTTTTTTGGGTGAAGTGACAAGTGGTATAAGGAAAGGATGAGACCAAGACTGAGTTTGCGTTGTTGTGGAAAAACTCGGGAAGGGGATGGGTGTATAAGAGGGTATATGACGATATAACGGAGATGAGATGTAGTGTGGACGTACTCTTGCGTAAGTCTGCTTGGGTTCCTTCTGCGAGAATCTGAGACTTTGGGCCTTTAACTTTGGGATCAGTGTAGGGAGAAGCAGTTCTCTGGACGGGATCCTTCATGGTTATAAAGAATTGAGTCGTTGGACGGGTAGGTCTTTGAGATCGGGTGAAGATGGTTTGGGTCAAGGCTTGGAGGCTTGTGGTTCTCGTCCGCTTTCAGGGATCACGAAAGGAATCGTATCCACACTTCTGGAATAAATTGGCCGGGGTGGACGGAGTAAGATGGGAGTGTGAGACTGGTGAGTACAAGTGTAGACAAAGCTGCTTTGGGTGGCTTGGATCTGAAGCTGGGCCGAGGATAGAAGGGCCAGAATGGGGTCTTGGACTTATAAGAACGGGCGCGGCGTGTGGAGTCGCGGGGGCGAAGACGCCGATGTCACTGGACGAATTGCCGTTGCTGCGAGCTTCACGATATTATCTCGGGTTCGGCGGAGGGGCGTAGATCCCTGTGCGGGTTCGGGATAGAGGAGGAATAGGGACAGAATCGGGGAGAGTTGGGGAAGACTTCTCGGGAGAACGTCTTGTCTCGATCCCTTTGTCACTTCGTATCTTTGCATGGTCCTTCCTAGGTTGGGAATGGAGGCGTGTAGTATACACTAGCACGACTAGGTACGGGAGAAAATGTGTGGAGGAAGTTGGAGAGAGGGGTGTTAGGGGTGTGTGATGAGGGCGTGTGGGCAGTGCAAAGGTAGGAAAAAGACAAAATGAAGAAAAAGAGACATGCAGCAGCAAGTTGAAGAGTGCGAGGGCATATCGGATTGCCTCATCGTCCCAAGATAACGAGGGCCCGAACTTGCCCGCCGTGTTTCCCTTCGGGCCATGTTATCGCGGGGCTAGGGGGGTGGAAGTGGTTGCGGCAAGGCAAAGTGAAGGGGCCAAATTTTACCATGTTCTCTTCGACAGCGTCTATCATGATGCACAATCCTGCAATCCACAAGTCCCACCCTGATCTGAGGTTTGAATCTGGAGCCCTGGAAGTACCTTCTTCTGCCTTAAGCAAGGCAAAGAGTACACCCCTCCATCCCCCCTCCTGTTGGCGCCTCCCCACAATCTGCGGGCTTCCTCCGTCTGTCTCCGTTGCGTCGGCCTGGTCCTCCCGAATCCTGGCTAACTTACCTCATCTTTGAAGCCGTCCACCTTCCCAGTACGTAAGTTGGGTATGCCAATTCACCATAGAGAGATGCGAAGGGGTCGTCTTGTGCATTTCTGCCCGTCTTTTACAGGTACCCCATACAGGTGACGCTTCGTCATTGGCTGCCGGTTCCTCTGTAATGCTGTTCGGCCAAAGGTACATGGAGATACAACAGTCAACAGACGAAAGAGTTCGGGCGGCCTCCGGGACAGACACGCTTGTCGCTCCGCTACATTGCCCTCAAATGTTGATTTCCCAGGAAACGACAGCCCGAAGAACAACTTCATTGGTGCTTAAGCTAGCTACATCATCGAACAGGAAATAGGATACTACCTCGATATGATTGGGCGCAAAACAGAGATCATAACGTGGAGGGGGATCCCGTTACACGTCGGCGCCAAAAAGAAGGCCGGACCATGAAGATCAATTATCCCACCCGCCGTTCACCCGGATAATTATTCAAATCTTGCTGGGGGCCCGGGGAGAACCTCCCCTTGCCGCACCTTAGGTCATCAAGCCGGACAAAGCCGCGTGCACGCCGAAAGTATGTCTGCGAATTGCGCAAGGAAGCCACAAAACTTCGGCTTCTGACTCGGCATCGAGTCAGCCTCGAATTAACGCTTCTACCTGCTCGGGTCGAACGCGACCTCGAATTAATGTGCCAATAGAGCAGAAACGGGTTTCCTGAATCAAAAAAGCATACGAATCAAGTCACCCGTTCCGTGCCGTACGTGGCCCGTCCGTTCAGATCGGTACGTACACCGACGTCTCCGTCTCAGACCTGGAGACTGAGCAGTTGCACATGCTATACCAAGGTATCTCCCATCTGTATGTGCAAAGTATAGACTCACACCTGCGTTCGATTACCGCGGTGCCTTGCCGCATCTACGCACTACTGTCTAAGTTATGCACCCCCGCTCCCCTCTTCGTAGGTACCCTCCACTGTCCAGCCCAGCCTGCCTTCACCCCGTCTCCCGCTCAGCCCAGTGAGCCCAGCAACAGGGGGAAAGAAAAGCACACGCAGCCAAGACTTCAAGACAGGTCAGTTTAACATGGCATTGGGAATATTTAGGCCAGTTCTCTTTTTTTTTTTGGTCTGATCTTTTTAGCTGCCTACTGCGGCGGCCCCTATCAGCATGTTACCCTGCGGGCTGAAGTTCTGGGAAATCTCAATGGAACTTGGCAAGTTGCGGCTCCGAATCTTTCCACAAATCTGAGAAGGAGCTACCTTACGCAGCATTCAGCGCTTACACGGAAAGTCTATACGTATTGAATACATATGGTTTCTAATGCTCTCTTCGTCCCTCTCCCCGTTACATGTTTCGTCCCCGCTTTGAGCCAGCCCCGAAGTCTTTGAACCCTCCACGGCACTTCCGTTCTCACTTTTTTCCTCGTCTGCCATTTCTGATACTCACCGTCAGTTTTGAAATTGCGTTCTGTCAAGTTTCCAGCTGTTGCTGCCCGGCACCAAGCTGCCGTCAGCTGTCTCTTTTTCTATGCAAAGAAAGCTGAAACAGCATTCACGATAATAATTAGGAACCTGAGCCACTTCCCAAGTTCCGATATCAAGAAGTTGGGACCAGTGTGTGCGCGTGCGCGTGTGCGTCTCTTGTTAAGCCCAACCCCGCCAACGCATCGCGGCAATGCAATGCGAGCAACGGAACACCTACCGGTAAAGTACCATGGCCCATCTAGCACACCCCTCCCCTGCTTGGTCTTCCGTAGGTAGTCTCTCGATCGGGCTTTCACGGGAACGATTGATGTGTATAATGTTGCTATGTGCAAGGAAGAAACATTAGAAACATAGCTCTGAATCATCCATGTGTCCTTATGCACAAATCCTCCTAATAACCCTTGGTATTGAGCGGGATGAGCCCCGAAATCTGACCAAAAGATGACGTTCAAGTTTGCTGCTACCTCACGTCGAGAGCCGCCTGGCCCCGCTTCGGAAACCCCCCTCTACATAAATTGCCCCTCCACATAGCCGAGCATACCTAGGACTTCGGTCCCCAGGCCCCACGCTCGCTGTCTATCCGGACGGATACAGGTACCTGAGTACATACGCTAGCGCAGACTACCCCGCGCCCCACGGGTCTCTACCAATGAGAGGTGTTCTGGAAACACAAAGGCTGACCTTCAGCTTCTCATTCCGACTTCTCCCGACTCTTGCTTCGGAATTCCCAGCTTTTTGCTCTCTTTTTCACCAGGTCTTGATTGTATCATATTGAACCGAATTTTGAACTAAATAGGCACGATAGATAGGGGAAAAGGGAGACATTGGTGTGCGACTGTCACATAATACGTATTCCGGTTGCCTTTGGTTCCTCAATCGTCTAGGGCTATAACACAACTCGATGCAGGGGGAGGGGGCGGTCAATCAAATACGGCTCCTACTGGGGCTGAATATTGATCCCATGGCCGTTCCGTCATATTATGTGTATATTCTTCCTGTGCGGCGTGCCTGAGCAAATGAATAGTACCTAACCTAAGCCTACCAAGGAAGGGGTGTGTTTTTTTACACGAGAATAGTCGAGACTTTGCTCATTCGCTTTGATGGTTGTTACTATTACGTACCTAGCCTCATTCCCCAGAGCCATGTGACGGACAGAAAAAGGAGGTCACCGACTCACCTTGCCCAGGCCAAGCCTTTCCAGCCCGTATTAAATTCCCAAGCATGGGGTAAGTGGTCACTCGGAACTTGCACGTTTTCAAAAAAATCTCTGGGGTAATGAGGAGGGAGGAGGGCGGAGGAACGACACCAAAAAAAGAAGAACTGAGATTGCAGCATCTCCAGACTCCAGACTTTCTTCCCCGTGGACTGGCCTGGCCATTTCGGAGGAGGCTCCCTCCCTCCCACCTCTAAGCTCTTTTCTCTCCCATCCAACCCCACGATGCTGGGCTGGGCTCCAGCCTTCCAACGTGACTTGACGGCTCGGGAAAAACGCATTACACACCGTGACAACACTGCCCATCGCATCCAGTTGGAATTGGCAAGCCTCCGTTAGGCCGGCATCACCCCCTTCGGCTCCGCTACTGCTCCACAGCAGATTGCCGTCCGTCATATCTCGGCTCCACAAAGCCAACTTGTTCTTTTTTTTCTTTTCTGCCCATACACCCATGTTGATTGTCAAGTTCCCAAAGTCGTGGAGACTCGAGGAGGGCTTCTGGGCCCAAAGATCCTCCCCTCCAAGCACGAGAATAACTCGGAGCTGCCGATGACCGCGGGGGCGGGGTGGGCCATATCTTATCACTGCCCCAATGCCCCCCCGAGAATGCCCTTATCATCGGAATCAATCGGAAGTGCAAAGAGTTCCATGCAGTCACCTCGGATTTCGTCAATCCTGATTCAGGCGCACATAATCACCCCTTCCGTACACATCACACACATGCACAGGGTCAAAACGTGAAGCCATCGTCATGCGCTTGTTTGACAAGGTTTGAGGTTGATTTTGAGTTTTCGAACCGTTCTTTCCGTCCCTACCCTTCCTAAATCCTCTTTGTTCCGAGAATGCCACGTACGGGGTCTATCATGCCGAGCCTTTCGCGGCCCGGTTCGTGTAAACGGCAATGGCCGCCCCCTTTTCCCCATGACGTCGCTATATTCTCTTTTACACATTTCCGCGCTGCTTTCTATGCACATTGGTCATGGCCCAGAACAGGTTCATCATGTTCCTGCGAACGTTCCTTACGCCTGCCAAATCCAAGGAGCGCTCGGCTCTCTTCCTCCGCCTGAAGTCAGCCGTGGGTTTCGTGTCATCTGGTATCAACTTAAGATGTCTCATCCGTAATCAGCTTCGTAATCTTGCCAATGGCAATGGTTTGTCCCTATTCCCCCGTGTGTTAGTCGTCAGGTAAAGAAAATCTGGAAATCGAGGCGCAACAAACCTGATCTCTGAGGGTGAAGCGACCCATTTGCGGGTAGTCTTCGAACTTCTCAATGCACACGGACCCGGCACCGCCAATGACTTGCAGACGAGCAATGATGCTGTCGCCCTTCTTCGCGTGCGAAGGAGGCAGCTTGCTCTTGCGGCCTGTGCCCTTCTGGAGCTTGTGCAGCAGCGCGGCAAAGGTTACCTCTTCGATGGCGGCGTGGACGTGCAGCACACAGTTGAAGCCTGCTGACAAAATGCTCTTGAGCTCCAGAATGCGGATCTGGGCCTCGAAAGTCTGGACGTTGTGCACCAAGCGCTTGGGCGAGCACAGGACGAATCCAGGCATGATGTCTTCCTCTTCAATGCCCCTGAGGCGGATGCGGACCTGGTCACCGCACTGCGCAACCTGCACTTCCTCCTCAGTCTCGCCGTACACGGCAGACACATCAATGTTTTGCTTGTTGGGCATCATGACGAGCGACATGCCCTTCTTGATGACACCGGCCTCGATCTTACCCTCGATCATGGTTCCGAGATCGCGGTACTTGCCGGCAACGGCCATCATGAAGGGTGCGTTGACCTTGCGCTCAAGAGCCTTCATACCGTCGAGGTACTCGAGCAATGAAGGGCCCTCGTACCAGTCGGCGATACCCTTGGCAATTCTCTCCTTGATGTTAATCGATTGCTGGGCAGCAACAGGAATGAAGAAGACGTCCGTCTTCAGGTTGTAGCCGGTACCCTTCAAGAACTGGGACAGCTTGGTTGTGCACTCCGTGTAACGCTCGTGAGACCATTCGACAGTGGCATCGTCCATCTTGTTGATGGCAACAATCAACTTGTTGACACCCTGAGTCTTGGCAAGCATAGCGTGCTCACGGGTCTGGCCACCACGCTCGAAACCGGTCTCGTACTCTCCCTTACGGGCCGAGATGACCAGGATACCGACATCTGCCTGGGAGGCACCACCAATCATGTTGGGGACGTACGTCTTGTGGCCAGGGGCGTCGAGAATGCTGTATCGTCGTACGTCCGTCTCGAAGTAACCCCTACCGACCTCAATGGTCTTGCCCTGTGATCGCTCCTCCTTGTTCAGATCCATGACCCATGAAAGGTACCAAGAAGGGTTACCGATATCCCTGGCCTCCTTCTTGTACTTCTCCATTGTCCGCTCGTCGACCATGCCGGTGTTGTAGAGGATAGAGCCACCCAAGGTAGACTTTCCAGCATCGACGTGACCGATGAAGATGATGTTGACGTGCTCCTTTCCGTAGATTTCCTTAAGAGTCGCCTCGTCGACATCGGCAGTCTGCTCTTTTTGGACGGCATCGACATCTCTCGTGACTCCCTTCTTCTCAGGTCCAGAGGGGCTGGAACGGCCTGACGAAGGAGCAGGAGAGGCCTTGCCAGACTTAGTGGTAGAAGCTCCCGTCTTCTCGATCGCCTTGGAAGCGGTTGCCTTGGCTCCGGCCTCGACTGCGGCGTCAGATGAGGTCTCCTTGGGAGCCTCCTCCTTCTTCTTTTCCTCCTTGGGGGGGACGGTGCCGCCGATAGAGAGGACCTTAGCCTTGGGCTTGGGGGCGTCACCGCCGATGCTCAAAACCTTGGCGCCTCCCTCGCTCTTCACTGCGGGCTGAGGTGCGGCTGCGGCTGCAGGAGCAGGAGTGCTGGAGCCAGAGGACGGGGCGTCAGTCGGACGCTTGGCGATGGTAGGTGCCGCAGCCTGGGGCTGCTGTTGCTGCTGCTGGCCGTATTGGGGGTAGCCTTGACCTAGAAGGTGATTATGTTAGGCAACTCTCATAGAAGAGAAGATGACTTGTCGATGTCTCAAACATACCGTAGGCTTGCTGCTGCTGGTAGCCCTGTTGGGGGTAACCGCCATAGTTGCCCTGGCCATATTGGTTGTATCCTTGCTGGCCGCCGTACTGAGGGAAGCCACCTGCACCACCAGCGCCAGGACCACCGTAACCTTGGCCGTAGTATTGCTGGTACTGTTGGGGATAGCCGCCGTATTGCTGGCCAGGCTGGAAAGCCTGGGCTCCTGGGGTGAAAGAGGAGGCTCCAGGGGTGAAGGAAGAGCCGCCTGGACGGAAGGCGCCGGCTTGAGGGTTCTGCTGGTTGAGATTGAGCTGCTGCTGGGCCTGGCGCGACAGGTTGTCGTCCTGGGCGGATGGGTCGTCTTCCCACGAGTTGAGGTTCGACATTGTGATGGGCTGCAGCGGGGCGGCAGATGGATGGGATTGTCGAGAGGTGAGGTGAGGTGAGGTGAGGTGTCGTGTCGTTTGTACACGATCGGGGAGCGTAATCGGGGGAGGGGGAAGAATGCGGTCAGAGATGAGCTAGAAGTGGGATGGGTCGTTAACGAGATGCGCCCCGAGGAAGATTTAAAGAGGGGCTGGAGGGTTTATTTTTCCTGCACCTCAGACGTGAACGGCGACCTCTGTGGCTCCAGCAGACCAGTAACAGGAGTGACACAATGGGGAGGCAAAAGATGAGCAACAACGTAATCTATGGGCCAGAGAATGTGACTTGAAGTTGGGCTGGAATGACTCACTTTGTGGGTTGATGGCTGCCGCCTGACTGAATTTCCAAGAAATAGTTCCTGTTCTGCCTCTGGTAGAATTTCGGGTCAGATTTCTAGAAGCTTTTCCTGGCCTTGTCAATTTTTTCAATGATATAACGCAGCGGCTCTGTGTCTGCTAGCATAGAGACCTGACGAACGTTTTGAAGTGCGGGCCCCACCACTTGGCGGGGTTGCTGCCTCGACTTTTGGCTGGACACCGCACTGTCCTCATCTGGCAGCAACTCAGAGGTACGTAGCCAATGAGGGGCAATTTGTGCCGCTAAAATCAGTCTTGCCCCTCGCCTGGGCACGTGAGAAGCGCGGGGCTGGTGACGGCCTTCGCACTGTGTTATGGATCCCTTCTACCCGATGCAGCCCAGTTGGCAAGGTACAGCGGTCAGTGGGTGCAGCTACCTCAACGTCCTTACAGGGCTTCCATGGACTGACGGTTAAGGCTGTGAGATGCGATCCCGTCTTTTTTGAGATTCACCTATGGCAACCTGCCTCAGGTATCCCGGCCAATTCATTCATCACCACCTGCAGGGGTTTCTTTCTTTGTTCTCACTTTCGTATTACAGTCTACACATCAACCCATCTTGCTGGCTGGAGACCTAACTCAAGATCTGTCCTTCTCCATACCAGCATGGGAACTGAACAGTCATGGACGCCTTACTTGCGAAGCTGGGAGCCCAGGCAATGAACATGGCCATCAGGTCAGGCATTGCCTTGACCTCAACCTATGCCTTCTCCCAGTGTTCTCGCCTCATGAAGACTGTCGATGATCGAACTGTCCGTTCAGATATCAAGAAGCTCCAGAAGAGGCTGGACAGCAAAATCAAGGCAAGATTCCACCTTCTGGTTATGACTTACGGCCATACATGCTGACCTCGCTGACAGATCGTCTCTCCTGCAATAGATCTCATAGAGTTCAAGTACATCATCAATGATTCCCTCGAGAATCGAGACTTGTTTGCTGATTACCTCTTAGATCAGGTAGAGGAAACGCCTTCTTGGAGTCAGCCCTTCCTCTGGCCAAGAGTCTTCGTCGAGATATCGTAGCCCTAGGTCGTCGGGTCGAACAAGCAGCTCAAGCTGGAGAAGCATCACGAGGGTCTTCACGACAAAGTATCGACTCTGAGAGGCAATTCGAAGAACTGAAAGCCATCATCAAAGACATGAAAGATCTCTTGGCCCAGCTGGACAATGATATTCCCCTGCTGCATATGGCCATATCAGCGTCAGGAGAGAGTCTTAATTCTGCAATGTCCCCCCATATATCGCCTTCGAGGTTCTCGCAAGCAGGAACGTTCCTCACCTATGGTGATAGTCAATTCGCCGTCGATCCTACTCATCCGGTGCAGATTGGACCCATCTTTACACTGTCAATCTACATGCTGTTCCTCGGTCACTCCTCAAAATCTGCCAAGGGAAGCAAGCATGCTGCAAACCCGCAAACACCCCAAAAAAGCTCCTTCGGCGAAAGCGCTCAACCTTACGGTATTGGAGAGGGGGACCGCAAGCCATTGTGGCAAGAAGTCATGCACAAAGCCAGGGTACGACTGTGTCGGACACCTATGGACCATGTCTTCGACTCTGAAGAAGGCTTTCGACCGAAAGCGCCCAAAGATCAAGACTCTGACGAATCAAGGTTTTATGGTTCAAATCCTTTCGGCTTTGGCCCGCGCAACGAGTATGCTTACCACTTGGAAATCATTGAGGACCTAGATGATGGGCGCGCTCATGACGACCTGGAAGCAGACGACACTCCGTATGACGATATCGTGCGGGCGGGTATTCGTGAGTCTATACCGATCTATCAAATATCCAGGATCTTCTACGCCGACACTGGCCGAATTCTCAACATTGGCAGTGACGACGGCGACAACAATCCAGTCTTGTTGCTGAAACGGGACGTTCTTGCCAAGCCACCTCTCAAGACTCAAGAGGAAATGATGTCTTTCCAGGATGAGCCGGACTCACCGACAGCTTTTAGGGCCGGTAGTGAATCAGAAGACATAGATGAGCAGGATGACGTTGACAGGCAGCTTCGAGAAGAGAGCGCAGCGCTGGACACCCCTCAAGAATTGCCTGAGCCTCCCGTTTCTCATCCTCGCAGAAGCTTCCCGAGCCACTTAGATCCGGAATGGATCGCTCTGGAGGTTTTCGAAGAGGATGAGTCGGATAGCAGCGATACGGAAGATGAAGATGTTGTTGAGCAGCTGCCTAGCTTACCAAGGTTGGCAACGCCTACTTCGGCAAGAGGGTCTCCTAGACCAGCCTTGCGGAACTCTCGCACTTCGCTGGACTCGAGACTCATGGCACAGATCCAGAATTTATCTGTGCAGTCATCCCCCTTCAGTAGAAGCGTGAGATCGCCGACGCCGACGCAGCCCTTCTCGCAGGAAGTGGCAAAGCATTCGCTGAACAGTTCAGACTCGTTCGCGGCGAGGTCACCATTTTATGCTGTCGTCACTTCTCTGTCTCTCATGGAGATGCTGATTCGACTGACGAGTTTGCAAGAGTTCCAGCAGGCACCGCATCTCACGATGCACGACCATATCCTGAACTTCTTCTTGGAGGAATCATCGACGACTGGGCTCACGGGAGAAGAGCGTTTGAGGGCTCGAACGGAGACGAAAAAGCGTGTTGGTTTTGATCCATACACTGATACCCCATCTAGACAATAGAAATGCTTCTAAATTAGACGAAAGAATATCAATGCCTTCTAGGGTGTAGCCTGTAATGGCACACTGTGGTATATACTTGTCTCGGTGAGACTCGGTGAAGTAAAGTGGCCGGGAGTGCGGGCTAGAACTCTGCACTGTCCCTAAGATAGTGGCAGTGCACTGTCGCACAAGACCCCTAGCAGGTGTCCCACAATCAAGGTATATTGTGGTGTCGCGCTCGTTGCCCGCCCGTTGCTGGGGAGAGTTATGTCATTGCTAAGTAGGCGGTACCGACGGCTTTCACATCCCGTTCACAATTAGGCATTTTCCCCAGCAATCGCATCCATTTACACATTTTGAGCTTCCTGGACGCGATCAGCCATTCTACTACAAAGGGGGCGAGTACCACCTAGTCTCCTAAGTGTCCTGGCACTATATCGATCCCTCCCATGAAATTTCTATGAAGTTGGTAAAGCCCACATTCGCTTGTTTTTCTCCCCCCTTCTTTCCTGTTTTTCTCTCTGGATTTACCCCTCCAAGAGTCCAACATCCAACTGACACCTTTACGCCGAAACTCCAGAAAACCAGGCGCCCATTTCTCCTTCCAGCCTAGAAACACAATTTCCTCTGAGAGATCCTCCGACCTTCCCCCATCTCATTGCAGACAAAAACCGCATTCCGACAATATTCACGAAGACAGCCCGCAGCTGCGCTACACAGTCATGGTTAACCAAAGGAATCCGGCCAGAGGCCCTTTGCGCCCGGTCAATCCTAACGACGATTCGCAATCATCAACTAGCCGCGAGCTTCCAAAGACGAGCAACCCGAGTAAGGAATCCCGTGGTGCCGCACACTTGCTTTCACGAGCTGAAAGTCGGGACTCAGCTTCATTCGACCCTGACGACCTTGCCGCCCAAGTCGGTTCCATGCGCTTGTCAACAACACCGAAGTCGAAAGCATCCGCAGCGATCCCGAATTCGTCTGCGAGGCGCAACCCGCCAGCCTATCGCCAAACGAGTCCTGATCTGGTCGAAATATCCCGCAACGACTTCAAGCCGCCTCCTCGACCAGCTCCGAAGGCGAGCGAACCAAGCTCGCAACACGAGCAGTCAATACTGCACTCCGATGCGTTGGAGTCATTCTTCTCGGATGTCAAACGTCATGATCCATTTCATTCTTCGTCGTCACAGCCTGTTTTTGGTCATCCTACCAAGATTCTGTCCTCTCTTAAGCAGAAGGCAACAGGTATCTTCAACGAAAGGAGATCACGCCCCGAGCATCACCGACCTCAGCAGATGGCTGTTCCATCAGTCCCTCTCTACCAAGACAGGAAACCCGAGCCACCCACACTGTATAGCTCCATAGGCCCCGATGCCAACCCTTCGACCTTTAGGCCCACCACAACCTTTGGAGAAAACGAGTTCTGGACAGACCCTGCGAAGGCGTCGTCCGATCTGAAGGCTTTACTGGAGGGCGGAATGGAATCAGGGGATGAGGGCGAAGAAAAGGAGAAAGGCGAAGCCGTGAATGACGGTACCGTGGAGGGCCTCAAAGTGAAGCTTCTGCCTCACCAGGTTGAAGGTGTGGAGTGGATGCGAGGTCGCGAACTCGGCCCAGTGAAGAAGGGCAAGGTACCTAAGGGTGGCATTTTGGCGGACGACATGGGTCTTGGCAAGACTCTTCAGACCATTTCCTTGATACTCAGCAACCAAAAACCCAACAAGGATGAAGCGGGCTGGAAGAAGCACTTCAGCGGTATCGAGAAGACAACCCTCGTGGTCGCGCCTCTTGCCTTGATCAGGCAGTGGGAGGCGGAGATCAAAGAGAAGGTGACCAAGTCGCACGGGCTCAAGGTTTGTGTTCATCATGGACCTCAACGCACGAAGAATTTCAAGGACCTCGCATTGTACGACGTCGTAGTTACAACCTATCAAGTATTGGTTTCTGAATGGGGTCACTCCTCAGAAGATGAGAAGGGTGTCAAAGCAGGCGCTTTCGGCCTCCATTGGTGGCGAGTTGTGCTCGACGAGGCACATACAATCAAGAACCGCAACGCCAAGTCGACAAAAGCCTGTTACGCTCTGCGTTCAGAGTATCGATGGTGCCTGTCAGGAACCCCGATGCAGAACAATCTGGAGGAGCTGCAGTCCCTCATCAAGTTCCTCCGTATCAAGCCATACGATGATCTCAAGGAATGGAAAGAGCAGATCGAGAAGCCTCTCAAGAATGGCCAGGGCCATGTGGCAATCGGTCGGCTTCACAGTCTTCTGCGATGCTTCATGAAACGACGCACGAAGGAAATTCTCAAGGAAGATGGTGCCCTCAACCCTGGCGGCAAGCCAACTAAGGAAGGCGAGAAGTCCACCACTGGCTTCAAAGTCACGGAGCGCAAGGTCGTCACAATTGCCACAAAATTTTCCCCAGCAGAGCGTCGCTTCTATACCAGACTGGAAGCTCGAGCCGACAAGAGCATCGAGCAAATGCTTCAGGGAAAGATCAACTATGCTAATGCCTTGGTTCTGCTCCTGCGGCTCAGGCAGGCTTGTAACCATCCAAAGCTGCTTGAAGGCAAGCTCGAAAAGGACAGGGAAGCGTTGTCTGATGCCGCCCCGAAGACCGCGCGCGGAGACATCGACTCTCTTGCTGAAATGTTTGGCGGAATGGGCATAGTCTCAAGGCAATGCGACGTCTGCGGTCGTGAGTTGCCGCGGGACGTAGCCAATAGCGGCAAAGACACCTGCCAGGAGTGTCGCGAAGACCTGGCGTATTTCAATGAGCACGAGACGCCGAAGTCAAGGAAACAAAAGAAGCAGAAGAGCAGTGTCAAGAAGGTGGTGCGGAAATCCTTAGGAGGGGATGCCGAAGAAGACACACCGTACAAGCCCAAGGCCAGGAGGCCCAGAAACAGAAACGTCGTCGTGGATAGTGATGATGAGGAGGCAGACGGCAGCTGGCTCGTACCCGAGGACCAGCAGGGCCAATTGCGGATGGGCAAGGCCGGCGGCGAAGAGGATGAGAATGCTGAGGGAGGTGGCGAGTGGATTGGTGCGAATGATTCCAAGCACGATTCCGAAGACGAAGACGATGACAGCCAGCTCGACAGCTTTGTTGTGAAGGATGACGAGGACAAGCACGGTCAGGATGGCGACCAGAGTGACGTCTCCGACGACAGCCTCCTCTCAATAGGAGCGATAGCATCGCAGGTCAAGGAGGAGAAGCTCAGATCTTCGCAGTCGCGTGTTTCGGACTCCGAAACTGATTCGGAAGAAGACACTGGTGTAGATGAGTCGGAGCTGCATTCCGACAAGGACACCGATTACGATCCTGCGAGCAAGGCATCCAAGGTTCTGGCCTCGGCCAAGATTCGCGAAATGATGCAGATTCTCCACAAGGAGGCCCGCAAGCACAAGTTCATTGTCTTTTCGCAATTCACGTCCATGATGGACCTCGTTGAGCCTTTCTTCCGCAAGGATGGGCTCAAGTTCACTCGGTACGACGGCAGCATGAAGAACGACGAGCGCGAGGCTAGTCTGGACCGTCTTCGCAACGACAAGAACACGCGTATTCTTCTCTGCAGTCTCAAGTGCGGTAGCTTGGGTCTCAACTTGACTGCGGCGACTCGTGTCATTATCCTGGAGCCTTTCTGGAATCCTGTGAGTCTCCCCTAGCGTTTTGTTCGAGACAAATACATCTTCCAGTGTGCTAATCATCCTACCTCTTTCTAGTTTGTCGAGGAACAAGCCATCGACAGAGTACACCGCCTCACGCAGACGGTCGACGTCATCGTCTACAAGCTCACCGTGGAGAACACGGTAGAGGAGCGCATTCTCGCGCTGCAGGACAAGAAGCGACTCCTCGCCGAGACGGCCATTGAGGGCGGCATGAAGAAGGACGCCTTCAAGCTCGGATTCAAGGAGATTATGGATCTGTTCCGCCGCGATGCCCCCCAAGCGCCCGTCATCGGCCTTGGTGATTCTTATCCTGACCCGTCGGCCTCCCAGGCCACCTCGGCGAGAACGAGCAGGCAAGGGTCTCCCGAGTCCAGCTTGGTTGCGGGAAAGAAGAAGGCCAAGAAGCCTGAGCACGAGATGTTTGGTCGACGTTGGTAGAAACCCCTTTTTTTATCACTTTCTATCCTGTCTCGTCCTGGTGGGCAATGTTATGGAGTAGAAGGGAAAACATGTTTCGCGCATTATGACGGGAAGGAGGCAGTGTGCGTTTTGGGAGTTGTGCGACGATGGCGGCTTCATCCACAGAGCCCAGGACCATTGGCGTTATAGGATTCTTTTTCTTCTTATGATACGATGATAGAAACAAAAGGGAGTATTGACATACGTTTGATCAAGCACCGATGCAAATCACTCCCTTTCCTTGCTTCACTTACCTCGCAACGCATGACTGGAACAGCGATTCGACAATGAGAATAAAAGATTACACCAACCACGAGACAAGGTAGTGTACAGATTCGAGTGTTATTTACCCTTCCCTCGGCCTTTCTCTACTTCCTACTTTCACTACGGTGGTTTCCCTCCCTCCCCACAATCGACAAATTACCCGCCATACCGGGTATGATGCCCTCTGGACGGGCTTGGAACTCCCAAAAAGTTGACAGTCGTCATCCTGAATTCAATCAACCTATACGATTGACTGATTGCTACACAACATAACTTTGCATGGCCGAGGGGCGGCCGTTAATGCCCAAAATACCTCCCAGACACAGTCAATAAAAGTCATTAAAAATATTGAATGTACTCCGCCTAATAGGATGGCCTCCGACCGAACTGACCACCTCATCTACTTAATATCAAGGCTGCTTGCTACTGCCCACTCCCCGCGTCTAGTAGACGCCACTCTGCCGATAGTAATCCGCAGCGGGCGGTGCGCTCGGTCCATCAGCACCACCACCGGGAGGAACATACGCCCTGTACTGCGGCTGTGATGGTCCCTGGCTTGGAAGGCTGTTTCTAGCATCGTAGGCCGCACCGCCAGGCTGCAGGGGCGGTGGCGTCATCACTTCAGATCGACCGGCACCAGGGATAGGCGGAGCTGCTCCAGTTGGCACAGGCGGCGGTGCCTGAGTAGGGGCACTGACGTAGTTATCCTGCCCCTGAGCTCCTGGTGGCTGATAACTCTGGTACTGTGGCTGCTGGTGTTGTTGCGGTGGTTGTTGAGGTGGTTGTGAGGGCTGCCCGACTGGTGGTGCAGATGGTTGGAAGGATGAAGGTGCTGGAACAGTCGAATTACCTACGACGGGGCTACCGTTGTTGTAATCGTCTTGGGAATACACGGAGGATGTATATGTCGCAGCAGAGCTCGGGTTATGGGTAGCAATAGGCGAGTCGTAGACAGAGGTTGCCAGCTCCTGGGGACCGTAAGTGCTCTGTGGCCTTCCTTGGTTGGGAGGCACAGAATATGCGGAATAAGTGTTGGCCGGCGGTGGTGACGAGGTGTTGATCGGCGGCACCTGTGCCTTGCCTGTGGATGGAACACGTTGATCACGCGGAGGATACTGTTGCGGTTGGTTGTGATGCGGCGCTGAGGGGACCTCTGCACCGGCTACGTAAAAGGGAGCAGGCGTTGCCTGTGCCGGACGCTGGAAATTCGGCGAGGGCGTAGACTGAGGGTATTGGGGTTGTTCTATGTACAAACTAGTTAAACTTGGTGCGCTTGGAAGAAGGCAATCAAGGTAGTTCACCTTGGGGTGCTGGAGTATAGTATCTCTGCTCCTGCTGCTGCTGCTGTTGGTGGGGAGGGCCCTGGGGAGGGCCTTGAGGAGGACCCTGAGGGGGATAGCCCGCCCCCGGTCCGCCTGGGTACCCGCCGGGGCCAGGTCTCATGGCATACTGGTGGTAACTAGGCTGAGGAGGATGCGACATGGATGATTCCAAAAGAGACTCGTAGTCGCGGCGAGCCTTGATGAACTTCTCATTCAGCTGTGTAAAGTCATCTGCATGTTTTGGTCAGTATAAGTAGCATAGACAAGCGAGTGGAGCATCTCTGACCCTTCTTCTGGGAGTACTTCTCAATAAGCTTGATCAGCTTCGGCCTGATGGCTAACGTTTGGTGGTAGAGCTTCTAATTGGCGACTCGTTAGTACCGGGTCGGGCTGAGGTGGCACTCGTAGGACCTACCGATATCTCCTCGTTATCCTCTTCCCTCGGCGCCGTATTGGACGTGCTCAAAAGTGTGAGCAGCTTCTCGACATTCTTGATCTCTGCAAACACCTCGGCCTCCATCTGTGCCTCACGTGCCAACTCATCAGGAGTGGGATCCGTGAGCTTCTCAACATAGTTGAGGGGGAAAATTCCTGTCTTCCCCTTGAGTGAGCCCCGCCACCAATCCTTGTAAACCGACTCGAGGACTGCAATAACATCGCCTTTCTTGAACTCGAGTTCGCCCGGCTCGGAAGGAACGAAATCGTACAATGCTCGCACCCTTGATACGGTGGCAGCTGTCGTGCCAGCAGGTACTGGTGTAGAGTGGGCTTGAGGCTGTGCAGCGGCGTGTGTCGAGGATCCAGCGGCGGTGGCAGAAGAGGATGGACCGGCGCTGGACTCGGCAGGCGCCTTCTTCTTCTCCTCCTCTTGCAACGATAACTTCAAGGCCATCTGGAGCTCGTCGTCCTCCTTCTGGCGATCGAGGTCGGTCAGGCCAGTCTTCTGGGGCGCCGAGGGGGCCTGCAAAGTCGGGTTGTTCTGCTTTAGGCGGAAGTAGGCGTCGTACATGATGCCGAGATCGGGGTCCTTGCTAAACATGTCGGACCACTCCTTCATGCGCTCGAGGATTTTGGCCTTGACCTGGGTATGGGTATTGCGGTCGTTTGCGAGTTTCAACATGGCGTCAGTGAAGGCTCGGCTTGAGAGCTCGCGGTGCATGTTCTTGCCACAGTTCTGGCTGAGGGCATTCGCAAGCTATTGCGCAGGAAGAGTAGCAAGGTCAGCGACAGGTTCAGTAAACCGGCATGGGTGCGGCAGCAACGAGCCGGGGAGGAAAGGGTGCAACTCACTTCGAGGGTATAGAGCTGGACATTGGCATTGCGGTGGGCGAGGCGCTTGATCATTGCCTGTACAACCTCTTTGGGACCATTTGCATCGCTGCCTACGCGGTCGCAGACCTCGATGATAGCTCCCCAGTCTTCGGACGTCAGGTTCTCGTCGGTGGCCTTGGCTAGATGACGCAAGATGGGCAGGTTAGCGACGTTGGCCAGCGATGGGGTTTGGTTCGCAAGGCTGCACACGTACCGACGCCCTCGTCAAAGGGACCAGCTGCGGCAGCTCGAAACATATTGGGCAAAAGCTGTGAGCCGCTGCGGATGCTGTGTAGTGACGGGTGAGATCAAGAAGCTGTCTTGTTTCGAGTGGTTTGGAGATATTGTGGGTGCGCTTTGTGGCAAGAAGATGCCTGGAGTGGGCAAAGCGGTGGACTACGTCAGGCGAGGTGCAAGTCGTCGTCGGGCTGCGCGAATGCAATGCGATGGTTGGCAATGTTGAGGACGGAATTAGGCGAGTGTGACGGAGTGAAAGGCGTGCACTCGAAGGTTGGCCGAATCGTGCGTAGGTTGGAGGTTCTTGGAGCCTGGGTCGGCGGAGTTGAAGGTTGTGGGTGTTTGGGGAGAGGGACGTCTCGATGAGGTGGGTATGTCGCGCGAGTGTGTAGGTGTGTGCTGAGGCGAAGCGTGAACCCGAGGGAAAGGAAGGTGATGGATAAGGTCGCCAAGGTTGAGGTAATCAGTGACGGGTACGTAAGTGCGTAAGTGTTGAGGCACACCCGGCAGAATCTTGCAGTCGTCGTCTGCTAACTCTGGTGGAAAATAAAGTAAGCAACTACTACCTAATGTAAGGTAAAGTCGGCAGCTTGCATCCGTCGCTAAGGCAAGGAAGGTATGGAACCTGAAGGCAATGGAAGGCAAGGTGAGGTCGGATATTACCTTGAGGCTTTGGGGGAAGAAGGTCACAGGGAAACCTGGCACACCTCTAACTGGCATCTGGCACCTGGGCTTTGGAAGGTGGCCATGTCGCCATGGGCTGTCACAAGGTCCGGACCACTAATTACCTTACCTAGTCCCGTCCACCACAGCCCAAGTGTGAGCTGCTGCTCTTCTTCAGCTTTCTAGATGTGCGGGGGATGTACCCAATGCATACAATTACAGTAGGAGAGTGACATACTTCACGTGGTGCTGCGGTGCCGCCAACAAAGTGCGCCTTGGAGAGCCCGAAAGAGGCCCCGTCGTCATCACCGCCTAGCTCTGTAAGTTACTGCATGGGTACACAGTATACCTCAGGAAAATCCAACAGCGGGGGCTGAGCTCGTTTCGCCCATGAATTACGCGGACTTGCTCCTCTGCCACCCGCGGTCTGGCAGGAAACACTCCAAACGGTACCCATTTCCCATGGCCAATTGATGCACCGCCACATGTGTGGAGGAGAGACGGCCAAAAGCATGCGTAACCAACCGCGTGGGCCTTTGGTTCTTTTGT
Source organism: Colletotrichum costaricense (assembly GCF_030867565.1). NCBI lineage: Eukaryota > Fungi > Ascomycota > Sordariomycetes > Glomerellales > Glomerellaceae > Colletotrichum > Colletotrichum costaricense. Next base: position 1,797,086 of record NW_026848238.1, read on the forward strand.
TGCCTTCCATACCTTGCTCCGTAGGCTCCTCTTCTTTCGCTGCCCAATTGCGACGATGACTTTCTTCGACTCCCGTTAATTCCAACGGATCCTGATCCGTCTCTGAGCCCGAGAGTCCTGCGACCTGCCTCCTCCGGCCGGTCATCGTCCTCTGCTTGCTCCACCACGGTCCCCACGGCTTCTTGCGTTTATTTTACCTTAGCCTCGTTTTAGCCTACAAAGAAGCATCTTCAAACCCGCTGCCTAAAATAGCTACATATCTCTCTTCTTCTTCTACCTAAGACATCCATGCATCATCCAAGTCTTCACTTGCAGTCGCTACCCTTCACTTCCCAACAATCACCACGTAGCCCCGAGATAGATTACAATATACCTTGGTGACCACATCTCTCCGTCACAAGAGGCATCAAGCTGTCAGAATACCTAGATCAAAAGAACAGAAAACAGGATCATGAGAGATGAAACCAAATACTTAGTATACAACACCACGTCAGTCTTGCGTGCGCCACACCATCACGGCCTGCGGGGAACCCAACACGGAAACAAGCTGCCAACCAACCGGACCAGCAACGACGTCAAGCCACATCTGGAACGTCTAGCACCCCTGGATCGTCACTGCGCCCTTGCAAGTTCTAAGCTTGAGCTCATGCGATGGCGGATAGCTCATACTCGGGGCCCAAAAGTAATGCGTATATGCATGCCAGTCTTTGTGCATTCTCTATCGTAACTGTACTATGTCCTTGGTTCCCCAAGGTGCTCCCCGCCGTCTCTGCCGGCACTGGGAATTGTCTTGGCCATTCCGATTCCATCCAACGCCATGAACCCATCTCTCCAACCCGTTGATGTATGTCTTGAAAACAGGAGAAGAGAAGTAAAAATGAAAGACCGTTTCGATGATACCTTTCTGCCGGACCCTGTCCTCAGGTCCTCCTGAGCCTTGTAGGCCTATGAAAAAAAACAGAAAGAAAAAAAAAAAAGCGCTCGTGTCATTCAGTCCCAAGTATAACCCACTAAAATAGATGGGCCTGATGCGCTTCCTGGCTACCTTCAGCAATCTCCTTGTGAAGCCGTCCCTCGTCACCACTGAGGGCACCTTGCTCACCATCCCCTTCGACTGATACCGCGAGGTTCAAAGTCGGCTCGACTGCCAGATCCAGAACCAATGTTGCCACCACCTCGGCCCTCCTCCAGACTTCTCCGCGATTGCGCATCCATTTCTGACATATCGAAAAGGAGCGGCTCTTCATCCATCAAGTCATTCTCGCCGCGTCCGTACCGTCCAATGGACCCCGTGAAGCTTCCCCTGGAGGACTGGGGAGGCGTCTGGCCTCGTCCTCCCGTGGATGCCATGCCAGCGTAACGACGCCTGCCAAATGGCGAGCTGGATGGCGCGACTGCCATCAATCCACCTGGGGGTTTGGATCCTTCTGATGAGCCCTGCCTCATCATCTCTGCCGAACCTGAGGACGGGATGTCTGCTGTCGGCTGCAGCGAGCCCGCTGCTCGGCGAGACGCAGACTCAGCTTCAGTCTGTCTTCCCAGCAGCATGCTGAGCGTGGGCGGCTCGCGATCCTCTGCCCCCAAGCTGATGCTGCGATTGGCGGCGAAGGCTAGATCCCCGTCTTCATCGTCGGCCATGGCCCGATTCTGCTGTGCCACCGAGCTAGACCGTCTAGGGTGGGTGCCGATTCTGGGAGAGATGGGTATGTCAATGGCAGTGGTCCCATCCTGGGTGATGGTGTCCTCTCTAGGCATCTGTGTGTTCTCTGCACTGGGATTGGTGCGGTCGCTTCGCGGCTGGCTTGTGTTGTAGTTGATGATCGAGTTTTCGCTCAATCGTGAGGGGACAGCAGGCGTATGAGGGGTGTGAGGAGAGAGAGGCTTTCCGGGCGAGGAGGAAACGGATACTGACGCTGGCGCGGCCATGCTTGGCACGTTGGACAGCTGCCGACTGGATGAGCTTGAGGAGCGCTGCATTTGCATCGACGAAGTCATTGAGTCTGTCAGCGCCTGGTTCGACTCCTTCATGAGGTGAAACCTCGAAAGCTGTGCGACTGTCCGATTCGTCGCGCCCTCGCCCTTCTTGCCTGACTCGAAGCTCTTGAGCGTCTTCTTGCTATCCAGCGCCTTCAAGAATTCCGAGATCTGATCGTCATCTGTTTGGAGCGATCCGGAGCTGCCGCCTGCACTCGCTTCTGCTAGAAGACCTGATCCTGGCTGAGCCACTGACGAGGATAGGCTTTGTCGACCGCTGCTTCCTTGCTCATCATCGCCGGCTTTGCTAGCGCCGCCAAATGATAACCGTCCTTTGCGGTGAGTAAAACTGCTGCTGTACCGACTTGTCGAAGACGGCCGGGGCGAGCCTACTACGGCTGTTTCGGCCGGTGGAGGGCCACCTCGTAGGGTGGCAGGCATTCCTGCTGTCAGTGACGTCCGATTGCGAGGTTGTGTAAGAGCATTAAGTGCCGCCGCGCGTGAGATGGGAGACGCGGGAGATTCGGAATCGAGAGTTCGAGGCACGGGGGATCCAGACAGTGACCCAGCCTTGAATGGCTGGAAAGAGACGGACGGACGTCGGCCACTGCTGCTGAAGCCCTTCATTGAGGGCCTTGTTGCGAGGCCGGTGACGGGTAATGAATTTGGTGGGTTCAGCTCATTGCTCGTGGGAGCAGACCCAGGCGGAGAGCTCGTGTCAGATCCAGGGGGCTTCACAGCCTTGAGAGCTGATATAGGGCTAGTGCCCAAGGCTCCCTCCCCGTGAAAGGTTGAGAGACTGCCGTATGTCTGGTGCATATCTGCAAGAGTCCTACTCCTTCTGTGAGACGGAAGAGAACCCACCTCGGGGTCGTTTCGTCGGGTGCTTGATGTCCGCTGGGGCAGCGATGGCTTGAAGAAGTTCTCATCGACGCCCATGAATCGTGAGCTTAGCAACGCCTCTGAGTCGTCCACTCTGAAGTTACACTCATTTCTATAAGTGACTGATGCATAGAAGCGACCAACCGGTACCTCCAAGTCGCCAAAAACGTAATCAGTTACGACATCCGGGCGACCATCGTACAACGGATGCCTAAGCCGGTCGATGCCGCCGGTGTCTAGTTCGCCGGTTCGGACACGGCAACGGGGTTCTAATGAAGGATGGACGCCTTTTGTTGCAGATGCTTGAGAGAACTTCCAGGCAGGAAGAATCCTGGTTGCAACGAAGAGAGACCGAAAGAAGACGATGCTCTTTTTGTAGATGGTTGGCAATATTGGGCCAAAGTCGTCCGGGTCGGATGTGGGAAATGTCTTGAGTTCAATGCGCCATCTTTCGAGTATCACCTCCGTGTTTCTCTTTGTGGGCAGAGAGCGGCCGTCGTCGCTCGAATCGGATGAGTTGAGAGCTTCCATCACGTCCCATCTTTTGCCATTTTCGTCCACAATGACCAGGCTCTGACTAGGGGTTAAACGTGATGTATCGAGATAGGTTTCGATGATGAGGGGCATAGGCTTGTTCTCGAAGCTACCGCAGTTACGCCAAATACGAAGCTCCTCTTTGAAGTCGTCGAATTCTTCCGTCTCGATTTGAAACTAAGGAGGCACGGGCGTCAGTACCCGGCTCTGCAAGCGATGCCAGAGGTTGAAAACGAGCCAGCACTCACCCATTTGTTCAGCTTCTTGTTCCCAGAGCCACGAGCCGCATATATGGGCTTCAGGTTCAAACGTGATTGCAACACCAGCGATGCGGCTTTGGTGTGGAAGTTCTGCGCTCAAATTAGTGGCAGATCTTGGCTATGGCACCTTTTGACCTCTGTCTCGTAGTACACACCTGAATTATCTGATCCAACTTCTTGACGGCATCTGCCGAAACGGAACCTGGTGGCGTCTCGATGGTGGGTGACGCTGCGGCAGAATCGCGACCAGACGCTCCCGAGCTAGCCCTTTCGCGTGTACCAAGCATTCCTTCTCTCGGGTTGTTCGTTCTTGTGGGATTCGTCTGGGGCGCAGAAGCGGGGGAAGAGACCCGTGGGGCGGGTCGAGCTTGCTGATGCATCTTGTCTGGCAGATTGCGGCCCCAAGGGCAAGTCTAGGACAAGATTGATCTGAAAAGCCGCCGTGGTAGGCTAAGCTTCGGGAAGACAAGGACGAGCTGTGTGTTGCGAATTCGTGGAAGTTCTAGGCGGCGGGGGAGAGGGTATTCGCGATATCGAAGTTGGGGTGGTACCGAACTTGCTCATCCATCCTTCATGACAACTGCAAAGGGGAGTGAAACACCTCGATACCCTCGGTCGTTGAGCGCACAGCGAGAGGAGAATCGGCCGGTCGGGGGAGGAGAACTCGTAGGGCGGGCGGAGAGAAAGTAGTTGTTGCAATACCCTTTTGGAACGGCGCGCAAACGACGCAGGCAACGACGGGCAAGGCGACAAAGCCAACGTGGAGACGGGCGGCGAATGGTGAGAAGCGATATCGCACAAGCAGGCCAAGGGCGTTACGGAGCCGGGCTGGATGACTGCAGAACGGTAGAACGAGGGCGAGGGCGAAATGGACAAGCTACCTTAAGCGCTGCCTTGGACCATGGCTCTCGGTTGCGTGCGGTACAGAGCAGGAAAGTCGAAACGAGAAGCTGTGGTGACAGAGGGGAAGCTTTCGCCAAGCAGGGAAAGCGACTTCCTAAGCAGGTGCTCCAACAGCAACGCAAACGAGCCGCTCCAAAATGCGCGGCTGGTGTGGTTATCCGAATTCCAAGAAGGACGGAGGAGTTCAGAGAAGAATGGACGGCGATGTGCGGAGTTGCGGTGCCGTGGTGGTCGAGTCGGAGGTTATCGGCGCTGGTGTCATCCGCTCAATGGTTGTTGAGCCTCGTGATCGTCGACAAGTACCCTTCCGTCATCGAGTCACCTGGGTGGGCCAACAGAATGGACTGAATTCAGGCAAGCAAGTAAAGCGGTGTATACTTGTCGATGCGTTCGTACCTAGGGAAGAGGGCAGGGAAGGCTAAGGATGGCACAGAAGAAGAAACAGGCACAGCAGAAAGATCAGACGGGATATGCTGACTTGAAGAGAGCGAGGGAAAGTGTAGAAGAGTGATGATGGGGGAAAGGTTGTGGTGAGTACTTTGGAGAGCAGAATGGAGATTTAGCGTTGTCAGAATGGGGGCCAAGGGCGATAAGGCGCAAGGGCCAGAGGTGATGATGCAAAGAGGACAAGAAGAAGTAGATAATGGGGTACGTTGAGGTAGGCAAAGACAAAGGGATTGTTGTCTGAGCAATTGCTGGGTAATTTAGGAACACAAGACGAGGGAGGGCGAGAGGTAACAGAGTAGATTTGGAGGTAAGGTACAGGAGGCAGAGGATGATGGAAGAGAGATGGGAAGGGAGGACGCTGAGCAGCCGATGACATGGATCTCTCGTCGGAGCTGTCTGAGTGTGTGGATAAGCACACAACAAAGTGACTGCGTGTAGGTATAGATACAGAGCTTGGTAGTGACTTGGAGAGACTCACCACCTCACCTCAGTGATAGGGACAGAGGCTCACAGAGAAAGGAGTGACAGGGTACCTAGGGTAGAGGTAGGGGGCAGGAGAGGAGCTGGCACCGGCTGGTCTGGGTCCTGCAGCGGCAGCGCATCCGCCCCGGCATGAGGAGCTGCTAACAGCCTGGACAGTGGAAGTATCCGTGGGAGAAGTACCAGGCCGTGCAGGCCCAACAGCAGCCAGTAGCCGCGGCATGGGGGGGGGGGGGGGCAGGGCATGGAGCAGCAACAGGGGGAGCATGGATGGGCTCGATGGGGCTGCATCTGTGATGGGCGGTGGACCAAGACACACCCGTGCATGCATCGTTCCGTTAAGGTAGGTTGACTGGAACAGGATGGGATGGGATGGGACGGGACGGAACAGAGCTGGGGTTTGAAGTTGCTGCAGGTGTTGTTGTTTGTAGTGTAGCACCGCAGGACAAGATCAGTTGGTGTTGTTGTGTGAATTGCTGTCTTGTATTGACTGATGATGAGCGTTGTTGGAGTTGTGAAGTTGTGAGTGTGTTGCTTTCCATTTCCTCAGGCACGATCGCAGGTGGACCAAGTACGTAGAGACAAGGTGACATACGCAGTACAGTGGAAGCACCCTGATGTTCTCCAAAGTACAAACGACGGGAAGTACATGGTCAAAGTACCATGCCTTGCTCTTGCTTCCTGGTTGTACTTGCACCTTTCGTTCGTCGAGATGCATAGTAGCACCGGCCTTCCCATTGTGTGACGGCGGCCGTGGGGTGAAGACTCCCATTCTTCCACTTTTGTCTCTTGAAATGCCTCCTGCATGCTCCTCATTCAATCACCAAGAGTCTTTGTGTTGCTTCCCTGGGCTCGATTGATTACCCCCAGCTGACCTGAGGATATCGACATACCGCGTCGAGAAATGTCAACAAAGAAGACCCAAAAATGCAGAAAAGAAGAAAGGAAGACGAAAAAGAAAGAGGCTGAGGGGTGGCACGGATTGCCTTCCGAGTCAGAGTCACCACCATCATCCTCAAATCGACATGACTCCATCTCTGACTCCAACTCCAACTCCAACGGTCGACGGCGGTCAACCAACCCCAACCTAGACTTCGAGGCTCAACTTCTTCCAAGTTCTTCCTCTAGGCTGCCACTCACCAACTTGAGCAAGCCATCGCCAGCTGCATGTATCATGTATGGGGCGCGCCCGGGACTGCACCTCGTAGTCATACAGACACTTGCCCCGATACGGAGAGGTCAGGCAATCAAATCAACGGGGATTGGCTCTCACATCTTTGACGCTTGAGTCCTGGAAGTCCTCCGGGTCGCCGCCTCCAATATGCAAAAATGCCCTGGATGGGGAATAGGCAGCGCCGCGACCCTACTCCGTACCAAGCCCGGACCTCAGAATGGCCTCAACTCCACCCCATGCATGACCGCTGGGTTCTGGGGCAGAAATGACGGGGTAGGTAAGGGGTGGCGGGCGGCTCTGCTAAGTCACTTCCACTTTCACTCTTCCCTTGCCTCGGCCAACTTGTGCCTCGTTGACTTTCTGTTACCAGTCGCACCAGTCTCGCTTGTCCCTGCTCTTCTCTGCCTTGCTTCAGGGCCGCTTCTCTCGGCCGCAGCGGTGTTTGCTTGTTGATTTGTTGACTTGTACGGAGTACCGCAGGCTTTCCCATAGACCCTGCAATGCGAAGAATTGGGGTTGGATCCAAATACATACTGGTGCTCGCTGACAGCTGGCATCGACGCCGGGTCATCCCAGCGCCATCATCATTTCGATTTATCGCCATGGCCCTTGCGTCCATCAAGTGAACGTCGAGGTCAACAAGGTCGCCGACGTTTCTCTCGCCCGAGTCCACGATGAGCAAAGACACTTTTCAAAAGGCGGATAGATGGCAGGGTCCAAGGTACGCAGGCTCGTACGCCGGTAGTCGACACTAACACTAACGTAGGCACTCGACTCACCCGGTCCTCGGTTGATCCCGGGAATCCTTCTCCCGTCACCATAGCGCTCAGCTCGTCTTCCTTTCTTTTCTTTGGGAACCCCCAATCCTGTTTTACAGACTCAGGACCGACAGAGTACCCGCCTCTCTTATCGTCGTCTCTTCACGGGCGGCAACTTTGTAATGCGCCGGATCTAGCCTCCAGCAGCTCCTCTAAACGGCACTGTCCGAGAAACCGATCTCTCGCCCATATACCAAGGTAGGCAAGCGTGGCAAGGCAAACCCCCAAGGACCTACTCCATCTGGCTTGCCGCTTCGTTGCCTGTCAATGTTGTCGTGATCCCACCCCTGGCGGCATGTGCGGCAATCCCAAATCGAGCAGCCAAGCAGCAAGCAACCTTTCCCCGGGCAAACGAGTCATCGCACCGATCGCCAATGAACTAGCAACCTGCACATCCATCAGCCAGCCTGGCAGCCAGCCCCCTTATCAGCATCACCACCATCGTCTTTGGTGCTTCAGGTTAGTTGCCATTATCATTATCAGTGCCACTGCCACCCGACTCGTGATATCTGCAGATAACGATAAGACCATGCTCCGGCCCGGGCTCCACTCCTCTCCCCCGCACCCGTTCAACGTAAGGCAAGTCAACCGCGCACCACAACGCATCACACACCACCCAACTCATGGTGACTGTGGTTCTGGCGCAGTGGCACGCTGCATCCGAACCGGCGTCTGCAGATCGGACCCATCTCCCGAAAGTACCACACGTTTCCTCCCCTTTTTACACTTGCGTATAGATACGCTCTGTGAGACCTGTACATCGGAGGAGAAAGCGGGCACGGCATCGTGGTAAAATCGCCGATGCGGAGGAAGAGGGCCTTCTGCTTCTTGCTTAGTAGGTAGCTCCAAGTATACCGTTCTTGGCAACCTTTCTGCCTCCCCCACCGGTCACATGGCATCACCTCCCATCTAGCAAAAGGACAAGTCCGTTACCAAGCCAATGCCTTAGCGCTCAACGGTGAACGAGAACCTGAATCGTGCAAGTCTTGTCAAAATCTTTGAGAAGCGGTCGGCGGCAGTGGGTGCAACATGTAGGAGTGAAGAAGTCTCTTTCTCTTTCCGTCTGTCTGTCTTCTCATTTCGTCTATTGTGACCAAGCGAAAAGCAATTTGAAAACATTTGGCAACCACACAAAGTTGGTGTCCGCCAATGCTCGTGTAAAATAGAAAACCCAATTCCCGTGTTTCCCAAATGTAAAACCATGCCTCGAGGTTTTTTCGTCGGGCTCCGTGACACCTTGAAACGCCCTAAAAAATCAGTTGTAACCAAGACGCAAAAAATCACAATGTAGATGCCGCTGCGGATGCCGATGCTTTCCCACCTCTCCCCCGGTTACGGTGACCACGCCCTCGGGGGTTATTCGCCGGGCCACCGGGCGCCTTGGCCGGTGGTGCCCCTCCGGCATCGACGTTACCGGCGTTGCTGGCGGCGGCGGCGCCGTGTTCTTGACCCGGAGGAGCGCCACCAGATGCTTTGCCCTTGGCGACGCCCCGGCCCCGACGCCCTCGTTTGCTGCTGCTGCCGCCTCCGCCGCCGCCGTCCTTCTGCGCCCTACCCTCCCTCGCCGTCTTATCCTTGGTCTCCCGCCTCGCCTCCTGCTCCTGCACCCGCCGCGTCTCCTGGTCCCACCACTCCTGGAACTCCTGCTCCTGCTGGATCTCCTGCATCGACCTCTTCGCCACAGCTTCCTTGACAATCTCTTGTTCCCGCTTCTGCTGGCCGATGATGTCTGCCATACTCAGTCCCAAAATGGGCTCGGCCTTGTTCGCGGGTGTAATGTAAGATTTGGAGTGCGGGACCAGCGGCTTCGACGACGCGGGCTGACTTGTCGAGGCGCCGGCCACGGCAGGGGAGGAGCTGCTGACGCGGGATTGGCCCGGGAACCGCGTGTCCGGCGAAGCTGCCCTCCGCGGTGAAGATCTCGCAGAGCTCTCGACTGAGAGCAGCGGCTTTGAAGTTGGGCTGTCCACTGGCGGTGATACTGGTTTAGCTAAGCCCTTGGCCAGTGTATCTTTCAACGACGTCTTGGGCCCGCTCGTGACAGGCTTCCAGGGGGCAGGTTTGTTGCCAGCTGCGTCCTTGTCCCAGGCTGCTTTCGGCTGTGACACCTCAGCCTCGAGAGCCGCCTGAGCAGCGGCCTGGGCTAGCTGTTGCTTCTTTCGCTCCTTTTGCGATACCTTGGGCTGCGCGAGCTTGGGCGAAGCCTCCTTGCTCTTTTGCGCGGCAATGCCGGCGGACAAGGCGGACTTTGTTGGCGTCTCCGTCAGAACTCGACGCAGGTCCATCTTTTGGGTTGGGAATGCCGCTGCCGCCCACGGGCTGCCAGATCTTTGGGCAGTCGGCCCACGTGAGTCTGCCGGCGAAGGGCTCATGCCGAGGTTGGCGGATGTACCCATCGGGGGGCTTTGCACTGGGTATTGCGGCGAGCCTGCCTGGACCTTGGTGTCTTTCCAGGGACTAGACAACGACGGAATCCGGTCCAATTCGGACTGGCTCTTTGCCTCAGCAGCCCTTTGCGTGGGTGATACTGTAGGGCTACCTAGAGCGGAAGGTCCCTCGTCGTCCATGTTGAACATCAAATCGGCATGGGATTCCTTGGGTCTGAGGCTGGGACTGAACGGCTCGTTGCGGCCAGTCTTGGACTTGCGCCGAGATTTGTCCAAACTGGGAGAGGTAACGCCGGACAAGTCTTCAAGGCTGCCGAATTTGGTCTTGAAGGATGATGAAATCTTCTTTTCGTCGTCTCGTTGCGTAGTCCGGAAAGCCATCTCGCGCACTCTCCGACGGCGTTCCTCGTCAATATCGAGAGCCAGATCGGGGTCCTTTTCAAACAAGAGCAGCTCGGCCCGTCCACTTCTGGCGAAAGGATAGCGAGCTAGCTGATTTTCTCGGACGACGTTATCCAACTCCTCTAGGAGATCCTCCTCCAAGCCATCCAAAAAGTGGTTTTCCAGCACAGCCTCCATTTGCAGACAAATGTACTCCAGCCCCGCGTCTTTGAACTCCGTAATAGAGCATGCGCTGATCTCGTTGAGCAGCAGAGCGATGTTTCGAGTATTGGCGAAACGTGCAATTACGTATTGGCAGATCTGGGACAACCGGTCTAGCATGAGTTCGTTTGCAATACTCATGACGCTCATTACCAGGTCAGAGAAATCGTCAATATTGGCTGATGTGGTCTGGTTGAAGAGTTCCGTCCCAACGTCTGCGTAGAGGTATCGTAAGACATATTGGAACGCCTCAGGATCACAATGACTCAGGTCCACCCGGACAAGTTCTTCCTCGTCGAGTTCATCGCGACGGCCAGCAAGCCACATGCCGCCGGCTCGCCCATGGAACAGGCCTTCGAAGAACTCGCATCTCTGGCGCAGCAACTGGCTGTGAACCGGTACCTCTTCGCCGTCGAGCTCAACAAGAGCATCCGCGTCTTCAAAGTACCTGAGGTCATGAATGGCTTTGGCAAAGTCCTTGTCCAGGGACTTTTCCGCAGTCGTCTGCAGACGGACAGCCGACTCCAGCTTCATCATGTCAAGCTTCGTCGCAAGCTTCATCAGCTCATTCCGAACCTGGCGATACCTGTGGGCTAGAGCGGGTGCTTGGCGAGTGTGATTCCATGCCGGGACGACGGTGTCATCATAAACATAGACGGCCAGGTTCACTATAGACAGCAGGTCGACCGATTCGAGGGTGATTATCGTCCTCCCATCTCCCTCTTCGAGACTTAGCACTTGCGGGATGTCCCCCTGACCACCATTGCGATAGTCGCTGAGCAAACTTCGCAGAACAGAGCTTCGGGCAGTCAAGATCCATGAGTGCACCGGTATCTTGACATCTGGATATGACGAGGTGCGGATCTCCATGTCAACGTCCGAGTTCGGGTACATCAGGAGAAATTGTCGTAAGTCACGCTCCAGATCCACGGACTTGAGGAGTTCGTACGGCAGCTCCCCTATCCGATACTTCAGTTCCTCGGCTTTCCAGAAACCGATCGTGTCCTTGTCGCCGGGATTGGGCCTCGATGCCTGAAACTCTCGTAGTGCGAATAGGGAGGCAAAGTCCTCCCAGAGGGACTGCTCGTTGATGCTGATTTGTTCCTTCATGACATCACAATCCTTGCGAATTGCCGCGAATGCACCAAACGTGGAGCTCCGCACAGCAACAGCATTGGTGATACTCGGTACACGCTGGAACTTGAAATCCTTTCTCTTGATGTCTGCTGACCCCGGGGTGGCAGCATCCTTCGCTTTAGCGCGCTTGATACGACGCCAAACGGCTCCAGACTCTGTGCAGATGATCACAGCGCCGTGTTCACCAACACTGACGGACTTGACACCATCCTTCCGAGCATTCCACACGCATTGCGGTGTCGTGACGGCACCCTTGATCTTGGCTGGATTTGTTGTGGAAGTTGCCGTCGTAGTCGCATCCGACTTGTGGATCAGTGCCATAGTGAAGAGATCACCCCTCGTAGTGACAGCCGCAATCGTTTCGCCGCCGGATGTGATGCGGCTGACCTGATTCCGTGCTGTACTGTACCTTGTCGACATTGATGCGGTGAACTGGTGATTTACAAAGACGTCAGGGGAAGGAAACTTGACAAAGTTATAACCGTAGCTCGTAAAGACGCAGACGGTGCTGTCGGCCAGCAAGACGGTGGTCGCTTTATCTACGGCGGAGACTGCAGCGATGGGCGAAGAGAAGAGCGAAGCTGCGACTTTTCGGGGAGTTTGTTGGACTTCCAAGGATCTCGAATCCGCATCCATCAGCGCCAGCTGGCCGAGGTTTTTACCCCAGCAAAACAGTGACGAGGAGGTATGGGCGACTGAATGCACGGCCGATGCTGCGATTCCCAGAATGACCTCCTTCTTGAGTGTCCCAAACACTTGTCGTGGGGTGGTGCTCATCGGTTCTTCGTCTTGTCTGGCTGGCGGCGGCAAGCCATATCCTAGCTGGGAGTTGCTGTTGGAGCCCCAGGTCCATAGCTCTCCAGCATCTGTGACAGCCAGAGTGTGGTTCTGACCAAGTGCAACTTGCACTACCTTCTTGTCGGCGAGACCGCCTTGTACCGGCACGAAGCGGTATTGGGTATTTTCGTCGCCTAGCCCAAGTCGCCCGCCTCGGCCAACACCGCAGATGTACAAGTTCGAAACCGGGTCAGTTGTCAAGATGGCGGTATGCAACTTTGAGAGAACAGCATCGTGAATCCGCAGAGGCCGATTGCGGATGAGGGCTGGGATCTCTTCCAGGTCCACATCTTCTTCCGGCAGGCTGGCACCATGAGACACAGCTTTGGTCTTCTCCAAGTACTCTTGGTAGAATCTGCGGATGAGTTGATCCGGCCGCTTTAGGTTGATCCTCTCGGGATACTGCCGGTCGTCTTCGTCGCCCACACCAAGTGAGATGTTGCGGTTGCTTCCAAAAACAAAGATTTCCTCGCCTTCCACTGCGCCATCAAGTGCAGCGACTGATCTCATCAATGCCTGGCCTCCATCTGAGGTGCTGTCTGTATCCGAGTCGATGTCAGAGTCGTTGGGGTCCCCGGAGTCTCCCAGTGTTCGCACAGCAATGGTTGAGTTGTAGAGATCAAAAGGACTGTTGCCCTCGCGGTCTTTCGTCTTGATCAACTGCCCAACCTTGGAGACCGAGACTCCGAGGGTTTGCTCTGTAAGAATCTTGCGCTCTCGTTCAAGCAGTAGACGTGCAATAGCAATATTTCCACAGTAGAGTGCTCGATGAAGAGCGTTCCAGCCACTCTCGGGGTCTTGCACATATAAATCGATCGAGGGGTGGTCGAGCAGGGCCTGGACGAAGAGGATGGCGGCCGAATCTATCGAGGAAGCAGCGCGGAGCAGAACTGTAAGGCCAGCATGATCACGGCTGTTGATTTCAGCCTTTCCGAGAGCATTATTGGCATTCTTTGATCCAGCTGGGCCGAAACCGACGGCGGAGGATTTGCGCTGTTTAACATTCCGGGGAGAAGTTCCGTATTGTCCGGGACTGCCCCCAAGGGGTCCAGCACCTATGCCCGGGCTCCTTGTCGCAGTTTGCGCCGTGTGGCCGGCCGGGACCAGTAGACGCCGAAACCTGTCGACATCGTTTTCCCAATAATATTTCCAAAGTAGGTGACTCATGGGCAGATGGTAGGCAAGGGACCCTTCCAGCACTTGGATAGCACCTCGCTGTGAGTCTCTGGGATCACGGCTTGTTTAAAGGTGCGATTCCGAGCGCGAGAAGAGCGGAATCGTGGGTATTGAATCGATACGGTTCGAAGATGGCCAGATGGTGCGCAGGGGGTGTTGTGAGGTTACAAAGCCCTAGAGTTGAGAGAGAGAAAGGGGGAGGAGGGGTTTTCGAAGTTGCCACTTGGTCGTTGAGCTTGTGACTCCTAGATACGATAGCGTAGTAGCAGTCGAGTGGCGAGGGTATTCGGTTTGATGAACGGTGTCGCGGGTCTGCGAGTTTTGTTGTTGATTCCTAACAAGATCGAGATGGACGAAAGATGAGATGAGGACGACGGTTGTAGGAGGGTCGTTGCTGGCGAAGAGATGTGAATCGGGGGTGGGGTTGGCGATGGAAATTGAAGGTATTCACCTCAAGTCGCCAGTTGTGCGCGTCAGAGCCCGCCGCGCCGCGAATTCCCGGCTCCACGGGGGGCATGCAGCGTGGGTGACAGGCACCTTGGTGCGTTATTGCGCAGCCAATCGGACTCAAAGCTGGGAGCTTGTGCTCTGGTTGCAGGCCAGACAAGCTTCCAGTTTGTCGCTTCAGGTGGGGTGGCTAGCGGGCAGTGGTACATTTTTTGGGGATTGAGACATGCTGGTCCTGGCACGCCGAGCAAGTCATAGGAAATCTGTCTATGTATGCATGTTAACCTACATAGTAGAGAACCCAAGTCACGGCGATGACAAAGTGAGTACTGTCCAGCCTAATTTTGTTCATTTCGTAAAGTGGTTGAGTAGTGCGCAACACTCAAGGTGTTTGTCACTTGGCCAAACACCCTGGATCTATGTCAGTATTTAAGGTACCTAATCCATACCTTGGCTAACTTGGATTTGCAATTGCCAGGTTTTCACATAGGTATGTGTATGTACATCTTTCCAAGAAGGTAGGATATGCTGAAGAATCCTTTAATTTACTTTCACTACCTATTTGTATCCATAGAACCAGTCTTCACTCGACCAAAGCGTTGAAACAAATTCGCGGATACTTGCCCCAGCTCGCAGCAGTGGTGGAAACGAAACAATGAAAGAACTGCAACTCCCGACTCACGGTGCAGGTTGTGTGCTTATCTAAGGCCGTTATTAGGTGGGGAGCTATCCCCCGCCAGCTGCTGCACCCCGCCAGCGGTCTCTTTGCCCTCGAAACGCCGGGATCACATTCGGGCGGCACTCGATGAGCCTCCATTCGGCAGGCTTGCATATTACCGAATGCCATCTGCTTCCTTATTGTGCTGATAGGGAAGATACCGAAGCACCTAAGGCAGGTAACGCGCAATGGGCTTGCTCTTAGTTATTGGAAACCAATACCGGCCATCTGCATGCACCTTGAATTCCTGGATATCTTATATAGAGAGTATTATTCGGCGAAAGCACCCATTGGCATCGTCATGACTTGCCTTATTCAGATACAACACTCCAAATAGGTGTGTCTAGTTTGGCGTATGTGAGTAGGCAATTTGGGGCGTTGACCTCCTCTAGAGTCTACTATCAATGATGTGCAATACCTTGCCAGCTTTGAAGCCGCGATATCTGGCACGCCTAGTACTGAAAAGTAAGGCGTTGAAATCAATGTAAAGAAAGACCGTCGCCTATGAGTCGGAATTGTCGCACGAATCTCGGCAATAGACGGCACATGAAATCTGTCTCACCGTCGCAGTGACAGATGCATCTCGGCATGGGTTGCAGAGGAAGATGAGGTGGCCCGGGCCCTGGGGTAAAGAAAGATCCCCAGGTCCCCGGAACGTCCCAAAAAGCCACTTGCCCACGCTGCCGCAGTGCCGCCATGCTACCATAGCGAGATGCCAATACGTAATCCCGCTGGTCCCAGAAGAGCGCACCAATCATGAGCCTCGCAAGTGTCAGGGACGATGAGCAAGATGCTGCAAGAGCCCATCCGGTGGAGTCCGGCGCCGCTCGGTAACTTGGAAACTGGCTGCTTCAGACTTTCAGTGCGAGCTGCACACACAAAAAAGAGGCCGATAAGGGACCTCCGCCCGGGGGCCCTGGCGATAAGAGCCCAGTTCCCGCTAAAGCTAAGACTCCGTACCTCGTTCGATTTTCCGTTCCATCCAATTCACTCCAGTTTCCCAGCGCTTTCTCAAACCCTCCCACCTACGCACCTCAACCCGCCCGATTGATTTTGCTCCTCGGTGAGTTCTCAATTGCACCCGCCGTAGCTCTCCTCTCCCAGCTAATCACCGTCTTCTCAGCTGTCTACCGTCAAGATGTCGACCGACAAGCCCCTCCCTTTCCAGTACCAGTTCGCCGCAGGTTCGTTGCCCGAAATCCCCCCACCGTCGCGATATCGGACCCGAAATACTGACCACTGCATCCAGGCGCCATTGCCGGTGTCTCGGAGGTCAGTACACAAAGATGCCATACAGTAATGGGTTGACGAGATATGCTTACGCTTTCTGCAATTCTAGATTCTGGTCATGTAAGTCAACAATCCTCTTGCGACACGCTCACGTGGCCACCATGCTAACCCGCACAATAGGTACCCTTTGGACGTCGTCAAGACACGAGTGTAAGCTTTGCTCGATCGCCAGCCGCCCGCGCAAACCCCGACTGACACGAACATTCAGGCAACTCCAAACCGGCAAGGGCGTAGGTGCCGACCACTACAATGGCATGGTTGACTGCTTCCGCAAGATTGTCCGCAACGAGGGGTAGGCGAATTCACTCCTTCGGCCTCCGCAAATGTATTCACCAAGCTTACGAACCGCAGCTTTGCGACACTCTACCGCGGTATCACCGCCCCCATCCTCATGGAGGCTCCCAAGCGTGCTACCAAGTTCGCCGCCAACGACGAGTGGGGAAAGATCTACCGCAACCTGTTCGGCGCTGCCAAGATGAACCAGTCTCTCTCCATCTTGACCGGAGCCAGCGCCGGTGCCACCGAGGCCTTCGTCGTCGTCCCCTTCGAGCTCGTCAAGATTAGACTACAGGACAAGGCCTCTGCCGGCAAGTACAGTGGCATGCTCGATGTTATCCGCAAGACCGTCGCCGCCGAGGGTGTCCTGGCCATGTACAATGGCCTCGAGAGCACCATGTGGCGCCACATTGTCTGGAACGCCGGTTACTTTGGCTGCATTTTCCAGGTCCGCGAGCTTCTCCCCAAGGCCGAGAACAAGGCCGGCCAGGTCACCAACGACCTGATCTCCGGTGCCATTGGTGGTACCGTCGGTACTATCCTCAACACCCCCATGGACGTCGTCAAGTCCCGCATTCAGAACAGCCCCAAGGTCCCCGGACAGACCCCCAAGTACAACTGGGCCTGGCCCGCCGTTGCCACAGTCGCTAAGGAGGAGGGTTT
This sequence comes from Colletotrichum costaricense, assembly GCF_030867565.1. Classification (NCBI taxonomy): domain Eukaryota; kingdom Fungi; phylum Ascomycota; class Sordariomycetes; order Glomerellales; family Glomerellaceae; genus Colletotrichum; species Colletotrichum costaricense. The sequence goes on from NW_026848238.1 coordinate 1,814,092, forward strand.
CAGCGCTCTGTACAAGGGTTTCCTGCCCAAGGTCCTCCGTCTCGGTCCCGGAGGCGGTATCCTCCTCGTCGTCTTCACTGGCGTCATGGATTTCTTCCGCACCCTCAAGACCAACGCTTAAATCCGCACCTAGAATGGAACAGATAAAAAAGATTTAGAGAAAGAGAGAGACAACCGGAGGAATGTACATCTCGTACAGGCAGATACCAACCCCGGGGCTTTTTGGATTCTGGCGCTCAGCAATGCAAATCATTTTCAAATCCTTTGGGCTTCACATTTTCTTTCTTTGGCTCTGTCCAGCGGCATGACATGTTGCTCGCCATAGTGACATCTAACTTGCTTGATCAGATATCTTGAGTGGCACTGCTATCGCCTGCCGCGAGCTTTGCATTGTTGAAGACCGAATTCGGCCTTGAGTTCACCCTGTTTTCTCACAGTCTGACCCCATATACAGTCCATTTCCAGGATACATCCAACCAACCCGTACTTTCCTCTTCCGGTTCAAGAAGCTACGACTTGAGAGGCTTCCTTCCTTCTCCGTATTACTGCTATTTATACGGTTTGCCGCGTACGCATGAGCTCGTCTCTTCTATACCTTCTACACAACCATACGACCTTGGACTCGTCTACCCAGACGCATCTTCTCAGCCACACATCTTCTGGGACATTGCTTCTAACTTCCAATATATCAAGCCCGGTCATTCCATTACATGATACCTCAACCGCTAGGCCGCTTCAAATCTACGCTCACTCTTTGATCAATCAATTTTTGGCTGCATACTTTGCACACGACTTACGATCACTCAAGGAGCAGTCTCAAACAGCCTCGGTCAGATTACACCCTTCTTTCCTCAGACTGTGGTACCTTCCGTGGCTAGGCACATCACTCCTGCCTTTTTTTATATGAGG